>NW_027361697.1:41546250-42232500 GCF_039654945.1 Dendrobates tinctorius
ATACATGCAAAGACGCTGGCCCTGTTAACGTCACAGGAGCCGGCGTGTGGCGTCGCAGCCGCGAACACCAATAGCTGCTGATATTGCAGCGCAGCAGCAGCTAAGGCCGCAAGCGTCAGCGCCGAGAACCGGGCGCCGACGGACGCTAGTGTAGGCGTGGAGCAAGTGGCGTGTAGCTTGCCACAACCCTGGAGCTGACTATGCACATTCAGTCACCACTCGTAATAACAAAGGGTAGGGGTTTCATAATGAGTCAGACACCAGTCCATGCATCCATCACCATACACACACAGAATAATATGCTACACTAGCGCATGGCCGAGCCGCCATGCGGGGCTTTTATAGCCATGCGCTTCCAGGACCTTCCAATACTTTAGGAAGGACCAATCAGATCCGACACAGGACCTGCACATGTGACCCCTGCTCTCCAGTGAGAGGGCACGTTGCGGGCATGCCCAGTAGCACGGCACAAGGACTTAGCCTCTGGAGCGGTTCCCTGCAAAGCAGGTTGCGCTACCATTGCTGCACCGGAGGTGGCAGCAACATCCAGGCTCACAGAACGAGTCTGAGGAGAATGCCTGGTTCGCTGTGATTGCTGAGCAGGAGTCCGAGCGGGCGGAGGAGAATGGGAGACTGCAGAATGTCTGGCTCTGGATTCCCGCTGTGCAGTGCCAGGAATCCGACGCCTTACATTACCCCCCTCCTAGGGCCCCCCCCCTCTGAGCCTCACTGCGCTCAAAGGCCACGATCAGGAGCGGTGCATGAATGTTTTCCACCGGCTCCCAGGTCCGAGCCTCGGGACCATGACCCTTCTAGTCCACCAAATAAAAATTTTTTGCCACGGACAAACCTGCGCCCCACGATGGCGTTAACCTCAAACTCGTCAGACGATAAGTCTGATGACCCGGCAGATGACTCAGAAAACCGGATCATGTGAACTGGTTTGAGGAGGGACACATGGAACACGTCCGAAATGGCCAAATGTGGAGGAAGAGCCAGGCGGTAGACCACCGAGCTAAGTCGCTCGAGGACCTTGAATGGTCCAATGTATCGCAGTGCGAACTTGGGAGATTCGACCCGCAGTTTAATATTTCGGGTAGAGAGCCATACCATGTCGCCAGGGGAGAAGCTTGGCGCAGGCCGCCAATGCGTGTCGGCGGACGCCCTCATCCTTTCTTTAGATGCCCGGATAGCATCCTGAGTGCGATCCCAAATGTCCCGGGCCTCCACTGCCCAGTCTGCCACCCTGGAGTCAGTGGAGGACACTGGCATCGTGACAGGGACGCGTGGATGTTGACCGTAGTTTAAGAGGAAGGGCGTCTGTCCAGTGGAATCAGCCACCGCATTGTTTAGGGCAAATTCAGCCCAAGGTAGCAAGGATGCCCAGTCATCCTGCCTGGCAGAGACAAAATGCCGTAGATAGGTGACCAAGGTTTGATTGGCTCTCTCGACCAAGCCATTCGTCTCGGGATGGTAGGCAGAGGACAGATTTAGCTCGATGCTGAGTAGGCTGCAGAGCTCCCTCCAAAACTGAGACACAAACTGGGGACCTCGGTCACTCACGATTTTGTCCGGCATGCCATGCAAACGGAATACGTGCTTAATAAACAAAGTGGCCAGACCTCGAGCGGAAGGCAGGCGTGCGAGTGGCACCAGGTGCACCATTTTGGAAAAATGGTCGGTGACCACCCAGATGACCGTACTGCCACCAGACTTGGGCAGGCCAACTATGAAATCCATGCCAACCATCTCCCACGGTCTATCCGCCACTGGCAGGGGATACAACAGCCCCGCCGGCCTCTGTCTAGAGGGTCTGTTTCGAGCACACGAGACGCATGCTTGCACGTATTCCTTGACATCTCGAGCCATATGTGGCCACCAATATGACCTTGCCAGGAGTTCGGTAGTCCGTTTATTGCCAAAATGACCACCCACCCTGGAGGCATGTGCCCAGGCGAGGACCTCCGGCCGTAGCTGAGGAGGCACCAAGGTCTTGCCTGGTGGCACTGACTCGAGAGCGACTGGAGCCACAGTCGTAAAACTCTCCGGCGGGAGAATTAACCGAGGCTCAGCCTCTCCTTCTTCCGCCGAGACCACCGAGCGTGAGAGAGCATCCGCACGGACGTTCTTCTCTCCAGAAAGGTAGTGCAGGGTGAAGCGGAAGCGGGAAAAGAAGAGCGACCACCTAGCCTGACGGGAGTTCAGGCTCTGGGCAGTCTGTAAATAGACCAGATTTTTATGGTCCGTATATACCTGGAAGGGAAACCGAGCCCCCTCCAGGAGATG
This sequence comes from Dendrobates tinctorius, assembly GCF_039654945.1. Classification (NCBI taxonomy): domain Eukaryota; kingdom Metazoa; phylum Chordata; class Amphibia; order Anura; family Dendrobatidae; genus Dendrobates; species Dendrobates tinctorius. Next base: position 41,548,537 of record NW_027361697.1, read on the forward strand.
TCTCCATTCTGAAAAGGCCAACTTCATGGCTAGCAGCTCCCTGTCACCGATGGAGTAATTCTTCTCTGCCGGTGAGAAGGTCTTTGAGAAGAAGAAGCAGGGATGCTTCCGACCTTGAGCGTCCTTTTGGAAAAGAACTGCTCCTGCACCGACAGAGGAGGCATCTACCTCTAGTATAAATGGCTTGTTCACATCGGGACGATGTAGGATGGGAGCGCCAGCAAAATGACACTTTATAGCCGAGAAGGCCTTGGAGACCTGTTCAGACCAAGCGTTGGGGTTAGCTCCTTTTTTGGTGAAAGCAACCAAAGGAGCTACCAGGGTGGAAAAGTGTGGTATAAACTGGCGGTAATAGTTCACGAACCCCAGAAAGCGCTGCACCGCTTTGAGTGAATGAGGTTCTTGCCAGACCATTACCGCTTGCAGTTTGGCAGGATCCATGGCCAGCCCCTGGGCCGAGATGATATAGCCCAGGAACGGCAAGGACTCCTGCTCAAACTGGCACTTCTCCAGCTTGGCAAAGAGGGAATTCGCCCGCAGACGGTCGAAGACCCTGCAGACGTCCCTCCGGTGGGTAGTCAAATCTGGCGAAAAGATGAGTATATCATCCAGATATACCACCACCGAGGTAGAAAGCATGTCGCGGAAGACGTCGTTGACAAAATCCTGGAAGACAGCTGGCGCATTACAAAGGCCAAAAGGCATAACAAGATATTCGCAATGGCCATCCCTGGTATTAAAAGCTGTCTTCCATTCGTCTCCTTCGCGAATGCGGATCAGGTTGTATGCCCCTCGCAGATCCAACTTAGTAAAGATCTGGGCCCCTCGCAACGTGTCAAACAACTCGGAGATCAATGGTAGAGGGTATTTGTTTTTAACCGTGATCGCATTGAGACCTCTGTAGTCAATGCAGGGGCGTAACTCTCCGCTCTTCTTCTGAACAAAGAAGAACCCTGCACCAGCCGGTGACACCGACTTTCTGATAAATAGAGTTGAGCGATACCGTCCGATACTTCAAAGTATCGTATCGGATGGTATCGGCCGATCTTTAAAAAAAGTATCGGTATCGCCGATTCCGATACCGGAAGTCCCATTCAAGTCTATGGGACTTCCGGTATCGGAATAAGAAAAACCCTTTCCTGCCCTTGTACAGCCTCTCTGGGGTCTGTACGGGCCTTTCGGGGGGCTGTGCCGGCCTGCCAGGGGGTCTGTGCAGGCTCCGGTGGTCTGTGCCGGCCTGCCGGTGGTCTGTGCAGGCTCCGGGGGGCTGTGCCGGCCTGCCAGGGGGTCTGTGCAGGCTCCGGGGGGCTGTGCCGGCCTGCCGGGGGGCTGTGCCGGCCTGCCGGGGGGCTGTGCCGGCCTGCCGGGGGGCTGTGCAGGCTCCGGGGGGCTGTGCCGGCCTGCCGGGGGGCTGTGCCGGCCTGCCGGGGGGCTGTGCAGGCTCCGGGGGTCTGTGCAGGCATCGTCCGATGGGACTACAAGTCCCATCGGGCGATGCCTGCTACCATGACAGTGATTGACACATTAGCCAATGATGGGACAGTAGTAGTCCCATCATCCGGCTAATGTGTTAAATGTAAAAAAAAAAAAAAAAATTACATGCTACATACATACAACATGCATACTACATACATGCTACATTCATACTACATACTACATACATGCTACATACATACTACATATATACTACATGCATGCTACATACATACTACATGCTACATACTACATGCATGCTACATACTACATATATACTACATGCATGCTACATACATACTACATACATACTACATATATACTACATGCATGCTACATACATACTACATGCTACATACTACATATATACTACATGCATGCTACATACATACTACATACATACTACATATATACTACATGCATGCTACATACATACTACATGCTACATACTACATGCATGCTACATACATACTACATGCTACATACTACATATATACTACATGCATGCTACATACATACTACATGCTACATACATACTACATATATACTACATGCATGCTACATACATACTACATGCTACATACATACTACATATATACTACATGCATGCTACATACTACATGCTACATACATACTACATATATACTACATGCATGCTACATACTACATGCTACATACATACTACATATATACTACATTCATACTACATACTACATATATACTACATACATACTACATACATACTACATACATACTACACACATACTACATGCATGCTACATACATACTACATGCATGCTACATACATACTACATACATACTACATGCATACCACATATATACTACATACATACAATACATTCATACAATACATACATAGACATACAGTACATATAACATAGAGTAACATACTTACCAATACTTGTCACATTGTTCCCCGAAGCCATTGTCTTTTCCGGGATAAATATTAACATAACAAACCACAAAAATACTCACCCACGATCCGAAGCAGTCCACGAGTGTGTCCCACGACGATCTTGGGTAGAGAACTGCAGCATCAGATGATGCTGCCGTTCTCTACGGGCTGCAGGAATCCAATGACGGAAGGTAGGTATCCTTCCGCACTGTATTCCTCCGCCACTTAAAAAAAAAAAGTCCCTAGTCTCACTTTATGCCATTGCTGTGTGGGAAATGTATGTATGTAGTATATATGTGGTATGTATGTAGCATGTAGTATGTATGTGGTATGTATGTAGCATGCATGTAGTATGTATGTAGCATGCATGTAGTATGTATGTAGCATGCATGTAGTATGTATGTAGTATGTATGTAGTATGTATGTAGCATGTATGTAGCATGCAGTATGTATGTAGCATGTATGTAGTATGTATGTAGTATATATGTAGTATGTATGTAGCATGTAGTATGTATGTAGCATGCATGTAGTATATATGTAGTATGTATGTAGCATGCATGTAGCATGTATGTAGTATGTATGTAGTATGTATGTAGCATGCAGCATGTATGTAGTATATATGTAGTATGTATGTAGCATGCATGTAGTATGTATGTAGTATGTATGTATGTAGCATGCAGTATGTATGTAGCATGTATGTAGTATGTATGTAGTATATATGTAGTATGTATGTAGCATGCATGTAGTATGTATGTAGTATGTATGTAGCATGCAGTATGTATGTAGCATGTATGTAGTATGTATGTAGTATATATGTAGTATGTATGTAGCATGCATGTAGTATGTATGTAGCATGCATGTAGTATGTATGTAGTATTTTTTTTTTTTTTTTTTAACATTTAACACATTAGCCGGATGATGGGACTACTACTGTCCCATCATTGGCTAATGTGTCAATCACTGTCATGGTAGCAGGCATCGCCCGATGGGACTTGTAGTCCCATCGGACGATGCTTGCACAGACCCCCGGACATCAGCACAGCCCCCCGGCAGGCCGGCACAGCCCCCCGGCAGGCCGGTACAGACCCCCACAGGGTGCACAGACCACCGGCAGGCCGGCACAGCCCCCGGCAGTCCGGTACAGACCCCGGGCAGTCCACACAGCCCCCCGGCAGGCCGGCACAGCCCCCCGGCAGGCCGGCAGAGACCCCCGGAAGGCCCGAAATGACGGCGCATCATGATGCGCACACACCGCGCATCATGATGACGTCAGGCCGTCAATCAACTGAACTTCCGATTCCGATGCCGAATTCCGATATTGAAAAAAATATCGGAAGTCGGTATCGGAATTCCGATACAGCAAGTATCGGCCGATACCCGATACTTGCGGTATCGGAATGCTCAACACTACTGATAAAGCCTCTAGCCAGGTTCTCCCGGATGTATTGTGACATAGCTTCAGTCTCAGGGAGAGATAGTGGATACACACAGCCTCTAGGAGGTTCTGTGCCTGGCATGATGTCTATCGGGCAGTCGTAAGGACGGTGAGGCGGGAGCGTCTCTGCAGATTTTTTGGAGAAGATGTCCGCGTATTGGTGGTAGGGTTTAGGTAGTGCGGAGAGATCCGCAGGCACTCCAGTGGAAGCCACCTGAAGACTGCCCCTCAGACATCTCCCCTCGCAGTCCTTGCTCCAGGCCAGTATCTTCCCTGTCGCCCACTCGATATGGGGAGAGTGGCACCGAAGCCAGGGAACCCCGAGCAGCACATGATCGATGCAGTCAGGCAGGATTAGCAGGGACAGAGTCTCGTGATGAGAGGGTGAGATAGTGAGCCCTAGTGGAGCTGTCTGATGGGTCACCTGAGAGGGTAACGGTGCTCCGTTAACCACCCTGATGGTCAGAGGCTGAGGTAATAATACCAGGGGAATGGCGTGTTTCTGGAAGAAGGTAGAAGACATAAAATTCCCCTCGGCCCCAGAGTCCACGGTAACCTCTGCCTCCCAGGTGGAGGACCCACTGTCTAAGATGCCCCGGAATACCGGCTTGGGTGAGAAGGGTTTCATATTGGACTGCCCTCTACCTACGGCCACTGGGCGTGGACGCCTTTTCGCCCGCAGAGGACACGTGCTAGCCAGGTGACCAAACTGTCGGCACTGATAGCAATGTGCAGAGCCTCGCATCGGTCGTGGCTTAGAGCCGGTGCGAGACACCTCCATAGGTTCAGAGGGTGAAAGCTCCTGTGCGGGGTATATTAGTGGTTCGGTGAATGTGGGAGCCAAGTTAACCCTACGTCTGGACTGTGCCCGTTCCAGGCCGCGCTCCGTAAACCGGAGGTCAATGCGGGTGGAAACGGCAATCAAATCCTCCAGACTTGTGGGAACCTCTCTGGTAGCTAGAGCGTCTTTAACGTGCTCAGCCAACCCTCTCCAAAACACCGGGACTAAGACTTTGTCCGGCCACTCTAACTCGGAAGCCAATGTCTGGAACCGGACGGCATAATGGCTGACCGAGACTGACCCCTGTGTTAGGGAGAGTAATTGTAAAGAGGTGTCATGCGTGATCCGTGGTCCCAAAAAGACCTGCTTCAGGGCCGCGAGGAACTGCACAGCACCCTGAACCACGAGATCATCACGTTCCCACAATGGCGTGGCCCATTGTAATGCTCTGCCAGACAAAAGTGACACAATAAACCCCACCTTAGCCCGCTCTGCAGGAAACCGGGCAGCCAGTAACTCAAGCTGAATTGAGCACTGACTGACGAATCCCCTACAGGTGGCGCTGTCACCCGAAAATTTGTCGGGAAGCGGGAGGCGAGAAAGTGTCGGCATGGGCAAAAGAGCGGGCACATGTGAGACAGCCTCGGCGACTGTCTGGGCTGCAGTTAGCGCGGTATTCGCTGCTGAGTTGGCGCTCTCAATAGCCGCCAACCTGCTCTCCAGCTGCCGAATATAGCGCTGCAAATGCTGCACGTCTGCCATTGCCAGCCAGACCCTGGCGCTAGTGTAATGTTAGGGACGGCGGAACGCACCAAATATAAATAATAGGAGGTGCGTTCGCCGCCCGGGGTCCACCGTGCGGTAGGTGACTAGACCGCTGCTGGACAATGGCAGATGCACCAGAAGGTGCCGTAGTGCGCACGGGTTAACGTCACCCGAACGCTAGGAGCGGCTCTGTTCAGACACAGAGACGCTTGGCAAAAATACATGCAAAGACGCTGGCCCTGTTAACGTCACAGGAGCCGGCGTGTGGCGTCGCAGCCGCGAACACCAATAGCTGCTAATATTGCAGCGCAGCGGCAGCTAAGGCCGCAAGCGTCAGCGCCGAGAACCGGGCGCCGACGGACGCTAGTGTAGGCGTGGAGCAAGTGGCGTGTAGCTTGCCACAACCCTGGAGCTGACTATGCACATTCAGTCACCACTCGTAATAACAGAGGGTAGGGGTTTCATAATGAGTCAGACACCAGTCAATGCATCCATCACCATACACACACAGAATAATATGCTACACTAGCGCATGGCCGAGCCGCCATGCGGGGCTTTTATAGCCATGCGCTTCCAGGACCTTCCAATACTTTAGGAAGGACCAATCAGATCCGACACAGGACCTGCACATGTGACCCCTGCTCTCCAGTGAGAGGGCACGTTGCGGGCATGCCCAGTAGCACGGCACAAGGACTTAGCCTCTGGAGCGGTTCCCTGCAAAGCAGGTTGCGCTACCATTGCTGCACCGGAGGTGGCAGCAACATCCAGGCTCACAGAACGAGTCTGAGGGGAATGCCTGGTTCGCTGTGATTGCTGAGCAGGAGTCCGAGCGGTCGGAGGAGAATGGGAGACCGCAGAATGTCTGGCTCTGGATTCCCGCTGTGTAGTGCCAGGTATCCGACGCCTTACAGTAAGTCAGAGAATTCTTACTCGTCACAGTGGAAACCTGCAGAAGGGAGTGTTTCAGGATCGATTTGCGCTCTCTCTGGTTGGTTGGGGGTCACAGGACAAGCAAAGATGTAGCATATTCCGATGAATTACTCTAGTGGGGGCGTCGTCTTTCCTTTCAGGTTGATATACCGGACCTTCAGATACGATCTGGCGTTTCACCCGATACGGTGTCTTCTCTCACCGGTACTCCAACTTGCCTTGAGGACGTTTGTCTCGGACCAATACGCATTCCCCGGCTTTAAAAGCTGTCCCTCGGGGAGTTGTTTCATGATGTTTGAGTTCCCGAAACTTAGTCTACACAAGTCGATGTAGAATCTGCAAACGGTGGTGATGTTCACGGACCCAAGTGGACACCCCTGTCCGTGGGCAGTCCTCCTCTGGGTCCATCTCCAGCTCAATGATCTCTCACCCTTTCCAGCAATGTGTCTAGCATATATCCAGTTGTGCTGTGCACCCGATTGTTGCACAACCAGACTAAATCGGCCACAAACTCAGGCCAGCGGACTTTCTTGTCTTCATCCAAAGTTCTCAGCATCTGAATCAGAGTTCAATTAAAGTGCTCGCAGGCCCCGCATCCTTGTGGGTGGTAGGGTGTCGTCCTGGATTTCTCGATCTGATACAGATGATGTAGTTCTTCCATCACCCGACCCTTGAAACAGGTGCCTTGGTCAGAGTGAATTCTCTTTAGACAACAGTACACTCGGATAAAGTCTCTGTAAATGGCCTGGGCCGCCGATTCGGCTGTCTGATCCCGGGTTGAAGTCATCACAGCAAACTTAGTAAAGTGGTCGGTCATCACCAGTGTTCATATCCCAGGTGAGCTGGACCTACGGTCAAGTAGTCAATCATTATCACCTCTAGGGAGCAGAAGTATATAACGGCACTTGGCCATGCGGGCCATCCATGTCTGCTCCAAGGCCCTTAGTTTCACATTCTCCAGGTGAGCCAGAGGATTGTTATCAGTGCGTACCAAGACTTCAGACCCAGACAGGCACTCAGCGAATTTCTCTGTCATTGCCCACACCAATGCCAGTAGTTCCAGCTTGAAAGAACTGTAGTTATCTGGGTTTCGTTCGGAATCATGCAGAGACCGACTCGCAATCCGCCATGCCCTGTTCAATTTTACTGAAAAAATGGTGCGCTGGTCTGTTGAGGTCGGCCTCCAGACGGTCAAGGCGCTGGTCGACAGAGTGGAAGCGGTGTTCCATGTGGTTAAAACCACGCAACTAAGCTAAGACAAAACTAATGGTACAGTTAATCTTTTACTGGTAAATTAAGATTTTATGTGCAAAAAAATTATAGAGTGAAACTTTAATGTATTGTATATTATGTACAGCAAGTTCCCATATTTTTCGAATTATAAGATGCACTTTTTTCCCCCAAAATTTTGGGGAAAAATGGGGGTGCGTCTTATAATGCGGATATATTTTATCGGCCGGGGTGGAGCAGGGTCCCAGGGTCATGCCTGGAGGAGGAAAGAGTGGAGTGTTGCTGCAGGCCGCAGGGGTGATCGAATGTGCTGCGTACCACTGCGGGTGTCCGGTGCTGCGGGTGGTGTCCGGGGCTGCAGATGGTGTTTGGTGCTACTGCAGGGTCTCTGCTGACATTTTGTGAAAGGCCAGAGTCCCCGCAGTATCATGGTTTCCTATGCGGTGGAGTCCGGGAAAATGGCTGCTGGGGGCGGCGCATGCGCAGATGGAGATCTCGGCATCAAGATCTCGGGAGATGAAATCTCAGTGCAACTAACTTGCATTGTTTGAATATGGAATCAATTGGCATAGTTTGTCCTCTGTTTTGCAAGTGAACAAACTAGCTGGCCTGGATAATGTGTAATCAGCATATTAATAATAATATAATAATAATAATAATAATAATAATAATCTTTATTTATATAGCGCCAACATATTCCGCAGCGCTTTACAGTTGAACAGTTTCAAACACAACAGTCATAAGTAACAACGTTAACAATACAATAATTAAAGCGAAATAAGACGACCCTGCTCGTGGGAGCTTACAATCTACAATGAGGTGGGGGAGATACAAAGCACAGGTTTGTGTTTACAATGATGTATTTACAATGATGGTCCAGTCATCTTCAGGGGGTGGGGGTTAGATGGAGATAGTGAATGGGCTACACACACACACAAACATAACATGACTTTGATTACTGAATGTGATAGGCCGCTCTGAACAAGTGTGTTTTGAGCGAGCGCCTAAAACTAAGCAAATTGTGGATGGTCCTAATATCTTGGGGTAGAGCATTCCAGAGAATTGGCGCAGCATGGGAGAAATCTTGGATTCGGGAGTGGGAGGTACGGATTAGGGCAGAGGTTAGTCGAAAGTAATTTGCAGAGCGCAGCGGTCGGTTAGGCCGATAGACAGAAATGAGGGAGGAGATGTAAGGGGGTGCCGCACTGTGGAGAGCTTTGTGGGTGAGAACAAGTACTTTGAATTGTACCCTGTAATGAATTGGCAGCCAGTGTAACGACTGGCGAAGAGCGGACGCGTCTGAGTAACGATTAGCCAGATGGACAACCCTGGCTGCTGCATTAAGGATAGACTGGAGAGGGGAGAGTCGAGTGAGAGGGAGGCCAATTAATAGAGCATTACAGTAGTCCAGGCGGGAGTGGATCAGGGCGACAGTGAGAGTTTTTGTTGTTTCCATGGTGAGAAAAGGGCGGATTCTAGAGATGTTCTTTAGGTGTAAGCGGCACGAGCGGGCAAGAGATTGTATATGGGAGGTGAAGGAGAGATCAGAGTCAAACATAACACCCAGACAGCGTGCCTGCTGTTGGGGTGTTATTATGGTGCCACCCACAGAGAGGGAAATGTCAGATTTAGGGAGGTTGGTGGATGGTGGGAGCAGAAGAAGTTCAGTTTTGGAGAGGTTGAGTTTCAGATAGAGAGCAGACATGATGTTGGAGACTGCAGACAGACAGTCAGTGGCGTTCTGTATTACAGCGGAGGTAAGGTCAGGGGATGATGTGTACAGTTGTGTGTCATCAGCATAAAGATGGTACTGAAAGCCAAATCTGCTGATGGACTGTCCAATTGGGGCCGTGTAGAGAGAGAAGAGAAGGGGGCCAAGGACTGAGCCCTGAGGTACCCCAACAGCGAGAGGAAGAGGAGATGAAGTGGAGCCAGAAAACAGAACACTGAAGGAGCGGTCGGAAAGATAGGAGGAGAACCAGGAAAGAGCAGTGTCCTTAATGCCTAGTGACTGGAGCCTAGAGAGTAGGAGAGGATGGTCAACAGTGTCGAAAGCTGCAGAAAGGTCGAGAAGAATGAGCAGAGAGTGGTCACCATTACGTTTTGCTGTCAAAAGGTCATTGGTCACTTTGATGAGTGCAGTTTCTGTTGAATGTAGGGGACGGAAACCGGACTGTGAAGGGTCTAGGAGGGAGTGAGTGGAGAGGTAACGGGTAAGGCGGGAGTATATCAGGCGCTCCAAGAGTTTAGAGATGAAGGGGAGATTGGAGACTGGTCTGTAGTTGTTTGTGCAGGATGGGTCGAGGGTGGGTTTCTTTAGTTATGGAGTAATGATAGAGTGTTTGAAGGAGGAGGGGAAGATGCCAGAGGAGAGGGAGAGATTAAAGATTGTAGTTAGGTGAGTTGTGACGACTGGAGAGAGAGACTGGAGGAGATGTGAGGGAATGGGGTCGGTAGTGCATGTAGTCGGACGAGAAGAGGAGAGGAGCCTGGAGACTTCTTCTTCTGTGATGGGATCGAATGTGGAGAGTGAACCAGGGGAAATGCAGGGAGGGATGGGAGTCACTGAATTTGGTGATTGGGAGCGGATTTCCTGACGGATATTGTCTATTTTCTCTATAAAGTGGGAGGCAAGGTCATCAGTGCAAATGTCTGTGATAGGGGCTTGTGATTTTGGCCTGAGGAGGGAGTGAAAGGTGTCAAAAAGTTTCTTGGGGTTGTTGGATAGTGAGGAGATCAGGGTGGTGAAGTAGGTCTGTTTGGCGAGGTGAAGGGCAGAGTTATATGTCCTTAACATAAATTTGAAGTGTATGAAGTCTTCTGGTGTGCGTGTTTTCCTCCATAAGCGTTCAGCACACCTAGAGCATCGCTGGAGAAATCGGGTTTGCGATGTGAGGGAATCTGTCACCCCTTTTTTCAAATATGAGCTGCCGGCACCGACATCAGGGCATTCTATAATGCTGTAGATAAGCCCCCGATGTAACCTGAAAGATAAGAAAAAAAGAGTTAGATTATACTCACCCTGGCGTCCGTTCTGGTTCGATGGGTGTCGCCGTCCGGTCCGGCACCTCCCATCTTCATATGATGCCATCCTCTTCTTTCCTTCCTGTTGTGGCTCTGGCACAGGCGCACTGCTCTGCCCTGTTGAGGGCAGAGCATAATACTGCAATGCGCAGGCGCCGGACCTCTCCCGGCGCCTGCGCACTGCAGGACTCTGCTCTTCCCTCAACAAGCCAGAGCAGTGCGCCTGCGCCGGAGCCACGACAGGAAGGAAAGATGGACAGCATCGTATGAAGATGGGAGGCGCCGGACCGGATTCCATGTTTTACTTGCGATTAAACTGCACACGTAATTAATGAGAACTGACTCATATCCACTGATATACACATGGCGTCCTCCGCACCCCATGGTTCCTGGATTAAATCCGCTTGAGCGTTGGTGGCCTGGTATGCAGTCTTTTGAAGCTGGCACAGCTCCAGTAGTTGCCATTTATTGTTGCGGTTATACATCCATTCTGGTCTTCTTACCAAGGTAGATCTGGTGGGGTTGGACATACTGGCATCCGATAAGTGCTGTGTAAGGCCTGTTTCACACTTCCGTTTTTGTGTCCGCCAAACGGATCCGTTTCCGTTTTTTTTGACGGAAACTGATGCAAACGGATCCGTTTTTTTAAAAACGGATCCGTTTTTTTGACGGATCCGCGGTAACCGTAATGGAAGTCTATGGGACAAAAAAAACGGATCCTGCAAAAAAATGGCGGATCCGTTTTTTTACGGAAAACAACGGATTTTGACGGATTTGAAAAAACGGAAGTGTGAAACAGGCCTAAGCCTCACCTATGGTCTGCTAGGTCTATCTGTATGTCTTCCTCTCTGTGGAGCCCTTGGATGATTTCTAAAAATATCAGTCTCATGCAGCTCCCCCGGATCCACTGGGTTGAGTGATATCCCACCACTGCCACCAAAATGTGGAGACACGCGGGGCCAGCTGGTGCTCTGGTTCTCTAGCAGAAACCGCATGGACCAGGACTCATTCCACCAAACTCCCGCTCATCCTTTACCATGGGCATAATACTCAGACAACGCAGGGTGAGGGTAAAACAGTGTGGCAATACTTTATTGAACCATAAAACAGGCAAATAATACATTAACAGTCACTGTAAAATTCCCAAGATGGTGCAAAATTACAGAGTCTCACCCTTCCACTGACTCGTTGGGAATAAGATTAAAGCAGCTGCGACTTCCAGGTCTGACTACCCCCACCTGTGGCATGCACAGAGAGGAGGTATCGACAAGCTTAGGAAGCTGACAGTCTATTGAGGTACAAGGCCAGGTGACCGGAGGAGTCACAACCTGGCTTCTCCGAACATCTCCATGGAGCCAAGTTTCCTGGCTTTCCCAAATGTATCCATGGGGCTCAGGTGACTGGTGGGTCCAAATCCTGGCTTCCCCAAATGTATCCATTGGTTCAGTGATGGCCAATGGAGCAGAACTGTATTCTTTTAGCCAGGGCGTGGATCCCCTAAGCTGGCATCCTGTAGAATGTCGAATCTGTGTCCCTCGTGATGGATCCACGATCTGGCAGCTATCCTGTACAGTGTTCCTGGCTGTGGTTTTGTAAAAAGTCTCTGCTTCTTTAGATCTCTGGGTCTCTAGGATAACCTGTACCAGAGGCACATCCCACTTACATAGTTCACAACTGTTGTCCTACAAGATGTGATTTTTTTTTATTTTCACGACTTAATGGTATAAACTTCTGAGAAGCACCTGGGGGTTCAAAGTGTTCACCACACATCTATATAGGTTCCCTGAGTGGTAGAGTTTCCAAAATGGTGTCACCTGTGGGGGGTTTCCACTGTTTAGGCACATCAGGGGCTCTTCAAACATGTGACATGGCATCTGCTAATTATTCCAGAAAATTTTGTATTCAAAAAGTAAAATGGTGCTCCTTCCCTTACAAGCACTGCCATCTGCCCAAAAAGTGGTTTTCCCCACCTATGGGGTTTTGGCATACTCAGGAGAAACAAAAATAAAAATATGTTTCAAAAATTGTGCTGATGTAAAGTAGACATATGGGAAATGTTATTTATTAACTATTTTGTGTGACATATCTCTCTGAGTTGAGGGCACACAAATTAAAATGTTTGAAAATTGAAACATTTTTGCCAAATTTCTGTTTCTTTTCACAAATAAACACAAGTCATATCGAAAAAATGTTACCACTATCATGAAGTACAATATGTCATGAAAAAACAGTCTCACAAACAGTGAGATGCATTGAAGCGTTCCAGACCTATACCCTCATAAAGTGACAGTGGTCAGAATTGTAAAAATTAGCCTGTTCATGAAGGCTGGGGGGGCTGAAGTGTTTAAAGGCACATACTCAACAGCAATGGGGCATTACACATTCTCCGTGGGTGGCACCATAATTACACCCCGGAAGCAGGCGCGCTGTCTGGGTGTTATGTTTGACACAAATCTCTCCTTCACCTGCCATATACAATCTCTTGCTCGCTCTTGCCGCTTACACCTAAAGAAAATCTCTAGAATCCGCATTTTCTCACCTTGGAAACAACAAAAACCCTCACTGTTGCCCTGATCCACTCCCGCCTGGACTACTGCAATGTTTTATTAATTGGTCTCCCCCTTACTCGACCTTCCCCACTCCAGTCCATCCTTAATGCAGCAGCCAGGGTCGTCCATCTAGCTAATCAGTACTGCCCATTCATTATAGGAGCCAATTCAAAGTACTTGTTCTCACCCACAAAGCTCTCCACAGTGCAGCACCCCCCTACATCTCCTCCCTCATTTCTGTCTATCTGCCTAGCCGACTGCTGTGCTCTGCAAAGGACATTTGACTAACCTCTGCACTAATCCGTACCTCCCACTCCCGACTCCAAGACTTCTCCCGCGTTGCTCCAAACCTCTGGAATGCTCTACGCCAAGAAATTAGGACCATCCACAACTTGCACAGTTTTAGGCGCTCCCTCAAAACACACTTGCTCAGAGAAACCTATCATGTTCCCTAATCAGAAGTAATTTTGTGTGTGTGTGTGTGTGTAGCCCATTCAATATCTCTATCTATCCCCCACTCCCTCAAGATGGCTGGACCATCATTGTAAATACACACCTCTTCTTTGTATCTCCCCCGCCTCATTGTAGATTGCAAGCGCTCACAAGCAAGGTCGTCTTATTTTGCTTTAATTATTGTATTATTGTTAAAGTTGAAACTGTTAAACTGTAAAGTGCTGCGGAGTATGTTGGCACTGTATAAATAAAGATTATTATTATTAACCCCTTCCTGCCATCCGACGTACTATCCCGTCCATGGGACCCCTATGCCCATGGATGGGATAGTACGTCTCAGCGATCAGCGGCACCCACGTGGTGAGCGCTGCTGATCGCGGCCGGGTGTCAGCTGATTATCACAGCTGACACCCGGCACAATGTGTCAGGGGCGGTCACGGACCGCCCCCGACACGTTAACCCCTTGCACACCGCGATCAAACATGATCGCGGTGCACCGGGGGTTAAAGGGAAGCATCGGCAGGGAGGGGGCTCCCTCCGTGCTTCCCTGAGCCCCCCACGGCAGCGCAATGTGCAGCGCTGCTGCGGGGGGCTCCTTTCCTGCAGGCCCCCGAATCCAAGATGGTGAAGGGGGCCTTCGGGGGCCTGCAGGAAGCTGGATTCCTCAGTGCCTGCAAAGCGCAGGCATGAGGAAGCCTTCTGCACTGCCTGTGACAGATCGCTGATCTGTCACAGTGATCTGTGATGTGACAGATCAGCGATCTGTCACAGGACAGTGATGTCCCACCTGGGACTATTTAATAAAGTTAAAAAAAAAAAAAAAAGTGTTAAAATAATTTAAAAAAAAATCGCCAAATAAATTAGAAAAAAAAAATATATATTCCCCAAATAAATCCATTTTTTGGAAATAAAAAAAAAAAAAAATAAAAGTACACATATTAGGTATCGCCGCGTCCGAAACGACCCGCCCTATAAAAATGTCCCATTAGTTAACCCTTTTAGCAAACCCCTTAAAAAATAAAAATAAAAAACGAAGCAAAAAATAATGATTTATTATCATACCGCCAAACAAAAAGTGTAATAACGCGCGATCAAAAAGACACATATAAATATCCATGGTACCACTGAAAGCGTCATCTTGTCCCGCAAAAAACGAGCTGCCATACAGCATCATCAGCAAAAAAATAAAAAAGTTATAGCTCGCAGAATAAAGCGATGCAAAAATAATTATTTTTTATATAAAATAGTTTTCATTGCATAAAAGCGCCAAAACATAAAAAATGACCTAAATGAGGTATCGCTGTAACCATACTGACCCGAAGAATAAAACCGCTTTATCAATTTTACCGCAAACGGAACTGTGTAAACGCACCCCCCCAAAAGAAATTCATGAAACGCTGGTTTTTGTTCATTCTGCGTCCCAAAAATCGGAATAAAAAGCAATCAAAAAATGTCACGTGCCCGAAAATGGTACCAATAAAAATGTCAACTCGTCCCGCAAAAAATAAGACCTCACATGACTCGGTGTGTCAAAATACGGAAAAATTATAGCTCTCAATATGTGGTGATGCAAAAACTATTTTTACAATAAAAAGCGTCTTTTAGCGTGCGACAGCCGCTTAACATAAAAACCGCCATAAATAGTAAATCAAACCCCCCGTTATCACCCCCTTAGTTAGGGAAAAATAATAAAATAAAAAAATGTATTTATTTCCATTTTTCCATTAGGGTTAGGGCTATGGTTAGGGTTAGGGTAGGGTTAGGGCTAGGGTTAGGGTTAGGGCTAGGGTTAGGGCTAGGGTTAGGGCTAGGGTTAGGGTTAGGGCTGAGATTAGGGTTAGGGGTGTGTTGGGGTTCGGGTTGGAGTTAGAATTGGGGGTTTCCACTGTTTGGGCACATCAGGGGCTCTCCAAATGCAACATGGCGTCTGATCTCAATTCCAGCCAATTCTGAGTTGAAAAAGTCAAATGGTGCTCCTTCCCTTCCAAGCTCTGCCATGCGCTCAAACAGTGTTTTACCCCCACATGTAGGGTATCAGCCTACTCAGGACAAATTGCAAAACAATTTTTGGGGTCCAATTTCTCCTGTTACCGTTAGGAAAATAAAAAATTGGGGGCAAAAATATCATTTTTGTGGAAAAAAATGATTTTTTTATTTTCACGTCCGAGTGTTATAAACTTCTTTGAAGCACTTGGGGGTTCAAAGTGCTCACCACACATCTAGATAAGTTCTGTGTGGGGTCTAGTGTCCAAAATGGGGTCACTTGTGGGGAGTTTCAATGGTTTAGGTACATCAGGGGCTCTCCAAACGCACATGACACCCGCAGACCATTCCATCAAAGTCTGCATTCCAAAACGTCACTGCTTCCCTTCCGACCCCCGACGTGTGTCCATACAGTAGTTTTCTCCCACATATGGGGTGTCAGCGTACTCAGGACAAATTGGACAACAACTTTTGGGGTCCAATTTCTCCTGTTACCCTTGGGAAAATAAAAAAATTGGGGACTAATTGATCATGCTTGTGGAAAAAATACGATTTTTTTATTTTCATGCCCGGGCATTATAAACTTCTGTGAAGCCCTTGGGGGTTCAAAGTGCTCACCACACATCTAGATAAGTTCCTTAGGGGGTCTAGTTTTCAAAATGGGGTCATTTGTGGGGGGTTTCCACTGTTTAGGTACATTAGGGGCTCTCCAAAGGCAACATGACACCCACAGACCATTCCATCAAAGTCTGCATTCCAAAACGTCACTACTTCCCTTCCGAGCCCCGACGTGTGTCCATACAGTAGTTTTTTCCCACATATGGGGTATCAGTGTACTCAGGACAAATTGAACAACATCTTTTGCGGTCCAATTTCTCCTGGTACCCTTGGGAAAATAAAAAAATGGTGACTAAAAGATCATGTTTGTGGAAAAAATACGAATTTTTTATTTTCACGCCCGGGCGCTATAAACATCTGTGAAGCACTTGGGGGTTCAAAGTGCTCACCACACATCTAGATAAGTTCCTTGGGGGGTCTAGTTTACAAAATGGTGTCATTTGTGGGGGGTTTCCACTGTTTAGGTACATTAGGGGCTCTCCAAAGGCAACATGACACCCGCAGACCATTCTATCAAAGTCTGCATTCCAAAACGTCACTACTTCCCTTCCGAGCCCCGACGTGTGCCCATACAGTAGTTTTCTCCCACATATGGGGTATCAGCATACTCAGGACAAATTGGACAACAACTTTTGGGGTCCAATTTCTCCTGGTACCCTTGGGAAAATAAAAAAATGGTGACTAAAAGATCATGTTTGTGGAAAAAATACAAATTTTTTATTTTCACGCCCGGGCGTTATAAACTTATGTGAAGCACTGGGGGGTTCAAAGTGCTCACCACACATCTAGATAAGTTCCTTAGGGGGTCTAGTTTCCAAAATGGTGTCATTTGTGGGGGGTTTCCACTGTTTTGGTACATCAGGAGTTTTCCAAACGCGACATGGTGTCCGATCTCAATTCCAGCCAAAAACGTCAAATGGCGCTGCTTCCCTTCCGAGCTCTGCCATGCGCCCAAATAGTGGTTTACCCCCACATGTGGGGTATCAGCGTACTCAGGACAAATTGCACAATAACTTTTAGGGTCCTGTTACCCTTGGAAAAATAAGAATTGAGGGTGAAAAGGTCATTTTTGTGGAAAAAATATGATTTTTTAATTGTATGGCTTTATGTTATAAACATCTGTGAAGCCCATGGGGGTTCAAAGTTCTCACCACACATCTAGATAAGTTCCTTAGGGGGTCTAGTTTCCAAAATGGTGTCATTTGTGGGGGGTTTCCACTGTTTTGGTACATCAGGGGTTTTCCAATCGCGACATGGTGTCCGATCTCAATTCCAACCAAAAACGTCAAATGGCGCTGCTTCCCTTCCGAGCTCTGCTATGCGCCCAAATAGTGGTTTACCCCCACATGTGGGGTATCAGCGTACTCAGGACAAATTGCACAATAACTTTTAGGGTCCTGTTACCCTTGGGAAAATAAAAATTGGGGTGAAAAGATCATTTTTGTGGAAAAAATATGATTTTTTAATTGTACCGCTGTACGTTATAAACTTCTGTAAAGCCCTTGTGGGTTCAAAGTTCTCACCACATATCTAGATAAGTTCCTTGGGGGGTCTAGTTTCCAAAATGGGGTCACTTGTAGGGGGTTTCCACTGATTAGGTACATCAGGGACTCTCCAAACGTGACATGGCGTCCAATCTGAATTCCAGCCAATTTTGCATTGAAAAAGTCAAACGGCGCTCCTTCCATTCTGAGCTCTGCCATGCGCCGAAACAGACGTTCCCCCCCACATATCAGGTATCAGCGTACTCAGGACAAATTGCACAATAACTTTTGCAGTCCAATTTCTCCTGTTACCCTTGGTAAAATAAAAAAAATTGAACCTGAAGTATTTTTTTTATGAAAAAAAGTTAGATGTTCATTTTTTTTAAATATTCAAAAAAATTCCTGTGACGCACCTAAAGGGTTAATAAACTTCTTGAATGTGGTTTTGAGCACCTTAAGGGGTGCAGTTTTTAGAATGGTGTCAAATTTGGGTATTTTCTATCATATAGACCCCTCAAAGTGGCTTCAACTGTGATGTGGTCCTGAAAATAAAATGGTGTTGTAAAAATGAGAAATCGCTGGTCAACTTTTAACCCTTATAACTTCCTAACAAAAAAAAATTTTGGTTCCAAAATTGTGCTGATGTAAAGTAAACATGTGGGAAATGTTAGTGTCATGATCCCAATGCAGGTTTTTGAGTTGCACACCGGGGGTTAATGTCTGGAGCTCTGTGCAGGTTTTGACCTGCACACTTGGGGTTAATGATTGTGGCCTCTTTCTGGTTCTGGGAGAGCTTCATAAACCTCTGGGTAGCTTCAATCCCTGCCAGTTATACTTTTGCCTTTGGCCTAGTGTGCTGACCCCCGTGTGCCTGTTTATTGCTATAGCTTGTTTATATGGTTCTGACCCGATTCTGTTTCCCGTTGTGAGTTTGCCTGTTGATTTTGTACTGCGTTATTATCTGTGTATGACCCATTGCCTGTGACCTGATTACTCTCTGCTCGCCCCTCTTGTACCTTGCAGCTATCTGTGTATGACTCATTGCCTGTGACCTGACTACTCTCTGCTCGCCCCTCTGGTACCTTGCAGCTATCTCTGTGTGTGACTCATTGGCTACGTCCTGACTATTCTCCCTGTCTATGCCCCTTGGTAACTTTGTCTCACAGTTACTCTTCTAGGAATTGTCTTGCAGCTCCTAGCTCTGTGGAGTTTAGGCCACGCCTCTAGCAGTCACGTGCTTCAGGTCCTGCGGCTCTGAAGTACGCATCTATTCGGTTGCTGCCCGCTCCACAGGTAGCTTTGAGCATGCTTTCTCTTACTCAGGGCACGCGCACTGGCTCAGTGAGCAAGTTCAGTGCGGTGTCTCTGACATTATAACTGGCCTACAATTTTTTTTTCTCTCCTCACTTCTGCAGCATGGACCCAATGTGTGCTTTATCTGAGCAGGTGAGAAGCTTGACTCAGTCACTGCAGAAGCTTAGTTTGGAACACCAAGCTCTGGCCCAGTCCCAACGGCGGGTTGAGGACTCAGTTCAGGGGGTACTTTCCGCTGGCTTCCAGCAGGTGGGGAATAGAGATGTCATTTTAGTCCCACCTGAATCCCCGGTTAAATTGCCAGATATATTTTCTGGTAACAAGGATGATTTCAGGGCATTTAAGGAGGGCTGTAAGCTTTTTTTTTTTTGAGACCCCGCTCCTCTGGGGATGAGAAACAGAGGGTGGGGGTGGTGATGTCCCTTCTTAGGGGGTCCCCACAAGCCTGGGCATTCTCGCTTTCCTCTTCTGCCCCTGAGAGAATGTCTGTGGATGCATTTTTTGAAGCCTTAGGGCTTATTTATGATGAGCCTGATAGAGTGTGGTTGGCTGAGGACAAAGTGATGAGTGTCTGTCAGGGGGAGCACTCGGCCGAATGGTTCTGTACTGAATTCAGACGTTGGGCAGCGGAGATTTCCTGGAGTGACGCCGCCATGCGGGGGCTGTTCCACAGAGGCCTGTGTGAACGTCTGAAGGATGCTTTGGCACTTCATCCTCCGCCTGACTCCCTGGAGGATGCCATGGTCCAAGCGGTTCACATGGATCGCAGGCTGTGGGCTAGAGGCATTATGCAACGGGAAACGCCCTTATTCTTCAGTGGAGATGAGACCCAGACTCTTCCTATGGCTATGGAGGTGAACGCTGTCACCTGTGAGGGAAAGGAAAGAAGACGCCGCCGGGAAAAGCAGTTGTGCTTATATTGTGGGAAATCTGGACATTGGAAGAAGGACTTCCCCTCCTGTCCGTCATCCTCCAAGATGGCGGGAAATGACTAGGTCTGGGTAGTAATCGAGGAGGCTACCCAGACCTTCAGGTACAATTTTCCTCATGTGCAAAAATGGTGCTGCAGTTGGAACTGGAACTTGGTTATGGTCCTGTTCAGACCACTGCTTTTATTGACTGCGGTTCGGCTGTGAACCTGATTGATACCAAGGTTATGACTCTTTATAAGAGAGGGACAGTCAGGCTTCACGATCCAGTTAAACTTGTGGCAATTGACTCATCTCCTCTTACCCAAGACGGTATCTGTTGCAGGTCTGAACTTTTTTCTCTAAAAGTGGGTTCCACTCATGTGGAGAAACTAAGTTGTCTGGTGGTAGATAACTTGCCTGCAGGACTGGTACTGGGGATGCCTTGGCTTCAACGCCATAATCTTACCATTGATTGGGTTACAGGGGAAATCACTCAATGGGGATGCAATAGTAAATGTGGTAACCGGGGACATCTTGTTAACGCTGTTAAATCAGTGTCTGTGTCGTCTGTCGATCTGGAAGGTATTCCGGAGTACCTGAAAGATTTCGAAGACGTTTTTTCCGAAAGTGAGGCTGAGGCGCTGCCACCACATAGACCCTATGATTGTGCCATTGATTTAGCACCCGGAGCCAAGTTACCTAAGGCTCGATTGTTCAATTTGTCTGGGCCTGAGCGCCAAGCCATGAAGAGGTACATAGCTGAGAGTCTCCGCAAAGGGCATATCAGGCCTTCTGTGTCACCTGTGGCAGCAGGGTTCTTCTTTGTGAAGAAAAAAGATGGTGGTTTGCGGCCGTGCCTCGACTTTCGGGAACTGAACAAGATAACGGTTAGGAACTCTTACCCGCTTCCCCTCATCCCAGACTTATGTAACCAGTTAGCTGGGGCCCAATGGTTCTCCAAGTTGGATCTGCGGGGGGCCTACAATCTGATAAGGGTTCGGGAAGGGGACGAGTGGAAAACGGCATTTCTCACATCAGAGGGACTCTTCGAGAACCTGGTAATGCCATTTGGGTTAACTAATGCACCCGCTATTTTCCAAAATTTCATCATAGAATCATAGAATCATAGAATCGTAGAATCGTAGAGTTGGAAGGGACCTTTTGGGCCATCTGGTCCAACCCCCTGCTCAAAGCAGGATTCGCTAAATCATCCCAGTCAGATGTCTGACCAGCCTCTGTTTGAAGACTTCCATTGAAGGAGAACGCACCACTTCTCGTGGCAGCCTGTTCCACTCATTGATCACTCTAACTGTCAAAAAGTTTTTTCTAATATCTAATCTGTGTCTCCTCCCATTCAGTTTCATCCCATTGCTTCTAGTCTTTCCTTGTGCAAATGAGAATAAAGTTGATCCTTCTACAATGTGACAGCCCTTTAGATATTTGTAGACAGCTATTAAGTCTCCTCTCAGTCTTCTCTTTTGCAAACTAAACATTCCCAAATCCTGCAACCTTTCCTCATAAGACAGGGTTTGCAGACCGGTCACCATTCTGGTCGCTCTTTTCTGAACTTGCTCCAGTTTGTTGATGTCTTTTTTAAAATGTGGTGCCCAAAACTGGACACAATATTCCAGATGAGGTCTGACCAAAGAGGAGTAGAGGGAAATAATGACTTCACGTGATCTAGACTGTATGCTTCTGTTAATACATCCTAGAATTGCATTTGCCTTTTTTGCTGCTGCATCACACTGTTTACTCATAATCAGTCTGTGATCTATTAGTATACCCAAGTCTTTTTCACATGTGCTGTCACTTAGCCCTATTCCTCCCATTCTATATATGCTTTTTTCATTTTTATTGCCCAGATATAGTACTTTGCATTTCTCCCTGTTAAAAACCATTCTGTTAGTTGCTGCCCACTTCTCCAGTTTATTTAAATCTTTTTGAATCCTCTCTCTCTCTTCTCTAGTACTAGCTATCCCTCCTAGCTTTGTGTCATCAGCAAATTTAATCAGTTTACCCACAATTCCTTCATCTAAATCGTTGATAAAGATGTTGAACAATACAGGGCCCAGGACAGAGCCCTGTGGTACCCCACTTGAGACATTCTTCCAACTGGATGTGCAGCCATTTACGACCACTCTTTGGGTCCGATCACTAAGCCAGTTATGAATCCACCTAACAGTTGCCTTGTCCATTCCATACTTAGTCATTTTTTCAATAAGGATTGTATGAGAGACTTTGTCAAATGCTTTGCTGAAGTCAAGATATACTATATCTACAGCATTTCCTTGATCCACCCAATCAGTAATACCGTCATAGAAGGAAATTAAATAAGTCTGACAAGACTTATTAGTTACAAACCCATGCTGACTCTGTTTAATCACTTCATTCTTATCCAGGTATTGACATACATGTTGTTTAATAATTTGTTCAAAGATCTTTCCTGGCATAGAAGTCAGACTCACCGGCCTATAGTTGCCTGGGTCCACCTTCTTCCCCTTTTTGAAGATAGGAACAACATTTGCTCTTCTCCAGTCTTCTGGTACTTCTCCTGTTCTCCAAGAATTTTCAAAGATTATGGAGAGGGGTTCAAAAATTTCTTCTGCTATCTCCTTCAGTACTCTGGGGTGTAATTCATCTGGACCTGGAGACTTGAATTCATTTAGGTTAGCTAAGTGTTTCCTCACTATCTTTCTGTTTATAGATATCCTGGATTCTTCTATTCCCTTAATAGGACAGTGAATAACAGTTGATGTTACATTTCCTTTCTGAGAGAAAACAGATGCAAAATAGGAATTTAAAAGTTCAGCCTTCTCAACATCCTGTCTTACCATTTCATCATTTTCATCCTGTAAAAATCCTATAGCATCTTTGACTTTTCTTTTACTTTTGACATATCCCCAAAATCCTTTATTATTGCTTTTGACATCTCTTGCAAGCCTCAATTCATTTTCAGCTTTAGATAATCTGATTTGTGCCCTGCAGGTTCTGCAGACAGCATTATATTCTTCTTTAGATATGCCTCCCTCTTTCCATTTTATAAACATTTTTTTCTTCCTTTCTAGCATGTGCTTAAGTTCTGTGTTCATCCATCCTGGTTTCCTTAAATTTCCTCAATGTTGTGTTTTCTGATCTGATAGGCCGTTTTGTTATTATTTATTTGGATGATATTTTGGTGTATTCCCTGGACAGTCAATCTCACTTGCAACATCTAAAGACTGTTCTCCAGAGACTCAGGGAGAACCAATTGTTCGCCAAATTGGAAAAATGTTCGTTTTTTGTACAGGAGTTGTCTTTTTTGGGGTTGATTGTGTCCTGTGAGGGGTTTCGTATGGATCCTAAGAAGGTGCTGGCGATCGCTAACTGGGTTCAGCCTCGAGATCTCAAGGGGCTCCAGCGCTTCTTAGAATTTGCGAACTATTACCGGAGATTCATTAAAGGTTTCTCACAAGTGGTTAAACCACTCACGGATCTTACCCAAAAGGGAGCTGATGTAAAAAATTGGTCTGTACTCGCTAAGGAATCCTTCTCAGCAATTAAGAAATGTTTTATGTCTGCCCCGGTGTTGGTGCAACCTGACCCGTCCAAACCATTCATTGTGGAGGTGGATGCTTCTGAAGTGGGGGTGGGGGCTGTGCTGTCCCAGGGTCCGGCCACCCTTACCAATCTCAAACCCTGTGCCTTCTTCTCCAAGAAGTTCTCTTCAGCTGAGAAAACCTATGATGTAGGCAATAGAGAACTTCTTGCGGTCAAGCTGGCATTTGAGGAATGGAGGCACTTTTTGGAAGGGGCGGCTCACCCTATCATGGTTGTCACGGATCACAAAAATTAAGCATACCTTGAATCTGCTAAGAGGCTTACTCCTAGACAGGCCCGTTGGTCACTTTTTTTTCACGATTTCAGTTCTCAATTACTTTTCGACCGGGATCCAAAAATGTTAAAGCGGATGCCCTGTCCAGAAGTTTTGATCCAGTGTCTCCCCCTGAGCCGCCGTCCTCCATTCTTCCCCCAGGGGTGGTAGTGGCGGGGGTCTCAACTGAGTTGGAACAAGAAATCCTAAGGGCTCAGGCCCTAGCTCCGGCAACCAGGCCAAGCGATAAACTGTTTGTTCCAGATTCATTGCGGCCTAGACTTCTGCAGGAGTTTCATGATTCTAGGCTGAGTGCTCATCCCGGTATCACGGCCACTAGAGAGGCAGTAACCAGGGGTTTTTGGTGGCCTTCATTAAGGTCCGATGTCAAGGAATTTGTTTCTGCTTGTGGCATGTGTGCCCGTTCCAAAAGCTCGCATAACCGACCGGCTGGGGAACTCATACCTTTACCGGTTCCTGATAGGCCATGGACTCATCTTTCCATGGATTTTATTACCGGTCTTCCACCTTCCATGGGCAATACCGTGATCTGGGTGGTGGTGGTGGTGGACAGGTTTTCTAAACAGGTCCATTTCATTCCCTTGGCAGCATTACCTTCAGCAGAAACATTGTCAAGGTTGTTTGTGCAGCATGTGGTCCGATTGCATGGGTTACCCCTGAATGTTGTGTCTGACAGAGGTGTGCAGTTTGTGGCCTAATTTTGGAGGGCGTTCTGTATGAAATTGGGCATCTCACTCTCCTTCTCGTCGGCATATCACCCGGAGAGCAATGGTCAGACGGAACGCACCAATCAATCCCTGGAACAAATTCTCAGGTGTCTGACCTCCGCCAGACACGAGGATTGTGTGATGCGTTACCGTTGGCTGAATTTGCTTTTAACAACCGGGTGAGTCAGTCCACCAACATGTCCCCATTCCTGTTTAACTACGGCTTTAATCCGCATTTTGGGGAGTTTTCTCGGGTGGATTCCGGTTGTCCAGGAGCAGAGGGGTCCGTTCAATGGTTAAAAAACCTCTGGGCTGAAGTCCGGCGTAATATCTCTCGGGCCCAGGGGAGATACAAATATTTTGCGGACAAAAAGAGAGCCTCGGGAGACATGTTTCAGGTGGGAGAGAAGGTTTGGCTCTCCACGCGTAACATCAACTTGAAGGTACCATCAGTTAAGTTGGGACCAAAGTTCATTGGTCCGTACGAGATTATGGAGATAGTCAACCCTGTGGCATATAGGTTGCGTCTCCCCGCCTCCTTAAAAATATCTAATGTGTTCCATAAGTCTCTGTTGAAACCAGCAGGATCTGTCAAAGAGAACTCTGAGACTGTTGTTCCTCCAGTGCTGGTGGAGGGTCAATTGGAGTATGAGGTCGGACATATTGTGGACTCTCGGCGGGTGCGCCGCTCTTTGCAGTACCTGGGCCACTGGAAGGGATATGGACCAGAAGAGCGCTCATGGGCCCCTGCTCGTTCGGTACATGCGGATCGCCTGGTTCGGGCGTTCCATGCCAAGTACCCGGGGAAGCCTGGGGGTCCAGAGGCCCCCCGTTGAGAGGGGGTACTGTCATGATCCCAATGCAGGTTTTTGAGTTGCACACCGGGGGTTAATGTCTGGAGCTCTGTGCAGGTTTTGACCTGCACACTTGGGGTTAATGATTGTGGCCTCTTTCTGGTTCTGGGAGAGCTTCATAAACCTCTGGGTAGCTTCAATCCCTGCCAGTTATACTTTTGCCTTTGGCCTAGTGTGCTGACCCCCATGTGCCTGTATATTGCTATAGCTTGTTTATATGGTTCTGACCCGATTCTGTTTCCCGTTGTGAGTTTGCCTGTTGATTTTGTACTGCGTTATTATCTGTGTATGACCCATTGCCTGTGACCTGATTACTCTCTGCTCGCCCCTCTTGTACCTTGCAGCTATCTGTGTATGACTCATTGCCTGTGACCTGACTACTCTCTGCTCGCCCCTCTGGTACCTTGCAGCTATCTCTGTGTGTGACTCATTGGCTACGTCCTGACTATTCTCCCTGTCTATGCCCCTTGGTAACTTTGTCTCACAGTTACTCTGCTAGGAATTGTCTTGCAGCTCCTAGCTCTGTGGAGTTTAGGCCACGCCTCTAGCAGTCACGTGCTTCAGGTCCTGCGGCTCTGAAGTACGCATCTATTCGGTTGCTGCCCGCTCCACAGGTAGCTTTGAGCACGCTTTCGCTTACTCAGGGCACGCGCACTGGCTCAGTGAGCAAGTTCAGTGCGGTGTCTCTGACAGTTAGTTATCAAGTTTTTTGTGTGCCGTATCTCTGTGATTTAAGGGCATAAAAATTCAAAGTTGGAAAATTGCGAAATTTTCAAAATTTTCGCCAAATTTCCATTTTTCTCACAAATAAATGCAAGTTATTTGAATGAAATTTTACCACTAACATGAAGTACAATATGTCACGAGAAAACAATGTCAGAATCACCGGGATCCATGGAAGCGTTCCAGAGTTATGACCTCATAAAGGTACAGTGGTCAGAATTGTAAAAATTGGCCCGGTCATGAACGTGCAAACCACCCTTGGGGGTGAAGGGGTTAATAAGAGAAACATTCATGAAGTCATATACCCGCTATCTGTTGTGTATAATTCCCCTCAAGTCATTGTTCAGTAAAAGACAGTTCCTTTTTAAGTGGTGGTCTCCATCACTGAACTTTGTAAGACATGGTCCTGGCCAGCCGAAGTCACCGGCACCATGCCGGCCGGGAACCCCATTTTCATGTAGTGTGCCTGGATGTGGAAGACGAGTACATCACCCACGGCTACTGCTCTGCACTACGTTACAGCAACATAAATGGCGCAGAGCATCCATGGCAGGCTCCCAGTATGCAGAGGTTAATATCTCATGAAGCCAAGGAAGGACGACTGGTGACCCGGCATCATGGTGGTCATTAGCTGAAATACAGATCCAGCTAGGGATACACCGTATTAAGGCAATACATTTGGAGAGAAAACGTGAAAAGTGCTACCAATTATATTGCCCATGTGTTGCTCCCATTGTGCAAATAATAATAATAATAATAATAAAAAGAAAGCATGCATCACAATGAGCTTTTGTCAAATGTCTGAGAGTCTCCTGAGATATTGAATGTAGGGCTGATTTAATGTCATTTTAGCCTTATCCCATTAGTCATTAGCAGTTTTGCATGTTATTTTATTCACAATGTTCACTATGATGTACAGTTTCAGTTTTCAATGCCCCTCTTTTATTATTGAAACATTCTGACTTCTGAGAATAACACAATGACTAAAGTCAGGAATTTCCATACTCGTTCAGAGGAGTAGGTCATCCTAAGCATTTTACGTTGTAATAGTCTTATATTCCACTAGGGGGCAATGATTTGACTTTCTCTTTTTTTAATAAGGTTTCAAATACAGCCTTGTGGTTTCCCCACAGGAATCCCCCTCCTCCCATCACCTTATAAAAGGTTGTCAGGGATGTTACTGAGCTCCTACAAGGCTGGCACAAAGAGAGCAGCACACAAGAGCCAGGGTGTGATAAGTATAGCAGCATTGGAATTTACTAGCTGCCGAAGACCTGGAATTCACTGACATCCCTACTGGATTTAGCTGTACATTAGAAGCTTTTATAGAACCCTACTTTTCTGCTGAAACATCACATACAAGGGGACCTCCAACATGGCCAAGATCAGACCTGTCACCTTAACATCACTGATGCTCTGCTATCAAATCATCTTTATGCACAGTAAGATTGTTTCTACTTGGTTTTATTATCTATCTATCTATCTATTATCTAGCTATCCCATATCTATCGATTATCTAGCTATCATCTATCTATTTATCTATCTATTTATCTATTATCTATCTATCTCATCTATGTATCTATCTATCTATCTATCTATCTATCCATCTATCTATCTATCTATCTATCTAAAATTAAAAAAGGGGATAAATTAGCACTAACCATTAAGTGTGGATGCAAACCACAGAGTTCAGACCACTGGACTATAAAATACACTCATTGAAGAATAGCAGCACTCCCATTTGAAAAAAACTGTATTTATTACAAGCTCGTGTGTACAACGTTTCGGCTGTGACAATAAAACTTTGAAAAGGCATATTGTCAGAGACAAAGCGTATAAATGAGCTTGGAATAAATACAATTTTCCACTTTTGTTTGCCATTCTTCATTGTATCTATCTATCTATCTATCTATCTATCTATCTATCTATCTATCTATCTATCTATCCATTATCTATCTATCTTTTATCTATCTATCTGTCTTTCTATCTATCCAACTATCTATCCATTATCTATCTATCTTTTATCTATCTCTCTATCCATCTCTCTATCCATTATCTATCTATCTATCTATCTATCTATCTATCCATCCATCTTTGAAAAAAACAGCCATGTTATAATTCAATAGGAATTGTGTATTGAAATCAGTATCTGTCATTTGTTCTTTCCATATTCGGTTATACAATGAATGGAGGTTTCAGCTTGTAGCTTATATGCTGTTCTTTCTGCAGCTTCTGCCTTGGATATCACTCTTTTTTCACCGAAAACTTCAATCAAAGCTGCGATTGGGGAAGAACTTCATATTACTTGTTTAGCATCGAAATGTAGCAATAAGGATCCCGGCTTCACCTGGTCTCCCGTCACAGATAATTATTTGGGTGGTAATGTAGTTACCGTGGACCAAAAGTCAACCCTATCCATGGAGGTCCGAGCTGAGACAGATGGCACGTACCGGTGTACTGTGTCATGTGACAACGCGCCAGCAGAGAAGAGCTTCACCATCATGGTCTACTGTAAGTGCCTGATATGATCGCCGCTGTTCACATGATCAAGACATTATATTGTTAGGTATGTGGCAGCCGGTACAGAAAGCTGAATGAAGGCATGGTGCATACTGTTCTCAGGTTTATGGAGGAGAACAAGAGCGAGGCGCAGTGCTGGGAGAACAAAGACAAATACCGTACTGGTCCGAACAGTGTATTTCAATGCAAACTATTTATGACAGATCTGAATCAGATGAATGATCAGGGCTCATCCCCCACATTGTCGGCTTTATTGCAGACGTTACTAATATATTTCAAATAAACCGCCAGTAACGACAAAGGGCGGCGATATTACAACCTGCTCATTGTGAAATTTCCCCTGATGAATGACTTCACTAACAGTCACCACATAATGCCAGATCTACCGTAGTATAAAACAAAGTTCCTTTTTTTTTTTAAACACAGACTGGTGTGGTGGTCCAGAACCCAACACTGTGGTCTACGTGGCTCAGTGTGTTGCATCTATGTACTCTCCTAGATATAATAAATGCTTCTAGTAAAATCTGTAAGACTGTAATATGGCATGCATTGCTGCATGCAGGCTCAGACTGGACCACGGGAGAGAAGGTGAAAACACCGGTGGGTCCCTGTGCAGGAGAAAGCCACTTACCCTCATCATGAGCAGTAGTTGGCCCAACACATTTGATTATGTCCAGAAAAAAGCAAAATGAAGATGTGATTTGGCTATACAGTTTCCATAGACAGTGTGACAGTGGAATTGATATAGGGAAGCGCTTAGTGACTATGTGTCGCATTGTCATAGGATGGTTTAGTGAATCCTGCATTGAGCAGGGGGTTGGACATGATGACCCTAGAGGTCCCTTCCAACTCTAACATTCTACGATATCACCTTTGATATGGCAAATTACTACATTGGTCCTATACTCCTGCGAGTGGCAACTAGAGATTAGCAGAATATTACGTTTTAAAGGGGTTCTTAACTGGATAACCTCTTCTTAATAGTTCCACTCTGTAGCACAAAATTAAAGAACCATATACTTACCTCCTGGACCCGAAAACTGCTGTGATTGAACATTGAAGGCAACAGTCGATCAGCAGTTGCTGATTGGCTGCAGTGGTCACATGACATTGTTATGTCACGTAACCGGTGGGAGATGCAGCAGCAGGATCAGAGGAGCAGCTCTGGTCCGGAGGTAATTGCATGTCTTTTAGGTCTACTGTCCATGATGAGATTAGTAAAGTGATTTTATCTTGCAGCGTTCCCCAGTGATCCCGTTCTACATGTCTCCTCTCTTGTGGTTGGGCAGCCATCACGTATCACCTGCGTCTTCCCCAGCGTCTATCCTGCAGAATGGCTGACTGCTCAAATCCTGATGAATGATATTCCTGTGGCTACGTATGAGCCTGAAGAGAACGAAAATGAGATTCAGAACATCAGCCTGACCCATGATGTCCTCCTGGCAGAGGAAATGGACGAGTCTACGATTCTATGTTCGGCTAGACTGGAGTTTCCCGATTCTGATGCTGAGCCTTTACAGAGGCACACAACCCAGAAGCTCCATCTAATGAGTGAGTAATGGAAGCATGACATGTTTTTTCTCCTCGTAAACCTAATCTTAGCGCCTATCCCATTGCTTGAACTGACTATTTTATTACTTAATGGGCTGACTATGACTTTTCTTCTGTTTTCAGATCCACCAGTAAAACCCCAAATCATTGTCCAACCGTCCACAATGGTAAAAGCTGGTGAAGAAATACGTCTGTTATGTTTATCTGACAGTAAATCCCACGTTATCCAATGGGTGAAGCAGATAGGGGATGTGGAGTATGAAATGTCAGCAGATGACCAGGGGTCGTTAATACTTTCAAATGCAGAACGCGAAAATAGTGGGGTGTACATCTGTTACGCCCAAAACAGCGTTGGGAAGACATCCTCACAGGTGGAGATCAATGTACGAGGTAAGATATTCCTTCTCTCCATTGTGTGTACATAGGGAAATACCTATCAATCACCTAAAGCAGCGCTGAGCAGAGCCGGCAAGGAGTGGCACTGCGCTAGTCTCATCTCCGACTGTGATCCCCAGATCTTAAAAGTAAAAATACTTGGTTGTTATCATCGGGCAAGGCTCAAATTCATGCTGCCCGCAGTTTGGGCAGCAAGAATCATGTAGCAACTACCATAAAGGAAGACTGTTTTCACAGAATGACTGTCCTAACCAAGCGCCACTGCTCGGTGCACTCTAGGCATGGCCGAGCCATTCTGTGCACCTTCCCTCCTACCTGTTTCCATCTTTCTTCACCCTCCTCCGATTCCTGTAATGACAGAGCTTTCAATGAAGGACGAGCTGGATGGAAACAAGTAGGTAGCAAGGACCACTGACAGACGTGCTTGGTTTGAACAGTCATTTTTTTTTTGTGAAAATCTCTCTTTAATTTTCTCACTACTTCAGATATTGTCCCAATCAAAGTTGTAATTTTACCTCTTATCTCCATTTAATAGTTCCTTATAAGTATCTATAGCTGAGTTATTGTCGATCAGGATCTTCTAATTCATGTTTAAGATCATTTTCATTGGCAATCTTTGCATTCTGAGCCAGCATTCAGCTCTTTATAGGAGTCAGATTTTTGGTTTCTTTTGTAGATATGTTAACAGATTTTATCAGGCAAGAATAAGACGTGAGAATTATCTGTACTAAGATATGAGAAGTAAAAAAAAATTATAGCCTGCAGTAAATTGTGTTGGTCTTTTCAGGTCCGCCAGAAGATCCCATGCTGTCATTGATGCCTAGGACAACAGTGTCAGCGGGAGAAGCCGTTACGATAGAATGCATTGCACGCAGCGACGCCAATGTAACATTGTGGAAGATCTCGGAAGACGGAGAAATGTTTTTCTTAGACTCAGCAGGGAAAGTCGTGATAGATGAAGCCGATCCTATAGACGCCGCTGTCTACAAATGCACTGCTGAGAATCAGTATGGTGTAAGCGAAGCTTCAGAGTCCCTCACAGTGGAATGTAAGCGTCTAGTTTGCAATATCCAATTATTTATTTATTTGCATACTGTAAAAAAATTCTGAAAACTTTTGTAACGTGATTCAGTTTATTTATTTTTTTTTAAGATCCACCCAGGGAAACAATTCTTTCATCTTCACCCATTGATGTGAAGGAAGGAGATATGGTAGTCCTCACTTGTATTTCTCAAGGAGTCCCTACGCCGAATATCTCCATCTCAAAACTTTTACCAACGGGGGAGAGTGTTCTGCTTTCTGAAGACTCAGTGATTGCTTTAGCTAAAGTGACCGGTGGGATTTACCAGTGCCAGGCGACTAACCGACTAGGAAGTGAGAAACACAAGCTGGAACTTAATGTGCGAGGTGAGTGGTCAACATCAACTGGTGGCATCCATGAT
Source organism: Dendrobates tinctorius (assembly GCF_039654945.1). Lineage (NCBI taxonomy): Eukaryota > Metazoa > Chordata > Amphibia > Anura > Dendrobatidae > Dendrobates > Dendrobates tinctorius. The sequence continues at coordinate 41,580,467 of NW_027361697.1, forward strand.
CAGTTATTGCAGAATGTGGCCATAACTTCTGGATGGCTACCTACGAGCTGATGACATATAAGCTTCGATGGCAGCAATCTCAGGCAATATAATGGGATTTGAAGCTTTTAATCCCCAATGCAAAATCTGTAACAGAGTATACTAAGGCAATGTTCACACATTCAGTATTTGGTCAGTATTTTATATCAGTTACTTGTAAGCTAAAATCGCTGGAAATGAGTAATAGAAACACGTCACCACTTCTGAATTTATCACCCACTCCTGGTTTTGGCTTACGCATTCTGATGTAAAATACTGACCGAATACTGAACGTGTGAACGTGGCCTAAAGATCACGTGTCTTGTCTCATCTGGAAAACGGGGTGGTAGCTCAGGTCCTGTGTGCAATTAGAACGTCTGCACCCCTATTGTTAAAGAAGACCTGTCACTTGCCATAATATTGTCATTACCTGGTCTACTTGCCACCATTCATCTGAATCTGGTGTAGTCACTATTCCTAGTATGTAGATTTGGTCTTGCTAGCCAAGGGGGCGAGACCCTCAACAAGATGCCCAGAAAGAAGAGTTGAGGACCACATCATCTTGGCTGACAAGACTACATTTACGTAGAAGGAAAAGGAGGGAATATTTCAGGAATGGAGAGTCACAGGAAAAAGAAAAAACAAAAATCCAGATTCAAGAAAGCTAGTAATGACATATCTATGGTAAGTGAAAGGTCCAACCCATCTGCTCACGTCACAGCAAATCTTTATTCATTAAAATCAACATTAACATCTTAATTAGTTTAGTTTTGACATTCTTCTTCTGTTTTGACAGTTCCCCCCAAAAATACATTTCTGACTATCACGCCATCACATACGGTGAGAAATGGCGACAGTGTACATATCCGGTGCGTATCCGAAGCTTCCCCTGCCCCTAAATTGGTGTTGAAGATGAAAACAGAGCAGGGCATGAGGGAGCTGACATCGGAGCATGGACTGTACAGGATACCACACGCTGCAGGGGAGCACACCGGGACCTTCCTCTGTGAGGCATCAAATATCATTGGAGAGCAGACAGCAGAGGCCGCGCTGACTGTACAAGGTGAGACCCGGGTACAAAGGCTTTCAGGAAGGCTCACACTGAAATCGCAGCAACTCATTGTAACATCGGATGGAATTATTTTCTTTCATGTCACATTACGACCTTCAACTGCAATAGTGTCGTATGTTTCTAGATGTGTTTGACTTTCTGTCATTAGTTGCAAGTCACACAATTCATTTGCTATAGACTTCAATGCAACTCACACTCATCATGCGACTTGTCTGCCTGTGGGTTTTTTTTTAAATGAAATCAGAGCTGCAAAATAGTCGCCATTAAAGAAAATGCTCACAATGCTATAGCCCCATGCAGTCAAAATAATGCACACATGTAGCAGCCGAAGGCCTCACAACCATATGGGTGAAATGGAATTATTACCTGCAAAATTAAGTAGACATTGGCCTCAACATGATGCATCAGCGTGGAAGCCCAATCTCATGACTGTAAGAAATCTCTGTGCCACAAGGATTCAACATGACTAGCTCATAATTTATAGAGGTTGTCTGGCCTTAGACTACAAGTCTGCAGTCACTTTATGTGACTGCAGACTTGTGAATCCTTACATTGCGCACACTACACACTGTAAGGATTCTCTGATGCCGGCAATGGGAGCGGCAGGTGCGTGACCGATAGTATGCAATTTGCATGCATACAGTCACTTGCCGACTAGATGTGCACAGCCTCTCTCAATGCAAGTGTCTAGTCGGTATGTGGCCAGAAGTATGCAAATCAAATACTTGCGGTCACATGACCTACTGCTCCCGGCATTGGGACCTGAGAATCCTCACAGTGAGCAGTATACATGATGTGAGGATTCACAAGTCTGCAGTAACATAGAGTGACTGCAGACTTGTAGCCTGAGGCCGGACAACCCTTTTAACATGGCTAAATCAAAACAATAAAACTAAAATAACTGAATGTGGTGATTTAAATGTATTTATTTAATTTATTTAAATCAAGCTACCACCCAAGTTTAGTCTGACATTGTCAGATTATTCTTTTCTATTCAAAATTACATTTCTTATTTTTCCCAACAGTTGCACCCCAGAATACGCAAATCTCTATAACTCCATCCTCTGTAGTAAGAGAAGGAGATAACGTACATATACGATGCACTTCCGAAGCATCTCCCGCTCCTAGATTGGCCCTGAAGATGAAGATGGAACATGATGTGGTTGATCTGGTGACTGAAGATGGAGAATACATCATTTCAAGTGCTGAAGAGAGACATATAGGAATATATATCTGTGAATCCACCAACGTGATTGGGAGTGAGATTGTAGAGGCCGTGCTTAATGTACAAGGTGAGACCAGTTTATAATACTATACCCAGAGTAAATGTTAGATGCTGTACATGCTTAAATAGTTATTCCCCAAAATTCAAGCTATCCTGTATACATTGGACAGGGGGGTAACTTGTTGATCACTTGGCCCCCAATGATCTTGAGATGGGGGTTGTGGAACCACAAAACAAGGCTTTGCAGCCCCATCAGGAAGGGAAAAAAGTGCTTAACCTCCACTCCGATCATTGTTAATTGGAATACAGCTTTCTCTGGCAGTCCCATAGACAATGAATGGAACAGAGGTTGACCGTGTGCACTTATACTGCATTCAACATGATACTGCAAAGCCCTGCTCCCAGAGCTCCCGATCCCCGGTCTCAGGATTGCTGGAAGCTCCAGCAGTAGGACCTATAGTGAGCAGAAGGCTATCCCCTGTTCTATGGATAAGGGATAATTTGTCTTTTTGAAGAAAAAGAAAACCTTTAACATATTTTAGAAAGTTTCTACTTCTGCATCATATCCGAGATGTATCTATAAGGAGTGCAGAGATGATAGTTGCACTAGGGGCTTTAAAGGACCTTCTGTCTTTTATCAGGAGGTCCATCATGTAGATAATGCAGGATAGTTAGGGGCCCTATTACAGATACTGTATTGAGGGTCAGGTGCCTTATAATATATGTCTGTTTGATCCTGCAAAGCTCAGTTTTTATGTTTCTTTCACAGTTCCACCCAAAAACACCTATATTACCATATCTCCATCTGAAGTCGTGAGAGAGGGTGACATAGTACAGATTTGGTGTTCTTCAGAAGGCTCTCCAGACCCTAAACTTGTCCTGAAAATGAAAACAGAAGATGAATTACTTAGCCTGGAATCAAGTGATGGATTTTACAATATAAGTCATGCAGAAATCGTGAACGCAGGAACGTACATCTGTGAGTCCACCAACGTGCTGGGACTGGAAGTAGCTCTGAACACACTGATTGTACAAAGTGAGTATACAAATTATCAGTCATTAACAGATTTCCATTATGGAAGACAACAATGTATTCTATGCAGAACCTAATTGTAATTTCATAAGGCAGACAAGATATCTGATTTATACCATCTTCCATACCAATAACCTCATACATTTTCTTCCAGTTCCACCACGAAACACCACAGTGGTTGTGACTCCATCACAGATCATCACAGAAGGTGATACAGTCACTATCACTTGTGAGACCCACAGCATCCCATCTCCAACCATCATTCTTCAGAAAGTGTGTGACCAGAGTAACACAGTGCTACAGACCCAAAATGGCACCTTTACACTGCACAATGTCACCCGCAATGACACTGGAACATACAAAATCAAAATCTTTAATAGTGCTGGGAATGAAACAGAGGTCATCAATATCGTTGTGGCAGGTGAGCAGCATTTATCTTAGGCTATCTGTAAGCTTCCGTTAGAGAATTTGGGCAGACTGACTTTTTTTTTATGTTCATTTGGGTAAGGCTACTTTTACACATCTATATAAGTGTTACCATCTGAGAGAAACTGAATCTTTTTTTTTCTCTGGTGTCATCCTAGTTGTTTCTGTTTTGTTTTTTTTCAAGGAAGCAGGTAGACTGTCTAAACTTTTTTATCCATTGACTCTTAAAAATCCGTCCCCACTATTTTCCCATATAAAGTAGGGCCAAAACCTGTAAGCCCTCACATACAGCATTATAGAATGCTGTATACAGTGGGGAAAAAAAGTATTTAGTCAGTCAGCAATAGTGCAAGTTCCACCACTTAAAAAGATGAGAGGCGTCTGTAATTTACATCATAGGTAGACCTCAACTATGGGAGACAAACTGAGAAAAAAAAATCCAGAAAATCACATTGTCTGTTTTTTTTTTCATTTTATTTGCATATTATGGTGGAAAATAAGTATTTGGTCAGAAACAAAATTTCATCTCAATACTTTGTGATATATCCTTTGTTGGCAATGACGGAGGTCAAACGTTTTCTGTAAGTCTTCACAAGGTTGCCACACACTGTTGTTGGTATGTTGGCCCATTCCTCCATGCAGATCTCCTCTAGAGTAGTGATGTTTTTGGCTTTTCGCTTGGCAACACGGACTTTCAACTCCCTCCAAAGGTTTTCTATAGGGTTGAGATCTGGAGACTGGCTAGGCCACTCCAGGACCTTGAAATGCTTCTTACGAAGCCACTCCTTCGTTGCCCTGGCGGTGTGCTTTGGAGCATTGTCATGTTGAAAGACCCAGCCACGTTTCATCTTCAATGCCCTTGCTGATGGAAGGAGGTTTGCACTCAAAATCTCACGATACATGGCCCCATTCATTCTTTCATGTACCCGGATCAGTCGTCCTGGCCCCTTTGCAGAGAAACAGCCCCAAAGCATGATGTTTCCACCACCATGCTTTACAGTAGGTATGGTGTTTGATGGATGCAACTCAGTATTCTTTTTCCTCCAAACACGACAAGTTGTGTTTCTACCAAACAGTTCCAGTTTGGTTTCATCAGACCATAGGACATTCTCCCAAAACTCCTCTGGATCATCCAAATGCTCTCTAGCAAACTTCAGACGGGCCCGGACATGTACAGGCTTAAGCAGTGGGACACGTCTGGCACTGCAGGATCTGAGTCCATGGTGGCGTAGTGTGTTACTTATGGTAGGCCTTGTTACATTGGTCCCAGCTCTCTGCAGTTCATTCACTAGGTCCCCCCGCGTGGTTCTGGGATTTTTGCTCACCGTTCTTGTGATCATTCTGACCCCACGGGGTGGGATTTTGCGTGGAGCACCAGATCGAGGGAGATTATCAGTGGTCTTGTATGTCTTCCATTTTCTAATTATTGCACCCACAGTTGATTTCTTCACTCCAAGCTGGTTGGCTATTGCAGATTCAGTCTTCCCAGCCTGGTGCAGGGCTACAATTTTGTTTCTGGTGTCCTTTGACAGCTCTTTGGTCTTCACCATAGTGGAGTTTGGAGTCAGACTGTTTGAGGGTGTGCACAGGTGTCTTTTTATACTGATAACAAGTTTAAACAGGTGCCATTACTACAGGTAATGAGTGGAGGAAAGAGGAGACTCTTAAAGAAGAAGTTACAGGTCTGTGAGAGCCAGAAATCTTGATTGCTTGTTTCTGACCAAATACTTATTTTCCACCATAATATGCAAATAAAATGAAAAAAAAAACAGACAATGTGATTTTCTGGATTTTTTTTTCTCAGTTTGTCTCCCATAGTTGAGGTCTACCTATGATGTAAATTACAGACGCCTCTCATCTTTTTAAGTGGTGGAACTTGCACTATTGCTGACTGACTAAATACTTTTTTTCCCCACTGTATATGTCCCCAAACTGCTCTGCATAACATAAAAAATAGATTTTATTATACTCACCTACAAGGCGGTCCGGTCTGATGGGCATCGCTGGTCTTGGTCTGTCGCCTCCTCTCTTCTTGCCATCCGTCCTATTTCCCTGCTTTGCGTAGATGACATGTCCTACCTCAACCATGCAGTATTCCCCAAAATTCTAGCGTGCTGTAACACAGGATTTAAAGGTGCTGGCCCTACTATATATGGGGGAAACAGGTTCCCTTTAACAATGTATCACTTTGAGGGACGAGAATATTACATGGACGTGTACTCTCCATGTAAGAATCAGACTACACACTGACCAAAGTAATTCATTAAGACCAATTCACGTGGACCAATTGAACTGCACTAGGACATGTCACACGGTTGTGTGAATGCAGCCCTAGCGTGAAAACCCACACACAGGAAACTATACATTACCCTCTAGGAACTGAAAGTGAGAAATGTTTCTAGTACATCTGTGTAACGTCTTATCGGTTGACATCAGACGTGCATCTGGTGTAAAGTACAGAAGCATTGGGTACATTTACATATTACTGACATATTCAGGTACACTGCTGCTGAGCTGACGTTTTAGTAAGTGTAATACAGGTGCAGCGCTTCTATTAACCCAATCTGCGTTTGTGACGCATTCACCACGTAACAGTCTGAATCGAATGGACAATAAAGAGAAATGTGAAAATGGTGCCCAAAATTGTGCACACGGAGGTTTACATCAGAAAACAAAAGATTACAATATAAAGTAGCCACTTCTACTGTGGACTGATATTTTAGGCCGGGTGCCCCGATCTGGAAGTAGCAGCGCTTTGTAAGCAGCGCATGTTCGCTGCGTCCAAAGCACTGCCGTCAATTGAACGCAGGTGAATCCGCATGTAATCACTGAACCGTGTGGATTCTCCATGTCCAATACACGCTAATCTCTGCAAGAGAAATTGACATGCTGCGGTCTGGAAAGACGCGCTCCATGTCAGTCTCCGCAGATAATCCACGTGTGTCTGTGGACACATAGTAGACATGGGATTTCTTGAAATCCCATCCACAATGCTGTAACATCTTGATGGTGCGGGTTGGACGCTGCATAAATACGCAGCATCAAACCCACAGCATCTCCGGATCGTGGGCACATACCCTTAGGAATCATTTAGTAAAATACTGTTGCGATGAACAATGTTCCACAATTAGTTTTGGCAGATCCATTGAGCATAGATTTTACTGTGGCCCAGAGTCGCTGGAGATGTCTTGGTACTACTGGAAACTGGTACATAGCTCAAAATCCTATCATTGAAAGTCTTCACTAGTGATATCACATATCACTTTTTCAATACTTTTTCCCTTTTTATATATCGCCTAATACCACTACATTGAAGAGCTCTAGGTTTTAACATGATGTTGATGTTTGTTCGGTTCTTTTCCGGGGAGGGAAGTAGATTTGGGAAAACTTGTGCCTTTCACAGAATTCGCAGATGGTTTTAAGCTTGATCACTTTGACAATCAATGGTGGATACTTTGCTTATGTTAAAGATTGCATGAGCTTTAGCAGAGAAGAAATGACACGAACTTGTGCTACACTGGTGATTTTGCAAGTTGTAAATTATCAGTTCAGATTTTCAGTCCCGTAAAGTACTATATGGTGGCATCACATATAACAAGCAACTGTCCCTGCCATTTAACAAGTAGATTTATGTTTTAGCTTTTTTGCTATATGTTTGATATTCGACATGTATGCTATTGACAGAGAGTTAAGGTCAATGTCTATTTTGGCTTTGTGCATGGGCACCTGCTCATATCCCCATTAATATACATTACTGCTGAGCCTGACCCCCCACTCTGTCTATAGAAGCAGCATCTGTTGTGTCTTATCAATGGGGTCAGTTGCTCCCATCATGCTGCCCGTTCATGTTTTTAACCATCCCCCCTTTTCTTTGTCTTCCTAACAGAACGACAACAGGACCCAAGATTCAACCCCATGTCCACAATTATTTTTGGCTCTGTGGCTTTCGTGTCAGTCGGGGTTATTGGATCCATCATTTATCATCTCAAGAAGGCAAAGTTACAAGGATCATACAGTTTGGTAGAGGCTTTGAGAAGCAAAGTGTGACTTCCCACAAATTGGACATGATGACTATTTCCATGTACTCCTGTTGGACACAGCTTGTACGTTACTGTGGGCATTGAATGGCACTTGTGGTAGCACACGCCATCTGAGAGACGTTCAGATGACTCCATGACAAGCTTGGGCTGTCAGAATCTGTGTTTTAGGGTACTTGCAAAGAGTCTGGAAGAAAAAAAAACATCCACACCCAATTCTTCAGCAATAATAGAGAAAGACTGAAGCAAACTAAGACTGTTATCTAAAAGAAGAACTCTCGGACCCAGATACCGGGAGCCCTGTGTGTGAAGAATCACTATTTGCACTTAGATTTTCGTGTGTTGTACAGAGTGATAATGACGATATTAATGCGTAGAAGCTGCTCCGATCTGAATGTTGTGTTATGTCGGCACGTTATTTCTGACCGTTCTGTCCTCATTCTCATATGTCTGTTTTATATGTGGTGGAGATGTGCTACGTGTGATGAATTTTAATGTGGCCTTTCTCCTTAGGCAGAGCTGAGCTCTAGTCATCTTTTGTTGGTCATTGAAATGAAATCTAAATAATTGAGAGGATCAAACCCAGAACCAAAAGAGTGGGAATTCTGCTACAATGGAAACAAAGTAAACAATAGAGGGTCTCATTGGTGTGAAGAACGCATGTAACATCAGAGAACCCGGCTAGTAAAACTGCATATCATTAATTCCATTTACCATCTGCATCACCATACATTTTACATCACATTTACATTACCGATTTATCATCAGTAATTCAGCTTTTTTCATCCATAGACATAAGCTGCAGTCAACCCAGCATTACTTTTTAGATACCGCCCATGACCCTCCATCGTGGGTTTAACTAATAAGCAGCAAAGGTACCAAAAACTAGACACCATTGTTATAGCTAATTATGTAGGTCCAATCCATCGACAGCACTAGAATATACAATAATCAAGAAGAAAATAGTTACGGTACCTGCAAAAAATGGCCTACTGTACATGTGACAAGCTATGTACTGTTAACGTCAGAAAAAAATGAACATATAAACCAATAAAAATGACTACTACAAGTAAAATGTAATACAAATAGTCAATCTTTATTGTATTATTATTTATATGCGTAAAATCAATTAAAAATACGGAGAATTGTCATGTTAACAAAAATCAAAAGGAAGAGTATACATAATTATTGTTCATAAAGTATAGCTGAATACATTAAGGCAGGCATGGTTGCATATCCCCTATGTCAAGAGAATTTTATTCCAGCAGTGCAGCCTACTCTAAACCGTCCTCCCTGGTAGACCACTGTTGTGACATACGTATCCTTGTGCGCCTTGAGTCTCTATAAATGTAAGCACTTAGCATCTAGAGTTCTATGTATGTTTACTCGTGGATGATATTATTTTTCATAATTTGCACCTATTCAGCTATACTTTATGTAAATCATTTATTCATTTATGTGCCATTGAGGAATCTTTAAACCATATTAATATCTCCAGGATATTTATCACCAGTTTTTCCCTTGATATATGAGTTTTTCAACATTAATCCTGTACACTCCTCTTTACATGTATTTTTAATTAATGATGTAACTAATACTATAGTACATTTTGTTTGTGATTGTCATTTTTATAGGTTTAAATGATCAATAAGATCTAAACGTACCATAAAGATTAAATATACATAATGCTGAATATTATTATGCTTATGTACAGTTATATCATTCATTCTTAGCGCATAGATTAAATACAGAATATCCATAAGCCGACAGTGTACTGTAGATGAGGGGTGTGCAACATGCAACTCTCCACCTGTTGTGAAATGACAAGTCTCAGCATGCCATAACAGGCATTCAAAGATGTGCTGGGACTGGCAACTAATAGTCACCCACGGCAGTGGCGGGACAAGAGTCTCATATCACTGGGGGTTATGCAGGGTGGCCCAAAAGGAGCTATACAGTTGAATCAATGAAATGTATCACAACTGACGCACAACAAAATAAGTTTATTTGCATTTTATTGCATTGTTTATAATTTGTTTACCACTCTTTAATCTTGTAAGTGCTTGAAACATCTTCCATTGATGTTGCCTATATTTTGCGCCACCCTGTACAATTGAATATGCACTGTACCATCTATCAGTTTTTACAGTTGTCTTTATTTTGTGAGTTTTACTATTCAGTTGCCCACAAGTCAATGTCCCTCTCCATATTAGTATTTGGATAGTGGTATGCCTATAGTCCTTATGGCAGTTTCTGTTTTTGACCATGTTCTTGTTCCACCTCTAAACACCCACAATAGTAGCCCCACTATAGTAAATGGTTAAGCCGGAATGTTAGATAACCTATAATATGCCGGTCATTAGCCACGTCCCCGGGTTTCTAACTGAATTAAAATGACTAATGTGTTTTTGGAGAGAAAGTTTTTATAAGGTTCATTTTATTATTTTATTCGCATAATATTATATTTTTAAGCGTATATATTTAAATTAAAGATTTATAGTGTTTTCAACGTCTTGTCTTGATTATTTCCTTTTCTGTAAAATATTTGCAATGCAAATCTGTATAATACCACTATCAGCTTTCTGATGTTATGTTTGGGCTCATAAGGCCATTATTGCCATGTCAAAAAAACAACTTATACACGCCAAATCCCCAGCTGCACCAGTGCCCCCACCATTGTGGACCCGGCTTTGTGAACTGTCCTTTGTCACATATGTAAGGTTGACACAACATCATCATCACTACTGGACAGTTCACAAAGACTAGAGAACATCTGAAACTCTGCATCCTCTTTATTCTTTTCCAGGCACAACTTTTAGCAGAGGCTATACCTGGTATTTCGGCTCCATCCTAACAAGTATGGAATCGGGCCCCCACCACTGTAATATTGATAGGCCACTCATTATTAAGAACCAGATATCCCTTCAAATAATTTATTTGAGGACTCCCATAAATCCCGAAAATGATCTGCAGAGGCCATGTGACTGGAGCAATAATAGAGCAAGTGCAGCACCACTTAATTCATTGTCTACAGAACAGCCAGAAATAGATGTGTAAGAGTGAGGAAAGAGAAAAACACCCTCCTCTAGCCCTTATAAGTGTTTTATTGCTGCATTTTCCATGTGTTGCTCTTTGATGCAATTTCTTAGTGGGTGATTAATGCACTTATAAGTGTTGTGCAGAGCACAGAAGAGTTTCAATTGGCAGTCCTGCAGATAGGAGTTTTTGGAAATAAGAAGAGAGCTACTTCCTGCTTAGAGAGCTACTTCCTGCTTAGAGGAGTCAGCACTTAGTAGTAAAGCTAGAGGAGGTAAGACAGTCACAGGGAGTGTGATACACTAGGCCACATTTCTGGGTGTGTACATAGAAGAGGTTTTATGAGATAGCAAGCCATGTAAATGTAGTGCTCACAGGTACGAGGGATGCAGTGACGAGGCTGGAGACAGGATGAACTTTAAAGTGTAACTTTTATATATAAGGATGCCTTTAGGGCTATCCTGAGCAACCAAACAAGGTAACAATAATTGCCCACGCAGGGATAAACACAAGAATACACGGATAATGCGAACATGACCAACCAGGCAAAGGCCGGTCACTATAGGGCCGCGGTATGGCCGACTACAGGTCCTTAGTTATGGCCAACGACGGGTCCTTAGTTACAAAGTGTCACTTATCCTCTCTGACATCCGGCAGGGTACTGATCGATGGTGCTTCAGTGTTTCAGCCGCAGGGCCCAGCAGACGAGAATCTGGCGAAGACTTCGGGCGTTCCTATGCCCAGGCAAGGTGGGGGCACAACAGACCCCTGGAGAGTTCCACGACGCGGCACCCCCCGGCGGAGGCGTGCGGTGCCGCTTGGGGGTTGGAGAATGGGGGCCGTAGCCCCGAGAAGGGAGTGGTCAGTGACGGCCTCGATTGACTGCAGGCAAGCCCCAGTTGCAGCCTGGAACTATGCTGCGGTGACCGCGGTTGGCAACAGGCAGGCCACAGCCGCGGGCTGGAGTGCGGCAGCGGCGATCGTGGATAGCAGCGGGTGGGCTGCAACTGTGGGCTGAAGTGAGGCATCGGCCATGGGTGGCAGGGGATAGGCCGCTGCCGCAGACTGGAGTGGAGCGGTGACAGCCGCTGGGAGTGCGGGCTGGTGGTCGGTGTCTCTCCGTTGGACGGCTCGGTGCCGTCCCCCTTCTGTCAGCAGTGAGTCTTCCTTCAGCCTCTCCCATTGCTGCTCTGCTCTCCTCACTCTGGCTCTTGCTCTGGCTCTGGCTCCCTGGCGCCCTCTAGCTTCCTCACTTCTCCTCTCCTGCTGCGTCGACTGACTGCTGCTGGCGTCCTCAGCCCCTTTTACAGTAGCTCCCCCCCCAACCTTTCTAGAAGTCTCTGCGGTCCGTCCCCTAATTGTGTCCCCTGGAAACAGTCTCCCTAGGAACCTTGGTGACGGCCCCCTTGGTTCCGGCCCGGATACACAGCGGGAGCCCCTCCTCCTACATAACTGTACTGGATTAGGTGGCAGTCTGGATCCTAATATGGCCAGAACATCCTGAATTCTGGAAAGGAAAGTCGAACAGAGAAGGAAGGATAACTCAGCTGCAGTGGGTATGGCAAGGAGTCAAAGAAGGTATAGTTGTAGGTGTGTTGGTGCTCTGACAGCACAGCTGAAGTGGGGCCTAAAGAGGCAATGTGTATGTCGGACCTTGGAGTCTTAAGCCCCCGTTACACAAAACGATGTCCCAGCGATCCCACCAACGATCCGACATGATGAGATCGCTGGGACATCGTTAGGCTGATCGCTGGTGAGCTGTCACAGACAGCCCCAGCGATCAGGACCAGCGACGCTGGACGCTGGTTTCTAATGTAAACGTCGGGTATCCAGGAGCCGTGGCTCCTGGATACCCGCTGTTTACCTTGGAAACCGGCGTACACGCTGGTTTCCAAGGTAAACATCGGGTATCTAGGAGCCGCGCGACTCCTGGATACCCGTTGTTTACCTTGGAAACCAGCGTCCAGCGTCACTGATCGCTGGTCTCTCGCTGCCACACGCAGCGATGTGTGCTGGCCAGCGGGAGACCAGCGATTGAAAAACTGCCCTGGCCGATGCTGCACAATCAGCGATAACCGGCAGGGGGGTCACACACCGTCACACACAGCGATCTCGCTGGCGAGATCGCTGATGTGTCACAAAATCAGCGATCTCGCTAGCAAGATCGCTGTGTGTGACGGGGCCTTTAGTGAAGGAAAACTTGGCTTGTCAGGTCGATGTACAGATATCGTACAGAAGTTTGCTCAGGTCACTGAAGGACAGTTAGTTTAAATGGAGTATTGAAGTCACCTATGCTGTGCCGCCACACATGACCATTGTTCTTGTGCCTGTTTATAGAACATAAGATGTGAAAACCAAGCTTTGTAGCTGCTACTTTCTGTACATATGTTTCACAAGTAAATTTCATGCTATTTTTGCAATTTGAACTGTCTTCATTCCTGTCTGCAAGTTACATCTGAGGTTTCTGTGTCATCTGAGAGTATGCAGCCTGAGTCGGAAACATTTATAACAGTTAACACCACACACAACCGAGAGGACTAATTTTCACTAGTGTCAGGGGTCGCAACATAACACCTTGGCCCATGAGACCCTTGCAGATGTACTAGCTTTCTGTTGTTCCATAGATGGGATAAACCGAAACTCTGTTCTTGGGATCAAGCAGGGTCCCAGCGGTCAGGCCCCCAGCATTCATCATTTTCCATAGATAAAGGATGATTTGATATCTTGGTAATATCCCTTTAAGTTTATAATGTATTCATTCGATAACTAAAGACACTATGCATTGCCATATCTGTATTACCATATTACTAAAACCCATGGACAATCAGGTCTGCTGTGGTGAATCCCAGCAGTGCAGTCACGTCTGTCGTTCGCTTTGGCAGTGAACAACGTCATGTGGCGAAAACGTTGGCCCTTTTCCTGCACAGACTTTTTGAACATGAAATAAACGTATCAATTTGGAAAGTGATTGTGACATGGTATAAAGATATATGTTGTGGTGTCTGTCTTTAGTAGGGGACAAGTACCACCATGTTTCCCTGAAAATAAGATAAGAATTACATTTTTTGCATCGAAAGATGGGTTGGGGTCTATTTTCAGGGGATGTCTTATTTTTTTCCATGAGCAACAAGCCACATTAAGGCTATGTGCACATGTAGATTTAGGTCCTGCGAATTTTTCCGCGCGGATTTGGAAAAATCCGCAGGTAAATCCACAGGTCAAAAGACCTGCGGTTTACCTGCGGATTAGCCTGCGGTTTAGCCCTGCGGTTTCACACCTCTACAATGGAGAAGGTGTGAAACCGCTGCGGATTCCGCACAAAGAATTGACATGCTGCGGATTTGAACCTGCTGCAAATCCGCTCGGAAAAATCCGCAGCATGTGCACAGCGTTTTTCAGTTTACTATTGAAAAGAATGGTACAGTACAACGCACCTAAATCTGCTGCGGACCCGCAGAGCCTGAAACGCTGCAGATCCGCAGCAGAATCCGCACCGTGTGCACATGGCCTTATTCTTGAACAAAAAAATCAACATATGTTCAAACATAATCATCAAACATTGCACATACATATTTAAATACACACACACACACACTGCATATACATACACACATACTGCATGTATATACACACATTGAATGTATGGTAAATACAAGCGTAATTCCTCTAGACTCCTGCAGTTAAAAGACAATTGATGAAATTAAGGTCACAAGACCATGATGTCACCAAGGTCTTTAAGCAGTCTTCACCTCAGGTTACAGTAGAAACCCTGGGGTCCCCTATGAAAATGGTGACCCTTGGCATTTGCCCAGTCTGTTCCCCCTGACGCCGGTCCTGACTGTTAATATGGCTTACTTTTGGAGTAGGGCTTATTTTTAAGCATGCTCCAAATATCCTGTAAAATCATCCTGGAGCTTATTTATTGGGCAGGTCTTATTTTCAGGGAAACACGGCAGCACTACATACAGCGGGGTTGGCTTTGGAGTCTCAGAACTGAGATGCAGATACGACAGAGCCATATGTTTCCTGTTGTTTCTGAAAATACAGCTCCTAAGTATTGTAGATCTGTAATATGTATGCAATGCTAATGAAATACAGATGCTAGGGCATACATTTTTTAACAAGATGCTCAGATTGGTTTAAAAGTGAATAAACTCATACTCCTCTCATCGATTCTCTATCAATTTCTTTCCAAGGCTACCAGGTCCCCGATGTCCCGTCACAAAGTCATGTGACCGCTGCAGATAATCACTGGCAGAAGAGAATAGTCAAGAGATCACGGAGTAAAGCGTAATTCATTTTAAACAAGTCTGAACATTTTATAAAAAAAATTCTTTAAACAATAACTCTTTAAGTCCATTTCCATCATTCTATTTATCTGAAAGAAATGAAAAAAATGGATTTTCGAATAAAGGTCAGTGATCAAATGCCAGATGTACTCCTCTGCGCATTCCATGCACACCAGCCTCTGAAAGAAAACACTACAGTTAATGCTTCACTCCTCTTTGACTTTAGATTTATTGTTGTACCATATAAATAATTAATTCTTAAGTAAATATTCATAATTTTGTTAATTTGCTTATTGTTTGTCCAAAAAAATCATCGCAGGATGACCCTGTCTATAAGCTTTTAGACCACACGATGTAGTTGGTAACAAAGGCTCGTAGAAGATCCATTTTACTGTGATGCAAAACAGCCGTATTACATCTACTTATGGTGGCCATACACATCAGTGTAATGTCGGCCATCTAATGATATATGTATAGTAACTGGTCATTCATGATGATGTGTATTAGATTTTAATTTGTTCACCAGTGAATTTAAGGCAAGCTTACCCTGCTTAAATGCATATGTGCTGGCAGTAGAACACAAGGGTACATACAGTATGTGAGACATTTACGCCTAGCTAATAATATTTCCTGTCCTTAGGGATGTCAATCAAGTCAGATGGGCGAGAGCTTAAAGGTGTTGTCTGGGACTTTAACATTGATGGCCTATCCTTAGAGTAGGAGTCAGTGATAAGCGGTCAAAGAGGAGTGCTTAGGAAGCAACCCAGGGGCAGACAAAGATGTCAGGTCTCCACCGCAGCTCCAGTCGAAAACCTCCAATGGAGGATAGGAGCAATGAGAAAATGTAAACGGTATTAGGAGCGCAGGAAAGAGACTCAGACAAGAGATGGGGTTAAACCACAATGCGTTTCGACAGAGGATCCGTCTTCATCAGGTGGAAGTTTACTTCCACCTGATGAAGACGGATCCTCCGTCGAAACGCATTGTGGTTTAACCCCATCTCTTGTCTGAGTCTCTTTCCTGCGCTCCTAATACCGTTTACATTTTCTCATATCCTTAGAGTAGGTCATCAATGTCTAGGGGGTGGCCGGAAGTGCTGAGTTTGGGAACTGCATAGCAAAGCTTCATAAATGCTATAGGGGCCACGGCTGGGTACTTCACATCTGCCCCATATTGATTTGAATAGGTGGCAGATATACAGTTGCTAAAGCTCTGCAACTCCATAACGGAACAATTGTGGTCGCCACCGACAACGGGAACAGCTGATTGGCTGTGGTGACGAGTGTGGCACCCACACAGATCAGCCATTGAGGACCTATCCATCAATGTTAAATGCCATATAAGAAAACAGAAAAACTGATCAGGGTGTGATTAGCATAATTAACCCGATTTTCTCAGATGAGAGAAAATACAGTTGCCTGGTTCTAGCCTTTGACTGTGATTTTCTCCATAAACTGCAATACCATTGTATTGCAATATATAGAGCAAAGTGATCAGACGATCATAGGTTCATGTCCCCCAAATGGTAAAGATTTTTTTTTCCATAAATATTAATCAAATAAAGAAAAATATAAAAAGATTAAAATAATCTCCTTCTTCCCTCATTCAAAATAAAATATATATAAACAAATACCGTACTTTGTATGGAGTGCCCATAAATGTGTTCTATGTGCAAATTTGTTATTGCCATAATTGTACTGACCTGTAGAATCATATTGTCAGGTCATCTTTAACTTAAAATGAACGCGATAAAAAAGAATGGCAGAATTGCCCTTTTTTGACATTCTACTACGTTTTGCAGCTTTGTCCTCTTTTCCAGTGCCTACAAGGTTTAAAGGGAACCTGTCACCACTTTTCTGTCCTATCAGCTAAAAATATCATTTTATTCATTGTCAGCTATGCATTCCATAAATAGTTATGTAACCCCCTGATTCCCCATGTATCACCCATAAAAACCTTTTTTATTTCTCACGCGATGTATGCTAATAGGGTCCGTCCCTATTAGCGCACTTCTGCTTTTCGGCTTTGCCCGCACTTGGTCAAAGCATAATGCGCACACGCAAAAAAACGTTTAACTGCGCAGGCGCGATATCTCACAGCGATCTGCGCTATTCACGTCAAGGACTGTGTACAGCAGACGAGGAGAGTGGTGGAGTGAGTGAACCGAAGCCATGCCCATCGGACCAGACGGATCCTATTAGTATACATCGCGGGAGAAATAAAAAAGGTTTTTATGGGTGATACATGGGGAGTCGGGGTTACATAGCTATTTAGGGAAAGTATAGCTGACACTGAATAAAATGATATTTTTAGCTGGTAGGACAGACAAGTGGTGACAGTTTCCCTTTAAACAAGCCCTAATGTGGTTTTGTCAATTAAAAATTTAAAAGGTTAAGGCTCTTGGAAGATGGAAAAGAAAACGCTAAAGGGTAATTACCTTTTACTTAAAGGCTTGAAGCACACACATATATGTACGGTATATATACACTGCTCTAAAAAATAAAGGGAACACTAAAATACCACATCCTAGATATCACTGCATGAAATATTCCAGTTGCAAACCTTTAGGGTATGTTCCCACGTAGTTTTTAGTCTCTGCGGATTTTGTAGGGAAATCCGCAGGACAAAGTGCTGCGGTTTTTCTGCGGATTATCTGCGGTTTATCTGCGTTTTTTCTGCGGTTTTGCCCTGCGGTTTTACACCTCATAATGGATGAGGTGTAAAACCGCAGCGTTTCTGCACCAAACAATTGACATGCTGCGGATTGTAAACCGCAGCAAAACCGCGCGGAAAAAAACGCAGCATGTGCACAACTTTTTTTTATTTCCATAGGAAATAAAGGTACTGTACAACGCAGCAAAATCTGCTGCGTTTCTGCAGAGCCAAAAACGCTGCGGAAACGCAGCAGAATCCGCAGCGTGTGCACATACCCTTATTCATTACATAGTGGAATGCGTTGAGAACAATAAAATATAAAAATGATCAATGTAAATCAAAATTAATATCCCATGGAGGTCTGGATTTGGAATGATACTCAAAATCAAAGTGGAAAATGAAATTACAGGCTGATCCAACTTCAGTGTAAATGCCTCAAGACAGCATCAATGCCTTCATCATACACGAACTGCTGACACACTTCAGCCACATGAGGCCTAGCACTGTCAAGCATCAGAAGGAACCCAGGGCCCAGTGCACCTGCATATGATCTCACAATAGGTCTGAGGTCTCATCCCAGTACATAATGACAGTCAGGGTACATCTGGCTAGCATATGGAGAGCTGTGCAGTCCTCTAAAGAAATGAATAAAATGAATCACCACACCATTACTGACCCTCTGCCAAACCGGTCATGCTGGAGGATGCTGCAGGCAGCAGAACGTTCTCTACGGCATCTCCAGACTCTGTCATGTCTGTCACATGTGCTCAGTATGAACCTGCTCTCATCCGTGAAGAGCACAGGGCGCCAATGTCGAATCTGCCAATCTTGTTATTCTCTGGTAAATGCCAATCGCCCAGCACAGTGTTGGGCTGTAAGCCCAACACCTGCTGGTGGATGTTGTGCCATCATACCACCATCATGGAGTCAGTTTGAACAGACACATGGATGCTAGTAGCCTGCTGGGGGTCATTTTGTAGGGTTCTGGCACTGCTCCTCGTGTTCCTCCTTGCACAAAGGAGAAGGTATCAGTCCTGCTGCTGGGTTGTTGCCCTCCTATGGCCCCCTACACGTCTCATGGTGTACTGACCTTTCCCGTGGTATCTGCTCCATGCTCTGGACACTGTGCTGACAGACACAGCTACCCACCATTCCACAGCTCGCTTTGATGTGCAATCCAGGATGAGCTGCACTACCTGAGCAATTTCTGTGGTTTGTACAGTAGACACGTCGGTCCTCATGCTACTGTACAGTACCTCTAGGGGTTAGAGCAACGACAAAATGCAAAAGTGACCAAACCACAGCCAAAAAGGATTAAATCAGAGAAATGGTCTGTGGTCACCCCCTGCAGAACCACTCCTTTATAGGGGTTGTCTCACTAATTGCCTATCATTTCTACCTGTTGTCTGTTCCATTTGCACAACAGCAGGAGAAATTGATTCACAATTGGCATTGCTTCATGTCTGGACAGTTTGATTTCACAGAAGTTTGATTGACCTGGAGTTTCATTGTGTTGTTTAAGTGTTCCCTTTATTTTTTTTGTGCAGTGTGTATATATATATGTATATATATATATATATATATATATATATATATAAATATATGTGGCGCCCCTGAGGGTTCAGTCGCCACAGAGGTACTGCACCTCCTCCTGAGGTGTGGTACCCCACCATTCAGGTAAGGTGGAGACTCCTGACCACACTCCAACACCTGCATCCCACACAACATAGTAGTGTAGCAAAGCACCCTTGGCGGCTCCCTGCTTGGAACACGAAGCATGCTGGGAGGCGGGTGGAGTTAGTTGGCACCAAAAGAGCGGGAAGAGTTTAGGATTTAGTCAGTCTGACAGAGGGAGTGGAAGAGTGAAGATCCCCTGAGTGGGATGGATGAAGGAAGTGCTGCAGCCGACCTCAGTGACCTGGGTCCGCTGGCACAGGAAAGAGACATTGATGGAAAGCCTGACTCTCTCCATAAGAAAGAAGGATTAATACGGAATGTAAGGAGAGGAGGACTAAGAATTAGGGTTAGAGCAGAACCCTTCCCAAGTTCACAGCGCATGGTCGGGGTCCAGTCCCCGAGGTTGTATGGATACTAATGGTCCTGCAGCAGACACCGGAGGAATAGAAGTTGTCACCACTTTATTCCCACACAAGACTTGGGGGCACAACAGCAACGAGAGTGAGCCGGGACTAGTAACAAGGAGTCCCCGAAGCAGGCTACAGCTGTCTGCCGTACAAGTAGAGTTCATAGGAACATCTGACAGGAGGAACTCCAGTGTAACTCAGTACTGAGAGTACTTCACTATAGGCGCAAAAAGGAGACGTTCAGAAAAGGCACTTATGTTGGTGGAGTGTTGGAACGGAGTACTTCATCTTGCCTGGAGGTTGGCTGAGCCCCTGACCTGGAGGACATGGCACCGAGGCGGGCATCTGTATGCACAACAGACTGTGAGTAAAGCTTTGGAACTACATGCCCTGGTGTCCTCCGCTTATTCCTGCGCCAACCCCTTCAGCACTGCTACATCCCTGTGCTTCACACCACACCGCTCTCCTCTCCTCACTATCTCTCCATCTACAGTGTCCTGGGACTACAGCCCTGCCTGTGGAGGGCTACACCATCATTGCTGCACCACACCATCTGTCCCAGAGGATCTGTCTGCAGCGTCGGCTTAACATCTTCATTGCCGAACACAACAGGTGGTGTCACGAATCATTCACTAATAAACTTAAATCATCATCCGCACACTCATCATTTTTCCCCTTTTTACAATGGACGCCCAGGGCCACGGACCGGGTCACAGCTGCCGTGACATCCCGAATTGACATCCACTGGGCCCGGCTCCGAGTACCCCGCCGACCTGGCGACCCCTGGGGGCGATCCATATATATATGAAATCTATTTTAATTAGCGTTGCGATATACTGTCCAATGCACATAACATGCAGATTCATCTCTGCATCAGAGAAATGAACATTAGATCATAAAGTATTATTAGGATTAGTGATATACGCTTGGTTGCCGATTCTACTGTGTGTGTTTCAGTCTAGAAGGGGGCTGGAGGGGGCACAGCCTAAAGGAAGCCCCCCATGACTGCAATGGGCGGGTAGGTTTTTGAATTTGTTTTGGCCGGGCAATAATGGTTGGCTGGGATGGGCCAGGGGAGGGGCTTGGGGTGGGGGGGGGGCAGCCTGGTCAGGGAAAAGTGCGGGAAAGCCACACTTCACCAACGAATCTGAAGGAGAGAAGACCCTTACCTAAAACGCAGCAGCCAGATGGAGACCGTGGAGCAGCTGATGGCCAGACTTCAAGAGGCCGCCCGGTCCAGGAGGGGAGGATGGCTTCAAACGCAGCTTTCCACCATCCTCAGAGCATCGGACCCTCCAGGGACCAGCCGGCGAGGAAGAAGGACCAGACCCCCCGAAAGGCTGTCGCCGGAGGTGACGCGGCGCAGCAGGCGACGGCTGCGGAGCCCCTCCAGGGACCCTGCGGGCGGCGCAGGCATTGGGGTCGCTTCCCCTCCTAGCGCCCGTCCCGGCAGGAATCCGCCCAGCCGGCCTGTGGGCGCTCATAGCCGGAGAGCGGAGGGCGGCCAGGAGCAGGAAGTGAGACCGGAGGTGACGTCACGGGCTGGAGACGACTCATCGCGGGGCCCAGCAGCGTCCGGCCGGCCCCAGGGAGACGGAGCAGGCCGCGGCAGGTCTGCTGCCACACGTGGGGGACGGCAGCGGGCAGTGACAGGAAGGACGGCGCCTGGTGGAGCGGCGGCAGGTACCCCCAGTGATGCGGACTGCTCCGGGGTGCCTGGCGGTCGGGGCGCCAGATGGAGTGGCGCAACGGGCGGGCGGGGGCAGCGAGGGGACGCCCTGCTTGGCCTCACCACAGCAGGGAGTGCAGAGGGAGCAGCGGGTGGGAGGGGGCAGCGGGACGGCACCCCACCTGGCCCCAGCACAGCGCGGACGGCAGAGAGAGCGGCGGGCGGGAGAGGGCAGTTGGAGACCGCCCGACCTGGCCCCAACACAGAATGGAGGGTGGAGAGAGCGACTGGTACCCCCGATCGGATGCCCGGCAGTCGGCTGGAGTGTCATACGGACCGGTCAGGCTGGTCCGGGTCTAGAGAACGTCGCAGATCCCGTTCAGGCGGGAGTTCAAGGGAGCGTCGGGATTCTCGTGCTCGGGTCCCCCCTGGTGACGAGGAGGCCAGGGGCGCGGGCCTTGAGCAGCCGAGCGTGCTTCAGGAGGACGGAAGGCGTCAGGATTCTGGATATCCGGCTGGCGGGGACACAGCACCCGCGCAGCTTGGTGAGTATGGCTCTATGTCTTGTTTGTTGCCCGCAGGGGCTGTATTACATGAGATTGGAGATAGGATGGGAGATGTTAGGGAGCAGGGGGGGCGTAGGGGTCCTACCGGAGCTGAGGTGCCCGGACTCAGGGATATTTTAGATACTATGTCAAAAGTATTGCGGAGATTGGAAGGGGGGGTAATTGGAGAAGGAGCTCCATCCCCGGCGGGGGTATGGTTAGCGGGGCGTGGTTCCGTCACTCAGTCAGTAGGCGAGGCGGTTCGCACTGTGGAAGGTGACGAGGAAGCATCGGCGGGGGTATCTGTCTCGGTGCAGACGGAAACGGATAAGGGGGATAAGATAAAACTGGACGATAGGGCAAAGGGGGAGGTTTATGTGTGTTTTGAGGGGCCTCTGGGTGCCCATTTGAAAAAAGAGGTGAAGGAAAAGATTTGGCGCGACGAGTATGTTGAGATATTTTCCCTGCTTCCGTTAGAAAAATTTAATCTGGAGAAGGGAAAAAAAGATGATAGTAAGAAAGAAGAGGAGGAAAAGAGGAGGTGGCGTCTGATTCCACAGACTTTTGTGAATTGGATGCAGGCATTCGCTATTTTGGCGAGTGTCATAGGTGAAAAGTCTCCGGATAATTGTTCTGGCTTGTTCTGTTATTTAGATGCTATTGGGGAGGCGCATCGTATCTACGGGGGGCAGGCGTGGCTGCGATATGACGAGCAGTTTAGACAGAGGAAGGCAGTGAGGCCAGAGATAAAGTGGGACCAGAAAGATATCGGGTTGTGGTTGAAGGTGATGGCTCCAGTGAGGTATGGGCAGTCCTTTCACGGGAGCGGAGGCGGTAGTAGTCAGCCGGCAGGTCACAGAAGTGGTGGTCAGGCAACCCAGGGAGGAAGAGAAAAGGCAGGGATGTGCTGGCAATTTAATGATGGGCAGTGCAAGTATGGGACCAACTGCAAGTTTAGGCATGCGTGCTCCCACTGTAACGGTGGCTCCCACGGGGCTTCAAAATGTTTTAAGAAGGGGAAGGGTAAGCCAAACGTGGGTGCCGGTCAAGGGGGAGAGCCCGGTGAGAGTTCAAAAGATGGCCCCCTTTCTAAATAGATACCCATCTAGGGCAGAGGCTAGTGTTCTTTGGCACGGTTTTTTTGAAGGTTTTAGGATTCCGGCTCCTGGCCATGTGGTTCCGCTTTCGTTTAAAAATTTGCGGTCGGCAGTAATGCATGCGGAGGTGGTTGATGCGAAATTGAATAAGGAAGTGGAATTGGGCAGGATGGCGGGTCCGTTCCCCGCGGCTCCAGTGGCGGGTTTGGTTGTTTCCCCATTGGGGGTGGTGCCAAAGAAGGAGCCGAACAAGTTTCGTTTGATTCAACATTTGTCGTACCCAAAGGGCTTGTCAGTCAATGACGGTATTGACCGAGAGTTGTGCTCAGTGGAGTATACCTCCTTTGATATGGCGGTGCATTGGGTGCGTCGTTATGGGTCAGGGGCCTTGTTGGCAAAGACGGACATCGAGTCCGCGTTTCGGTTATTGCCGGTTCATGCAGACAGCATTCCGCTGTTGGGTTGTTTTTGGGACGGGAATTTTTACCTTGATAGGTGTTTGCCGATGGGTTGTGCAATTTCGTGTTCGTTGTTTGAGATGTTTAGTACTTTTTTGGAGTGGGTGGTAAGGGATGTCGCGGGTGTGGAATCGATCATTCACTATCTGGATGACTTTCTTTTTATTGGTCCCCCGGATTCACCGTTGTGTAGGAATGCGTTAGCAGCCATGGTTTGGACGGCAGAGCATTTTGGGGTCCCGCTTGCATCAGAGAAGACGGAAGGGCCGAAAACCGTTATAAGTTTTTTGGGCATAATCATCGATTCGGAAAGGATGGAGTGTCGTTTGCCAGAGGACAAGTTGTCATTGTTGAAGCAGGAGGTGGATAGGATTGCGAAGTTGCATAAAGTGACTCTGAAGGAGTTGCAATCAGTGTTGGGGCGTTTGAATTTTGCCTGTAGGATCATGCCTATGGGCCGCATTTTTTCTCGTCGCTTGGCAGGTGCGACGGCAGGAGTAAAGGCTCCGCACCATTTTGTTCGTTTAAATAAAGAGCATAGGGCGGACTTGTTGGTTTGGCAGCGTTTTTTGCAGAATTACAATGGTCGGTCACTAATGCAAGAGGAGGCGTTGAGCAATTTTGATTTTGAGATTTATACGGATGCAGCGGGTGGTTCTGGTTACGGCGCCTACTGCAAAGGAAAGTGGAGCGTGGGGCGTTGGCCTCAGGCCTGGCAGTTGCTGGGCCATACAAAAAACTTGGCATTGTTGGAACTGTTTCCTATTGTGGTGGCGGTGTTCGTGTGGGGTCCTATGTTTGCGAACCGGAAAGTGCGTTTTCATTGCGACAACGCCAGTGTAGTGGCGGTGATTAATAGCTTGTCGGCCTCTTCTCCCCCAGTGATCAGATTGGTTAGAGTTTTGGTTCTTCGCTGTCTGGAGTTGAATGCAGGGATTTCAGCAGTGCATGTGCCCGGTGTTTCGAACTCAATAGCAGACTCTTTGTCTCGTTTTCAGTGGGGGCGTTTTCGAGAGTTGGCACCAGGAGCGGATGTCGTGGGCGTGGAATGCCCTTCTCAGCTGTGGAAGGTGATTTTGGAAGAGCGGGAAGACTAATCCGGGAATCGTTATCTCAGCAAACCTGGTCGGCATACGAATCCTCGTGGCGAGTATGGCAGCGGTGGATGGCAGAATGGGATGGGGTTGATAGCGAGGAGGATAGGATGTTGGCGGTATTGTTTTTGGTCGGGAAGGCGGCTGACAGCGGTTGGTCCGCCGCTAAGGTCAACAAATTTGTGTCAGGCTTGGCTTTCGGTTTCAAGTTACAGGGGATGACGGACGTGACGAAAATTTTTTTGGTGAGACAGGCGTTGAAAGGCTTTCGTAGGGGTAAGAAAGTTTGTGATATACGAAGGCCTATTTCGTTTACTACGTTGGAAAGCTTAGGCAGAGTCCTGGAGGGTATTTGTACTTCAGGATTCGAGTTGATGCTGTTTAGGTTGGCTTTTTCTTTGGCCTTTTTTGGAGCAATGCGGATTGGCGAGGTGGTGTCATGCAGCAAGGTTTCACCTGGTGGGTTGCAGGCGGAAGATGTGGAATTTTGGTCAGGGGGCATCGTTTTTTGGATTCGGCGTTCAAAAACGGATCAACTAGGGAGGGGCAGAAGGGTAGTTTTGGGGCGCATTGGTCGGGCATTAATGTGCCCAAGTAGTTGTTTGGAATCATATTGGAATGTGTGGGCAGGTAGGACGGGGCCTCTTTTGTGCCATGCGGATGGCACCTATTTGTCTCGCTTCCAGTTCATTGCAGTTTTGAAGAGGGGATTGTTGGAGTTGGGCCTTCCCCAGGACAGGTTCGGGTCGCATTCTTTTAGGATCGGAGCGGCAACTGAGGCGGACGGTCTTGGTCTGGGGGCGGAGGCAATCAAGGGAATTGGCGGGTGGCAGTCGGATCGCTACTTACTATATGTTCGACGTTAACAGTGGTTGTGGCTCCGGTTAAGTAATTTGTTTTTATAATCTGTTATGTTTTTTCAGGTGGCGACCCCTTGCTTGCCTGGATATTTGGACATTCCTATGTGTATTGGGGTGCGCTGAGAGCTGATGCGAGGCCAGATGGTAGGCAGTTGGGTTTTAGGAGGGGACAGGTTCTGGTTCGGTGGTTGGGTTTTCGTGGTATGGTGTGGAGCAGGGTGTTCCCGGAATTTGCCAGGTCCGTCCGCCTGGACCGAGCCCCCGACGTTATCGTCATACATGTTGGAGGTAACGATTTGGGGGTTAGGCCGGTGAGGGACTTGATCAGGGACATACGTTCCGATTTTTTAAGATTGTGGGCATCTTTCCCGGAAGTGTTGACTGTATGGTCGGATGTTGTTCCGAGGCAAAAGTGGAGGCAGGCTAGGTCTTTAAAGGGCATTAACAGGGCAAGGGTCAAATTGAATCGGGCAGTGTCGGGGTTTGTGTCTAGGAATGGAGGCATTAGTGTCAGGCACTTTGAGTTGGAGGCAGGTGTCGGTAATTTTTGGTTGGGTGATGGGGTTCATTTAAATTCTATCGGCACTGATCTGTGGGCATTGGCAATACAAGAGGGGATCGAGAGGGCCTTGGTGGTTTTGGGGCACTCACGAGCCTGAGGTGGTCAGGGCTGTTCGTGGTTGGCGGGGGGTGGGGTTCTTGGAGTTGACGGTGATTGGTCGGGGAAGGAGTTGGATGTAATATTCCCGACAGTTTTAAAAATGGTATGGGGGATCTGGCTTTTTGGTTATGGGCTCTGGATGGGGTTTTTACCTCGGGAGCTCTGGTGGTGAGTCTCCCGGAACGGGAGTTACGGTGCCCTTGAGCTGGGTTGGACGGCTGGGGGTAACATGGTGGTTTAGTTTTTGGTCTTGGGCCAAAAAGGTTTTTATAGCCAGATCTTTTAGCTCCAAGAACCCTCCCCTCATATTATTTGTATTTAATATTTGGATGTTTATTGTTAATATTTGATTGTTTGTTAATAAATTGGCCGCTGTGGCCATAATTATCCAAAGGAAAAGTGGTAGTCTGTGTTATTTTAAGAGTATGGGATACGAGGAGTCGGGGTGGTTTTTGGGAGAAGAGAGAAAAACTGGATTCGCCATATGCGGTCAAGAAGGGGGCTGGAGGGGGCACAGCCTAAAGGAAGCCCCCCATGACTGCAATGGGCGGGTAGGTTTTTGAATTTGTTTTGGTCGGGCAATAATGGTTGGCTGGGATGGGCCAGGGGAGGGGTTTGGGGTGGGGGGGGCAGCCTGGTCAGGGAAAAGTGCGGGAAAGCCACACTTCACCAACGAATCTGAAGGAGAGAAGACCCACCCACCCTCCCTTTTTTAGGCAGCAGGATTGAATTAAAGGTGTTAGGGGATTTTTTGTAATTGATAAAAAAAAAAAAAAAAAAAAAGGAGGAAAAAGTAGCAGAGGCATTTTGGTGGGAATTTATGCGAGGCGCTGCTTGTTGCTGTCGTCACAGTGGCTAAGGGGCGGGGGGTGGGGTTCTTGGAGTTGACGGTGATTGGTCGGGGAAGGAGTTGGATGTAATATTCCCGACAGTTTTAAAAATGGTATGGGGGATCTGGCTTTTTGGTTATGGGCTCTGGACGGGGTTTTTACCTCGGGAGCTCTGGTGGTGAGTCTCCCGGAACGGGAGTTACGGTGCCCTTAAGCTGGGTTGGACGGCTGGGGGTAACATGGTGGTTTAGTTTTTGGTCTTGGGCCAAAAAGGTTTTTATAGCCAGATCTTTTAGCTCCAAGAACCCTCCCCTCATATTATTTGTATTTAATATTTGGATGTTTATTGTTAATATTTGATTGTTTGTTAATAAATTGGCCGCTGTGGCCATAATTATCCAAAGGAAAAGTGGTAGTCTGTGTTATTTTAAGAGTATGGGATACGAGGAGTCGGGGTGGTTTTTGGGAGAAGAGAGAAAAACTGGATTCGCCATATGCGGTCAAGAAGGGGGCTGGAGGGGGCACAGCCTAAAGGAAGCCCCCCATGACTGCAATGGGCGGGTAGGTTTTTGAATTTGTTTTGGTCGGGCAATAATGGTTGGCTGGGATGGGCCAGGGGAGGGGTTTGGGGTGGGGGGGGCAGCCTGGTCAGGGAAAAGTGCGGGAAAGCCACACTTCACCAACGAATCTGAAGGAGAGAAGACCCACCCACCCTCCCTTTTTTAGGCAGCAGGATTGAATTAAAGGTGTTAGGGGATTTTTTGTAATTGATAAAAAAAAAAAAAAAAAAAAAGGAGGAAAAAGTAGCAGAGGCATTTTGGTGGGAATTTATGCGAGGCGCTGCTTGTTGCTGTCGTCACAGTGGCTAAGGGGCGGGGGGTGGGGTTCTTGGAGTTGACGGTGATTGGTCGGGGAAGGAGTTGGATGTAATATTCCCGACAGTTTTAAAAATGGTATGGGGGATCTGGCTTTTTGGTTATGGGCTCTGGACGGGGTTTTTACCTCGGGAGCTCTGGTGGTGAGTCTCCCGGAACGGGAGTTACGGTGCCCTTGAGCTGGGTTGGACGGCTGGGGGTAACATGGTGGTTTAGTTTTTGGTCTTGGGCCAAAAAGGTTTTTATAGCCAGATCTTTTAGCTCCAAGAACCCTCCCCTCATATTATTTGTATTTAATATTTGGATGTTTATTGTTAATATTTGATTGTTTGTTAATAAATTGGCCGCTGTGGCCATAATTATCCAAAGGAAAAGTGGTAGTCTGTGTTATTTTAAGAGTATGGGATACGAGGAGTCGGGGTGGTTTTTGGGAGAAGAGAGAAAAACTGGATTCGCCATATGCGGTCAAGTTTGATCATATCAGAGCCTGTCACTGAGTGTATGGGATACAGAAACTACACAGAGCACATTCCTACACCCGCTCTCTATATCTAGATGTTTTCTATATTGTTGACAGGGCAGAGTGTCTCACGACTGCTTCATCTTTATATTGTAATCTCCAGCACTTGCAGGTCACAGTGACCCTATAGCCCTCACCTTCAACCTAGAAAGACTTATTCCTGCATATGCATTGCCATGAATAGGATTTATTCTGTACGTCAGATCTTTAAGGACACTTCTCACCACATTTTGGAATTGATGTTTGCAAGTAATGAATATTTAGAAATTAACTCACCCCATCTGCAGGGCATTACAGTAGCTTACATATCTATGATTACGACCACTAACAACTAACTAGCTAACTACTGCCACTATATGCTTACAAAACCCTAGTCACAACTTTTCTAGTGGAATTTGCTCAGAAAACTCTCCTTCCTTTGGAAGTTTTTGAAGAAGTTTTGCGTTTCCTGGAACAAATAAAAGGGTATGTTCACACTGCATTTTTGGGGCATTCTGGAGAAGAAATTCTCCACAACTTCATCAAAAACTCAAAACTCCTTAAAAACTTAGAGTTTCTGTTCTGTTCCTGCTCCAAAACCTCCAGAAAAAAACTTGAGGTGACCATTTGGTAATGTGCACACATCGCCCTCTAGACGCCACCACAGCTACTGATTTTTCAAAGGTGAAGTCACTTCAGAGAAATGTCGGTGGTCATTTTCCTGAGGCAGCTTCACTGACTGCTTTGTCGTCATTCCTCAGTGATTTTTGCTCTGTACTGTGAAGCATAGAGCAACCGGCTTCCGAGCACAAGCTTTTCAAAGAATGAGCATGTTTTCAAACCTTGAAGCAGTTAAAAGAAGTGACGTAAGACCAAGATCAAGTTAAATGACATAAGACCATGTGCACAGCAATGTTGTTTTGACATTGCTGTGAATTCTGTTCATTTTATGGAACGCTTGTGGGGCGCTTTTTCAGGTGGGTTCCACCTGAAAATGATGCATGCCCTTATAGAGTTTTTGAAGTGTTTTTGGAGCTTTTTAATTGGTTAGTGTCTAGTGTCTATTTTAGACTGGATTTCAACAGAAGACGCTTCAAACACGTGAATTGAAATACAATTTAGACTTATTACTTTCACCCATAAAGCTTTCCACAGTGCAGTACAACCCAAAATCTTCTCCCTCATTTCTGCCCACAACCCTACCCGTGCTTTACATTTTGTCAACAATTGAAGACAAGCACAAGCTATGGGTCCCCAAGTTCTTCTTAGGGCTCATACTTATCTGCATTAAAAACTGATGAGTGCAATCCGAAAAAAAAACAGATTGCACCCTAACTAATGTTATTCAATGATTTAGTGCTCATGTGCAATTTTTTTCAGCTCAGATAGGACTAAGAGAAAAATCGTAGCATGCTGCGAATGGCTGCATATATTTAACGATACTTGCCAATACAAGTCAATGAGCGCGAGAAATAAATTGACATCTCATAGGAAACTCGTCGTTTCATCAGCTGAGTACATTAAGATTACAACCCGAACTCCCAGAATAGAATAGAAGAGATATATATTAAGAAAATGGCGTGTGGTCCCTCAAATTTTTAATAACCACCTTAGGGAAAGCTGACAGCTAGGTGCTGATGTTTAGAGCCTGGGAAAGGGGTAATAAATATGGTGCTTCCTAGGCTATTAATATCAGCTCACAGCTGTCCACTTAGCCTTTACTGGTTATTAAAATGGAGAACCCCCCAAAAAATGACATGGGGTCCCCCCTATAATTAATAACCAGCAAAGGCTAGGCAGACAGTTGCGGGCTGTTATTAATAGGCTAGGAAGGTGCCATTTTGTCACCCTCCCAGACTAAGAACATCAGCCCTCAGACCTTTCTTATGTCATTGCTACACACTGCAAGAGCGTTCTCACACTCCTGTCTCAGTGTGTTCCGGCTGGCTTGCTGAGTGGTCGCATCATACCACCGCTCAACAAATCATCCGGATGTAGCAAAGCTGAAATTCTTTGTAGGACAAATAATTTGTCATTGGACAGGTGAGGAATATGGGGGTTTATTATTTTTTATTTTACAATAATAAATTTGAAAAAGAGGGACGGGGAGTATTTATTTAAAATAAATGAGTTTGTGTCTTTAACAGAAAAAATGCAGGGAAAAACAGGGAATGCCTCACCGTGTCAATGTGCTTGGTAGCCTTGAATTTGCCAGCAGCGATCAAAAAATTCCGTCTGATCGGCGGATCACAATGAAAGGAAAAAAAAGGTTGCTGGATCACACAGCTGAATAATAAAAAACAATTCTTCTTTATTTCACACCATCATAAAAATGTGTAGATATATCCACAAATAGATAAAAACAGAGTCACATTCTTATGCGTTTCTGGCTATCAGCCCTTAGTCATAGAATTCTGTGGTCCATTCATATGGCTTGGGTCATGACCTTCACCAGAGAAGAAGGGGGCGTCATGAAGGACCAGAGCATCCTTAAGGGTTTAGGAAAGGCCTTTGTGGAACTGGCACCTGAGAGAAGCATCGTTACACCGAAATTCAGTGGACCAGTGCCAGAACTCAGTAAAGTAGTCCTCATCTGTGCGACCCCCTGTGCCAGGTTCAGCCTCAGCAACCTGGATCCTGTCAGATTTGTCATATATCAGACCTAAACTGTCAAAAGAGGCATCAACAGAAAACCGTTCTGGGGCTTGTAGGGACAAAGAAACTGCCCAGGTCTGAGGACCCGCTGTAACTCCTCCCCTTACGACTGGGTGAGCAGGGTAATAAATAACCTACAGCTTTCCCTGAATATCCTAAACTGGTCTCTTTCCACCCGAAAATTTATGAGGAAGGGCCATTTCAGGTTCAGGAGAGACCTACTGTACATCAGAGGGTACTAACAACAGACCCTGCAACTGGTATTGTGATGACTCCAGACTCTGGCATTCCTAAGGAAGATCCTGAGTTATCTGCGTCAAATTCGCCACCTGGTCACAAAACGTGTGAATAGGCTCCATACTGGCAAAAAAAAAAAATTATTGGCCAGAAGTAATGTGATGCTGAGTCAAATTTCTCACGACCAAGCCACTAGACAGGATAATCAAGGGGTCTGAGGTCAGAAGCCAGGAGGGTAGAATGAAGAGACAAAGGTGTAGTCAGGTAATGTTTCAAGATCAGCATACCAGGAGATAGCGAATTAGAGGAAAAGGAGTTAAACAGACAGATTGTCAGAGCGAACTCCAAGGTCAGGCAATGAAAGATCTACAAACAGAATGGAGATACAAACCACACAGTAACTGAATGTACATCTAGCAGTGGTCTGGGATTGACCGCCCTGTTAATTAGTCTGGCAATCACCTGGGACAATGAACACCTGGAGACAACCCGTGCCTTCCAGTCTCAGATTGGATGGCCAAGATGTCAACACACTGACAGCTCAGCATGCCCATCAACAAACTGGACAACTGAGCTGTCAATCAAAGTACTGACAGCTTCAGCATGCCCCTGTACCAGACTGGACCATTGAGCTGTCAGTAACTGTGTGGCGCCCCCAGGAGTATGGTCGCCACAATGGCTTTGCCTTCCTCCTAGGGAGTGTAATGTCATGCTTGGAAGCAATGAAGGATCTCTCTGTCAGGTTAATCACAACACACAATACAGCTCCCACTCCAGGCCAGCAGAGGGAGCTCTGAACCCAAAACTGGGGGAAGAGCTGCTCTTTGAAGGCCAGGAAGAGGAAATTAGGAGTTCGTGTGAGGAGGACAACGTGTGTGGACGTGAGGAGAAGAGCTGGGAGATTGAGCATAGAGTTCAGACTCATTCCCAGCTATAGCACATGATCTGGAGCCCGGTATCCAAGGCTGTATGGACACTGATGGTCCTGAAACAGAAACCGGAGGAATAGGAAGCTGTAAATGCTCTATTCCCATATAAGACTCGGAGGCACAACAGCGACGTGTGAGCCAGAAGAGGAAGGCTACAGCTGTCTGCCATACAAGGGAGTTCTAAAGAGAATAAGCAAGTGGGACTTCAGTGTAACACAGTACTGCAAGTACCTAAAACTAAGCGCTAGGAGGGAGACTACACAACCCATCTGCCTAGAGAGATTCCTAAGTTGCTTCCAGGCTAGCCAGCTCCTGTGCCATCTGTTATCTGGACCCTGGACTGCATTTGCCAAGCAAAGTAAAGGTAAAGAAACTGCACCCTGTTGTGTCCTTGCCTTCTTCCTGCAACCTCCCCAGCACTGCTACATCTCTGTGCCAAACACTACACCCTCTTCCTCAACACCTACCCTCTTCATCTACTCTGCCCTGGGACTACAGCCCTGCCTGTGGAGGGCTACACCATCATTGCTGCACCCCACCATCTGTCCCAGAGGATCTGTCCGCAGCGTCGGCTTAACATCTTCATTGCCGAACACCACAGGTGGTGTCACGAATCATTCACTCATAAACTTTATTCCATCACTTGAACCCTTTTACATGGGCGCCCAGGGCCATGGACCGGGTCCCCGCTGCTGTGACATTCCCCTCTGACAGACCGGCCCGGTACCGAGTACCCCACAGCCCTGGGAGGGCGACCCATTTTGGCGTCACAAACAGGATTTACGGAGCCCGGTGTCCCCGGGTCCTGTGTGCCAGAGACTGTGTTTGGTGCCATAGACTATTTGTGCAATTGCCACCATTACCCCGCTGCTTGGCGCGTGCGGGAAGCAAAAGGGGCCAGCCATCGTGGGCGAAGCCAGCTGGAGAGCGCAAAAAGTGAAGTGCCGCGCGGGAAGAGTTCAGCGCGCGGGAAGTGAGAAGCGGAGGCCTGCAGTCCCGGCGTCCCCCGATCATCCAGCCTGCAGAGCAGCAGCCGGTAAGCCAGCGCAACCCAGGGCCTGGCCAAACGTTAACTGGGGGGGAAGAGAATGTCTGAAGGAAGAGCAGGCGCAGCGATGAACGCCACTGCAAACCCCACAGTGCCACAAGCTGCAGGGCCCAGCGCAGCTGCGGCTCCCATAGCGCTGCTGCATCCAGCAGCCAGCGCTGCCTCCAGAGCACCGCAAGAATCAGCACCCACCGCAGCAGTCCTCACAATGCCGCTGTCCATGCCCTATATACCGGGAGCAGCCTGGCTACCGCAGTACTCAGGGGAGTCACATACCCTGAGTGAATTTAAAGAGAGACTGTGCAGTTTGTTTGAGGTGTATCCTCTGTCTGAAAGCCAGAAAGTGAACATCCTTATTGGGCAGCTAACTGGTGCAGCACAAAGGGAAGTAAAAGCCTGGCAGAACACTGATAAAGAGACTGTTAAAAAGATCCTGTCTAAGTTGAGAAGCACCTTTGACTTTTGGTGTAAGCAGAGAGCGCAAGACAGTATATGGGACTATGCTCTTAACCTGCAGGAGGCACTGCGAGCCATCAAGCAGATTGATCCAGACAGTGTGAAAGATGGAGACAGACTGTTAAAGGAGCAATTTATTGAGGGCCTCCTATCCAGTACCCACAGAGCACAGCTGCGCATCATAGCCCTACAGAACCCTGATCTAGACTTTGCAGACTTCAAGGACAGGGCTATCCGGGTGCTGCATGAACCAAATGTCAGCCGTCCAGCGCCCCCTTGGCGCCCAGCGATCACATACCATCAAGAAGCAGCTTCTTTCCCTCTCAGCCTGGTGGAGGCTGATGCACAGACTCTGGACAAAGACCCTTCTGCCGAACTGCGTCTTCAGGTCCGGGAGCTGACCAAAAATATGGCTGCACTTGCCAAAACGCTGCAGTCCCTGCAAGCGTCATCAAAGGAGAAGATCCAGCTGGCCTCCAGTCCAGAGGATGTTCCATGGCTACGGAAGAAGAGGATCCCGCCACGCCGAGGGAGAGACAACGATCGCTATGACCTGGACGGAGGTCCCATCTGTTGTCACTGCCACAAGGCAGGCCACATTGCAAGGTTCTGTTATTTAAACGAGCAACCCCTTGGGCAGAGGGCCAACCCCCAGGAGTAGGACCACAAGGCCCCAAGAACTGGCGAGCTAAGTATGTTGGAGGGCGACCGGTCCTCCCAGTGGTGATTGACGGCATCCCCATGAACGCTTTGCTGGACACTGGCTCTCAGGTGACAACTATGCCATATATCCTTTACAAGCGGTATTGGGCTGACTCTGAACTTACCCGTGGCCCAAGTGATGAACTCACAGTAGTTGCCAGTAATGGTCAGTCTTTGCCGCAAGTAGGATGTAAAGAGATTACCATTAAAGTGGTGCGAGTAGAGTTAAAATCTCAAGGTCTTATAGTTGTAGACATTGATCGACGAGAATGTAACCCAATGATGACCCTTGGTACTAATGTGATTGAAAATTGTCTTGCCAATGTTATTGTTTTGTTGCAACAGGTGGCTGAGACTGCTGGTTCCAGTGAACAACGAGTCCTGCAGAAGGAGATCAAGGCCCTGATGCAAAGACAGCAGGTAGAACTGTCTGGCGGAGAAATTGGCAGCATCAGAGTGAGTGATCCTTTCCCCATTGCGATACCCCCTAGATGTGAAATGCTAATTTGGTGTTGGGCAACCATAGGCCTCAGAGGAAAAGATTACCAAGCATTGGTAGAGCCAGTGTACTCTGATAGCCGGCCCACTGTCCTGACAGCAAGAGGGGTAGTTGATGTCCGCAAAGGGAGAGTACCTGTATGCCTCTTGAATTGTGGGGAAGAGGAGGCCACAATACCTCGGTATGCCACAGTTGCTAAGCTGCTTACTGTCAGTAACAACGCAATACGGGCAGCAGAGCCTGTTGTGAGTTCATTTTCCCCTTCACCGTTGATGTCTGATGAACTCCCTCTGCTGGTGAAGAGAGGTAGTGAAATTGATTGGGTTGGGAAGAACCTGTCATCTGAACAGGTGGAGCCTGATTGGACACCCGGAATCACTGAGTGGATATAAGGCAGCCGACGCCCTACAGGGGTGCTGGTGATCCTTTCTGCTCTGAGCTCTTGCAAACCAGTTCAGTACCTGTCTTCTGAAAGCTAAGTATTTGCTCTCTTATTTTTCCATGAGATATTGTCTGTTTACTTAGTGTTTGTGTTCTGCCTGCCCTTGTTGGTACAGGCTGAGCTCCATTTTTGTCTCTGGTCAAGTTGATCTTTTGCTCAGTCTTCAGAATATACCTGAGTGCTGATATAGTGTTTTTTTTTAAGTCTAGTGACTTCAGGGCCTTTTTTCTATCAGACGTGTTGGACATTATTTTGGCAGTATTTTTGCGGATTGCAGCCAGCATCTTTTCTGTCCTTTCCTATTTAGTTAGGTGGGCCCCATCGTTTGCTCAACCTGTCTTTCTGTCTGTGTTTGTGTTTTCATCTGCTTTTCACCGACAATACATGTTGGGGGCTGTCTATTGCTTTGGGGTCTGCTCTGGGGCAGCTTAGATTTCCCCTTTCTTTCTTTAGGCTTATTTAGTTCTCTGGCTGTGAACGAGGGGTCTAGGGCACCGTAGGAACCCCCCATGGCTACTGTTAGTTGTGTGAATAGGATCAGGGGTCTGCAATCCGATAGCTACCAACCTCTCCGGTTTTCTGGACTTAGCTTGTATTTTTGTTTTTTCCTCCTTCGGTGACTCATTCATAACAAGAGCCCTTGGTCTCATCCCACCAGGTGGAGGACAATGGCTCTGTAAAGCAGCTGGAGGAGTGGTGTCAGCAGCTGCAGGTGGGAACTGACTCCATCCCTTCATACCAAAAGAATGGGGTTTACTGAGTGACTCAGGAGTTTGAGAGGGTATTCAGTAAACACCCTCTAGACTTTGGGAAGGCAAAAGGGGTTCAACACCACATCCCCACTGGAGATCATCCACCCGTTAAAGAAAGGTACCGGCCTATACCCCCAACACAATATCAATGTGCCAAAAGTATGTTGCGGGAAATGAAGGAGGCTGGGGTGATCAGAGACAGTTGTAGCCCCTGGGCAGCCCCAATAGTCTTTGTGAAAAAGAAAGATGGTACCAAGAGAATGTGTGTTGATTACAGAAAAATTAACAGCGCTACACATAAGGATGCCTACCCATTACTCAGAATTGAAGAGTCATTAGCTGCACTTAAAACTGCTAACTATTTTTCCACCTTAGATCTCACTAGTGGGTATTGGCAGGTTCCCGTGGCAGAGGCAGACAAGGAGAAAATAGATGGGCCTCTGCGAGTTCAACTACATACCGTTCGGGCTCTGCACCGCCCCAGGGACATTTCTACGGCTAATGGATTGCTGTCTTGGACACAAGAACTTCGAGACAGTCCTGTTGTACCTTGATGATGTCATTGTTTTCTCCAAGACTTATGAAGACCATCTGAAGCACCTGGCTGAGGTGTTTGAAGCTCTGTCCAACTTTGGCCTGAAAGTGAAGCCATCCAAATGCCACCTCCTGAAGCCCAAGGTACAGTACCTCGGTCATGTAGTGAGTGCAGAAGGTGTGGCACCGGATCGTGACAAAGTCACTGTCATCTGAGACTGGCAGAAGCCCAGCAACCTCCATGAGGTATGTCAATTCCTCGGGTGGGTAGGCTACTACCGAAGGTTCATCAAAGGCTTCACTGAGATAGCCACACCTATGCAAAATCTTCTGGTGGGCAAGCCCAAGAAAGCCAGGAAGAAGAGTCCTACATTTGAATGGAATGAGAAACTAGAGAGGTCCTTCACTCGACTGAAGATGGCTCTCACAGGAGATTAAGTTCTGGCCTACCCAGATTATGACCAACCATTTGTTCTGTATACTGATGCCAGCAATGTGAGACTGGGAGCAGTACTGTCACAGGTACAGAAAGGCAAAGAAAGAGTGATCTCCTACGCCAGCAGGAAGTTTCGACCCACTGAAAGGAACCCTGACAACTACAGTTCCTTCAAGCTGGAGTTCCTCGCCATAGTCTGGGCTGTGACTGAACGATTCAAGAATTACCTAGCTTCAGCCAAGTTTACCATCTTCACGGACAACAACCCGTTGATTCACTTGGAAACTGCCAAACTAGGTGCACTGGAGCAGCGATGGATGGCCCGGCTGTCTAACTATGAATTTACCATCAAGTACCGAGCGGGGCACAAGAATGCCAATGCGGATGCGCTGTCCAGAATGCCTAATCTGCCAGATGCAAGAGAAGACCCTGAGGCACTCGAAGAAATAGAGTTACCTGCCTTCCACCAGCCAATTGCAGGCCAACTTGCCCAAGGAGTGAGAAACAGACGGTCTGTCATGAAAGAGGCCATCCTAAATCCATTGCCCCATCATGACTGGGCAGAAACGCAGGATAGCGACCCCGCAGTCTGCCTGGTAAAGGAGCTACTGTCACAAGCTGACTCACGCCCAGATCCAGATGCTCCTGAAGAAACCCAGCAGTTGTGGAAGGAAAGAGGCCGTCTGTTCATCTATGAGGAAAAGCTGTGCCGGAGGAGTATCAATGCCCACACTCATGAGCTGGTCTGGCAAGTGATAGTCCCAAAGAGGGAGGCATCAATGGTCTTGGAAGCATACCACAATGGAGCTGGACACTTTGGATGGAAGAAGTTGAAGGCCTTGCTCCGGGAGAGATTCTACTGGGCTGGTATGAGGAAGGCTATTGAAAAGTGGTGCCGGGAATGTGGACAATGCAACCTGCGCAGGAAGGACCGTAACAGCCAGCGAGCTCCTTTGCAGCCAGTAATAACCAAACAACCACTTGAGTTGGTCACCCTAGATCATGTGAAGCTGGTCCCAAGCCGTTCAGGCTACGTTTATGCTCTTACCATCGTTGACCACTACTCGAGATTCCTGGTAGTCGTGCCTATCAAGGATCAAACAGCCAGGACAGCAGACAGAGCATTCCAACAGCACTTTTGTCGACCACACGGATATCCCGAGTGAGTGTTTACAGATCAAGGTCCAGCCTTTGAGGCAGAAGTGTTCCAGGAATTCTGTAACTTGTATGGTTGGAAGAAGATCAGGACAACACCGTACCATCCACAGACCAATGGCATGTGTGAAAAGATGAATCAGGTGGTGATCGATCTACTGAAGACCTTGTCTTTGGAAGAGAGGAATCTGTGACCAGAGAAGTTGCCAGATCTGGTCGACCTCTACAATCACATTCCTGTGAATTCCACCAACTGCACTCCAGCCTACCTAATGAGAGCGAGGCCTGGCAAGCTGCCTATTGATTTGGATATGGGAGTCCTTACACCTGAGGTGACATCACCAGATGTTGACTGGGATTCAGAACGGCAGCAGCAGTACCGTAGAGTACAAGAGTGTGTAGAAAAGAGTCTAGCTCAGGCAAGACAAAAACAAGAAAAGAACTACAATCAACATGCACCTGCAGTTCCCTTGTCACCAGGAGAACAAGTCCTAAAGAGGAAAAGAAGGATGCATAAATTGGATGACCAATGGGAAGCTGAACCCTACACCGTCCTACCATCAAACTTTGACAACACCAAAGTGTGCCTTACCAGTAAGGATGGAGGAAAAACCTCATCAGCAGTATCGAGGGATCATCTGAAACTGTGCCCTGACCAACTAAAGGACAGAATGGAAGAGCAAAACAACCTTCAGCCCTTAGAGGAAGAAGAAGAAAAGGTCAGCACTGTACTCGGAGAATTCCCTGCAAATTGGACTAGAGCAAATAATGCCATACTGGTGCCAGTTTTGACCTTTCCCCAACTGGTAGTGCAAGAAGAAGTGACTCAAGACCACCCTGAAAACCAGCAAGTACATCCAGCGGATGCCACACCAGCAGTAGAACAAGAGAATTCTCACCCTGCCAGTGATGAATCTGTCATGCCCACAGTGAGTAGAAGTGGTCCTAGGAAATCTAGTATTTCTGTGCTACGCACAACCAACAGTCATGTAGCCAGTACAACACACACTACACCAGTAGTTAACACAAATCAGCCAGTAAGTTCCCCAAAAACACCAGTGCTACGTAGGTCTGTCCGTAGTGCCCAAGGTATTCCACCCCTAAGGTTCCGCATATAGATACGTTTTTGTAAATGTTAATCTATAAATATGCAACGTTTCAAGTTTTGTGCCTACAGAAACACTGTAAGACTTTTTGGAAATGTTCTTTTGTTTCAAGGGACAATTGGACCACAGGACTATGTGTGGTCAAAACAATCCTTGTACATAGTTTGCCAACTTGCTCAGGAAATGGACCATGTACAGTGACGCATGGACTAATCGTCATCAGGACTATTTTTGAGCTTTTGTTTTTTGTATTTTTCATTTTTTTTAACTCTTGTTATATTTATAATTGTTTATATGTTTTACATGTTTTTCCTTCAGTCCGGGAGCACTGAATTGCACTAGGAGGGAATGTGGTGCCCCCAAGAGTATGGTCGCCACAATGGCATTGCCTTCCTCCTAGGGAGTGCAATGTCATGCTTGGAAGCAATGAAGGATCTCTCTGTCAGGTTAATCACAACACACAGCACAGCTCCCACTCCAGGCCAGCAGAGGGAGCTCTGAACCCAAAACTGGGGGAAGAGCTGCTCTCTGAGGGCCAGGAAGGGGAAATTAGGAGTTCGTGTAAGGAGGGCAACGTGTGTGGACGTGAGGAGAAGAGCTGGGAGATTGAGCATAGAGTTCAGACTCATTCCCAGCTATCGTACATGATCTGGAGCCCGGTATCCAAGGCTGTATGGACACTGATGGTCCTGCAACAGAAATCGGAGGAATAGGAAGCTATAAATGCTCTATTCCCATATAAGACTCGGAGGCACAACAGCGACGTGTGAGCCAGAAGAGGAAGGCTACAGCTGTCTGCCATACGAGGGAGTTCTAAAGAGAATAAGCAAGTGGAACTTCAGTGTAACACAGTACTGCAAGTACCTAAAACTAAGCGCTAGGAAGGAGATTACACAACCCATCTGCCTAGAGAGATTCCTAAGTTGCTTCCAGGCTAGCCAGCTCCTGTGCCATCTGTAATCTGGACCCTGGATTGCATTTGCCAAGCAAAGTAAAGGTAAAGAAACTGCACCCTGTTGTGCCCTTGCCTTCTTCCTGCAACCTCCCCAGCAATGCTACATCTCTGTGCCAAACACTACACCCTCTTCCTCAACACCTACCCTCTTCATCTACTCTGCCCTGGGACTTCATCCCTGCCTGTGGAGGGCTACACCATCATTGCTGCACCCCACCATCTGTCCCAGAGGATCTGTCCGCAGCGTCGGCTTAACATCTTCATTGCCGAACACCACAGGTGGCGTCACGAATCATTCACTCAAACTTTATTCCATCACTTCATCCCTTTTACATGGGCGCCCAGGGCCACGGACCGATTCACCGCTGCTGTGACATTCCCCTCTGAGAGACCGGCCCGGTACCGAGTACCCCACAGTCCTGGGAGGGCGACCCAACTGCATCCCAGACCCTCTAAGGGGTGGAACCATGACAAAACAAGACACATACTGTATATGTATATAGTGATTGGTTGCTTATTTAAGTATATCATTATACAGCCACTTTATTTCCTAGGTTTATAGCATCTTGCCTGTACTGCCTTTACAAACTATTATATTTTAAACTTACAGTATATGTTATATTATTCTCCATACAATTTGTTCTTTCAATAGAGTTTATATTTTATTCTACTATTTGGGCTTATTTACTCTGTCTTGTCTGTTGATCCCTTTATTTGGATCAAGGATCTCAATCTTTTCACCAGAAAACTCAAGTGGAGGCGATTCCTTCAAAAGAGCGATTTAGGCTGGTTTCACACTAGCGTTCGATCACGCAGCGCATCGTGCGCTATCGGGCGCAGGCACAATGTCCCCCTATCTTTAACATGGTGATCACAGGGTCTTATGAATGTACGCGCTCTTCAGCGTTTAGCGTGTGCTGCGCATTTTACAGGTGTGCGCCCAGACGCGCCGTACGCTACATGTTGCATTTTTTTTCCAGCGGCATCGTTAAAAAAATTGCGCGCGCACGTGTGCGCTCGGTGTGCACTCAAAAATAGCATTACAGTCTATGTGGTCACTGACGAGCGCTTGGCACCGCGCACATCAGTGCCTTGTGCGCGCACGCGATTTGAGTAAACAATGTCTAGACACTTGTCTAGAACTCCCCCTAAACAAGCAACATTGTTTTGGAGGAGTGTACATAAAAGAAGGTGTCTTCAGGGTCAGACCAATACTCTACAGACAGCCTTGCAGAGACCAGACAAGCATTCTACAAGAGCCTTCTACCTGTGGATTCAAGCTTCAGGAGCCAAAATGTGAGTATTCTTAAAAATAATGTCTGTGTGTCCTGTACAATGTATTATGTACTAATGTATTTTTTGTTTTCTTTTCAGCATGTCTTCTTCTGGATTGGTCTATTCGCCATCTCGGCAAGAACTGGCCCAAGCTGATCGTGAGGTGAGAATCTTGCCGCCTTTTGGTAAGTATAGCTGCCTCTAGAAATGTGTTTTAATTTTTTCTTTCTTTACAGACATCGGACACGGGCAGTGAAGATGGAGTGTGGGAGCGGTCTGAGCGGCAGCCGTCTGAGCGGGAGCCGTCTGAGCGGGAGCGGTCTGATGATTCTGAGCGGGAGCAGCGTAGTCAAGTTGTGGCGAGGAGACGCAATGTGAGTATATATTTTTTTTTTCTGTCTATCTTTCTTTTGCTTCTTTTCTGTTTCTTTTTGTATCTTTTCCATACTTCTAAACATTCTATTTTTTTTTTCTAGGTTCCACAGCGGGATGACGAAGAAGTCTACATCGACAACGAGCACCTCATCCACCTCGTTGAGGAGCGCATCCCGTTGTGGGACAGCCGTGACCAGCAGTACAAAAACACAGTGGTGACCCGGCAGCTCTGGAATGAGGTGGCCGCAGCGCTGATGGATGGCTGGGACAGCGCCTCTGCAGCTTCAAAAAGAGCGTTCAGTAAGTATAAAGATGCTCTGTGATACTGCATTGTTTTGTGGACCTGATGGTGCTGATGTGTTTTTTGCAAGATATATTCTTGCATGAAAAGCACCAATGCCTTGTTGAAAACTGTGATCGATTTGTGTCTTCAACTGCTGCATTGTTTTGTGGACCTGACGGTGCTGATGTGTTTTTTGCAAGATATATTCTTGCATTGAACACACCAATGCCTGGTGGAAAACTGATTGATTTGTGTCTTCAACTGCTGCATTGTTTTGTGGACCTGACGGTGCTGATGTGTTTTTTGCAAGATATATTCTTGCATTAAACACACCAATGCCTTGTTGAGAACTGTGATTGATTTGTGTCTTCAACTGCTGCATTGTTTTGTGGACCTGACGGTGGTGGTGTTTTTTTGGCAAGATATATTCTTGCTTAAACACACCAATGCCTGGTGGAAAACTGTGATTGATTTGTGTCTTCAACTGCTGCATTGTTTTGTGGACCTGACGGTGGTGGTGTTTTTTTGGCAAGATATATTCTTGCATGAAAAGCACCAATGCCTTGTTGAGAACTGTGATTGATTTGTGTCTTCAACTGCTGCATTGTTTTGTGGACCTGACGGTGGCGGTGTTTTATTAGTGCTGCAGCAGTGACTGTTTTCAAAGTTCAATCAGGTGTGTGTTGTGAGAATGACGTTAAAGTAGTGCATTTTTATTTTTTTTTATTTTTTTTTTTTACCAACAGTGCAAAAAATCCGCACACGTTGGCGCTCGATGAAGGACCGGTTCAACACTGATGTTCGTGCTGAGGGACAGGTTCGGAGTGGTTCTGCGGCAAGGCGCAGAAGACAGTACCGCTACCATCTCGAGTTGGCTTTCCTGAGACCAGTCCTTGCCAGCAGAGTGTAAGTTCTTTTTGGGGGGGGGGTTGTTATTACTATGTGCTTTTCTATTCTACAGGTGATGCTTGTTGTACATTCATGATACTCATGTTTTCCCTTTCTTTCCACAGCACTTGGAGCAGCACCCTGCAAACTGACCCTGTCCCGGGAGCGGTTCTTCATCGATCGACCTCGGACCCGTCCCAGCCATCCGACAGCCAGGAAGCATCTTGCAGGTCAGCAACACAGACAGCTGGTGACCAGGAAACTGGTCTATCAGGTGTTCCCCTGTCCCAGGTCTCTGTCACTGGTTATGCGGGCACTACCCGCCAGTGGCAGAGGGCCTTGGACAGGAATGTCATGCCCGAGTTCATGCACTTGAGCGAGGCCTTTAAGGCCAGCCTCAAGGCGCTGGCCGCCAGAACGGAAAGCGGTTTTTCCCTGATGGAGCGTGGTTTTAACCACATGGAAA
Organism: Dendrobates tinctorius; assembly: GCF_039654945.1. Taxonomy (NCBI): domain Eukaryota; kingdom Metazoa; phylum Chordata; class Amphibia; order Anura; family Dendrobatidae; genus Dendrobates; species Dendrobates tinctorius. The sequence continues at coordinate 41,624,123 of NW_027361697.1, forward strand.
GTGGTTTTAACCACATGGAACACCGCTTCCACTCTGTCACCAGCGCCTTGACCGTCTGGAGGCCGACCTCAACAGACCAGCGCACCATTTTTTCAGTAAAATTGAACAGGGCATGGCGGAACACCTTAGTCCTGAGCAACAGCTGAGTGTGTTACAGGCCTGCAACACTGCTTACTTGCAGGCTATGCAGCAGAATCGGTATGTTCAGCAGTTAGTGGTGTCATTTCCAACAGTTCCACCACTGACTCGCTTAACCACACTACCGACTTCTGCTGCATACCACTGCACGGCCACCTACATTCCCAGCGAAGCCGAACTTTGGCTGAGATACCTGATACGCAGCCTCCTTCACGTAGCACCGACCCAACATGCTCCCCTTCTAGGAGCACCGCCACTGCCACTTTGAGCTGCACCGCCACCGCCACCACAGAGCAGCAAAGGGGTGATCCGTATTCCCTATTTTACAGGGCAACGCCACAGTCCACCGTCACCAGGCGGTCAACAAAAGTAAGGCGGTCACAGGCTGCAAGTCGGTCCAGGCAGGATATTCCTGCACCAAAGAAGAAGAAAAAAAAAACTTTGCTTGTCCATCCACCGTCTCCTCCTAATGTGTCTCAAGCTGGCTCAATGTCCTTTCCAGAGCTCCCTTCCCCCAGTACTTTTGTTGCCCCTTCTGCTAGAACCCCTTCCTCTACCTCCAGTCATTCCTCGTCTCTCCATACACCCAAAGTCTCCCATTCTTCCCCCAAACGTCATTCCTAATAAAGTTTTTTTGGGTTCTTCTTTGTTACAAAATAAATGTGCACTTGTGCTTTCAAAAAATTTGGAATGGTTACTGTGTCTATCGCTGACTACACACACTGCGCTGTACACTTAGCGTTTTTGCAACAACATATATCTCCATTACTGTTTCTTGTTATTGTGTCAGTCTTGGAGATATCTGTGATGTTAAAAAAACAAATCTACATGACTTGTCTTTTCAACAACAGTCTCTACATTCTAGAAATATTGCACATACTCGATCCAGCAGGGTTCCCCAACTCCAGGCCTCAAGGTCCAACAAAAGATCATGTTGTATGGAATCCTCTGTTTGAAAATTTTTTGGCAACTATGGATTCCATACAACATGATCAGTTGTTGAACCTTGTGGAGAGGAGTTGGGGAACCCTGCTGGATCTAGTGTGTTCAATATTACTAGAATGTAGAGACTGCTGTGGAAAAGACAAGTCATATAGGTATAATCTACATGACTTTCCTTTTCCAGAACAGTCTCTACATTCTAGGAATATTGCACAGAGTGCATCCAGCAGGGTTCCCCGACTCCAGGCCTCAAGTCCAACAAAAGATCATTTTGTATGGAATCCTCTGTTTGAAAATTTTTTGGCAACTATGGATTCCATACAACATGATCTTTTGTTGGATCTTGTGGCCTGGAGTTGGGGAACCCTGCTGGATCTAGTGTGTTCAATATTACTAGAATGTAGAGACTGCTGTGGAAAAGACAAGTCATATAGGTATAATCTACATGACATTCCTTTTCCAGAACAATCTCTACATTGTAGGAATATTGCACAGAGTGCATCCAGCAGGGTTCCCCAACTGCAGGCCAAAAGGTCCAACAAAAGATCATGTTGTATGGAATCCTCCGTTTGAAAATTTTTTTGCAACTATGGATTTCATTACAACATGATCAGTTGTTGAACCTTGTGGAGTTGGTGAAGATGTAGATTGGTTTCGTTAACAAAACATATCTCCAAGACTGACACAAGAAACGTCAGTAATCGAGATATCTGGTGTATTGAAAACTGAATAGAGTTGGTTTCCCTAACTACAGTGTTCAAACCAAACCAACATAGCATGTTTTTAGTAATTACATTGGAGTTCAAAAAAAAAATTAAACATGATATGTTGGTTGACATTAGGAGTAAAGTTTTAAAACCCTTGCTATAGAGGATGGTGTTGAGTGCAAGGTATATCTATTGTTCTCATTTAAAAAATGCAAGGAACTATAGATATACCTTGTAAATAACCACATAATCTATATAGTCACCTACTCTGGAGTATTAGTGAAATCATGATGAACAAAACCCAGCATCATAAATTCACTGATACACCTGGCTACTTGCTAATGGTATTGGGAGTGTAAAAACAGAGAATGCAGTCAGTACAGGTATCAAAACAGTTTTTTTTATTAACATACAAACAACATGCAAGACAAATTTTTTAAACCATTTGCTCTTGCCATTCCACCCGTCCTACATCTGAGTTGAAGTATGCCGCAAATTGGTCCCTCATTTGGCCGACTTCAACAGATGACCTGAGAGGGTGCTGTGTAAATTCAGGCAATGGGTTAGGATCAATATCATCAAGATCAAAGTTCAGATGCTCTCGAGAAAGTGCAAAGTTATATAGAACAACACAGGCCTTGACCACCTCATCCACTGTTTCCAGTTTCAGATTTATAGCTGTGCCAAGAATGCACCATCTAGATACAAGTATACTGAAGGCACACTCTACTGTTCTACTGGCCCTGGTCAGCCTGTAATTGAAAATTCTTTTTTGTAGGTCCAAGTCCCAGCTGGAGTAGGGTTTGAGGAGGTGTTGGCACATCTGGAGCGCTTCATCACCAACCATTACAAATGGCTGTGGCGGACCTTCGGTGTTGGGAAGAGGCCGTGGCATGGGGAAATTGAAGTTGTTGCCATACATCCTCCTGCCCATGTCTGATGTCTTAAAAGCCTGGGAGTCATTACCATGGCCAAATGCCCCAATGTCCACTGCAATAAACGTACAGTCTGCATCCGCAATGGCCATCAGTACAGTTGAAAAGTACTTTTTGTAGTTAAAGAACACAGAGCCTGTTCTTTTGGGCTTGATAATCCGGATGTGTTTCCCATCCACCGCTCCCAAACAGTTAGGGAAATTGCAGACAGTCCAGAATCTTTCAGCGATGTCCAACCACTTTTCTGCGGTTGGCATGGGCATGAATTCGGGACAGAGAACGTTCCAGAGAGCCCGACAAGTGTCCGCTACAATTCCAGACAACGTGGAGATTCCAATCCGGTACTGGAAGTGCAATGACGAGAGGGTCTCTCCAGTAGCCAGGAATCTGTGACAGAAAGAAAACAACAAAAATTAATATTTGTGTTTATATAATTTTTTTTAAAATTAAAACAAAAAAAAAAAATTCGGCAGCCTTTGTTTCAATACATGGCATCCAAAAATTAACGCAGCTTGTAGTTACCGACATGGCAGAACTATAATTCTGCCAGATTTGGAAGAGTACATGTCACAAGCAAGAAAATTCAGCAGACATTGGTTTAGCAAAACTACGTACCTTAATGTGACCAGGAGCCATTCCTCAGGAGTAATCACACGCCGGAGCTGCGTGTCCTGTCTCCAGATGACTTCTTTTACCCGAACAAGCAAATAGTGAAATGTTTCTTGGGTCATCCGGGTATAATCCGTAAATTTCTCCGGGATTGCCTGGAGCTCGCTGTAGAGGGTGTGGTACGCTCCACGGCTCTCCCGGAGTTCCATAATGGGATGTATCCACATACGCCGCTCCTGCCGTCTTCGCTGCCTCTCTCTCTCCCTCTGTTCATGGCAAGCAACGGCATAAGCCTGAGCCGTCCTCATGTCCAGATCCAAGTCAAAGTAAAAGCTCTTCCAGAGCAGATCCATGTTTCTCAAGTCAAATGCAAGCAATTGTGAAGAATTCAGGTGTAAACTGGGTCTATATAAAGAATTTCCATAGACAAAGCCACTGGTGTCCCATTGGTGGAGTGTGTTACAAGAATTTTCCAAGGATTTTTTCTCCAGTTAATTGCGCATAAAAAATGCAAACGCATGAAAAACGCTTACAAACGCATAAAAACGCTGCGATTTTTTGTTGTTATGCGCACAATAATGCTACAAAATAACGCAGCGTTTACCAGCATTTGCATGCGCTTTTGACATGCGTTTCATGTGCGCTCCACATGCAGCGCAAAAAAACGCTAGTGTGAAAGTACCCTTACACAAATGCCCTCATGTAGGAATCCCTCATGAGGATTAAGCTGATCTTGAGTTACTTACAGAATTGGCAGAGGAAGGAAGCAAAACAATTGGTAAATGGATAAGTGAACTTTTTTTTCCTTTGGCTAGGTGCCAAAGTGATGTGATTGCCCCCGGTGGCCATTAGAATTATTACACGTGGTGTCGTTCATTCTAAGTTGCCCGGTGGTGGTGAGTGGTATCGCACCTTAGTTTTAGGGTTAATGTGCACGCAATTAGAAATCAGGTGTTAGGCTCTATAAAAGGAAACCATGTGGGTTCAATGACTGTTGGTGATATTGTGTGTTGGTCACTCACAAGGAGGCCTGGGTAAATGAAGGAGCTGAACATGAGTCCAGCGCGGCCCAGCCAGAGGGGACGAGTGGCAGCTAGGTGCAAGAAGGGCTGGCATGGCGCTGTGGAGTCACAGTTTATGGTGTTGGCAGGAAGTGCTTGCATGGCTTGGTGGAGTGACGACTGTGGAGAGAGTTGCACTCAGCATGCTGGACTTGGTTGCTGAAGACTGGACTCGATGTATTCAAACTAAAGGAACAAAAAAGCGCAATAGGGTCTTATCTGGGTTATTTCTGGAGAAGTAGATTAGAATTTACTCACCCTTTTTAGGAGAGGTTCAGGCATGTGGGATCAGTAATCTGCTTGCTGCACGTCCAAAGGTCAGCTCTGTGACCACTTAAAACATCAGATTTCGGAATAAATTCTTGGACTTTTGTGCGCTGCCAGATAAAATCACTAATCCAGTTTATGAGAAAGATTAATCCATTTTATTTCCCAACGCGTTTCGAAATGTATACCATTTCTTCTTCAGGGGATGACATATATGATCTAACAGAGCTGTCACAGGTTATATACAACAAGAATTCAAAAAACGGCGCCAAAGGATCACATGTCATCTGGTGCAAATGTCAGGGTTCAAAGTACCACAGATAAACTGATGTATTAGTTAGTCTAAATTCATTAAAAACATATTATTTTTATTTTTTCATAGATAAAAAAGGAAAAAAGGAAGAAGGAAAAAAAGTAGCATACTAGGTGTCTTGGACCACTATACCAAGCTCAGGTCATACCTGACAATAAAGAAGAAAAGAAGAAAAGGACTTAAAAATGATTAAAAAAAGTTACTGATTAAAATAATATGTATAATTTATATGACAATAAAGGAAACTTTCTCTTTTTATTAAAAAAAAATGTGTGTATGAATCACCATAGATTTATTAAAAACATGAATACGGCCAATTATAAAAATGTGGCCGAAAAAGATCAATCAATGCGATCGATTATAAAGTATTCACACAGCACTCAAGAGGCGAGGTATTGATTTCATTCAAAAATCATCAGAGTGTTTGATGGGAAATGCACAGAGACACCGACTATGGAGAGCTCAAGTAGTGCCCAAATGAAGAGACCAGGATCGCTTCCCGCGATGTCCCGGCACAAAGAGAGGAAATGACGGAGGTAAGACGGAGGTGAGACCGCTCACCTACAATACAGCAAAACTAATATTTTTTATACTTTTTTAATGTGCACATTTCTTTTATATATTATTTTTATATTATAGTGTTACAAGAAAAAGATGTTAGTTTTGCTGTATTGTAGGTGAGCGGTCTCCCTTTTTCCTCCCTTTGTGCCGGGACATCACGGGAAGCGATCCTGGTCTCTTCATTTGGGCACTACTTGAGCTCTCCATAGTCGGTGTCTCTGTGCATTTCCCATCAAACACTCTGATGATTTTTGAATGAAATCAATACCTCCCCTCTTGAGTGGTGTGTGAATACTTTATAATCGATCGCATTGATTGATCTTTTTCGGCCACATTTTTATAATTGGCCGTATTCATGTTTTTAATAAATCTATGGTGATTCATACACACATTTTTTTTTAATAAAAAGAGAAAGTTTCCTTTATTGTCATATAAATTATACATATTATTTTAATCAGTAACTTTTTTTAATCATTTTTAAGTCCTTTTCTTCTTTTCTTCTTTATTGTCAGGTATGACCTGAGCTTGGTATAGTGGTCCAAGACACCTAGTATGCTACTTTTTTTCCTTCTTCCTTTTTTCCTTTTTTATCTATGAAAAAATAAAAATAATATGTTTTCAATGAATTTAGACTAACTAATACATCAGTTTATCTGTGGTACTTTGAACCCTGACATTTGCACCAGATGACATGTGATCCTTTGGCGCCGTTTTTTGAATTCTTGTTGTATATAATCTGTGACAGCTCTGTTAGATCATATATGTCATCCCCTGAAGAAGAAATGGTATACATTTCGAAACGCGTTGGGAAATAAAATGGATTAATCTTTCTCATAAACTGGATTAGTGATTTTATCTGGCAGCGCACAAAAGTCCAAGAATTTATTCCGAAATCTGAAGACTGGACTCGAGCATGCTGGACTTTTTGGCAGAAGCTGGACTCATCTTTGGGACTCTGTTTGCTGGGAAGCTGCAACTGGTGGTGGACTCTGCTCCAAGGCTGCACTATGGTGAAGGATCCAGTTATGGTGATGGATCCGGGTGGAGAAGATGCACACAGGTGGTGGGCTCTGTTGCTAGGAGCGTATGCAGCGGAGCAGGGCTAGGTGGTGTTTCCAATGTTTTGTCATCTTTCCTCGTGTGTGTTTTGGTGCAGTGGTGGGATTAGTTTCCGCGACGACCAGTTCCCTAGTGAGGGTTTAGGTCGGGGCGGGCTAGGGTTTTTGGGTCCCTGTTGCGCGCCCGGTGAGGAGCCGGCATGGGGAATGTTGGGAGTGCAGGGGCGCTGGCTCGGGGGAGCTCAGGGGGTCTCCACTTCCCTGTTCCCTGTCACAGGGCCCACCACTGTTGATGTTTCCCAGGTTTCCCTTATTATTTAAATTCGCCTTACTGGAGGCGGGGTTTCCAGACTTATGTACGTGTAATGTCTAAATTCGCCAGTTGGAGGCGGTGTATCCAGCTGCACGTGTTTATTATTTAAATTCGCCCCACTGGAGGCGGTGTATCCAGGGTCACACGCATCACATGGGTTCGCCTTGCGATACTCGCTGCGTCCAGACACACGTGACCGTGACATTATCAGGAAAAAAGTTCACTTATCCATTTAATCTGTCAGATCCACGCTGGATCATGACATTAAGGACTATATTTCCGCGCTATCACAGATTCTTACACTGGCCTTCAACTTAGATTGATCTCAAAGAATCTCAAAGAATGAGTTTGATTTTCTACTTCCCATGTTTCCTGTTATATTTTCCTTTTACGCATTACCAAAGATACACAAGGGTGTCAATCCCCTGAAGGGACGTCCTATTGTCTCAGGGGTTGGCGCCCTGTCTCAGAATTCAGGTGTCTACTTGGATAAAATCCTATGGCCTTTTGTGATGGCCCTTCCCGTGTTCCCCTATGGGCCAGTCCAAGCCTGAACCCCAGCAGGACAATCAAGTGAGTTCATCATTATTGCATCCTGTTTACCTACAATTTCCTTTATCATTACTTTTAGGTATTGTTTGGTATTTTGGTATTGTCATGTATATCACTCTGCATACTGTGTATTGATTTTGGGGGTTTTGATATTGTATGTTGTTCTATACCTAAAATTATGGATGGTGCCTGATTAAGGCTTGAATTATTAAATGGGAATCCTTGCCATTTGAGGTGACGGACCCTAATAGGACAATCAGATGAGCACACTATCATTACATTCTGTTTGCTTTGACAAATACAGCATATAGATCTCGATATCATAGTCTTGGAGGTCAATTTTGTCTGCCCCTATGTTTGCTATTTAAAACTATTCTAATCATAAAAACTCTTTAATCTAATACAAAAGCTTTACTGATTTTTTATTCCATCTTACCATTAGTATTTTTTTTTAATCATTCATATTCCTGATTCTAGCAGAGGTGCAGAGTCACTCAGACCTGCCGCCTTTTTTCTAAAAGAATTTTCTTTCTTACTAGTTCACTTTTTTTGTACTTCACGGGTAACAGCGTGTATTGGGACATTTTTTCCTTGATAGGGATTAATATGGATACCAGGGAGAGCCGTTGGTGAGGGGGGGCGCATACCGTAGACACTTAAGGTGCCAACCTCCACAGCTAGGCGGTATTCAATATAGTGACCTAACAGTGCGTATGTATTAGGAAACATCAAATTGTGGATTTTTTATCATTTTCCTTCTTTCCCTGGTTTAGAAATCCATTCTCTCTCTCATATATATATATATATATATATATAATATATAAAGCTCAATGTGTGTATGTATGTATGTATGTATGTGTGTATGTATGTGTGTGTGTATGTCCCGGATAGGCATCCCCACCGTCGCAGCTACAGCCATAAAATTTGGCACAGTCACACGTCTGGACCCCGAGAGCGTCCTAGGCTATGTTGTGAGGTGAAATTTTAACCCTGCGCGTTACAATTCACCAAACAATTTTGGCCCTATCTACATAATGGGGAAAAAGTGTGTGCGTGTCAAGCCCCGCCCTTCATTATGATGTCATAATGCCCCTATCTACATACTGGGGAAACAGTGTGTGCGTATCAAGCCCCGCCCCTCATTATGATGTCACAATGGTTGCCATGGCGACGCTGATGTCATCATAGGTTGCAAGCCCCGCTGCTCATTATGATGTCATAATGGTTGACAATGGGATGGAGGATGTGTGTTGGGTATATGGGCACTGGACTATGGGATGGAGGATATGTATGATGGGTATATGGGCACGGGACAATGGGATGGCGGATATGAATGATGGGTATATGGGCACGGGACTATGGGATGGAGGATATGTATGATGGGTATATGGGCATGGGACTATGGGATGGAGGATATGTATGATGGGTATATAGGCATGGGACTATGAGATGAAGGATGTGTGATGGGTATATATGCACTCGACTATGGGATGGCGAATATGTATGATGGGTATATGGGCATGGGACTATGGGATGGAGGATGTGTGATGGGTATATGGGCATGGGACTATGGGATGGAGGATGTGTGATGGGTATATGGGCACTCGACTATGGGATGGAGGATATGTATGATGGGTATATGGGCATGGGCCTATGGGATCGTGGATATGTATGAAGGGTATATGGGCACAGGACTATGGGATGGAGGATAATTATAATTTGCTATAACTAACCACAGTTAGTTACTATGCCCGGGCAGCGCCGGGCTCTTCAGCTAGTGTATATATATATATATATATATATATACAGTATATATGTATGTATTTTTACTTGTCCAATACTTGGAACATGATTTTAGCCTTGTTAAATTAAAAATTATATTTTAGGGGTCCTTGGTTTTGCATGGTTTCTGTTTCATATTTAGGACTCTTATCCAATTTGATTTTGGCTTGCCTCTGTCTTCTCTATTGCTCTTTATTTGAGCATTGTTATAAGGGAAAAATACTGTAGGAATAGATCATCGGTATACTTTTTTTGACATTTTATGTCCAAAAAAATTAGTGACTCCCAACACTTTACACATTCTTCATTGTTTCTTACATGACCTCATGATCTGTAATGGAAAGTATGTATTATTCAAATAGAAGCTGGCTCAATTGTGGAGAGATATGAGAATAACATGCCAAGAGAGAGGGGCACAAATAACAAACCCTATTGAGACGTCACTTAACACTAGTTTAATACACGCTGTATACTTTACTCTCTATGACTGTTGCTGTTATCACATATATAGTCGTGAAGGTTGAACCTTTCAAACACAACATTTTACATCCAAACTAAAAGACATGAATTAAAGGTTGTTTCATTAATTACTTTTGTTAAGGCAGATAAGTGCTAGAGTGGCATGTAAAAGTTTAACCATCCCTGCTAAAAATTACTTAAAAGAGCAAAAGTTAAAGATGATACATTTCCTTTGTATTTTAGGCATAATAATAATAATATACAGTATATATATGTATATATATATATAGTAGGGATTCTACTCGCTTAGGTGTGACGGGAGACAGTCAGGAGGCAGGTTCCCTTAAAGTTCATGCAGTTTATTACGTCATAAACCAAACAGCATGTCACCAAAATAAACAGCCTTCAGTTCAGGCGACAAAATAACATCAAAATGTCCTTTCCTTCAGGCTCAGTCCGCGATCCTCAGCGCACACAGGAGGTGTATACCCTCCTCACATACAGCTGCCTGGTTCAAGAGCAGGCCACATTATAAGGGTGTAGCCACACCCACGAACCCAGCAGCTGACTGGTCACATGACTGTGACCTCACCACAGGTCCTTCAAACATTAATAATACAGCAATATTTGTTATGCCTTACATTATGGAGACAAGCCATTTATGAGACACATATCTCCCATCGATTTCACGACCCTCAGCCCTGCCACATACCTCCCCCCTCTGCCTAAAGCCGTGGGACTTGGCACTTTCACCTACCAGGCAAGGGATTCTGGAGAGGGCATCGGCATTCCCATGTAGCTTCCCGGCTCTACATGGAAGCTGAAGTCTTGTAGGGCTAAGAACCAGCGGGTGACCTTAGTATTCTTACCCTTTGTTTCCCTCATCCATCTGAGCGGGGCATGGTCGGATATTAACCTGAACTTCTGTCCCACCAGGTAGTATCGTAATGTATCCACTGCCCATTTTATGGCCAAACACTCCTTCTCTACTACTGAGTAATTTTTCTCACAAGAAGTCAACTTCCTACTCAAGTAGAGAACAGGATGCTCCTCCCCACATATCTCTTGGGAAAGGACTGCTCCTACCCCAACATCTGAGGCATCTGTCTAGAGGACAAATTCACGTTTAAAGTCTGGGGCCACCAAAACGGGTTGCTTACAAAGAGCTCCCTTCATTTCTTGGAAGGCTGACTCTGCTTCTTCGGACCAGCTGATCATCGCAGACTTTGTCCCCTTAAGCAGATCAGTTAGAGGTGCAGCCTTTGTGGCGAAGTTTGGGATGAACCTCCTGTAATATCCCACAATCCCCAGGAAGGCTTTAACTTGCTTCTTTGACAGAGGTCTCGGCCATGTTTGAATTGCCTCCACTTTGTTGATTTGGGGTTTGATCTCGCCACGCCCCACTACATATCCGAGGTACTTGGCTTCCTCCTTACCCAAGGCACACTTTTTTGGGTTTATTGTAAACCCCGCCTCCCTTAGAGCGTCAAACGCTGCTTGGACCTTTTCCAGGTGAGACTCCCAGTCCGGGGTAAAGATGACGATATCATCCAGGTACGCGGCAGCGTATAGCTTATAAGGTGCAAGGATTCTATCCATAGCCCTCTGGAAGGTTGCCGGAGCTCCCTGCAGGCCAAACGGCATCCGGACATACTGGAAGCACCCATCTGGTGTAGAGAATGCTGTCTTCTCCTTGGCTTCCTGTGCCATGGGGATCTGCCAGTATCCCTTTGTCAGATCCAAAGTGGTTATGTACCTGGCAGGTCCAAGCCTCTCGATGAGCTCATCAACCCGTGGCATGGGATAAGCGTCGAACTTGGAGACCTCATTCAGCTTCCGGTAATCGTTGCAGTACCTCCATTCACCATCAGGTTTTGGGACCAGGATAATCGGGCTCGACCAGCCGCTCTTGGATTCCTCAATGACCCCGAGTTTCAACATACATTGCATCTCCTTGGAGATTACCTCTCACCGGGCCTCAGGAATACGATACGGTTTCACGTTCACCCGCACATGTGGCTCGGTCAGAACTTCGTGCTCCACCACCTTCGTGCACCCCGGCAACTCTGAGAACAGGTCCCTGTTTTTCTGGAGTAACTCCCGGCACTGCTGTTTCTGGGCCTTCGATAGCGTCTCCGCTATGGTAACCGCTCCAACCTCCCCTTCTAGGTTGCCGAGCAAGCACGGAGTTACCGCTGGCTCTCTATCTTGCCACGGCTTCATGAGGTTGACATGGTAAACCTGGTATGGTTTCCGTCTTCCGGGTTGGTGGATCTTGTAGTTCACGTCTCCCAGTCTCTCCACCACCTCATATGGCCCTTGCCACTTGGCCAAGAACTTACTCTCCACCGTCGGGATTAGCACGAGAACCCGGTCTCCCGGATTGAACTGCCTCACTCTGGCTGACCGGTTATAGACCCTGGCCTGAGCCTCTTGTGCCTGGCGGAGATGTTCTTTAACAATGGGCATCACCTTTGCAACCCTCTGCTGCATCAGTGCTACATGCTCAATGACGCTTCTGTGGGTCGTGACTTCGGTTTCCTTGGCTATATCTAGGAGACCTTGCGGATGCTGGCCGTAAGGAAGCTCGAAGGGCGAGAACCCCGTGGAGGCCTGGGGAACTTCACGGATAGAAATTAGTAAATACGGTAAGAGACAATCCCAGTCTCTACCATCTTTCTCTATGACTTTTCTCAGCATGCTCTTCAGTGTCTTGTTAAACCTCTCAGCAAGGCCATCTGACTGCGGATGGTACACTGAAGTCCTCAACTGGGAGATTTGCAAGACTCTGCACATTTCCCTCATCACCTTGCTCATAAAAGGTGTCCCCTGGTCGGTCAGGATCTCCTTCGGCAAACCCGTCCGGGAAAACACATGGACCAGCTCGTGGGCTATACTCTTCGCGGAGGAGTTTCTCAGGGGAATGGCCTCAGGATAGCGTGTGGCATAGTCCAGGATGACTAATATATACTGATGGCCCTGAGCTGATTTAACTAAAGGACCGACCAAGTCCATGGCAATTCTCTCAAATGGCACCTCAATAATGGGCAGTGGCACAAGAGGGTTCCGAAAATGAGATGTGGGGGCAGTTAACTGACATGTCGGGCAGGACCTGCAATAGTTTGCTATTTCCCGGTGACACCCAGGCCAATAGAACCTCTGTACAGTCCGTTCCTGCATTTTTTCCACTCCCAGGTGTCCCCCCAAGATGTGTGAATGGGCCATGTCCAACACTTTCCGTGTATAGGGGCCTGGTACTATTAACTGCTCTACCACCTCCTCCCTTATTTTCGTGACCCGGTACAACAATTCCCCACTCAACATAAAATAGGGAAACCTTGTGTCTGCTCCTGGCTCTTGTGCAACCCCATTAATGACGGTGACATTGTCAAAGGCTTCCCTTAGCGTGGGGTCCCTATGTTGGGCAGTCCCAAAATTCTCCCCGGCCACCCCTAACTCCGGGATGTCAGGTACAGGGGACCCTTCCTCTTCATCCCCAACAAGGACGCATAAAGGAAACCCATCTGCCTCTGGTGGTGGCGATACCTCATTGGGGTGGATTGGTTCCCTGCTCTTGCTAGCACACTCAGAACCCTTCCCCCACAGATCCTAAAACAGACAGAAATCCCGGCCAGTAATTATAGGATGCAACAAATCTCGAACAACGCCAACTTCATGCGACTCGGTGCCATGCGCCGTTTCAATGTTCACCCTGGCCATAGGGTAGTCCTTTGCATCGCCATGTATGCACTGAACGCCAATCTTTTTACCCGGGAGCATGTTGAGAGGAAAACTGGCCCTCACAAGGGTCACCAAGCTCCCGGAGTCTAGAAGCGCTATTGCTGCTCACCCGTTCACCTTCACGGGACACGCATGTGGCCCCTCGTTAGGTGGCGAATTCACACTACAAGCTGGATATGCGTAGTATGAACTAGGGCGTCCCATGCTGCAGTCCATCTGCTCGGTGGTCTGGGAACAACGGGCAGCTATATGTCCTGGCCTGTGACACTTCCAGCAAATAATATCACCCGAGGGGACCTTGGGCACCACCTCCCCCGCCCCTTTTGATCTTGGACGCACCACCCCTTTTTGGGATTCCACCCCCTGCTGGGACCCTAATATGGAATGGGCTGCTTCCCCAAGGAACCTTCCATCCCCTGGTATCTCTCGACCAGCCCAACCAGTTCATCGGCATTTTGGGGATCACCCTGGGCCACCCAAGTCTGTAGGGGTCTCGGCAGAGAATGTACAAACCGATCCATGACCACTCGCTCTACCATCTGTACCGGGGAAGATGACTCTGGCTGCAGCCATTTCTGGACCAGGTGCAACAGGTCGAACATTTGGAAGCACTGCGGTTTGTCCCGGTGATAGGCCCAGCGATGAACTCGCTGTGCCCTGGAAGTCATTGTTACCCCCAAGCATGCGAGAACTTCCGCTTTTAATTTGGGATACTCTCTGGCGTCTTGTACAGTCAGGTCAAAGTACGCCTTCTGGGGCTCCCCCGTTAGGTATGGGGCCAGTACCTCTGCCCACCGCTCTGGCTGAAGTTTTTCCCTCTCAGCCACCCTCTCAAACACCGTCAGGAAGGCCTCCACATCATCCTCAGGCGTCATTTTTTGCAATGCACGTCTTACCGCCTTCGTGACGTGGGTGGCATCAGCCGGACCTGGGGTTGGGGCACTCGTCCTGCCCTCCTGGATGGCGGTTGCCAGAAGCTGCATCAGCTGCCGTTGCTCCTGCTGACTCTGCTGCCGTTGCTCCTGCTGGCTCTGCTGGAGCTGCTGTAAGAACAGCCTGTTGGCCTCCTGTTGCTGTGTCTGGGCCTGGACTAGGTGTTTCAGCAGGTCCTCCGTTATTCCGGGTAGAGCTTGCTGCCTCGCTGAAAACTTTACCCAGGACATGCAGCAACGGTCTCAAGTCTCTGCTGGGAACTCTGCCCGCACGTCTAGCACCAATTTTAGGGATTCTACTCGCTTAGGTGCGATGGGAGACAGTCAGGAGGCAGGTTCCCTTAAAGTTCATGTGGTTTATTACTTCATAAACAAAACAGCATGTCACCAAAATAAACAGCCTTCAGTTCAGGTGACAAAATAACATCAAAATGTCCTTTCCTTCAGGCTCAGTCCGCGAGCCTCAGCGCACACAGGAGGTGTATACCCTCCTCACATACAGCTGCCTGGTTCAAGAGCAGGCCACATTATAAGGGTGTAGCTACACCCACAAACCCAGCAGCAGACTGGTCACATGACTGTGACCTCACAACAGGTCCTTTAAACAATAATAATACAGCAATATTTGTTATGCCTTACATTATGAAGACAAGCCATTTATGAGACACATATCTCCCATCAATTACACGACCCTCAGCCCTGCCACAATATATAGTGACCCAGTTCAGAGTGTGTCCGTTCCTTTAAGTAATGCTGAATTGTGAGTAGCTTCTGTACACTACTGCTCACTCTCTAACTGGCCCTCTACATTATTTGTGAGCTGTAATTCTCCATTTCTAGTCACCTCCATTTTAGATGCAAAGCATTTCTCATTTGCTATGTTCTGTCGCCATCTAATGGTGAAAGTGTGTGACCCAATTATTGTTTTGTAAGGATCTTAGGCTGGTTTCACATTTGCGTTTTTTTGCGCTGGAAAAAAACGCATACGTGCGCATGCGTTTTTTCCCCTATATTTAACATGGGTGCGCATACCTGCGCGCTGGCATGCGCACGTATGCGATTTTCATGCGCTGCGTTTTTTTGGGGTGTGCGTTTGTATTTTCCAGACGCAGCATGTTGCATTTTTTGGCCCTGCAAAAAAGCGCATGCGCACGTATGCGCACGTTTTGCGCTAAAAATGGCCATTATAGCCTATGGATGCGCATACGTGCGCATTGGCATGCTTATGTATGCGTTTTATTGCACATGCGTTTTTTTTTTTAACATTAGTTTAGACAATGGAATTTAGGGGTTTGGGTTAGAGTTAGGGTTAGTTAAGGGGTTTAGGGTTAGGGTTAGGGTTAGGGTCAGGGTTAGGGTTAGGATCAGGGTATGGTTTGGTTAAGGGTTAGGGTTAGGGTCAGGGTTAGGATCAGGGTATGGTTTGGTTAAGGGTTAGGGTTAGGGTCAGGGTTAGGGTTAGGATCAGGGTATGGTTTGGTTAAGGGTTAGGGTTAGGGTCAGGGTTAGGGTTAGGATCAGGGTATGGTTTGGTTAAGGGTTAGGGTTAGGGTTAGGGTCAGGGTTAGGGTTAGGGTCAGGGTCAGGGTTAGGGTTAGGGTATGGTTTGGTTAAGGGTTAGGGTTAGGGTCAGGGTTAGGGTTAGGATCAGGGTATGGTTTGGTTAAGGGTTAGGGTATGGTTTGGTTAAGGGTTAGGGTTAGGGTCAGGGTTAGGATCAGGGTATGGTTTGGTTAAGGGTTAGGGTTAGGGTTAGGGTCAGGGTTAGGGTTAGGATCAGGGTATGGTTTGGTTAAGGGTTAGGGTTAGGGTTAGGGTTAGGGTCAGGGTTAGGGTTAGGGTCAGGGACAGGGTTAGGGTTAGGGTTAGGGTATGGTTTGGTTAAGGGTTAGGGTTAGGGTCAGGGTCAGGGTTAGGATCAGGGTATGGTTTGGTTAAGTTCCCTCTAACCTGTACAGACAGCATTCTAAAGTATTTCTGACAGGATTCACCACATCTAAAGTATTTCTGACAGGATTCACCACAGTTTCTACATTCACCTATAAGTACTTGTGCACGTGCCGTGACACACTGTGGAGCCAACCCAGAGTACAGGTCTGTAACCTCTAATTGCTGCATCCACCTCCTTCTGTAAAACACCAAAAGAAACTGTCCAGTGCTCTTAAAGCTCCAGACCCCAATCACATCTCAGCATCTAAGTGTGAACTGTAATTGCCGTGGATAACCCATGAGAGACTGTTCCCTATTTGTTCCAAGTCATAATTCCCGTTCATGCTGAAGTAAAAGCAACTGTTATCCCTGAGACCGGTGTGTGTCATAATTCCTTCGGCTGCGGACATCGTGTGGGGGTGGATAGCAGGGAACATTCAGCCACGTCATATTATATATATATATATATATATATATATATAGTCATTTTTTACATTTTAAAAATTAAAAAGGAAACTAGTACCTAGTAGAACCCCTTTTTGAAAGTATCACAGCTTGTAAACCCTTCTTGTAGCCAGAAAATAGTCTTTCAGTTCTGGTTTCAGGGATTTTTATCCTTTCCTCCTTGGAAAATTCTTCCAGTTCTGTGAGATTCCAGGGTCGTCTTGCACGCACTGCTATTTTGAGGTCTTGACACAGATTTTCATTGATGTTCAGATCAGGGGACTGTGTGGGCCATTGTAAAATCTTCAGCTGGAGTCTCTTAAGGTAGTCTATTGTGGATTTGATGCTTGTTTAGGATCATTATCCATTTGTAGAAGCCATCCTCTTTTCAACTTCAATTTTTTTACAGATGTTGTTATGTTTGTATCAAGAATTTGTTGAAATTTCATTGAATCGATTCTTCTCTACTCTTCTCTCTACCCGTGAAATGTTTGGCTGAAGCATAATTCCAATGCATGATTGATCCTTGCCCATGCTTAATGGTTGGTGAGATGTTCTTTTTATGAAATTCTATGCACTTTTTCTCCACACATACCTTTGATCATTGTAGCCAAAGAGTTCTATGTTAACCTCATCGGTCCACAAGACTCATTTCCAAAATGCATCAGGCTTATCTAGATGTTCCTTTGCATACCTCTAATGCTTTACTATCTTCTTACAGCCTTTTCCGGCTTTGTGAGCCTCCACCATTTTCATTTGAGAGTGCTAGGCTGCTGCTTAGAAGAATCCATTGCTGCAGCTTTTTCGCACAAGGTTAGGCTAGGGTCACATTTGTGGATGGCCACGCTGCGGAGGGATGCAGACTTCCTCCATGAAGCTCCGCCCACTGCCACACCTCCTCCGGTCAGCTCCACGTACTTCCGCATGCGGCCTGTGTACCTATCTTTAACATTGGGAATGCAGGACGTGCGGATATATGCGGATGCCTCCGCATGCGTCGTTTTGACGATGCGGCGACCGCATCAAAATTGTAACATGTGCTCGGCGGCGGTGGAGAGACCGAGTGCCCAAACTGAAACCTAAAACTCAATTATTTTTTTAGCAAAGTGTCAACATGGCAATTTCGCCTGAATACTGAGGTTTTAGTTTAGAAAAAACTCATCCCGACAGCACGCGGGGCAGCAGAGAGCAGTCACAGACAGGAGCAGGGGCACCAGACTGCATATATAAAGCAATATGCTTCCTATCCTGGTAAATGCTCCCCCATCCTGATATATGCCCCTCACCCTTGTAACATAGTAACATAGTAACTTACCATGTTTCCCCGAAAATAGGGCGCCTCCCGAAAGTAAGGCATGCTAGGGGGAGCACTGTGCCTGCTAATATAAGGCAACCCCCGAAAATAAGGCATACCTTGTTCTGTGTATGGGGCATGCAGTTGTGTCTCGCTCCCGCTGTCCGATGCCCTCCGGTGCCCGCCACTGCAGCCGCACTGTTCGCAGGAGTTAATCACAGCCTCGGAGCAGTGTGCCGATCTCTGCCCATGACCCCTGTGCCAATCACAGCGCAGGAACCATGGGCCAGCTGATGTCATCCACAGCCTCTGATTGTTCCTGGGCTGTGATTGGCCCAGGGCTCCTGCGCTCTGATTGGCCCAGGGCTCCTGCACCACCAAAGCACTGAAAGCAGCACCGCTGAGGAAACCAGTAAGAAAGTGAAAGTGTGTGTGTGTGTGTCTGTGTATGGGTGTGTGTGTGTGTGTCTGTGTAAGGGTGTGTGTGTGTGTGCGTGTGTTTGTGTAAGGGTGTGTGTACGGTACACACATGGGAGGCTGCAGTGGGATACCGGGATGATGGGAAGCTGCAGTGGGATACCGGGATGATGGGAGGCTGCAGTGGGATGATGTGGGATGATGGGAGGCTGCAATACTGTACTGTAGAATGATGGTTGCTGTAATGGAACGATGGGGGTGCTGTATTGGGGACTGTAAAGGAATGATGAGGGCTGCAATGGGATGATGGGAATATTTGGGGCTGCAAAATGATGATGGGGCTGCTACGGTAAAGGAACTGCTGTGGGTGATTGTTACGGTAGTGGTACAGTGTCCAGAAAGTGTGTGGGAGCTATTTTAGAGCCCTTATGTTTTGTGGCCCTGTGTGGGAGTCAGGCAATTACAGTACCGTACCGTAGTGTGTTACAGTACTTTGATTTGTTGTCTGCTTTTCTGCTGAACTGTCTATATGTCTGACTACTGGTTTTACGCTACAGAACGTTCCTTATGTAAGGGTAGAGCGAGCTGGAATGTTTCTCATGAAAATAAGACACCCCCCTGAAAATAAGACATGGTGCAACTTTCGGAGCAAAAATTAATATAAGATGGTGTCTTATTTTCGTGGAAACAGGGTAGTTTTGAAGGCTGAAGGAAGACCTTATGTCCATCTGGTTCAGCCTATTTTTAGTGCAGCTGTTCTGCATTGTTGATCCTGGGGAAGGCAAAAAACCCACAGAGTAGAAGCCAATTTTCTCCATAGGGAAAAAAATTCCTTCCCCTAAGCTGGGTTAACCATCTACCTATAATATTCTGTTATTCGTAACCTTGTATACTGTTACTTGCAAGAAAAGCATCCATTCCTTTCTTAAATTCATTCAGTGAGTTGGCCATCACCACTTCCTCAGGAAGAGAATTCCAGAGCCTCACTGCTCTTACCGTGAAGAACCCTCTTCTATGCTGGTGCAGAAATTGTCTTTCCTCCAAACGAAGAGAATGCCCCCTTGTTCTTGTCACAGTCCTTGGTACAAACAGTTCATTGGAGAGATCTCTGTATTGCCCTCTGATATACTTGTAGATATATATTAGGTCTCCCCTAAGTCTTCTCTTTTCTAGAGTAAATAGACCTAATTTTGATAACCTTTCTGGGTATTGTAGTGAACCAACTCCATTTATCATTTTAGTAGCCCGCCTTTGAACCCTTTCAAGTTCAGTAATGTCTTTCTTGAGCACCGGCATCCAAAATTGCACACACTGACGAGTGATTTGTACAGAAGGAGAATTATGTTTTCATCTTGTGACCCCAGACCTCTTCTAATGCATCCCATGACCCTATTTGCTTTGGTGGCAGCTGCCTGACACTGGGCACTCCAATTTATCTTCTTATTGACTAAGATGCCTAAGTCTTTTTCCATGTCTGATTTCCCCAGCAGTTTCCCATTTAGTAAGTAATTGTAGCATCTGTTTCTCCTTCCCATGTGCATAACCTTACACTTATCTGTGTTAAACCTCATTTGCCATTTTTCAGCCCAATTCTCCAATTTACTCAAATCTGTCTGTAGTTGCAAACTGTCCTCCTTTGTGTTAACTACCTTACATAGTTTTGTATCATCTGCAAATTCTGATATTTTACTGTGTAAGCCATCCACTAGATCATTAATAAATATATTAAATAGTAGGGGGTCCAATACAGAACCCTGTGGTACCCCACTAGTAACCCTGGCCCAATCTGAGTATGCACCATTAATAACTACTCTTTGTTTTCTATCACTAAGCCAGCTACCTGCCCATCTACACACATTTTCCCCTAGCCCAAGCTTTCTCATCTTACTTACCAATCTTTTATGTGGGACAGTGTCAAATGCTTTAGAGAAGTTGAGATAAATGACATCCAATGATTCTCCTTGGTCCATTTGAGAGCTTACATCCTCATAGAAGCTGATCAGGTTAGTTTGACAGGAGCGATCCTTCATAAATCCATGTTGATATGGAGTTAAACATTTATTAACATATCTATTCCATAATGGTATCCCTTAGAAACCCTTCAAAAATTTTACCCACAACAAATGTTAAGCTTACCGGCCTATAGTTTCCAGGTTCCCTTTTACACCCCTTTTTGAATATTGGTACCACATTTGCTTGCCGACAATCAAAAGGAACAGACCCTATTTCTATAGAGTCTTTAAATATAAGGAATAGAGGCCTGTCTATCACATTACTTAACTCCCTTAATACCCGAGGGTGAATGCCATCAGGGCCTCGTGATTTGTCAATTTTAATCTTACTAAGGAGGTTCTGCACTTCTTCCTGGGTTAGGCAGGTAATACTTAATGGGGAGTTTACATTATCACTCTGCATTTCCCCTGGCAAATCCTTTTCCTGTGTGAACACTGTTGAGAAAAAAGTATTTAAAACATTTGCTTTTCCCACATCGCTCGCTATGATTTCACCTTCATTGTTCTTTAAAGGGCCGACACCATCAATTTTAATCTTTTTACTGTTTATATAATTAAAGAATAGTTTGGGGTTTGTTTTACTTTCCTTAGCAATGAGTCTCTCAGTTTCCACTTTTGCTAAATGTATTTGTTTTTTACACATTTTATTTTTTTCTCTATAACTTTTTAATGCTTCTTCATTGCCTTCTTGTTTTAGCTTCTTAATTGCCTTGTTCTTGTTATTTATTGCCCTTTTTACAACCTTATTTAGCCACATTGGTGTTCTCCTGTTCCTAGCCCTTTTATTTCGGTACGGTATGGCTAGCTTGCAGTGGGTGTGTAAAACTGATTTAAATATTTCCCATTTATGTTCTGTTCTCCTATTTTTGAGGACATTGTCCCAATCAATTCGGCGAAGGTCCTCTCTAAGCTGATCAAACTTTGCTCTCCTGAAATTCAGCGTTTTTGTAACCCCCTTCCAGGGCACCTCACTGAAGGACAAGTGGAATTGTATTATATTGTGGTCACTGTTCCCTAGGTGCCCATCGACTCGTACTTCTGTTATTCTATCAGGCCTGTTGCTTAAAATTAAGTCCAGAAGGGCTGTCCCTCTAGTTGGGCAGTGCACAAGTTGTGACAGATAATTATCCTTGGTCACTGACAGAAATTGATTTTCTTTTTGAGATACGCAGGTTTCAGCTTCCCAGTCTATGTTGGGGTAGTTGAAGTCTATTTGTTTCAATAATACATTTTCAGTGTATGCTTGTATATGTTTCCATCATAGTATATGCCTTTCATCCTGGTATATGTCCACAATCCTGGTATATACGGTATCTCCCCATATATCTATATGCTCACCATCCATGTATACAGCTCTGGCCAAAATTAAGAGACCACTGCAAAATTTTCAGTTTGTCTGATTTTTCTCTTTATAGGTATATTTTTCAGTAAAATGTAAATTGCTCTTTTATTCTATAAACTACTGACAACATGTCTTCGAATTTCCAAGCACTAAGTGTTGTGAACTCATTTTCTGGTTTACCTCTGGCTTCTAGTGAGGGTGGTGGAGCTGGCTGTGTTGACAGAGGAGTCGTGAGTTCTCCATCCGGGCTCCCTCTGGTGGTGACAGTAGGTAATGAAGCTGATCTAAATGACAGAGACCTGTCACCTGAGGAGGAGGACTGTGATTGGACATCAGGAGTCTCCGACTGGATTTAAGACAGCCGACTCCCTAATTCTGTGCTGGTGATTTTCCTGCTCTGAGGTTCTAGTTTCCAGTTCTGTTCCTGCCTTCTCAAGCTAAGTGTGCTCTGCTATTTTTCACTTGAGATTTGGTCTGGTTTACTCAGTTTTTGTGGTCAGCCAGCCCCTGTTGGGGCTGTGCTGAATTTCCATTCTTATGTCTCTGTTTATGCCAGTTTGCTTTTTGTCCCTGATCAGATTGGTCTCTTTTTTGCTCTGTCTTCAGAATATACCAGAGTGCTGATATAGGGAATTGAAGTCTAGCGACTTCAGGGTTTTTGTTATCAGAAAGTGTTGGACATTTTTTGGCAGGGTTTTTGTGCGTGATTGCAGACATAATCTTTCCTTTCCTGTCCTTTCTAGTTAGTGTGGGCCCCATCATTTGCTCAGCCTATTTTTCTATCTGTGTTTGTGTTTTCATCTTGTCTCACCGACAATACATGTTTGGGGGCTGTCTATTGCTTTGGGGTCTGCTCTGAGGCAGTTCAGATTTCCCCTTTTCTTGCTTTAGGCTTATTTAGTTCTCCGGCTGTGACGAGGCGTCTAGGATCATCGTAGGTAGGCTCCACGGCTACTGCTAGTTGTGTGGATAGGATCAGGGGTCTGCAATCTGCTTAGTTACCAACCTCTCTGGTTTTCTGTGGCTTAGCTTGTTTTTGTTTTTCCTCCTCGGTGACTCATTCATAACAACTAAGGGTATGTGCACACGTTGCGGATTTTGATGCGTTTCGGTGGCATTGTTGGAATTTTCTCACGCTGTAGTGCCGTAAAGCGAGAGGCTTAACTCTGATGACACACTGCGGAAGGGTTATCTCCGGTCAGTGTGTCATCGGAGGCCTATAGAGCAGTCACATCTGCTGATGTGACAGCTCTATAGTGGAGATTGTCGTGGGACAATTGTTATTAAAGAGGGACTGCGTCGGACAGGGAGTATACTGTTGGTTTGTTTTTTAAAAAATGTTTGCAGGTGATCGAGGGCTTCAAATGGATTTAAGCGTGTAATAAAAATTATGAAAACATGTGTCGTGTTTTATTTAAATAAAATACTTTACTCTGAATGTGTGTGGGCTTTTTTAACCCTTTATTACTTAGATTAATAATGGATATGCATCTTATTGACGCCTCTCCATTATTAACCAGGCTTAATGTCACCTTACAATAGCAAGGTGACATTAACCCCTTATTACCCCATATGCCACCGCTACACGGGGGTGGGAAGAGAGAAGCTAAGTGCCAGAATTGACGCATCTTAGAGATGCCTCCAACCAAGAATTAATCCGCACAGCAAGAAAATGCATTCATTGTGCACATGCCTGTGTGAACTGCCGCCTAAAAGTGCGTGCAGTATAAGAAGTTATCCATAGACCGGGGTGCCAATCCAAAGCAATAGGCACAACAACTTAACCAAAAAAGGAACACAGATGGCACTCACCGGTTAAAATCTTCTTTATTCTATTTCTTTAAAACATCGGCATAGGGAGGATGGGAGCAGGAGTGGAGATGACGACAGCTGTTTGTGCTGCAGTGGCACTTCTACTGGTCTCTACTGAGACCAGTAGAAGCGCCACTGCAGCGCGAAACAGCTGTCGTCGTCTCCACTCCTGCTCCCATCCTCCCTATGTCGATGTTTTAAAGAAATAGAATAAAGAAGATTTTAACCAGTGAGTGACATCTGTATTCCTTTTTTGGTGAAGCATCTTAGAGATGCGCCATTTCTGGGGCGGCTGCGGGTTGGTATTTGTAGCCGGGGGGTGCCAATATCCATGGCCCCTTCCTAGGCTATGAATATCAGCCTGCAGCTCTCTGCGTTCCATTTCTGGCTATAAAATATAGGGGGACCCCACGTAATTTTTTGGGGGGGTCCCCCTATTTTAATAGCCAGTAAAGGCTATGCAGACAACTGCAGGCTGATATTCATAGCCTGGGAAGGTCCATGGGTATTACCTCCTTCCCAGGCTACAAATATTGTCCACAGTCTGTCGGCTTTCCCCCTCTAGTGCAGAAAGTTGCGCGGGAGCCCTCGCCATTTTTTTCCCCGCTTTTTTTTTCAAAATTAAACATATTGTTCATTAATAAACATTGGCCTTGCTGTTATTTAGCTATCTATCTATATCCATAGATATATCAAAAGCTAGATATATCTATGGATTTATCTATACATATATTGTGAGGCAGCGACTGGAGTCATATGTGAGGGTCGCTATGTGTCCCCCAAAAAGTGCTCAGAAGCGTATTAGATCCGCTGGAGTGCCCTGTCGTCACCGCAGTGTGCCTGTGGCTCACAGGGTAGAATAAAAGTGAGTCTGAACCTGTTCAAGTTATTTGAACCATGGGGTTTATTCAGGAAAACCGGTATGGGCTTTTATTTTTGAAACGGACTGCAGTGGGGTCCGGACCGTTTCCTCCAGCCCAGGTCTTATAAGTGGCCTATGGCCACAGATTGGAGAGAGGAAAAAAAAACCCTGCAAAAAGGGTTTTGGGTGTGTCAGTTCTGACTTGCACAGAGACAGAGCAGTGGTCTGCAGAGCTCCGTATGTGAGGCAACACAGGGCCAAGCTGAGACAATGGCTGGCACCCCTTGCATACTCGGGCAGCATGGTCGCTCACGGCAACTGGCCACGGACTGTTTTGTTGCTTCCCGGCTGCGATCCGGAAGATACAGCGTGCTGTGCACTGAGTTTTGTTGGACATTAAAAAACTTTTTTTTTTGAACTTGCTGGGTCACTGCCTCATAACTGCACAGCGTGGACACAGCTGCTTTACAATATGTATAGATATATATCTATGGATACATTATATCTATGGATAGATATATCTATGGATACAGTAGATATATATATATGGATAGATATGGATATATCTATGGATAGATATGGATATCTATAGATGGATATATCTATTTATAGATATATTGATCAATATATCTATCTATCTATCCCATATCTAGCTATTTATAGATAGATTTATACATAGATGGTTAGATGTTTAGATGTTATCTATCTATCTCTAGATCTATCTATCTATCTATCTATCCATCTATCTGTGTGTCTAATGGAGTGTGGGTTGGACAAATGTAAAAAAGGAGGTTGGACCAGAAATGACATCACAAATTTTTTTTTTGTTGTAATATATCCTTCTTTAGCTTACAAAAAGGCATACAATCCGCATGAAAAACGCATCAAAAGCGCATGGATTTTTACCTGCGTTTTCTGCCAAGAGGAGCAGATTCTGTGCAGAAAATTCTGCAACGTGTGCACATACCCTAAATTTTGTATTTATTTTCAGAAAATTAGAAATGGTCAAAATAAAAAAATGCAGTACTTGCAGACCTCAAATGCTAAGAAAACAAGTTCATAATCATTTAGAAACAACAATACTCAAAAATACTAATGTTTTAACTCAGGAAGAGTTCAGAAATCAATATTTTGTGGAATAACCATGATTTTTAAACACAGCTTTCATGTGTCTTGGCATGCTTTCCACCAGTCTTTCACACTGCTTTTGGGTGACCTTATGCTGCTCCTGGTACAAAAATTTAAGCAGTTCTTCTTTGTCTGATGGCTTGTGACTATCCATCTTCCTCTTGATTACATTCCAGAGGTTTTCAATGGGGTTCAGGTCTGGAGATTGGGCTGGCCATGACAGGGATTTGATGTGGTGGTCCTTCATCCACACATTGATTGACCTAGCTGTGTGGCATGGCGCACTGTCCTGCTGGAAAAAACAGTCCTCAGAGTTGGGGATCATTGCCTGAGAAGAAAGAATCAACTGTTTTTCCAGGATAACCTTGTATGCTGCTTGATTCATACTTCCTTCGCAAAAGATTAACCTGCCCAATTCCAGCCTTGCTGAAGCATCCCCAGATCATCACCGATCCTTCACCAAATTTCACAGTGGGTGCAAGACACTGTGGCTTGTATGCCTCTCCAGGTTTCCGTCTAACCATTAGATGACCAAGTGTTGGGCAAAGCTGAAAATTAGACTCATCAGACAAGATTACTTTACTCCAGTCCTCTATGGTCCAATCCTTATAGTCTTTGGCAAACTTCAGCCTGGCTCTCCTTTTGTCATGATGCCCCGTCCTGTGTGACGCAACCTGCAGGTCGGTAACTAAAACAACAAGACACGGGGAAAGGGGAAACAGTTACAATAGTGGGCCCTGCGATAGGGAAAGGGGACGTGGAGACCTCCTGCACTCCCCTGAATCAGTGTCCCTAGCACTCCTAACGTTTCCTATGCCGGTTCCGCACCGGGCGCCGATCAGGATCCTGTCTGTTATGAATGGGTCACCGAGGAGGAAAAAAATAAACAACAAGCTAAGTCTCAGAAAACCAGAGAAGTTGGTAACTATGCAGATTGCAGATCCCTGAACTTAACCGCACATCTAGCAGCAGTCATGGAGCGTTCCTACGATGATCCTAGACACCTCGTCACAACCGGAGAGCTACATAAGCCTAAAGCAGGAAAAGAGAAAAACTAACTGCCCCAGAGCAGACCCCAAAGGAAAGACAGACCCCCACATGTATTGACGGTGAAACAAGATGAAATTACAAACAAAGGCAGGAAAATAGGCTGAGCAAACGATGGGGCCCGGCTAACTAATAATGACAGGAAAGAAAAAACACTGTCTGCAATCTGCCTAAAAAAACCTACAAAAATAATGTCGAACACTTCTGATAGCAAAATTAACCCTGAAGTCACTAGACTTCTAAACCTAAATCAGCACTCTGAAATATTCTAAGACAGAGCAAAAAAGAGGCCAATCTAATAAGGAACAAAAAGCAGATTGGCAAATACTGATTAATAGGAGTGGAAATTCAGCATAGCCCCAGCAGGGGCAAGCTGATTACACAAAAAACTGAATTGACTAACAAGCGCAAGTGTGAACATTAGCAAAAAACAAACTTAACTTGAGAAGACTGGAAGAGAGCTGAAGTCCAGGACCTGAGAAGCAGACTAATTCACCAGCATCCGGATAGGGCGTCGGCTGTCTTATATCCAGTCTGATACTCAAGAGATCCAATCGTTATCTTCCTCATCAGGTGGCAGATCACTACCACTTAAACCAACAGCACTACCTCCTGTCAACACCAGAGGGAGAACGGAAGGGGAACTCTCAACTGGTGGAGCAGAAAATGAGTTCATGACACTGTCGCCCTAGCACACCCTACATCTATCCCTTGCTAGGGAGCTGGGTGGCACAGGCACTGGCCCCACCGCTGTACTAATACACACTAAGGAAAAACACAAACAGGGAAACACCACTTAGCTTTACTCTGTTGCTCTTGCTCCTGGCAACAGAGTCCACCACCAGAATGCAGCTCTCCTCCTGAATAGCTGCCACCAAGCTCTGTCAGAGCTACAATGATATCCCCTCTGACTCCTTCAACACCAGGGCTAAGACAGTGCTGTAAGGAATGCTCTCCAGCTCCTTCCTCCACCAAGGATGGTTGAAATGAACACTATCACCAACACTGATTGCAACACCTGAGACTCTTTTATAGCAGAGCCAGAGCAATCACACCTGCATTAAAATCATGTGCACTTAACTAAAGAAACTAGAGTGCAATGATGCTCACAACCACGGGGGCAAACTTAGAACAAAAGACACCACAGTGCAATAATCCTAATGGCCACCGGGGGCAAAAACCAAACTTAAGCACAGCTTAAGAAAAAAAGGTTACCTGTGCTTTTTATCAGTCCTGATCCAGCATGGATCATGACAGTACCCTCCCCTTAATGAGGGGCCTCTGGACCCTCAAGACCACTCCTCATCAGGGAACCATGTTGTGAGTTCATTTTCCCCTTCACCATTGAGGTCTGATGAACTCCCTCTTCTGGTGAAGGAAGGTAGTGAGGCTGATTACCAAGCACCTGAGTTGGATGATGATGCCTGGGTGAGCTAAATTCCTTTTTGCTCTGTCTTCAGAAAATACCTGAGTACTGATATAGTCTTTTTGAAGCCTAGCGTCTTCAGGGCTTTTTTCCCTATCAGTCTGTTGGCTCTTGTTTTGATAGGGTTTTGGCAGATTGCAGACAGCAGCTTTTCTATCCTGTCCTATTTAGTTAGCTTTGGCCCCATCATTTGCTCAGCCTATCTTTCTATCTGTGTGAGTGTTTTTTCATCTTGCTTCACCGTCATTATATGTTGGGGGCTGCCTATTGCTTTGGGGTCTGCTCTGGGGCAGTTTAGATTTCCCTTTCTGTCTTTAGACTATTTAGTTCTCCAGCTGTGATCGAGGGGTCTAGGGCACCGTAGGAACCCCCCATGGCTACTGCTAGTTGTTGTTGTTAGGTTCAGGGGTCTGCAATCCGATAGCTGCCAACTTCTCTGGTTTTCTGGACTTAGCTAGTATTTCTGTTTTTGCCTCCTACGGTGACTCATTCATAACAGAATCACCAGCCATACCGCAGATCCTAGGGTACTCAATAGCAGGAAAGAATTGTAAAAAAAAAAGTGTGTATATTTTTTCCTCTATATCTCTGAGGCCGTAGGGGGAATTTTTTTTTTCTCTCAATGGAGATAAAGCAATTGTCTGATCGTGTGAAGCAGCTCGCTGCGGAAGTGCGGGGAATTTCCGCCTACCTTGCTCATTCACATGCTGCTGAACCAAAGATCCCTACTCCTGATGTGTTTTTTGGGGATCGGTCTAAATTTTTGAATTTCAAAAATAATTGTAAATTATTTTTTGCATTGAAGCCTAACTCATCAGGGAGCTCCGCACAGCAGGTTAAAATTGTCATCTCTTTGCTGCGTTGCGATCCCCAGGATTGGGCGTTCTCTTTGAAACCAGATGATCCTATTCTGACTAATGTGAACACATTTTTTCAAGCCTTGGGGTTGTTGTATGACGAACCAATTGCTATTGATCAGACTGAAAAGACCCTGTTGGCATTGAGCCAGGGTCGAGATTCTGCAGATTTGTACTGTCAAAAATTCCGAAAGTGGGCGGTCCTTACTACCTGGAATGATAATGCCTTGGCAGCTCTCTTTCGGAAGGGTTTGTCAGAAGCCGTAAAAGATACTATGGTGGGATTTCCTGTTCCCTCTGGTCTTGACGATTCTATGTCATTAGCCATTCAGGTTGATCGGCGTTTACGTGAACGCAGGACTGCACGAGAGGTGTTGCCACCTGTTGAACAAGTGTTTGAACCTATGCAATGTGATAGAGTTTTGTCCAGGGAGCAACGTCAGGAGTTCAGAAGGCGTAATAAGCTGTGGTTTTTTTTGTGGAGATGCCTCGCATATTATTTCTGTCTGTCCTAAACGAGAGAAACATTTTGCACACACGTTTTCTGTGGGTGGTGTTCAACCTAAGTTTCTTCTGGCAATTACTCTGATCTGCTCCCTGTCCACATTTTCCGCCAAGGCTTTTGTGGATTCGGGAGCAGCCCTGAACCTAATGGACTTGGATTTTGCTAAACGTTGTGGATTTCCGATGACACCTCTGCGGACGCCTATCCCTTTGAGGGGGATTGATGCTACTCCTTTGGTGAAAAATAAACCTCAGTTTTGGACCCAGGTGGTAATGCGGGTCGCCCCAGACCATCAAGAAAATTGCAGATTTTTGGTGTTGCATAATTTGCATGATACCATTGTTCTGGGGTTTCCCTGGTTGCAAATTCATAATCCAGTTTTGGATTGGAAATCTGTGTCTGTGGTGAGTTGGGGTTGTCGGTGTGCCCTTGGTGAGGCTCCGGTTTTTTCCACCTCTCCTCAGTCGCATGATGTTCCTGACTATTTGGCGGACTTTTATGATGTATTTAGTGAGAATGAGTCTGCGTCTTTGCCTCCTCATAGGAGTTATGACTGTGCAATTGAACTGAGCCCGGGGTGTAAATTTCCCAAGGGTCGGCTCTTCAATTTATCTGTACTCGAGCACGAGGCTATGCGATCCTATATTAAGGAGGCGTTGGAGAAGGGTCATATTAGACCATCCTCTTCACCCTTAGGTGCCGGGGTTTTTTTTGTGGCCAAAAAGGATGGTTCATTAAGGCCTTGTATTGATTATCGTGCCCTCAACAAAATTACTATTAAATATCAGTATCCGTTACCCCTGATTTCGGATCTATTCTCCAGAGTTAAAGGTGCTTGCTGGTTTACCAAGCTTGACCTCAGGGGGCGTATAATCTTATCCGCATTAAGCATGGGGATGAATGGAAGACAGCGTTTAATACTCCGGAGGGACATTTTGAGTACCTGGTGATGCCTTTTGGGCTCACTAATGCCCCTTCTGTCTTCCAGTGCTTCATGAACGACATTTTCCGAGACTTTGTGGATAAATTTTTGATTATCTATCTGGATGATATTTTGATCTTCTCCAAGGATTGGGATTCTCATGTGGAACATGTTTGGACTGTGTTCCGGATCTTGAGGGAGAATTCCCTCTATGTCAAAGGATCTTAATGCCTTTTTGGGGTACAGAGAATTTCATTTTTGGGATTTATTTTGTCTCTGTCAACCATTGAAATGGACCCAGCCAAGGTACAGGCCATTTATGATTGGGTTCAGCCCACTTCTTTGAAGGCCCTCCAGAAGTTTTTGGGTTTTGCTAATTTTTATCGGAAATTTATAGCAAAATTTTCTAGTATTGCCAAGCCATTGACTGATCTGACTAAGAAGGGTGCTGATGTGTTGAATTGGTCTCCGGAGGCTGTTTCTTCCTTTCAGGAGCTGAAGCGAAGATTCACTTCTGCCCCGGTTTTGCGGCAACCTGATGTCTCACTCCCGTTCCAGGTAGAGGTGGACGCTTCTGAGATTGTCTATCTACTGATATTTGTGGATTGCTGGAGGTAATTTTGCAGTTCTCTGGCAGTGCTCTTTCTGTTCCTCCTTGCACAAAGGCAGAGGAAGCAGTCCTGCTGCTGGGTTGTTGCCCTCCTACAGCCCCTTCTACATCTCCTGGTGTACTGGCTTGTCACCTGGTAGCGCCTCCAGCCTCTGTACACTACGCCGACAGACACAGCAAACCTTCTTGCCACAGCTTGCATTGATGTGCCAACCTAGATGAGCTGCACTACCTGAGCCACTTGTGTGGGTTGTAGAGTCTGTCTCATGCTACCACGAGTGTGAAAGCACAACCAACATTCAAAAGTGACCAAAACATCAGCCAGAAAGCATTGGTACTGAGATGTGGTCTGTGGTCCCCACCTGCAGAACCACTCTTTATTGAGTGTGTCTTGATAATCGCCAATAATTTCCATCTGTTGTCTATTCCATTTGCATAACATCATGTGAAATTGATAGTCAGTGTTGCTTCCTAAGTGGACAGTTTGATTTCACAGAAGTTTGATTTACTTTTAGTTATATTCTGTTGTTTAAGTGTTCCCTTTATTTTTTGAGCAGTGTATATAGCACTATCAGCATTACTTCAATAATATCATCACTGTGCATAAGGTCTCATAAAGATGTCAGTTGTTTTCACATATGAGAAAAACTAACTGCGCTTCATCTGTGATTTTCATCAGAGTTTGGTCAGAGTTCCATCAGTTTTTTTCACTGATGAGAAAACAAAGTTTCTCTGCCTTTGGCTGGGGTCATACTTGTGAGAAACTCGCATGAGTCTCGTGCCCAGTGGCGTAGCGTGGGGGGGGCGGGGGGGGGGGGTCCGCCCTAGGCGGCAAGTATGTGGGGGCGGCGCCGCGTGGCAGCAGCAGTTCCTCTTCTCTCCTCTGCCGTGGAAGAAGCGCGGACTCCGCGGAGGCACAGTGCAGGCGCAGCTCAGCCTCAGGCGCTTTCTACCTTGCTCTGCTGAACTCGGACTCGGAGCCCCGGCTGCTGTCCGCTCCTGAGCCGGTGCTGGGCGCACTCAGGTGAACGCCCATCCGCTCCTGGAGCCTGGAGGTCGGAGGAGGTGTTGGCCGCGGGTCGGAGCTGCCCGAAGAACACGTGGCTGCTGAGCTGAGGTGACGCAGGAGCAGATCCCGGGACATAGGAGCCGGTGAGTGAGGGGGACGGCGGGAAGCGCTGCCCAGCCTGCCCGGGATATCTGTGAGGGCCCTGAGGGGAGACACTCAGACTGTGACACCTGCTGTGAGGGCCCTGAGGGGAGACACTCAGACTGTGACACCTGCTGTGAGGGCCCTGAGGGGAGACACTCAGACTGTGACACCTGCTGTGGGGGCCCTGAGGGGAGACACTCAGACTGTGACACCTGCTGTGAGGGCCCTGAGGGGAGACACTCAGACTGTGACACCTGCTGTGAGGGCCCTGAGGGGAGACACTCAGACTGTGACACCTGCTGTGAGGGCCCTGAGGGGAGACACTCAGACTGTGACACCTGCTGTGGGGGCCCTGAGGGGAGACACTCAGACTGTCTGTGACACCTGCTGTGAGGGCTCTGAGGGGAGACACTCAGACTCTCTGTAACACCTGCTGTGGGGGCCCTGAGGGGAGACACTCAGACTGTGACACCTGCTGTGGGGGCCCTGAGGGGAGACACTCAGACTGTCTGTAACACCTGCTGTGAGGGCCCTGAGGGGAGACACTCAGACTGTGACACCTGTTGTGAGGGCCCTGAGGGGAGACACTCAGACTGTGACACCTGCTGTGGGGGCCCTGAGGGGAGACACTCAGACTGTCTGTAACACCTGCTGTGGGGGCCCTGAGGGGAGACACTCAGACTGACACCTGCTGTGAGGGCCCTGAGGGGAGACACTCAGACTGTGACACCTGCTGTGAGGGCCCTGAGGGGAGACACTCAGACTGTCTGTAACACCTGCTGTGGGGGCCCTGAGGGGAGACACTCAGACTGTGACACCTGCTGTGAGGGCCCTGAGGGGAGACACTCAGACTGTGACACCTGCTGTGGGGGCCCTGAGGGGAGACACTCAGACTGTGACACCTGCTGTGGGGGCCCTGAGGGGAGACACTCAGACTGTGACACCTGCTGTGAGGGCCCTGAGGGGAGACACTCAGACTGTGACACCTGCTGTGAGGGCCCTGAGGGGAGACACTCAGACTGTCTGTGACACCTGCTGTGAGGGCTCTGAGGGGAGACACTCAGACTCTCTGTAACACCTGCTGTGGGGGCCCTGAGGGGAGACACTCAGACTGTGACACCTGCTGTGGGGGCCCTGAGGGGAGACACTCAGACTGTCTGTAACACCTGCTGTGAGGGCCCTGAGGGGAGACACTCAGACTGTGACACCTGCTGTGAGGGCCCTGAGGGGAGACACTCAGACTGTGACACCTGCTGTGGGGGCCCTGAGGGGAGACACTCAGACTGTGACACCTGCTGTGGGGGCCCTGAGGGGAGACACTCAGACTGTGACACCTGCTGTGAGGGCCCTGAGGGGAGACACTCAGACTGTGACACCTGCTGTGAGGGCCCTGAGGGGAGACACTCAGACTGTGACACCTGCTGTGGGGGCCCTGAGGGGAGACACTCAGACTGTCTGTGACACCTGCTGTGAGGGCTCTGAGGGGAGACACTCAGACTCTCTGTAACACCTGCTATGGGGGCCCTGAGGGGAGACACTCAGACTGTGACACCTGCTGTGGGGGCCCTGAGGGGAGACACTCAGACTGTCTGTAACACCTGCTGTGAGGGCCCTGAGGGGAGACACTCAGACTGTGACACCTGCTGTGAGGGCCCTGAGGGGAGACACTCAGACTGTGACACCTGCTGTGAGGGCCCTGAGGGGAGACACTCAGACTGTCTGTAACACCTGCTGTGGGGGCCCTGAGGGGAGACACTCAGACTGTGACACCTGCTGTGAGGGCCCTGAGGGGAGACACTCAGACTGTCTGTAACACCTGCTGTGAGGGCCCTGAGGGGAGACACTCAGACTGTCTGTAACACCTGCTGTGAGGGCCCTGAGGGGAGACACTCAGACTGTGACACCTGCTGTGAGGGCCCTGAGGGGAGACACTCAGACTGTGACACCTGCTGTGGGGGCCCTGAGGGGAGACACTCAGACTGTGACACCTGCTGTGAGGGCCCTGAGGGGAGACACTCAGACTGTGACACCTGCTGTGAGGGCCCTGAGGGGAGACACTCAGACTGTGACACCTGCTGTGAGGGCCCTGAGGGGAGACACTCAGACTGTCTGTAACACCTGCTGTGGGGGCCCTGAGGGGAGACACTCAGACTGTGACACCTGCTGTGGGGGCCCTGAGGGGAGACACTCAGACTGTGACACCTGCTGTGGGGGCCCTGAGGGGAGACACTCAGACTGTGACACCTGCTGTGGGGGCCCTGAGGGGAGACACTCAGACTGTGACACCTGCTGTGGGGGCCCTGAGGGGAGACACTCAGACTGTGACACCTGCTGTGGGGGCCCTGAGGGGAGACACTCAGACTGTGACACCTGCTGTGAGGGCCCTGAGGGGAGACACTCAGACTGTGACACCTGCTGTGGGGGCCCTGAGGGGAGACACTCAGACTGTGACACCTGCCACACCGGCTGTATTATACACCGGGGTCCGTCAACCCCAAATGTTCTGCTTTGTGTGGTCGGATCAGTTACTCATTTTCCTTTTTCTGGTTGCTCCAATGCTGACACTAAGGCCTTGAGTCCTGGAGATTGGCGTCTTCTACTCCAGCTGTAATGTAGTCAGCGCTGGATACAAACGCCTCGAGAGCAGATATCAGCGTCCTAAAAAAATGCCACAACTTTTCAACTGCTCTGGACTCCACCGGTCACGTACGCGGCACGCCTGTCATATTCGCCAGTCATGTATGCCAGTCATGTACGCCAGTCAAGTATGCCAGTAATGTAGGCCCATCATGAAAGACAGTCATGAAAGACAGTCATGAATGCCAGTCATGTACACCTGTCATTTATGCCAGTCATGTGCACAATGTATGTACGCCAGTCATATACGCCAGTCATGTAAGCCAGTCAGGTAAGGTAAGCCAGTCATTTACGCAAGTCATGTATGCCAATCATTTATGTCAGTCTTGTAAGCCAGTTATGTAACCCAGTCATGTACGCGAGTCATGTATGCAAGTCATGTACGGCTGTCATTTACGCCAGTCATGTACGGCACCAGTGAGCCTTTTATAGAAGCTATGTACACCTGTATACACCTCTGGAAGCCACCTATCGAAGCTATATACAAGTATACACCCCTGGGAACACCTATATATGCTATATACCCATATATAAGTCTAGAAATTTAGAAATAATAACAGAAGAGTTAGTAGCAGACTAAAAATTAGATCTTTGAGTGTAGTGTGGGCTCTTCGGATGCTTCCGGATTATCAACGACCAAAGGGGCGGCAAATTTTTCGACCGCCCCGGGCGCCACAAACAGTTGCTACGCCACTGCTCGTGCCTCATTACACGACACTGCCCTGGCACTTGGACAGGAGCTCTCAGCTGCATAGAAATACATGCAGCCGCACACTTCAGTCCCGAGTGTCGGCGGCAGTGCCGGGTATTGAGACGCGAGGCTCGTGCGAGGTTCTCGCAAGTGTGACCCTGGCCTTCTCCTATCAGTCATTAAAAAATACAGATTGCATCTGAGTGCTGTCTGATTTTTTTTTTTTTTTTTTTACTAATCCATAGACATTTGAATCAGTATTGGACATATTTCCAAGATTCTGCATGGACCACTCGGTCCGAGAAAAAAATCTGATATTTGAACAGCTCCATAGACAGTCATTGGTACGAGTGCTATCTGTGATCAAAACAGATAGCACTCATGCTTGAAAAACTGTCATGTGAATGATCCCTTAGGAGGACAAAACTATGTGTAGGCTATTCTGAACTTGCAACATAAAGTGATTACGATGACAAGGAAATTGTGTAAAGTATTAGTAAGAAGTATTTATTGCAGCATTTAAGGATTTAAACTGTAAAGTAGTTATAAGGAATCCAAGGACACAGGCTGTCAAGGGTGATGACAGTCTGTATCTCACAACTGGGATGAGTTTATCGCTTAACATAAGGTGGCCCTTTTGCTTTGGTTTATTTTGTAACCAAGGCCACAAGGCACAGGACATCAGGAGTCATCAAAACAAATTATCTCAATAAGTTCTTTCTAATAACACCTGTTCATACCTGATGAAGAACCCTGATATGTAGGGCAGCATGAACTGTCACTGCCATGGGACATTAATTCATGTGATAAAGCTCAAGTGTAGAACTGCTGTAGTGACTTACTGTATTGAACTGTAGAAGTGAGCTATATCCAGTCCATTTAATTTCCATGGACTGACACAATGGAGAATCGGATCACACCGTGATCACACGATCAGACTCTGAGCTGAGTTTGATCAGTGTGTGACTTGCATATCGCCCTGAGTCTCTCCTGTGAGAGAATACACTGATGTTTACACCTGTCCTAAATGGGTATAGAGGCTTGTGATTTGAGCACATGTAGCTGTAACAAGGTGGCACGGGGTGGTAGTCATGGGCGAGTCCACTAGGTCACAGTCAGTGAGCACCGCAGACTCTTGCACACAAAAAGGCAGATAAAGTCCCAGCCCTGTGCCACAGTTAGTTACCACAGTTATTTCCCACTGCCTGGATGTCCTTGGCAGTAAATAATTCTTCCCCGGGGTATACCCTGCTCGCAATAGTGGAGCACGTCCTGCCTCGGGCAAGCCTGCCCGATCTCTGCTGTAGAAGCTGTAACTTCCTTCCTCTTTTAGGCTGTTAGTCCAGCCCTGCTGCTTAACCCATTCTGTCCCTTGTCTTGGCATATGAGAAACACAGCAAATACATTTATGAAACATCGGCACATAACATCAATACATTAATACATAGCACATAACATTAATACATTAATACCTGGGCACACCAACAGGGTACCGCATGGGGTACACATACCCAGCATATAGGAGGGGGCAAATGAGGGTTTCCGCCACCTCCTTACATAGCCTCCATAATGTTATAAATGCTCATTAAAGCTATAGATAGTGCTAAATGAATCATGTAACCTGATTATTTAAAGCGGATCTTTTACCAGTTTTAGGCCTGTTTCACACTTGCTTTTTTTTGCAGCGCGTTTTTCCCGCAAAAAAACGCATTGAAAAACGCATACAAAAGCATACAACTGCTGCGTTTTTTTCAAGCATTTTTATGAGCATGCATGAAAAAAACGCAGCGTTTTTATGCGTTTGTATGCGTTTTTAGTGCGTTTTTACCGCGTTTGCGTTTTTTTCCAACATTAGGTGGCGCCTCACACTAACCCAAACCATGACTTTACTAACCCTAACCCTGACCCTAACCCTTAACCAAACCATACTTAACCCTAACCCAAACCCTAACTAACCTTAACCCTAACCCTAACCCTGACCCTAACCCTTAACCAAACCATACTTAACCCTAACCCTAACCCTGACCCTAACCCTTAACCAAACCATACTTAACCCTAACCCTGACCCTAACCCTAACCCTGACCCTAACCCTTAACCAAACCATACTTAACCTTAACCCTAACCCTAACCCTGACCCTAACCCTTAACCAAACCATACTTAACCCTAACCCTGACCCTAACCCTAACCCTGACCCTAACCCTTAACCAAACCATACTTAACCCTAACCCTGACCCTAACCCTAACCCTGACCCTAACCCTTAACCAAACCATACTTAACCCTAACCCTAACCCTAACTTTACCCAAACCCCTAAATTCCATTGTCTAAACTAATGGTAAAAAAAAAAAGCATGTGCAAAAAAACGCATACATAAGCATGCCAATGCGCACATATGCTCACCATAGACTTATAATGGGTGTCTTGCTGTAAAAAAACGCATTGCGCGCGCATGCGTTTTTTTGAGGCAAATCGGACGCACAAAAAATGCAACAAGTTGCATTTTGTGCGCCCGAGCGCATACCGCAAAAAAACGCATGCGCGGTAAAACGCGTACAAACGCATGTGTATGCGCACATAAGCGCATCCCATGCAAAGTATAGGAAAAAAAAACACATGCGCTATTTAGCGCTAATTTACCGCGAAAAAAAACGCAAATGTGAAACCAGCCTTAGCATGGTGAACTGGCTACATCATGGAATTGTGGCTATTGAGCTGGATAAATCACTTTTTTAATTTTTCATCTCATTTCCAAAGATATTAGCTTGTAAATTTTATATACTAATTTCCACTATAGCCAAGGGGGTATTAGCATAGATTTTTCACTGTGGGCGTGGTCTTTTTCCCCTGAATGACATTGACTAATCGCAATAAGGAAGTATCATGCAGGAGAAAATAAAGAAAACAGCTAAAGAAGGACAGAATAGACTTTCTCTCTGTGATATGATGACTAATCGATCTCAGATCACACAGATGGAAAGATACATACTGTGTTTTTAAGCGGAGAAGGGAGGAGAGCAGAGCTGTGTGTCATTACAAACACTTCTCTGTATCTACCATCCTGAGCATGCATAATGTCACTAACTATAGGCTTTTTCCAAGGCAAAGAGTAGAGTATCTGATAATCCTACGCATATCAATGGTAATGGTCTCCTTCATCAGGGAAGAAACACGTAGGATAATCAGGTACTCTTCTCTTTGTCTCGGGAAGAGCCCGTTTCCAGTGTCGTCACATGTGCTCAGGGCAGCAGTCTTTTTTTCAAACAGTGTCTCAGCAAGCGTGACCGACCGGAATGCTGCTAACACAACCGTGCAGCATGGATCCACGGCAGAGAATTTACCAACCCACTTAATTTGCCGGCATCGAATATCCAAAACAATCAGGTTGTTAGCTACTGAACTCCTGTGCCAGAGAAGAAACTTTCACGACATCACCTCAGTGTGGGCTCATACCCATGGGCATCCACCTTTAATTCCATGCATTTATTTTAATGTATCTTTGGTTTATTTAGCACATATACATTTTTTTCCCTTATAAAGCTCAGAAGCTGTTCTTGAACGCTCTCTTGTATACGTCTGCATTACTTCTACCATTCCTGAGTGGAGAACTGTGCTACCACCAAGGGTCACCACATTGTAAAGAGGACATCTCTGCCCCCTTACATCATAGCCATCAGACAGCTTTTTCACGTTTTTGTTTTTTCTCTTAATGATGGCCCAGAAAGGCACATTGAAAAAATATAAAAGTATCCAGGACTATATAGATCGGGCAATAGATGAAAATGTGATCTCCAACTCTAGAAGAACATTATGTCCTTCAATGTCGCCAGAACAGAAGAACCTCACATTGGAGACCACGCATAGACAAACGAAAGGTCAGAATTCAATATCTTATTCATTCACTGTTTGGGGAAGCCGCGCCAGGCAGTTTCCAAGAGAATGTAGTCTAATGTAGATAAAAATGCCGGGGATGATGGAACTAACATTAACTGTTCTCAAACATAACACAATATATCTGTGACAGATAGCAGAAAAACCATAGGGTATCATTCTCTGCTGTCATTAGAAATCACAGCATCCCCCTCAGTATCTGTATTACAAGCACTACGCTAAGCTTAGTCATGCAGAAAACTTGGCTATTGTTATGTAAATGTTCAGAAAGGGGAAGAAATAGGGATGTCTGCTTTACTGTTTTTCACATTAACGTTTTAACACCATCACATCATATATTTGTGGAGGTGGCAAAATGCATTTTCTAGTTGGTTCCCAAAAGTTCTCTCCTCTATAGAGGAAGGTATGGCATACTAACCTAGGCGGTGCAGTCACATAAAGCTGATTTTGTTGCAGAAATTGCTTAGACTGTCCCATTTGCCTTAAAAGAACTTCCCAAAATCTATGTGCTTGCCACTTAACCCTACTTAACCCTTTCAAGACTTAGCAATTTTTTGTTTTTTTTCCTCCAAGAGCAATAATTTTTCAAATTGTCTATCGATATAGCCATAGGAGGGACTGATTTTTCTGAGATGAGATGTTGTTTATTTACCTATTTATTATGTAGCACTATCATATTCCACATCGTTTTGCAGATATTATCATTATTTTCCCCCTTGGGGCTTACAATCTAAATTCCCTAATCAGTATATCTTGGGAGCATGGGGGGGAAACCCACATAAACCCACCTAAACTCCTAGCAGATGTAGTCCTTGGTGGGATTTGAACCGAAGACCTCAGAAAAAGAAACAGCGCTAACATTTGCGACCGTGTGCGCAGCGTTTCATCCGCAGCAATCCGAATGAGTCATGTTTACCTATCTTTAACATGGTGTACGCAGAGGCATGCATTTGCATCAGTTTTCAAGCGTCAGCATACATATGCGTTGTTTTTCGCTGTGCGGCGGGGTCCGGCGAACGCAGCATGTTGCATTTTTGGAAGCAGAAAAAATCCATCAATATGCACAATCATACGTATGCGGATGAGTGCGTCAAAAAAACGCATTACTTTCTATGGGAACGCATGTGTACGCAAGGACATGCATACGCACATGCATTCAATACACATGCGCACTTTTAATGAGTTGGTCCAGGAAGTGATTCAACCACCTGCTACTTGATAGCTCTATAAAAGGAAGTATGGACACTGCAAGGCCATAACACTCTGGACAATACCACAACACTGGCTATGTAAGTATATAGAACTTTAGAAAATGTCTGTCTCTCACTGCTGTTTGTACTTTGTACTAATTTTTTTTTCTGTTTTACTTTTAGGCTATGTGCACACGTCGCGGTTTTTCACGTTCTCGCGGCGGTTTTAAACACGCGATTTTGCCATGAAAACGTGAAAAATAAGCATCCCATGCAATCTTATGGGATTCCGCAATGCTGTGCTAATACTGCGTTTTTTTCCGTGGCGGAATCGCTTTGCGGTAAAAAACGCAGCATGCTCATTAATTTAGTGGAATCACGGTGATCCCGCACCCATAGGATTGCATTGTTGTGCTTACTTCCTGCATGTGGCTGTGCCCACCATGTGAAAAGTAAGTAGAACATTTGCGGATGGTACCCACAGTCCGGAGGAGAGGAGACTGTCCTCCGGGCTTTGGGTACGATATCCCTGTAAAAAAATAGAATTAAAATAAAAAATATTGTTATTCTCACCTTCCGGCGTTCCGCGCAGCCTTCCCGCCTCTCTCCATGTTCCCGGTCCCAGTAATCCTTTGCGAGAATGACCTCGATCACGTCGAGATCTCGCGGGAGTGCGACGTCTCACGGTCATTCGCGATGACGTCGCGGGAGCGTGACATCTCGCGGTCATTCGCGCAAAGGATTACTGGGACCGGGAGCGTGGGGAAGGCTGCGCGGGACGCCGGAAGGTGAGAATAACAATATTTTTTATTTTACATTTTATCTTTTACTACTGACGCTGCATAGGCAGCCTCAGTAGTAAAAAGTTGGTCACAATAGTCAAACACTATGTTTGACAAGTGTGACCAACCTGTCAAATCAGTTCTCCAAGCGATGCTCCAGATCGCTTGGAAAACGCTAGCATTTTGCAAGCTAATTACGCTTGCAAATCGCTAGTTTTTCAGCGGGAAAATCGCGGGAATTTAAAATGCGATATTCCCGCGGAATGGAATTCCGGAATTCTCGCGGAAACTTCCGCGAGAGTTCCGCTACGTGTGCACATAGCCTTAGACATGTCGACTCTCCTGGTGCAGTGGTTGGCTCCTGGTGAAGTGGTTTTCTCCTGGTTGTCTACTGGTGCTGCTTTCTGTCGTGGTGAGGACAACACTGTCTATGTAAGTATAGAAGCTTTGTAAATGTCTGTCTCTCTGAATGCTTTTTCTGTTCCTTGTAGACTGGACGACTCTCTGGTGCAGTGGGTGTCTCCTGGTGCAGGGTTTTTCTCCTGGTCGTCTTCTGGTGCTGTGGTTGTCTCCTGTTGCTGCCGTCTGTCCCTGGCCTGTGCTGACTACTGTGCTGTTGGACTACTGCCTGTAATGTAAGTATTTGTGTCCACTTTTTTTGTCTACGTTGTTTTTGGATCTTTACAAGTTTAATTTTTCTTCTCTGTTCCTTTCTGTAGTGTTTCACTTGACTGCTGCCTGCTCTTCAAAATGTCCTCAAGCGAAGAACTAACGTCTTCCCAGGGTGGACCCGACAAAGATTATGTAATCACATTTGCTGTACTTATTGGTATGTATTGACTGGCAATACTACACGTGTTAAATCATGTAATTTCTTTACAGGTACCTGGCACTGATGAAGAGCAGTCAAGTGGAGATGATTCTTCCCAGGGTCGTCAGTGTCACGTGTCAGGCTGGTTTCACATTAGCGCTTTTTAAGCGCACGCATGGCCGGGGGTAGCTCCGCCCCCGAGCCGGCTCTCTGCCCGGTGTGCCCGCCCCTTGCTTGTAGCGCTGCCTCCTAGCGCACAGCGGCGCCTGCGATCGGCGCACCCTATCTTTAGCATAGGGTGCGCTGATCGTGCGCAGGCCGTGCGCTAGTTGCGCTTTGACCTGCGCTGCGCACTTTTGACGGTGCGCCGTGCGCGCCAAAATCCGAAAAGTTTGATTTTGGCGCGCACGGCGCACCGTCAAAAGTGCGCAGCGCAGGTCAAAGCGCAACTAGCGCACGGCCTGCGCACCCTATGCTAAAGATAGGGTGCGCCGATCGCAGGCGCCGCTGTCCGCTAGGAGGCGGCGCTACAAGCAAGGGGCGGGCACGCCGGGCAGAGAGCCGGCTCGGGGGCGGAGCTACCCTCGGCCGTGCGTGCGCTTAAAAAGCGCTAATGTAAAACCACCCTCAGGAAGAAAGATGGGGTGTAAGTATTCTTTTCATCAGCGTTGTAATACAATTTTTTTCAGTTTTACTTAAAAAAAATTTTTTCTATAGGTTTCACAACGGGAAGAAGCCACATAGACAAAGAGCAACTTATTCACCTTGTGCAAGAGCGAGTACCGTTGTGGGACACCCGTGACCGTCAGCACTCCGACAATGTGGTGAAGAAGTGGCAACATCGCTGCTGCCTGATTGGGACTGTGCCACGCCGCTTGCCAGAAATGATTTTGGTAAGTATTGCAATGTGGTCTGAAGCGGCAGTGAACCTGTTAATGTATGTGCATTGTTTTCTAATTAATTTTGTTTTTTCCCCCCTTCACAGTGAAGTGAATCAAAATCCGTTGGCGCTCGATGAAAGACCGCTTCAACAAGGACATAAGAGAGGAGATTCGGGTTCGAAGTGGTGCTGCTGCAAGGTTCCGGAAATACAAGTACCACCGGGACCTTGCCTTTCTGAGGCCTGCGCTTGC
This sequence comes from Dendrobates tinctorius, assembly GCF_039654945.1. Taxonomy (NCBI): domain Eukaryota; kingdom Metazoa; phylum Chordata; class Amphibia; order Anura; family Dendrobatidae; genus Dendrobates; species Dendrobates tinctorius. The sequence goes on from NW_027361697.1 coordinate 41,667,386, forward strand.
TCAGCGAATGTAAGTGCATATATATATATATATATTTTTTTTTTTTTTTTCTTTATTTTTTTTATTTTATTTTTAATAATGTTTAATTCTTTTCCCCCACACAGAACCTGGAGCAGCACAACACAATTCAGATTTTTTTCACTAATGTCTTTCTCTTTTCCACACAGAAACTGGTGCAGCACAACACAACCCGGATCATCCTCTGTTGGAGCGGCCCCTCATCTACCAGCCACTGAACAGACGCAGTCTCAATTATCCACCAGAGATGGAGCAACCTTGCAAGCTCCACAGGCTGGGGAAGAGGCAGCCGGTCCATCAGGTTTTTCCTTCTCCCAGCCCTCTGCCACTGCTTTTGCTGGGTCATCTCGTCAGCGGCAGAGGGCCTGGGAAAGGTCAGACATGCTCAAGTTTCTGCAGTTAATTTCGGTCTTCCAGGATGGGATTACGTTGATTGCTAACAGTGAAGAGTGGGTTCAAGGAAGTCAGCAAACACCTTGACCACCTGGAAGCTGACCTTGAGAGACCGGCGCAACATTTTTTTTCTGCAATCGAGCGGAGTGTGTCGGAAAACCTTATGCCTCAACTCCAACTGAACGTCATGCAGGCCTGTCAGGCTGCTTACAGCCACGCATTGCAGCAGCAGTCCCAGCAGCAGTCACAAAGCTACAATCAACAGGCTGGATGATATTACCAGCAACCAATCTACTTTCCAGCTCCCACAGCACCGAACTATCCGCCGCTACCACCGCCTCCAGTTCACCGAGCGACCACGCTGTCAAGTTCATCAACCCTGCAGCTGGCAGCATACACCATGCTCCTGAGTCCAGCACCCATGCAGCCAGCAGTGTCAACGATACTGCCCACTCCAGCACCCCTGCCCAGTCCAGCACCCCTGTAGCCAGCAGTATCCACAATGCGGCCCAGTCCAGCACCATGCCAGATGACTACTACAGAGGCCACCACTCCCACTCGGTCAAGAAAACAGAGGTACAAAAAAAAAAATATTTCCACCAGGACAAAAATCAGGAGCCGAAAAACTATTCCCACATCGAATCTACCACCTCCACCCTCACCTACCAATTTGTCAATACCTTCCCTTGTGTCTCTGTCTGTTCCTTCCAGTTTGTATATCGATTCCCATGATTCCACTTTGTCATCTATCCCCAATGTCTCCACTGCCATCCCTGATCAAATCCTTCAATTTGTTGCCCCTTCCCCTGTAACCCCTTCCTCATCAACCACCCAATCCTCACAGCTCCACGACCCCAAGGTCCACCCCCATCTCACTCTCACGTAAACCCCGACTCAAAGAAAAAAAAAAATCACCCCAACCTTAACCCTTCTTTTTGTTAAAGTTTTTTAAATAAAAGTTGGATTTTGTTTGCACTATATCTTGTTTTATTTATATCTTTATGCGCCATCGCTGCTGACACAAACACACTTTATTTTTGAGGGAAGGTAGTTTATTATTTAACTCAGCAAACATTAGGAGTAAATTTTAACATTACATGTATATTTTAACATCACAGGTACATTTAAACATAACAGGTATGTAATTTTGACATTACAGGTAAATTTAAACATAACAGGTACATATTACTTGGCGGCTTAAATCATTTCATCTTGCCCATTATCTGAAACAAAGTAACCAGTAAAATTATCCCTCATCTGGGCAACTTCCACTGTGGTTCTCAGAGGGTGAAACTGGTAATCATGCAATGTAACAGGTTCCTCAGGTTGTAAGCTTGGTCGCTCTTTTGCCAGGATGTAGTTGTGCAGAACAACACACGCTTTCACAACCTCATCAATAGTGTCAATTTTTAGATTAATGGATGTGCACAAAATGCCCCATTTAGTTACCAGCAATCCAAATACACACTCCATGGTTCTTCGTGCCCTTGTCAGTCTGTAGTTGAAATTTTTTTTTGTGTGATTTAAGTTTCGAATTGAGTATGGTTTAATGAGGTTGGCACACATTTGGAACACCTCATTCCCAACAACAAAAGGCATTGGCGGTCCATCAGTGTTGGGAAGAGGTTGTGACGGCGGAAAATTAAAATCATTCTCATACAGACATTGGTGTTGTGAACTCATTTTCTGCTCCACCAGTTGAGAGTTCTCCTTCCGTTCTCCCTCTGGTGGTGACAGGAGGTAGTGAGGTTGGTTTAATTGGTAGTGATCTGCCACCTGATGAAGAGGATAACGATTGGATCTCTGGAGTATCAGACTGGATATAAGACAGCCGACGCCCTATCCTGGTGCTGGTGATTCAGTCTGTTTCTCAGGTCTTGGACTTCAGCTCTGTTCCAGTCTTCTCAAGTTAAGTGTGTTTTTGCTAATGTTCACACTTGCTCTTGTTGGTCAACTCAGTTTCTTGTGTGGTCAGCCAGCCCAGGCTGGGGCTGTGCTGAATTTCCACTCTTATTTATCTGTATTTGCCAATTTGCCTTTTTTGTCCCTTATTAGATTGGCCTCTTTTTGCTCTGTCTCAAAATATTTCAGAGTGCTGATATAGTGGGAGAAGTCTAGTGACTTCAGGGTTAATTTTGTTATCAGAAGTGTTGGACATTATTTTGGTAGGGTTTTTGGCAGATTGCAGAAAGTGTCTTTCCTTTCCTGTCCTTTCAAGTTAGTTTGGACCCATCGTTTGCTCAGCCTATTTTCCTGCCTTTGTTTGTATATTCATCTTGTTTCACCGTCAATACATGTGGGGGGCTGTCTTTCCTTTGGGGTCTGGCTCTGGGGGAGTTAGTTTTCCTCTTTTCCTGCTTTAGGCTTATTTAGCTCTCCGGTTGTGACGAGGCGTCTAGGACCATCGTAGGTACGCTTCACGACTGCTGCTAGTTGTGTGGTTAAGATCAGGGATCTGCAATCTGCATAGTTACCAACCTCTCTGGTTTTCTGAGACTTAGCTTGTGTTGTTTTTTTCTCCTCGGTGACCCATTCATAACACGTTGGCCCATGTCAGAGTTTCATCCAAATGAGCCAATGTCCACACCAACAAACCTACACTCGGCATCTTCAATAGCCATTAGAACAATGGAAAAGTATTTTTAATAATTGAAGTACTCTGTTCCACTTCCAGCTGGTTTCATAATCCTAATGTGTTTGCTGTACACAGTCCCTACACAGTTAGGAAAATTACAAATTTCCTGGAATTTGGAAAGATTTTCAAGCCAGAGTTCAGTTGTGGGTTGGGGGAGGAATTCTTGCCACAGAATGTCATCTAAAGCACGAGAAGTGTCTACGATAATCCCAGAAAGGGTGGATACTCCAATCCTGAATTGGAAATGTAACGATGATAATGTCTCTCCAGTAGCCAGGAATCTGTGGAAAAGAAAATGAGAAACAAAAATCAGTACACTGCTTAGGGTTTGGGATAGGGTTATTTGTGGCAGAAGTTTCTTTTTCAACACTACATACCTCAGGGTGACCAAGAGACGTTCCTCAGCAGGAATTGCTCGACGGAGCTGTGTGTCCTGCCTGGCGATGGATCCTTGGACACGTAGCAGCAAGTCATGGAAGCTCTGTTCCGACATCCTCGTGTAGCCAAAATCTTCTCCGGGTTTTGCTACACCTGTGTGTACAAAGAGTGTTAGGCTCCACCCCTCTCTCGGAGTTCAAGGATGGAGTGTTGCGAATAGCATCGACGACATCTTCTCCGTCTTTCTTTTCTTCTTTGTTCTTGACAAGCAAAAGCAGCAGCCAATTTCAGTTATAAGTCCAGATCTTCTAAGAAGCTGTCCAGGTCAAGATCCATCTTGCAGCTAGATACAGCAGCCAAAGACAAGGATTTCCTCAGTGCAGTTTGCCTATATATATAAAAATCCCATGAGACACGCCTACTGAGTGTCTGGTGACAAGGAAAAGCTACTGCTAAACATTGGAAATTTTGTAACGCATGCGCATAAACAACGCAAACGCATGCAAAAACGCATACACATGCATGCAAACGCTTTTTTTTGCGTCATGCGTAAGATGATGCGGAATAAAAACGCTGCGTAAACATGCGTTTGTATTTGTTTGGGGATGCGGATGATATGCTGCGGACTCGAACGCTAATGTGAACTTAGCCTTACCACTGTGCCACCATGACCTGCCAATATGATTCTCCAGATTAGTCCGATTATGAGGATACAAAATTTATAACAATTTTTTCTATATAAGGGTTTAAAGCATCACTCCAGCATTTTTTTTTCATTTCAGCGCTGGAGCGGTATCATTATTCCATGTTCCCTGCCCATTGTATTATACTTAAAAGCCACCATTTTCTGGTGTTCCCGATTCCGCTCCTGTCCCAATCCTTCATCTTGTGACCGCAGCTCCAGACTGACCGGAAGTTAGAGGTAATGGTCACAAGCTCTCAGTGTAAGTCTATGAGATCCTCGTTCTGGCCTTGTTCTGGTTCCCATAGACTTACATTGACGAGTGACTTCATGCTCACCCAGCATACACTGGAGAGATCCGGCAGGTCACAACCAGCAGGAGACAACCCTATGGCCAGGGTCACACTTGCGAGTGCAATGCAAGAAGCTCGTGCGAGTCTCTCACATCAATACCCGGCACTGCCACCGGCACACAGACCGGAGCGTTCAGCTGCACAGAAATACATGCAGCCACGCACTCCGGTCCTGAGTGTCGGCGGCAGTGCCGGGTACTGATACGAGAGACACGCGCGAGTTTCTCGCATGGTACTTGCAAGTGTGACCCCGGCCAAACAGCGTCGATAGCACAAGTAGACAGCAGCTGGAAAGTATATGACATGGGGCAGGAAACTTACAATAGTGATACCACCCAAGCGGTGAAAAAAAATAAATGATGGAGTGGTTCTTTAAAAGAACACAAAAAAAAATTCTGAAAAAAAAAGTGTTACCATTTTCTGAGCTCCTTAACTTTATTTTTTCTTTGATGTAGCTTTGAGATTGCTTGCCTTCTGCACACCAGTCTATCATTTTTATTGCTACCACATTGAGGTACATACAATGTTTAAACCATTTTTCATTGTATTTTTGGGGAAGTTCAGTGACCAAAATCAACAAATCTGGAGTTTAATATTTTTTTCTCTTTTCGACGTTTAACATACAGTTTAAATAATTTTATACTTTGGTAGATTGGACTTTTTTGGACATATCGATGACATAAAATTATATAAAAAAAAATTTGGTGTCTTTTTAAGTTTTTTGTACGTGGAATAATGGAGTTGATTTAAATTTTTATATTTTTTTTACATTTTAATATTCTTAGACGACCTGACCCTGTGATCACTTGATCGCTCATCGGGGTCTTCAGCAAGTCCTCATCAGTGATTCTAACCAATTGCAGAGGAATGAATAGAGCAGGTGTGCAAGTGCCCCAGTAAGCTCGCCATTGGTCAGTAGTTGACAGAGGCACCTAAATGGTTATACAGCAGCGATCAGCGTTAGCTGTTAGAGGCAGATGCTGGCTGTTAAACATGGCTGAAGACTGCCAGGTATAGGGAAATAAATGAAGCGCACGCTGCTATATAGAAGGTGCAGGCTGAACTTGGGTAATCCCAGTGTTCTAGCTCAAAGAGGAAACAGCCGCACTCAATAAATGCCCTGAAGAAGATTACCTACCAATATGAACAATCAGAGGGTTGGTTTCCTTCACATGGGGACAATCTCCAGATTTATACTTGATTCTCCATGGCTCTCACTAAGCCGGGGGCAGCACACCTTTCTAGCAGGTACTCCTCACCCCTACTTGCTAGCTAACTATAGTGTACATCTCTTTTCCTGAATGCTGCATAGCTTAGCTTCCATCTCCAGTCATGTCATCTGCAACTCAGTGTAAATTTCCTTTAACGGCATGGCGGCATGGTTCCAGTACTCCTAATGAGCAGTACTTCAGACTCACCACTGCTCCTTGGTGTAGTCCTCTCTTGAGTATTTTTGACCTGATATCTTCCATATATTTATTGGTCCTTATGTCACTATTCCCTCTCAATCAGCATGTCATACATTTGTTGCATATCTGTCATAACCCAGTTGCACCATCTACACAATAAATTGCATCAATTTAGTGTGTACGTAACTGAAAACATCATCATACCACCGAGCAATGACATTTGTGTTGAAATTATTTTGAACAATTTAATTTGCTCTTGTTTTTTTTTGTTTAATGCAAACAGAACAGAAAGCATACAGTTTGCTAGTTTATTAGCAAAATTTACAAACTTTCTGTCGTTTGCAATAAATCAATAAAATTAGAACATTTTAAATAGCTCAAAAATGAAACACAAGTTGCCACTTTTAATGACTCTTGCAGTCTCACAATCATTCAACCCCTTTTATGTCAAGTGTCTTTAGCACTTAGCAAAGCCTACTGCCAACTTGACCTGCTGCAAATGTGATACATAGCTAGACACAAGCTACTGGCAGTGGTCCTGAGGAATACCTGGTCATGAGCAATGGCCTCCAGTTCACTGATTTTCTTGGGCTGTCAAGAGATTGGTTCAAAAAGTTAAGAAAAGAGATCATGGTCTTTCACAAACATGAAAAAGAATATAAAAACATAGAAAATATATTGAATGTTCCTAGAGCTACAAGTTGAAGCATATTTCACAAGTTGAAAGTAAAAAGAATACTGGCCACATTACCCCAAACCTTTTAAATTACTGCAAAAGACCAACAGCAAAATATAGTAACAGCAGGCTCTGAGATTTCAGCTTGTACATGACCAATCACCAAGACTTCACCTCTACTGATCCAAAACCATAAGATAATTTGGCTGTAGTAAAGACAAAACAATATAAATAAGCAATGAAGCATGGTGGTGGCTCAGTAATGCTCACATGCTTCTTTTCTTCCTCTGGCACTGGAAACCTGTAGAGTGTGGAGAGCAAGATGGATTCAGTCAACTATCAGGAGAGGTTGAGCGTCATGGGACCTTCCAACAGGACAATGATCCCGAGCATACTTCAAAGTAAACTAAGGTTTGGTTCCAGTAGAAGTCCTAGAAGATTTTGGATTGGCGTACACCAGACCTGGGCAAAGTGCGACCCACATCCGGCCCTCTGGCTGTCTCAGTCCGGCCCGCGGACCGAGACAGCCGTGGGACTGGAAACCTGAGGTCTGTGGGCCGCACCGTGCCTGCCCACTCGCTCGCTGTCTCCCGCAGTCAGCATTGGTGTATGAGGGGCCTCCGGGCCAACTCAATGTAAATTTCCTTTAATGGCATGGCATGGTTCCAATACTCCAATACTCCTAATGAGCAGTACTTCAGACTTCACCACTGCTCCTTAGTGTAGTCCTCTCTCCGGCCACTTCCTCCACCAATCAGCATGTGAAACAGCTGACACGATGACGTCATGTCATCGCATCAGCTGTGTACTGCTGGAGAGTTAGCGCATCGGAGACAGCAACAGAAGCAGAAGCAGGGCGCCTGGGAACGGGACCGAGGTGAGTATGAGGTGTTTATTTTTGTTTTTTTCATGTGTATGAACATGGGGATTCTATGGGGGTTCTATGGGGGTGAACATGCGGCACATGGGGAGGCTATGGGGGTGACATGCTGCACACGGAGAAGCTATGCGGGTGTCATGCTGAAAACGGGGAGGCTATGGGGGTATCATGCTGCACATGGGGAGGCTATGGGGATGACATGCTGCACATATTGAAGCTATGGGAAGGCTGTATACTGTCATGCAATATATGGGGAGGCTGTGTGGGGCTCAAATAGTATACGGGGAGGCTGTGGGGGCCTCATACAGTATATGGGAGGCTGTGTGGTGCCTAATTCAGTATGTGGAGAGACTGGGGCTCATGCTGTATATCAGAAGGCTGTGTGGAGCTCATGCAGTTTATTGGGAGGCTGTGTGGGGCCTCATGCAGTATATGGGGAAACTGGGGCTCATGCAGTACATGGGGAGGCTTTGTGGGACTCATGCTGTACATGGGGAGGCTTTGTGAGGCTCATGCAGTATATGGGGAGGCTGTGAGGGGCTCATGCCATATATAGGGAGGCTGTGTGGGGCTCATGCCATGTATAGGGAGGATGTGTGGGGCTCATGCCGCATTTGTAGTAGGCTGTGTGAGGTCATGCTGTATATAAGGGGCTGTCAGATGTATATAGGGGGGTGTCAGCATACTTAATTATGCTTAATATTAAGTGATACAATTAATATTAATAAATTAATATTGAGTAGAATTAATTTCAAGCTATTAGTTCAGCCCTCCACAACAGTCATGGTCTCTCATGTGGCCCCTTGGGAAAAATAATTGCCCACCCCTGGCCTACACCCATTTCTGGTGGGATTTGAAGAATTGGATTGCAGTACAAGAAGACAAGAATGTTAGTGAATTGGAATTTTGATGAATGTAAAAAAAAATTTGTAACCCCACAATATATGCAGTATGTAAAATAGGGGGCAGGTCACAGAAGGATCACTGATCTGTCGTACGCCCATACTGATGAATATCTAAGCAGAACACCACATAAATCTCCACCCACAGGCCTGCCCTGAAGCACGAGAATCTCATTAACTGGAAACTACAAATAAAGGTTAAACAACCAAAAGACGGATTTCATCAACTAAGATATCATTTTAATCAGTTTAATGGCACTAAAATGACAGTTTCTTTAGTTTTCTGAGCAAAATCCTGCTGACAGGTTCACTTTAAGCTTAAATGTTGTGTTTTCCCAGCAAAAGAAGAGCACCTTAGTGTTGGCTGTTGGGCATGCGTGAATTTGCCAAATTATGCACCAAGTATCTTCATTTTTTTTCTATTTTCTATAGCAGTAATGCAATTCAAATTTCACATATTTCATGTTTAAATGTTGTAGTGTTACAGAATGCAACTTTGTAAGTTGTGCATATAACAGAGACTTCCCGGCTGTACGCCTAGTGCGTGGTGCTACCCTGTTCTTAAAGGGGCAGCGCACACTTTGAAAATGCCCTCAGCCAATAGCTGCAAGGCAACTTGTATAAAAGGCACTCCCTTCACTAGGGAGTGGCCTAAGCAACCCCTGTATTTCCTTGTGCAACTGTATGTTATCCTGTGTACTGGAACATGAATCTGATCACCTGGTCCTTGTGAGGCCAGGGCCTGAATCTGAACCCCTGGTCATTGTGTGGCTAGGGCCTGAACCTGAAACTGCATCTGACATTCCGTTAACCTGAAGCTGAACCAGCGGTACCTGAACCCTGAAGATGGACCGGAGGCACCTGAACCATGAAGCCGCATTGGCAGCACCCTGAAGCCGTATCGGCAGTACCCGAACCCTGTAAGCTGTCAGTACTAGAGTCTGCACCTGTGTCAGTTCTTGTTTGTGTTCCAGAGTTGTCACTGTCAGAGCCTATTCCAGTATCCGAATCAAGCCCTGTCTGTGACTCCATGTCAGTATCCATTCTGCCCATGGATTCAGAACCTGTGCAATCTGAACAGAGTCAATATCCTGTCTTGCTAGTTACTCTGAATCCAGTCCGTGTCTGCGAGTCTCACTCTTTGAGTGAGCAGCTGCAGTACTGGGAACTGCCGAGGAGTGGTACCTGGCGGCTACCTGCAGTTCAAGCCTGGCTACATCATCATCAGGAGCTGCAGAGAAAACCAGGTAGCCACTTAGCTATGCCCCTCTGAGGCAAGCCCAGCCCAGTGGCACAGTTGGTCCACGAGCCACATGTGCCACTCGCGTGTGTGACATATTCATGTACTGATGGTGGTTGTAATGCTTTATTTCTGTACTGCTTGTGGCTGTGGTTATACATTTATGAACTGATAGTGGTTTTGGTAATGTATTTCTATCCTGATGGTGGTTGTGATGCTGTATTTCTGTAATGTTTGTGGTTGTGGTGATGTTTTTATGTACTGTTACTGGTTCTGTGGATGTTTTTCTGTAATGTTAGTGGTTCTGATAAAGTATTTCTATATTAATGGTTGTTATAATGCTGTATTTCTGTATTGATCATGGTTCTGGTAATCTATTTCTCTACTGTTGGTGTTTCTGGTGATCTACTCATGTACTGATGGTCGCTCTAGTAATGTATTCATATATTGTTATTGGTTCTGATCCTGTACACATGTAGCAATCAAAATCTTGTCAGATAAGCGATACATGGATGTTAAAGGAGTGGTCCACTACTTGGACATTCCCTTCTTAATTACTATGTTCCTATTATAAAATAACAAAACCTTATACTCACCTCCGGTACCAGTGCCATTATAGTCAAGTCACACTGTCTCTCCTGATCCTCTTGTAGGTTGTTATGTCATGCAAGTTCTGCAGTCAATCACCTTTCGCCTTTACTTTCACTTCTTTCAGACAAAACTGATACCCTGAAGAAGTGAGAGATTGCCGCAGCTCTCTGACTTAGTGAGCGTGAAATGGCCACTGATTGGCTGAAGGACTCTCATGACATAACTTATGCAGGTCCCAGGAGAAACAATGCCAACGTCTCTGGAATGGCGCCAGCACCTTTGGTGATTATATGGTGTTGATATTTTATAAGGGGGAACATAGCACTTGAAAGTGGTTGTATGAGTAATGAACAACCCTTTTAATAAAGTATTGTGCAGTCTAACAAGTTAATGATTACATTTGTAGCAAGGGAACCTGTCAGAAAATGTAAACCCTCACCCCAAATCATTTAAAGTACCCTATAAACAGTACGCCAGTTGATCCTCTTATGACCTCTAAAGAAGAAAGTGCATAAGTTCTAAAGAGCTATGCAATCATATTAACGGTATAAGGGGGTAAAAGTTTCTAACAGGTTCATTTAAGTGAAAACAAAATATTGGCATGGCAACAAAACAAACTTGTTTGTATTTCTTAATTCAGATACGTACAAGAATGTTTTGTAACTGATAGGTGTGAACAGTTACGACCCCATACTACCAACTTCCTGTTTATGTGTGAAGTTTTAACAGATTGGGGAACTAAACCAAAAAGTCAAAGTGAGTATACAGAATCTATCAGGCTTTTTATAGAATTGGTGGCAGAGCAAATCTGAAGTTTGGAATGACATAGGACTTGCATGACAGTAGTTACTGAGGAAAAACAAAGGTTATTAGTTAGTTATAAGTTAGTAAGGCTGGATTGAATACATTTTGGTGGAACTGATCTGTATAGGGAACATTTAAGGCAAAGGTGCAGAACTTTTTTGTCTCATGGTTACATTATCTGATGTTGCCATTCAAAAAAGGAGTCTGAGATATTTATGAGAGCAGCATGGCTTTACAACTTGTCCTCTCTTCGCTGGAATGCTCAATAGGGAATCATTGGACCCTACTTCACATAGTTGTCCAAGAGGAGGAACCCCATGTACCAGACATTTCTACTATATTTTGTGAATGAACAGGATTTATAGATGATGAAAGTGAGAATACCAGTCTAGATCTGAACTAGGCATGCACCAAGTATTATCGCCATAGGATGGACACCTCTGACTTACAGAAATCTGTCATTCTCATAAATGACCATAATGCTGCTAAATAATCCAACCACATCCAATTTTAACACAGCCTGTTACTTCTTTCAAAGATTGCCCTATCACTATGCACATTAGTGTTTCTACTGGGTTCATGGTAAAGTATAGACTCCACTGGCAGTCCTTTTCCTGATAAAAGATGAAGTCCAAGAGGGAATGCACATAGCACTGCTGCATGCGTCCTGTGCCATGACACTTTGAGCCCTTATGGTTACATAGGCAAACCATCCTTGGGCCATTGTTCTTCCTCCTACAAGCAACGGTATATCATGGTGTCAAGTTGTCATCTTTATGGACCCTAACTATTTCTATTGCTACTTCTCTCCATAATTACTTTTCATTTATTTTCTGTTTTAGCAAGAGCTCTTGTTTAGTATTTCTTCTCCACAGTCACACAGGGATTATCAGGATAACCCATTTATTGCGGCGATTTGACGTGTGCTGTGACCGCACGGAAACGGAAAACTTTGCATTTTCATGCGGTCGCCGCACATGTCAAATCGCCGCATGCAGACTCATCCGCACACAACGCATGTCCCTGTGTACCCAATGTTAAAGATAGGTAAGCAGGGAAACACAGGACGCATACAAAAGTAGGCGGAGCTTAACGGAGGAAGAAAGGAGGAAATAGGCAGCCATCTGCAGCCCTCCTGAATGCAAGTGTGAAACCGGCCTTAGTCCCACCATGGGACTTTGACTTTCAGCACTCTGATCGCAGTTATAAAGCATAGCAATGCAGGAGCCCTGCACTTGTGCTGCACTGACACAGTTAGTTAGATCATACACTGCGCATGATTTAACTCACTTGTTAGGTCCTGCTAACCTGGACATCGGGTCATCATGGCAACGATCGGGCCCCCGCAATGATGTTGCGGGGGCACTGATCAGAGGACAGAGGAGGTTCCTTCCTTCTACCTGCCTTCTAAATGCAGGGGGCTAATCTTCCAGGAGCGGTGTGGGCACCACTCCGGGAGTGAGTGCGCCTGTGCGATCGTGCATCTGTCTCTACTATTAAAACCTGACCTTGTGTCAGCCAATCTCAATGTGAATAAGGGCAGATCAGGACAGGGGCCCCAACTGTTCAGCCACCTATCCATGGGAATCTATATAGGTAAATGCCTAGTTCATAAAGGGAGGCCATTCACCTGTTTACACAAAGTACAATAAAATACAGCAAAACCAAAGAAATGAGCATAAGCTGGTATACATGCAATATGTAAGAGCACGTTCACACTGTGGCCGTTTCACAGACAAAACCCAAGAAACAACAAATTGAGCATATACCCTATAGTAAGTAAATAAGTAGACCATAATAGTAAAGTTAAATAACATAGGTTACTTAGTTAACACTATTTTGATTTAAAAAAAAAAAAAAAAAGCATAAAAGCCATCCCACCACTAGAAAGTGTACTCAGTTGAGATAGTCCTAGCTATCCCTGGTATTAAAACCTTACGATGTGTCAGCCGACCTCAATGTGAATAAGGGCAGAGCAGGGCAGCCTAACCACTATTGTAATAAGTGCAACCCATCACAATATTCGATGGAGGACATCAATACTGTCTTTCAGAACGTCTTCTTTGTAAAAACTTGATATAGATAAAACATGATTAAAAAAGTTGTCTGACGCCATTAAAGTAAAAAATATAGGATCTTATTTACTGGAAAATATGGGTTACAAATGCATCGTCAATAAGCCATTGCGCTATGTTTCTGTGGTTGCATTTTTGTCACAGTTCAGTTTGCTTTTACTATTTGAGTCCAATACATTACACACTTGATCTGTGATATTCCAACTATGTCAATAAGCTGGAGATGATATTTGTAGAACTATGTGTTGAAGTATGGCCGTTTTAAACACATTTAATCAGGGAGGACTGTAGCCTTTATTTCACCTCCCATAAGAATTTCTGGCCATTGGCCAAGCTTCTGAACTATACCGTATGTGGATGATCTATTTGTTGTTCATTGGCAAGAGAGGAAAGAAGAAGCCGGTGTCTAAGGCCTCTTTCACACTTCCGTTTTTTACAATCAGTCAAAATCCGTGAGGTTTTTAAAAAAACGGATCCGCAATTTTTTTTTGCGGATCCGTTTTTTTCCCCATTGACTTCCATTATTGGCGGATTTTGACGGATTGCCGTCCGTTGCATCCGTTTTTGTGAGGATCTGCCATAATGTTGCTGTCCGTTAACATCCTCAAAGATTTCCAAACGGAGCTTGCAACGTTTTTTTGGCCGGCGGATCCTCCAGACGCTGATTTAACCCGAAATTCTGTCTGGGTGCCGGACAAAAAAAAATATTCTCTCTCTCTCTCCTTCCCCGCCAGCGGTTCCTTTACATTTCCTCATTTTGCGGATCTGTCAAAAAACGGATCCTGTAGCATCCGTTCACATCTGTTAATAACGGATCCGCTTCTCCACCTTTTTGGCGGATTGTAACTGACACAAAAAACTGAAGTGTGAAAGAGGCCTAAGATGGCATATGTAACAAATTCGTTTTCTTTTGTATTGTTTCATTCAAAGGATTTGTCTTGTTTTCAAGAACACAGTGGTCCCCAATTTCCAGGCATACAGCTTGCTGGGAGGCAGGCTCTCCTGTTTGATTGACAGTTCAAACCAGCAGCATTGTTGTGCTGCTGACCTAAAGTGTGCACTCACTGTGCTGCTACTATGTGTGACAGCATAGCCTCTGCAGAGTTGGAGAAGTGCAGCACCACTCAGGACGCCTGGGTCAGGAGATAACATCGTGCTCCAGCGATCCAGTTAGCTTCAATGTAGAGTTTACAAGCTCAATAGAAAAGAGCTTGTTAGCACTGTGCATGTTCCACTACTGATGCTAGACCGATCTGGTGGCTGGTGTCCTGGGCAATTAGCTGTATATAATAAAAAGTACAATTGGATTTAAAAGGGAAAAAAATGCTAAATTTTAGTTAGAAGTAAATTGAAAGCTGGCTGTTTTTCAATGCACTGTGCATATATACCCATCCTTTGAAATGGGAATATCCATTTAAGTGATATTTAAGTTTTAAGTTGTTGCACAAACAAAGTTCACTTTAATCAACAAAAGTTGTAATAATAATAATTTCCACAATTGAATGTGTTTAAAAAAAATGTTCCTGTGCTGAGATAATCTTATGAATGTGCCCCTGCTGTGCACCGTGTAATGGCCATGTCTGACCGGGCAGGAACATGGTCTGCTCATACCACAGCTCCTGGGCAGGGGCACATTTATAAGATTATCTCAGCACAGGAACATTTTATTTAAACACATCCAATTGTAGAAGTTATTATTATTCAAAGATCTATTGTTTGAAATCAACTTTGTTCGTGGGAAAATACTTTTAACCCCTTTCTGACATCAGACGTACTATCCCGTCCATGGGACCCGGGCCCCTATGCCCATGGACGGGATAGTACGTCTAGCGCGATCAGCGGCGCCCACGTGGTAAGCGCCGCTGATCGCGGCCGGGTGTCAGCTGATTATCACAGCTGACACCCGGCACAATGTGTCAGGGGCGGTCATGGACCGCCCCCGACACGTTAACCCCTTGCACACCGCGATCAAACAAGATCGCGGTGTACCAGGGGTTAAAGGGAAGCATCGGCAGGGAGGGGGCTCCCTCCGTGCTTCCCTGAGCCCCCCACGGCAGCGCAATGTGCAGCGCTGCTGCGGGGGTCTCTTTCCCTACAGGCCCCCGAATCCAAGATGGCGACGGGGGCCTTCGGGGGCCTGAAGGGAGCTGGCTTCCTCAGTGCCTGCAAAGCGCAGGCATGAGGAAGTCTGCAGTAGTGCCTGTGACAGATCGCTGATCTGTCACAGTGATCTGTGATGTGACAGATCAGCGATCTGTCACAGGACAGTGAAGTCCTACCTGGGACTATGTAATAAAGTTAAAAAAAAATAAAAAAAAGTGTTAAAATAATTTAAAAAAAAAAAAAAAAAAAAAAAAAAAAAAAAAAAAAAAAAAATCGCTAAATAAATTAGAAAAAAAAAAATATATATTCCCCCAATAAATCCATTCTTTGGAAATAAAAAAAAACAATAAAAGTACACATATTAGGTATCGCCACGTCCGTAACGACCCGCCCTATAAAACTGTCCCATTAGTTAACCCCTTTAGCGAACCCCTTAAAAAATAAAAATAAAAAACGAAGCAAAAAATAATGATTTATTATCATACTGCCAAACAAAAAGTGTAATAACGCGCGATCAAAAAGACGCATATAAATATCCATGGTACCGCTGAAAATGTCATCTTGTCCCGCAAAAAACGAGCTGCCATATAGCATAATCAGCAAAAAATAAAAACGTTATAGCTCGCAGAATAAAGCGATGCAAAATTAATTATTTTTTATATAAAATTGTTTTCATTGCATAAAACCGACAAAACATAAAAAAAATGACCTAAATGAGGTATCACTGTAACCGTACTGACCCGAAGAATAAAACCGCTTTATCAATTTTACCGCACGCGGAACGGTGTAAACGCACCCCCCCAAAAGAAATTCATGAAACGCTGGTTTTTGTTCATTCTGCCTCCCAAAAATCGGAATAAAAAGCGATCAAAAAATGTCACGTGCCCGAAATGGTACCAATAAAAACGTCAACTCGTCCCACAAAAAATAAGACCTCACATGACTCAGTGGGACAAAATACGGAAAAATTATAGCTCTCAATATGTGGTGATGCAAAAACTACTTTTACAATAAAAAGCGTCTTTTAGCTTGCGACAGCTGCCAAAAATAAAAACCGCCATAAATAGTAAATCAAACCCCCCGTTATCACCCCCTTAGTAAGGGAAAAATAATAAACTTAAAAGAAAATGTATTTATTTCCATTTTCCCATTAGGGTTAGGGCTAGGGTTAGGGCCAGGACTAGGGTTAGGGCTAGGGCTAGGGTTAGGGCTAGGGGTGTGTTGGGGTTCGGGTTGGAGTTAGAATTGGGGGTTTCCACTGTTTGGGCACATCAGGGGCTCTCCAAATGCAACATGGTGTCTGATCTCAATTCCAGCCAATTCTAAGTTGAAAAAGTCAAATGGTGCTCCTTCCCTTCCAAGCTCTGCCATGCGCCCAAACAGTGTTTTACCCCCACATATAGGGTATCAGCCTACTCAGGACAAATTGCAAAACAACTTTTGGGGTCCAATTTCTCCTGTTACCCTTAGTGTTGTGAATTCATTTTTCCCTTCACCATTGAGGTCTGATGAACTCCCTCCTCTGGTGAAGGAAGGTAGTGAGGCTGATTACTAAACATCTGGGCAACTAGATAATGACTGGGTGGCTGGAACTGAGGACTGGATATAAGGCTGCCGACGCCCTTCTTCCTGGCTGGTGATTTTCCTGCTGGATTCTTGGAGACCAGTCTGATTCCTGCATCTCAAAGCTAAGTTTTTCTGCTCTGCTTTGTAATCTTCAGTTTTGTTTTTGTTTTGCCTTGTTTTTTGGGAGTTCTGCCATCTCCGGCCGGGGGTGAGCTGAATTCCATTTTTGTCGTTGATCTTTTGCTCTGTCTTCAGAAAATACCTGAGTGCTGATATAGTCTTTTGAAGCCTAGCGACTTCAGGGCCTGTTTTTCCTATCAGTCGGTTGGCTCATTTTGATAGGGTTTTTGCGGATGGCAGACAGCAGCTTTCCTATCCTGTCCTATGTTGTTAGCTTGGGCCCCATCATTTGCTCAACCTATCTTTCTATCTGTGTTAGTGTTTTCATCTTGCTTCACCATCATTATATGTTGGGGGCTGCCTATTGCTTTAGGGTCTGCTCTGGGGCAATTTAGTTTTTCCCCTTTCTGTCTTTAGACTATGTAGTTCTCCGGCTGTGATCGAGGGGTCTAGGGCACCGTAGGAACCCCCCACGGCTACTGCTAGTTGTTGTGGATAGGTTCAGGGGTCTGCAATCCGATAGCTGCCAACCTCTCTAGTTTTTCTGGACTTAGCTGGAATTTTGTTTTTTCCTCCTTCGGTGACTCATCATAACAGAATCACCAGCCATACCGAAGATCCTAGGGTACTCAATAGCAGGAGAGAATTGTAAAAAAAAAAAATAAAAAAGAGTAAGGAAAAAAAAAGTGTCAGAATTTTTTATTTATTTTATTTTTTTTTTGTGTGTGCATATTTTTTCCTCTATATCTCTGAGGCCGTAGGGGGAATTTTTCTCTCAATGGAGATGAATAGTGTTGAGCATTCCGATACCGCAAGTATCGGGTATCGGCCGATACTTGCTGTATTGGAATTCCGATACCGACTTCCGATATTTTTTCAATATCGGAAGTCGGCATCGGAATCGGAAGTTCAAAGTTGATTGACAGCCTGACGTCATCATGATGCGCGGTGTGTGCGCATCATGATGCGCCGTCATTTCGGGCCTTCCGGGGGTCTCTGCCGGCCTGCCGGGGGGCTGTGTGGACTGCCCGGGGTCTGTACCGGCCTGCCGGGGGGCTGTGCCGGCCTGCCGGGGGGCTGTGTGGACTGCCCGGGGTCTGTACCGGCCTGCCGGGGGGCTGTGCCGGCCTGCCGGTGGTCTGTGCACCCTGTGGGGGTCTGTACCGGCCTGCCGGGGGGCTGTGCTGATGTCCGGGGGTCTGTGCAAGCATCGTCCGATGGGACTATAAGTCCCATCTGGCGATGCCTGCTACCATGACAGTGATTGACACATTAGCCAATGATGGGACAGTAGTAGTCCCATCATCCGGCTAATGTGTTAAATGTTAAAAAAAAAAAAAAAAAAAAAAAAAAAAAAATACTACATACATACTACATGCATGCTACATGCATACTACATGCTACATATATAATACATGCATACTACATACATACTACATATATACTACATGCATGCTACATACATACTGCATGCTACATGCATGCTACATACATACTACATGCTACATACATACCACATATATACTACATACATACTACATACAATACATTCATACAATACATACATAGACATACAGTACATATAACAGAGTAACATACTTACCAATACTTGTCACATTGTTCCCCGAAGCCATTGTCTTTTACGGAATAAATATTAACATAACAAACCACAAAAATACTCACCCACGATCCGAAGCAGTCCACGAGTGTGTCCCACGACGATCTTGGGTAGAGAACTGCAGCATCAGCTGATGCCGCCGTTCTCTACGGGCTGCAGGAATCCAATGACGGAAGGTAGGTATCCTTCCGCACTGTATTCCTCCGCCACTTAAAAAAAAAAGTCCCTAGTCTCACTTTATGCCATTGCTGCGTGGGAAATTCCCACACAGCAATGGCATAAAGTGAGACTAGGGACTTTTTTTTTCTTAAGTGGCGGAGGAATACAGTGCGGAAGGATACCTACCTTCCGTCATTGGATTCCTGCAGCCCGTAGAGAACGGCAGCATCAGCTGATGCTGCCGTTCTCTACCCAAGATCGTCGTGGGACACACTCGTGGACTGCTTCAGATCGTGGGTGAGTATTTTTGTGGTTTGTTATGTTAATATTTATTCCGTAGACGACAATGGCTTCGGGGAACAATGTGACAAGTATTGGTAAGTATGTTACTCTATGTTATATGTACTGTATGTCTATGTATGTATTGTATGTAGTATGTATGTAGTATATATGTGGTATGTATGTAGCATGTAGTATGTATGTAGTATGCATGTAGCATGCAGTATGTATGTAGCATGCATGTAGTATATATGTAGCATGCATGTGGTATGTATGTAGCATGCATGTAGTATGTATGTAGCATGCATGTAGTATGTATGTAGCATGCATGTAGTATGTATGTAGCATGCATGTAGTATGTATGTAGCATGTATGTAGCATGCATGTAGTATGTATGTAGTATGTATGTAGCATGTAGCATGCATGTAGTATATATGTGGTATGTATGTAGCATGTAGTATGTATGTAGCATGCAGTATGTATGTAGCATGCATGTAGTATATATGTAGTATGTATTGTAAGGATTCGGACTCGCTTAGGTGCGGTGGGAGTCAAACATGAGGCACGTTCCTTTAAAATTTCACCGGGTTTATTACTCCATAAACCAGAGACAGCACAGTCCTTAGCTGGGCTGTGTTCCCTCAGGTCCTGTGCACACAGGTCAGGGCAATGTCCAGAGCAGCGCTCTATCTGCAGCCGCAGACACAGGAAGGCTTCTCCTTCCTTGGAACACAGACCACTCTCTGTAGTGTCGCACCTGGACACATGGAAGTCTGTCCACACTCTGCCAGACTTCCTCACAGTCTCTCTCACATGTGCCAAACACCTTAATTACATAGCCCTGTAACCACACCCATAGGTGAGGTATGGATCACATGAGCTGGTCACATGGTCAGGGCTTCACCACATGTCCTGAACATACACATATCTTCAGGCAAAACGGAGTACATTCCGCACCCAGTGCACTAAATTACATCTTTAGTGCTCATGTACACTATAGGCAAAATACTCCGGGTTGCATCACAGGGAGCATCCCTCCATGTGACATATCTCCCATTAACCACGCGATCACCTGTCACACCACATATCCCCCTCCTCTGCCTAAAGCCGTGGGGCTTGGCACTTTCTATTACTCGACCAGAGATCCTTCTCGGTCGTCTCTGCCAGTCAAATCGTCTATCAAAGTCAGGCCCTGCTAGTGAACTCTTCAGTAGGCGTCCCTTATCCGACTCTGTCTTGTTCTTTGATAAAGATGGGCCCACGTCAGACCACCCGCATCCCTGGCGGTCAGTATGGTGTTGCGACTCCCTTGCCCCCATACCTCTTGTCTGGACTGACTCTTTGTCACCACGTCTTCTACAGGGTCTCCTGCCTAGGTCACTCAGCTCTGAGCTAACTGAGGCATCACTACTTCCTCTTCCATCAGGCCACCTACTGTCCTCTCTCTGCTGGCCATTTCTCCTAAGGTCTATAAGGTCCCGAGAGCAGCCCTTCCATTTATCTCTATGTACTCTCTTATCTCCATCTTTAGGACTTCCAGTCTTAAGTGAACCTCTTTGCCTTTCTATACCGCGAGTTGAAGGAGGCGGCCATCTTCTTTCCATTTCCTCCAGCTCTCTACTGATCTGCTTCCTCTCAAGTCTTAGCTGCTCTACTTCTTTCAGGTATGACACGCGATACTCCAGGAGCATCCGGATATTCCCAAGGCTCTCCATGGACCCAACAATGAGGAATGGAACCATCCCATCTTCATCCTTGTCCTGGGCTTCGTCATCAGCCGGAATCCTCACTCTCATCACGCCAGACCTGTTCACCATGTCCTGCATCACTTTCCCAAACCTTCCGATGACTTTCCTCACCAGACCTCCGGGCACTTGAATGATGTCTTCTGCAATGCCCTGCTGACTTTGAACTTTCCTCGCACACTCTAGACATCGAGCGGCTTCTTTTTTTCCCAACAGGATCATCTGCCTTGTGCGGAGGCATTGTAGATGCATATCCCTCAGGATAGTAACCCGCTTCCTTGTGACTTCCTTAGATGACAGTATGACCAGCTGCTTCGTCTCTGGTGCCCAGATCACACTACATGCTTCTATAGCCTTCCTAAAGGCCTCATGCACACCTTCCTCAGCACAGGCTTCCTGCATGTCTTCTGGTACTTCAATTACAACCTTGAAGGTCGTGGACTTGCTCTCATCCTGAACAGATGGCTCTGGGTTCCCTACGGACACTTCCCTCAAGATATCTGTCACGATTGGATGACTGTCTTGTGCAGCCCTTGGCTCACCATCTTCCTGAGATTTACAGTCTTCAGGACCCTTTTCCAAGATGGGCTTTGGCAGTTCTGCCTTGCTATCAGGCGGGCACGGCTGCTGTACGTCTTCGCCAATCCACTTCTCCCGTAGAAGACCTTTTCCTACTCCACTGAGTTCTTGCAGAACTTTATCTCGCTCCTCTGCCAGGTAGCGACGCTCATCCTCTCTCCCGAGAATCTCCTGTTGATACTTCTCTTGGGCCTCTCTGAGCACCTCCATATCTTCCAACAGGGTCTTGTTCATGGTTTTACACGCTGACAGGTGACCTCTGAGCTCAGAGACTTCCTTCTCCATCTCATCCACTCTGTGCTCAGTCACTTGTCTCAGTGCTTTGCCTGCCAAGAGCTCGGACTCTAGGTGGTGCAACCGCTCCACCTGCGCGGAGTTGGCGACTTCCAGACTCGCCACCTTCAGACACACCCTCGCCAGCTGCTGACACATCTCTTCGCGCCCTTGCTCCAAGTCTCGTAGGTGCGCTTCTACCTGGGGCAAACTGTCATTACACTGGATTCGTGCTTCTGTCTGACAAAGACTGTCTTCAGCCCTAGTGGTTGCTACTGGCAATAACATATTACAGTCACGCCTGGTACCTGTGTCACACCCCACCGCATGGGAAATTTTCATGTTGCTCTCTGTTCGGGTGTCAGGTCCACTCTTTTTAATTACCACACCACTATCAGTCTCTCCCTGGTACCCGTCAGGTGACATGTCCGTAAGTGGGGCCGACGCACTGTTCTCTCTGGTCATGCTTAACTTAGGCCTGTCAACTTTAGGAGGCGGACTTTTCACACTATTACCTCCCATACACATTATATCAACAGACACTTCTCCTTTTGTCCACCAGTCCCACAGGGCTTCTAAGTCCCGCCCTATTACCATAGTATACTGTAAGTCTGGGTCTACTGTCACTACATGGTACGTGGAACTCTCAGTCGTGTCAATGTAGAGGTATGCTGTCAAAAGTTCTTTATCGTCCCCACCAAAGCCATTCACTCTCGTCACCGTCCCAGGCAACACAGAACGTCCAGGAGTGGTTTTTAGCACAGATACCGGACTCCCAGGGTCTAACAATCCCATCACCCGTTCTCCATCCAGCCAGAAGGGGCACTGTAGCGTCAGTTCACTGACCGAGCTACTCACAATCGTCTCATCTCCCAGCCCACCATCCGTCATATCACGAGACGTCAGGTCCTTAAGTTGGGCAGTTGTACTTTTTCTTCTGGTCAGTTCTACCTCTGACCTGTCCATGTCAGGAGCCATCACCATCTCAGTGTCCGCTGGCCCTACAGTCGAAGCATCTCCATCGTCCGACAAAACATCATCAAACAGAACAAAGTCCCGGCCCCTCTCCCAGGCATAGTCTAAGTCCCGTGGTATCCCTCCACCTTGGCACTCACCACCCTTGGTCCCCTCAAACACTACTCTGTCTACTGCGTAGTTCACCGTGACCCTGTGTTTACAGCGAACCCTGATGTTTTTCTCGGACAGAGAGAAAGTGAGAGGAGTTCCTGTCAGAGTCACCTGATTCTCTGATTCCAGCCGACCAAAGGCTCCTTCCCGGTGCAGCATCACTGTACACATCTGTGGCCCGTCATTACTACCTGGAAAGGATATTCCACATTCTGAAAAAGACCTGCACATACACTGCGGTACTCCAGACGTACCTACTGAGTCACCCAGTGCTGTCACTTCTTCAAACTTGGCCCCTTTCTGGACCACCACCCCGCTTTGGGTTTCCACCCCCTCCCGGGACTCCACCCCATTTTGGGTTACCACCCCAATTTGGGCCACCGCCCCCTTTGGGGACTCCACCCCTTTACGGGCTACCACCCCGATTTGGGCCACCGCCCCCTTTTGGGACTCCACCCCTTTACGGGCTACCTCCCCGATTTGGGCCACCGCCCCCTTTTGGGACTCCACCCCTTTTCGGGATCTCCCCATGTCTGTCCTGCAGAACCTCTTAGGCCACAGTTCACACAGTACAGTTTTTTTTTTTTTTCTTCAGGCTGGTACTGGCCCTTTAAGCACGACACCACTTCTTTCTGGCACTGCCTCAGCTCCTGCCGTCGCTCACAAGCAGCTGCTGGTGTCTCTGCAGCTGCTGCTGCGTCGTCTTCGTGGACCCGCCGATCCACCGGAAGCCACTTGTTGCCCTCAAAAGGAAGAAAAAACCACAAAAGCGCGCCCATAGGGCCTTACCAGTGCAGGTATAATGGGTATAACAACATAATACAGGGTACTCACCCTTTATAGTTGTGTAAAGCCACAACTACTGTATCCGCTTAGATATATGTAATAAAGCTGCAGCAGGATGGTGTAGACAGACAGCGTCTGCTACCAATGCTCAAATAGGAGATTCCAAAAAGAAAAAACATCAGGTCCCCGCGTTGCGAGACCTTCGTGAGCGTACTGAGCCACAGCAAGCACTTTCAGGATTTTTTTTTTTTTTTGCAGAGAAGCGAGGAAAAGGGAAAAAAAAAAAACACAAGCACAGTCTCTCACTGACTCTGGTCAGTGCAACACGGATTCCTGTCCGTTACCTGCTGGTGTCAGCCACACAGGTTCTCGGGTACCTCTTCTCCTCATAGGCATCCCACAAATCTCCATACAGTCATTTCCTCTGACCTCGGTCAGTATTACTCACGATTTTCCATACCGTCTGTGCTCCTGGGAATCTCTGCCCGCAGTCTGTCACCAATTGTAAGGATTCGGACTCGCTTAGGTGCGGTGGGAGTCAAACATGAGGCACGTTCCTTTAAAATTTCACCGGGTTTATTACTCCATAAACCAGAGACAGCACATAAACAGTCCTTAGCTGGGCTGTGTTCCCTCAGGTCCTGTGCACACAGGTCAGGGCAATGTCCAGAGCAGCGCTCTATCTGCAGCCGCAGACACAGGAAGGCTTCTCCTTCCTTGGAACACAGACCACTCTCTGTAGTGTCGCACCTGGACACATGGAAGTCTGTCCACACTCTGCCAGACCTCCTCACAGTCTCTCTCACATGTGCCAAACACCTTAATTACATAGCCCTGTAACCACACCCATAGGTGAGGTATGGATCACATGAGCTGGTCACATGGTCAGGACTTCACCACATGTCCTGAACATACACATATCTTCAGGCAAAACGGAGCACAGTCCGCACCCAGTGCACTAAATGACATCTTTAGTGCTCATGTACACTATAGGCAAAATACTCCGGGTTGCATCGCAGGGAGCATCCCTCCATGTGACATATCTCCCATTAACCACGCGATCACCTGTCACACCACAGTATGTAGCATATATGTAGTATGTATGTAGCATGTAGTATGTATGTAGCATGCATGTAGTATATATGTAGCATATATGTAGTATGTATGTAGCATGTAGTATATATGTAGTATGCATGTTGCATGCATGTAGTATATATGTAGTATGTATGTTGCATGTAGTATATATGTAGTATGAATGTAGCATGTATGTAGTATGTAGTATGAATGTAGCATGTATGTAGCATGTAATTTTTTTTTTTTTTTTTTTTTTTTACATTCAACACATTAGCCGGATGATGGGACTACTACTGTCCCATCATTGGCTAATGTGTCAATCACTGTCATGGTAGCAGGCATCGCCCGATGGGACTTGTAGTCCCATCGGACGATGCCTGCACAGACCCCCGAAGCCTGCACAGCCCCCCGGCAGGCCGGCACAGCCCCCCGGCAGGCCGGCACAGCCCACCGGAGCCTGCACAGACCACCGGCAGGCCGGCACAGCCCCCCGGCAGGCCGGCACAGCCCACCGGAGCCTGCACAGCCCCCCGGCAGGCCGACACAGCCCACCGGAGCCTGCACAGCCCCCCCCGGCAGGCCGGCACAGACCACCGGAGCCTGCACAGACCCCCTGGCAGGCCGGCACAGCCCCCCGAAAGGCCCGTACAGACCCCAGAGAGGCTGTACAAGGCAAAAACAGGGTTTTTCTTATTCCGATACCGGAAGTCCCATAGACTTGAATGGGACTTCCGGTATCGGAATCGGCGATACCGATACTTTTTTTTTTTAAGATCGGCCGATCCATTCCGATCCGATACTTTGAAGTATCGGACGGTATCGCTCAACTCTAGAGATGAAGCAATTGTCTGATCGTGTGGAGCGGCTCGGGAATTTCCGCCTATCTTGCTCATTCACTTGCTGCTGAACCAAAGATTCCCACTCCTGGTGTGTTTTTTGGGGATCGGTCTAAATTCTTGAATTTCAAGAATAATTGTAAATTATTTTTTGCCTTGAAGCCTAACTCGTCGGGGAACTCCGCGCAGCAGGTTAAAATTGTCATCTCTTTGCTGCGCGGCGATCCCCAGGATTGGGCGTTTTCTTTGAAACCTGATGATCCTATTCTGAATAATGTGAACGCATTTTTTCAAGCCTTGGGGTTGTTGTATGATGAACCTAATGCTATTGATCAGGCTGAAAAGACCCTGTTGGCATTAAGCCAGGGTCGGGATTCGGCAGAGTTGTACTGTCAAAAATTCCGAAAGTGGGCGGTCCTTACTACCTGGAATGATGGTGCCTTGGCAGCCCTCTTTCGGAAGGGTTTGTCAGAAACTGTAAAAGATACTATGGTGGGATTTCCTGTTCCCTCTGGTCTTGACGATAATATGTCATTAGCCATAACTACACTACGCAAAACTACACGAGAGATGTTGCCACCTGTTGAACAAATGTCTGAACCTATGCAATGTGATAGAGTTTTGTCTAGGGCGCAACGTCAGGAGTTCAGAAGGCGTAAT
This sequence comes from Dendrobates tinctorius, assembly GCF_039654945.1. NCBI lineage: Eukaryota > Metazoa > Chordata > Amphibia > Anura > Dendrobatidae > Dendrobates > Dendrobates tinctorius. The sequence goes on from NW_027361697.1 coordinate 41,693,348, forward strand.
AAGCTGTGTTTTTTTTGTGGAGATGCCTCACATATTATTTCTGTCTGCCCTAAACGAGAGAAACGTTGTGCACACACGTTTTCTGTGGGTGGTGTTCAACCTAAGTTTCTTCTGGCAATTACTCTGATCTGCTCCCTGTCCACATTTTCCGCCAAGGCTTTTGTGGATTCAGGAGCAGCTCTGAACCTGATGGACTTGGATTTTGCTAAACGTTGTGGATTTCCTATGACACCTCTGCGGACGCCTATCCCTTTGAGGGGTATTGATGCTACTCCTTTGGCGAAGAATAAACCTCAGTTTTGGACCCAGGTGGTAATGCGGGTCTCCCCAGACCATCAAGAAAATTGCAGATTTTTGGTGTTGCATAATTTGCATGATACCATTGTTCTTGGGTTTCCCTGGTTGCAAATCCATAATCCAGTTCTGGATTGGAAATCTGTCTGTGGTGAGTTGGGGTTGTCGGTGTGCCCTTAGTGACGCTCCTGTTTTCTCCACCTCTCCGCAGTCGCATGATGTTCCTGACTATTTGGCTGACTTTTATGATGTATTTAGTGAGAATGAGTCTGCGTCTTTGCCTCCTCATAGGAGTTATGACTATGCAATTGAGCTGAACCCGGGGTGTAAATTCCCCAAGGGTCGGCTTTTCAATTTATCTGTACCCGAGCACGAGGCTATGCGATCCTATATTAAGGAGGCATTGGAGAAGGGTCATATTAGACCATCCTCTTCACCCTTAGGTGCTGGTTTTTTTTTCATGGCTAAAAAGGATGGTTCATTAAGGCCTTGTATTGACTATCGTGCCCTCAACAAAATTACTGTTAAATATCAGTATCCGTTACCCCTGATTTCTGATCTATTCTCCAGAGTTAAAGGTGCTTGCTGGTTTACCAAGCTTGACCTCAGGGGGGCATATAATCTTATTCGCATTAAGCATGGGGATGAATGGAAGACGGCGTTTAATACTTCGGAGGGACATTTTGAGTACCTGGTGATGCCTTTTGGGCTCACTAATGCCCCTTCTGTCTTCCAGTGCTTCATGAACGATCTATTTCGAGACTTTGTGGATAAATTTTTGATTATCTATCTGGATGATATTTTGATCTTCTCCAAGAATTGGGACTCTCATGTGGAACATGTTCGGACTGTGTTCCGGATTTTGAGGGAGAATTCCCTGTATGTCAAGGGATCGAAATGCCTTTTTGGGGTACAGAGGATTTCATTTTTGGAATTTATTTTGTCTCCGTCAACTATTGAAATGGACCCGGCCAAGGTACAGGCCATTTATGATTGGGTTCAGCCCACTTCTTTGAAGGCCCTCCAGAAGTTTTTGGGTTTTGCTAATTTTTATCGGAAATTTATAGCTAATTTTTCTGGTATTGCCAAGCCATTGACGGATTTGTCAAGGAAGGGGGCTGATGTGCTGAATTGGTCTCCGGAGGCTGTTTCTTCCTTTCAGGAGCTGAAGCGAAGATTCACTTCTGCTCCGGTTTTGCGGCAACCTGATGTCTCACTCCCGTTTCAGGTGGAGGTGGACGCTTCTGAGATTGGTGCAGGAGCGGTGTTGTCCCAAAAAGATCCTGTGACATCTAAAATGAATCCTTGTGCTTTCTTTTCCCGAAAGTTCTCCCCATCCGAACGTAACTATGATGTGGGGAATCGGGAACTGTTGGCCATGAAATGGGCATTTGAGGAGTGGAGACATTGGTTGGAGGGAGCCAAACAACAAGTCGTGGTCCTTACTGACCACAAGAATTTGATTTACCTTGTGTCGGCCAAGCGTTGAATCCTAGACAGGCTAGGTGGGCCTTGTTTTTCACACGTTTTGATTTTGTGGTCTCTTTTCTTCCGGGCACTAAGAATGTCAAGGCTGACGCCCTCTCTAGGAGTTTCCTTGCTGATTCTCCTGTTGTGACTAAGCCTGCTACCATCTTAGGCGAGGGGGTAGTTCTTTCTACCATCTCGCCCGATTTGAGACGTGCTCTGGAAGAGTTTCAGGAGGAAAAACCTGAGTGTTGTCCCAGTGGAAAGTTGTATGTTCCTGACCAGTGGAGGAAGAGAGTGATGTCTGAAGTTCATTGCTCTGCATTGGCTGGTCATCCAGGTATTTTTGGTACTAGAGATCTGGTGAGTCGGTCTTTTTGGTGGCCCGCCTTGTCTCATGATGTCAGGAATTTTGTGCAGTCCTGTGGGACTTGCTCCCGGTCTAAACCTTGTTCTCGCTCTAGTGGCTTGTTGATGCCTTTGCCGGTGCCCAGGAGGCCATGGACCCATATTTCAATGGATTTTATCTCTGATATGCCTGTCTCTCAGAGAATTACTGTTATTTGGGTGATTTGTGATAGATTCTCTAAGATGGTCCATCTTGTACCACTCCCTAAGTTGCCATCTTCCTCTGAGTTGGTGCTCTTGTTTTTGCAACAGGTGGTTCGCTTGCACGGGATTCCTGAGAACATTGTATCTGACAGAGGAGTTCAGTTTGTGTCTAGATTTTGGAGGACTTTCTGTTCCAAGCTGGGAATTCAGTTGTCCTTCTCCTCTGCGTTTCACCCTCAGACCAATGGGCAGACAGAGAGAACAAACCAGACTTTGGAGTCGTATTTGAGATGTTTTATTTCTGCCGATCAGGATGATTGGGTTTCATTTTTGCCCTTGGCCGAATTTGCTTTAAATAATAGAGCTAGTTCTGCCACTTTGATGTCACCTTTTTTTTTGTAACTTTGGTTTTCACCCTCGATTTTCTTCAGGGCAGGTGGAGCCTTCTGCCTGCCCAGATGTTGACACTGTGGTGGAGAGAATGCACCAGATCTGGGACCAAGTAGTGGATAAGTTGTCTCTCTCCCAGGAAAAGGCCCAGCGGTTTTCCAACCGGCGTAGGACCGTTGGTCCCCAGTTTAAGGTGGGTGATATGGTTTGGTTGTCATCAAAAAATATCGCTATGAAGGTGGCTTCTCCTAAGTTTAAGCCTAGATTTATTGGACCTTGCAAGATTTTGGAGATTATTAATCTGGTCTCTTTTCGGTTGGCTCTTCCTGTCACATTTAAAATTCATAATGCGTTTCATAAGTCCTTGTTGAAGAGGTTTGTTGAACCAGTAGTTCCTGTGGTGGCACCTCCTGATCCTATATTGGTTGAAGGTAACATGGAATATGAGGTAGAGAAGATACTGGATTCCCGTCTGGCTAGACGGAGACTACAGTATTTGGTTAAGTGGAAGGGTTATGTTCAGGAGGATAATTCCTGGGTCTCTGCCTCTGATATTCATGCCGAAAGATTGGTGCGTGCCTTTCATCGGGCTCACCCGGATCGCCCTGGTGGCATGGATGAGGGTTCGGTGACCCCTCCTCAAGGGGGAGGTACTGTTGTGAGTTCATTTTTCCCTTCACCATTGAGGTCTGATGAACTCCCTCCTCTGGTGAAGGAAGGTAGTGAGGCTGATTACCAAACACCTGGGCAGCTAGATAATGACTGGGTGGCTGGAATTGAGGACTGGATATAAGGCTGCCGACGCCCTTCTTCCTGGCTGGTGATTTTCCTGCTGGATTCTTGGAGACCAGTCTGATTCCTGCATCTCAAAGCTAAGTTTTTCTGCTCTGCTTTGTAATCTTCAGTTTTGTTTTGCCTTGTTTTTTGGTAGTTCTGCCATCCCCGGCCGGGGGTGAGCTGAATTCCAGTTTTGTCTTTGATCTGTTGATCTTTTGCTCTGTCTTCAGAATATACCTGAGTGCTGATATAGTCTTTTGAAGCCTAGCGACTTCAGGGCCTGTTTTTCCTATCAGTCGGTTGGCTCATTTTGATAGGGTTTTTGCGGATGGCAGACAGCAGCTTTCCTATCCTGTCCTATGTTGTTAGCTTGGGCCCCATCATTTGCTCAACCTATCTTTCTATCTGTGTTAGTGTTTTCATCTTGCTTCACCGTCATTATATGTTGGGGGCTGCCTATTGCTTTGGGGTCTGCTCTGGGGCAGTTTAGTTTTTCCCCTTTCTGTCTTTAGGCTATGTAGTTCTCCGGCTGTGATTGAGGGGTCTAGGGCACCGTAGGAACCCCCCACAGCTACTGCTAGTTGTTGTGGATAGGTTCAGGGGTCTGCAATCCGATAGCTGCCAACCTCTCTGATTTTTCTGGACTTAGCTGGTATTTTGTTTTTTCCTCCTTCGGTGACTCATCATAACACCTTAGGAAAATAAAAAATTGGGGGCAAAAATATCATTTTTGTGGAAAAAAATGATTTTTTTATTTTCACATCCGAGCGTTATAAACTTCTGTGAAGCACTTGGGGGTTCAAAGTGCTCACCACACATCTAGATAAGTTCCGTGGGGGGTCTAGTGTCCAAAATGGGGTCACTTGTGGGGAGTTTCAATAGTTTAGGTACATCAGGGGCTCTCCAAACGCACATGACACCCGCAGACCATTCCATCAAAGTCTGCATTCCAAAACGTCACTACTTCCCTTCCGAGCCCCGACGTGTGCCCATACAGTAGTTTTCTCCCACATATGGGGTATCAGCATACTCAGGACAAATTGGACAACAACTTTTGGGGTCCAATTTCTCCTGGTACCCTTGGGAAAATAAAAAAAAAGGTGACTAAAAGATCATGCTTGTGGAAAAAATACGAATTTTTTATTTTCATGCCCGGGCGTAATAAACTTCTGTGAAGCACTGGGGGGGTTCAAAGTGCTCACAACACATCTAGATAAGTTCCTTGGGGGGTCTAGTTTACAAAATGGTGTCATTGTGGGGGGTTTCCACTGTTTTGGTACATCAGGGGCTCTCCAAACGCGACAATAACTTTTAGGGTCCTGTTACCCTTGGGAAAATAAAAATTGGGGTGAAAAGATCATTTTTGTGGAAAAAATATGATTTTTTAATTGTACCGCTGTACGTTATAAACTTCTGTGAAGCCCTTGTGGGTTAAAAGTTCTCACCACATATCTAGATAAGTTCCTTGGGGGTCTAGTTTCCAAAATGGGGTCACTTGTAGGGGGTTTCCACTGTTTTAGGTATATCAGGGGCTCTCCAAACGTGACATGGCGTCCGATCTGAATTCCAGCCAATTTTGCATTGAAAAAGTCAAGCGGCGCTCCTTCCATTCTGAGCTCTGCCATGCGCCGAAACAGTCGCTCCCCCCACATATCAGGTATCAGCGTACTCAGGACAAATTACACAATAACTTTTGCAGTCCAATTTCTCCTGATACCATTGGTAAAATAAAAAAAATTGAACCTGAAGTATTTTTTTTGTGAAAAAAAGTTAGATGTTCATTTTTTTTAAATATTCAAAAAAATTCCTGTGACGCACCTAAAGGGTTAATAAACTTCTTGAATGTGGTTTTGAGCACCTTGAGGGGTTCAGTTTTTAGAATGGTGTCACTTTTGGGTATTTTCTATCATATAGACCCCTCAAAGTGGCTTCAAATGTGATGTGGTCCGTAAAAATAAAATGGTGTTGCAAAAATGAGAATTCGCTGGCCAATTTTTAACCCTTATAACTTCCTAACAAAAAAAAATGTTGGTTCTAAAATTGTGCTGATGTAAAGTAAACATGTGGGAAATGTTAGTTATCAAGTTTTTTGTGTGCCGTATCTCTGTGATTTAAGGGCATAAAAATTTAAAGTTGGAAAATTGTGAAATTTTCAACATTTTCGCCAAATTTCCGTTTTTTTCACAAATAAACGCAAGTTATTTGAATGAAATTTTACCACTATCATGAAGTACAATATGTCACGAGAAAACAATGTCAGAATCACCGGGATCCATGGAAGCGTTCCAGAGTTATGACCTCATAAAGGGACAGTGGTCAGAATTGTAAAAATTGGCCCGGTCATGAATGTACAAACCACCCTTGGGGGTGAAGGAGTTAAGACAGGAGCCTGAAACTGAGCATGAACTGCTCTTAAGTATTATTGCAGACTGTAAGGCTGGGTTCACACGTAGCATTTTTTTTGCAGCGATTTTAAACATGCGATTTTCAGCGAAAACGCAAAAAAACAGCATCCCATGCAATCCTATAGGATTCGACAATGCTGTGCTAATGATGCGGATTTTCCCGCAGCGGTATCGCATTGTGGTAAAATACGCAGCATGCTCATTAATTTTGCGGAATCGCGGCGATTCCGCCCACATAGGAATGCATTGTTCTGCATACTTTCCGCATGTGGCTGTGCCCACCATGCGAAAAGTAAGAAGAACATTTGCGGATGGTACCCACGGTCCAGAGGAGAGGAGACTGTCCTCCGGGCTGTGGGTACCATATCCCTGTAAAAAATAGAATTAAAATAAAAAATATTGCTATTCTCACCTTCCGACGGCCAGTGATCTTCTTCCCGCCTCACTCCACGCTCCCGGCATCTTCCGGTCCCAGTAATCCTTTGCGCGAATCACCGCGATGATGTCACGGTCTCGCGGGGGCGCGACGTCTCGCGGGGGCGCGACGTCTCGCGGTCATTCGCGCAAAGGATTACTGGGACCGGAAGATGCCGGGAGTGTGGAGTGAGGCGGGAAGAAGATCGCCGGCCATCGGAAGGTGAGAATAACAATATTTTTTATTATTATTATTTTTTACATTCTATCTTTACTATTAATGCCGCATAGGCGGCCTCAATAGTAAAAAGTTGGTCACACTGGTCAAACACTATGTTTGACCAGTGTGACCAAACTGTCAATCAGTTCTCCAAGTGATGCTACAGATCGCTTGGCAAACGCTAGCATTCTGCAAGCTAATTACCCTTGCAAATCACTAGTTTTGCATGGGAAAAATCGCAGGAATTTAAAATGCGATTTTCCCGCGGAATGGAATTCCGGAATTCTCACGGTAACTTCCGTGGCAATTCCGCTACGTGTGAACCCAGCCTAACAGTTGATCTTTTCTTCCTTAACAACAGAAGTACTAACGCATGATGGTTACAGTATGCATAACACTGGGTTGCATAACATGCTTAAACGTTGGAAAACTTAGCTGGTTGTATAATTCTGTGCCATTCTCTAGTGTGGCTGGGACACTGTAAAATCTTGATTTCACTTTGGGCCTAACTGAGAGGCAGGTTGACAACTTTTGCTTGTCAGGTTGCGACCACCTACCACAGCCTGTCCCACACAGGCAATTCTTGTGGGTCACATCAACAACTTCGTATCGATTTGTTCAGTGCCTCTGTGATCACCACTTTGCTACCTGTAACAGAATTCAGCCCCAACTACTCACAGCTGAATTTGTGTAGATGTGCAGAGCTCTACTGTGTAACAAGAGAATGGTCCCAGACCGCTGAGTAGTGAACCTAGTCTTAGTCTCAGGTCTTGTTAGCATGGAATACCTCCTCACTGTTGCAATATAGTACTTCACAAGGACTAGCTTTTAACAAAGAGCAACTTTAACTTGTCGTGCATTATATCATGCATCACTTGAATCATTCACTATACCCAAGGGGAGGAATATTGTCTTATGCCTGCATTAACTTCCAAAAGCCTGTCGGGCTAACACTCTCCCTCAACATTCTAACACAGGACTGGAAGGCCACGTCCCACGCTCAGCTGACCCACTGTCTATGTCTTAGGGTAGAAGCCTAAGACAACCTGCACAGTTTGTAAGACACTCTCTATCCATTAGCTCACCAACTGAACTGCACTTCCATGACAATTGTTTGGCCTTCATGCGTGGTACCACCCTGGCACTCCTGGATCTCTGTGTCTTTTCTTCTGGGATCTACTGTGCATCTTTTATTGAGGCTTACAGTCACTTGCTCCCACTGAGCTCTGCTGTCCGCTGATATACAACACCTTCAGTGGACAAACTCAGGTCTACTATACACTTATAACAACAGATTACTCTTACTTGGCATCTCTTGTAGTAAATCAACACAAACCCTATCTAGCACCAAACATTGCCCGCTGTCGGGATTTAGTTCTTTGGCAATTGGCAGCATTCTCATAGGCACGCAGTTTCTTCTGAAAGGAAACAGGAATATTTGTTGAGTCAACTTCCAAAAGAAAGTAAAAGTCTTTCCCTCCAGCAAAGAGGTAGAACACAAAATAAACAGTCCCACAGAAGGTACCAGCTCACCTGTTTAATTGTCAGTCCTGCTACAACAGCCTCTGGCAGAGACTGAGTCACATATCCAAGGTCTTTTCACCTCCACACTCAGATTCAAACACTAGATGTGTTTTCACATCTACTCCCAACCACTTATGGACATATCAGATGCTTTTTTAAACCAGCTGCACCTCCTGGATTTGAGATTGGGAACTTCTAGTCCCGCCCAACTCTTCTAGTTGATCCTGAAAACCTGGACCTATGCTTCCTATTAACCCTCTCTGCAGCTATTAGTGCTGGAGCCTGCTTACTGGGTTTCATATCCCTGAGACTTGCCACCACCTATGATGCACACCTCCCATCCAGGATTCTGCCAGCTGCTTGTCTACACCTTATATAGACCCCATACACATTTTAGTATCATTTTCTCAAACCTTGAAGCCAAGAAATGATCATTTTTGCTGCATAGCTACTCTGGATCGGCTAAAAAGTGCACAGCTAGTGTTGTGGGTACAGTATTTTCCTGAAAAACACAGCAAATACATAGCATACATTAAGGCAATTACAATAAACTTTTTTTTAAATTACTATTGCATAAATTTTATTTTAGGGGAAATATAAGGTTTACGTAATATAATTTAACTAGCTGAAGAGCCCGGCGCTGCCCGGGCATAGTAACTAACTGTGGTTAGTTATAACAGATTATAATTATCCTCCATCCCATAGTCCCGTGCCCATATACCTATCATACATATCCTCCATCCCATAGTCCAATGCCCATATACCCATCATACATATCCGCCATCCCATAGTCCCGTGCCCATATACTCGTCATACATATCCTCCATCCCATAGTCCTGTGCCCATATACCCATCACACATCCTCCATCCCATAGTCCCGTGCCCATATACCCGTCATACATATCCTCCATCCCGTAGTCCAGTGCTGCCCGGGCATAGTAACTAACTGTGGTTAGTTATAACAAATTCTAATTATCCTCCATCCCATAGTCGAGTGCCCATATACCCATCATACATATCCATGATCCCATAGGCCCGTGCCCATACACCCATCATACATATCCTTCATCCCATAGTCGAGTGCCCATATACCCATCAAACATCCTACATCCCATAGTCCCATGTCCATATACCCATCATACATATCCTCTATCCCATAGTCCCATGCCCATATACTCATCATACATACATATTCGCCATCCCATAGTCCCGTGCCCATACCCGTCATACATATCCTCCATCCCATAGTCCAGTGCCCATATACCCATCACACATCCTCCATCCCATAGTCCCGTGCCCATATACCCGTCATAAATAGCCTCCATCCCATAGTCCAGTGCCCATATACCCATCACACATATCCTCCATCCCATAGTCCAGTGCCCATATACCCATCACACATCCTCCATCCCATAGTCAACCTTTATGACATCATAATGAGCGGCGGGGCTTGCAATCTATGATGACATCAGCGTCGCCATGGCAACCATTATGACATCATAATGAAGGGCGGGGCTTGATATACACACACTTTTTCCCCAGTATGTAGATAGGGGCAAAATTTTTTGGTGAATTGGAAAGCGCGGGGTTAAAATTATGCCTCACAACATAGCCTAGGACACTCTCGGGGTCCAGACGTGTGACCGTGCCAAATTTTGTCGCTGTAGCTGCGACGGTGCGGATGCCAATCCCGGACATACACACATACATACATACAGTCATATGTAAAAGTTTGGGCACCCCTATTAATGTTAACCTTTTTTCTTTATAACAATTTTGGTTTTTGCAACAGCTATTTCAGTTTCATATATCAAATAACTGATGGACTCAGTTATATTTCTGGATTCAAATTAGGTTTATTGTACTAACAGAAAATGTGCAATCTGCATTTAAACAAAATTTGACCGGTGCAAAAGTATGGGCACCCTTATCATTTTCTTGATTTGAACACTCCTAACTACTTTTTACTGACTTCCTGAAGCACTAAATTGGTTTTGTAACCTCATTGAGCTTTGAACTTCATAGCCAGGTGTATCAAATCATGAGAAAAGGTATTTAAGGTGGCCACTTGCAAGTAGTTCTCCTATTTGATTCTCCTATGAAGAGTGGTATCATGGGCTCCTCAAAACAACTCTCAAATGATCTGAAAACAAAGATTATTCAACATAGCTTTTCAGGGGAAGGATACAAAAAGTTGTCTCAGAGATTTAACCTGTCAGTTTCCACTGTGAGGAACATAGTAAGGAAATGGAAGAACACAGGTACAGTTCTTGTTAAGCCCAGAAATGGCAGGCCAAGAAAAATATCAGAAAGGCAGAGAAGAAGAATGGTGAGAACAGTCAAGGACAATCCACAGACCACCTCCAAAGACCTGCAGCATCATCTTGCTGCAGATGTCACAGTGGTGTCACTGTGCATCGGTCAACAATACAGCGCATGAATAACGCCTTTTTGTATGACCAAACAACTCAATCTTTGTTTCATCAGTCCACAGGACCTTCTTCCAAAATGTAACTGGCTTGTCCAAATGTGCTTTTGCATACCTCAGGTGACTCTGTTTGTGGCGTGCTTGCAGAAACGGCTTCTTTCGCATCACTCTCCCATACAGCTTCTCCTTGTGCAAAGTGCGCTGTATTGTTGACCGATGCACAGTGACACCATCTGCAGCAAGATGATGCTGCAGGTCTTTGGAGGTGGTCTGTGGATTGTCCTTGACTGTTCTCACCATTCTTCTTCTCTGCCTTTCTGATATTTTTCTTGGCCTGCCACTTCTGGGCTTAACAAGAACTGTACCTGTGTTCTTCCATTTCCTTATTATGTTCCTCACAGTGGAAACTGACAGGTTAAATCTCTGAGACAACTTTTTGTATCCTTCCCCTGAAAAGCTATGTTGCATAATCTTTGTTTTCAGATCATTTGAGAGTTGTTTTGAGGAGCCCATGATGCCACTCTTCATAGGAGAATCAAATAGGAGAACTACTTGCAAGTGGCCACTTTAAATACCTTTTCTCATGATTTGATACACCTGGCTATGAAGTTCAAAGCGCAATGAGGTTACAAAACCAATTTAGTGCTTCAGGAAGTCAGTAAAAAGTAGTTAGGAGTGTTCAAATCAAGAAAATGATAAGGGTGCCCATACTTTTGCACCGGTCAAATTTTGTTTAAATGCAGATTGCACATTTTCTATTAGTACAATAAACCTCATTTGAATCCAGAAATATAACTGAGTCCATCAGTTATTAGATATATAAAACTGAAATAGCTGTTGCAAAAACCAAAATTGTTATAAAGAAAAAAGGTTAACATTAATAGGGGTGCCCAAACTTTTACATATGACTGTACATACACACACTTGAGCTTTATATATTAGATTTTTCCCCTTTCATCACAAATCTAGCAAAATCAACCATGAAGAACAGGAAGGCTCACAACTTACACTAAAGTTACGTTTTACACTCAACTCTTGCATCGTTTCAGGAAAAAGAGCTTTCAGGACTGGAGTGCTTGACTCATAAAGAAGAGTCCGCTCAGTATCCAAACCCCATCTCTGAATTGTATTGCCTACTTATTTTCAGCTATATAGTGAATTCTTTATCTTAAAATATGCAGAATGTGATTTTTATCAGCTGGAAAACAAGCATTTTATCAACATAAACAATGAGTGCTAACAATTATTTGATTAAGTTGGCTCATTTACAGAGAATTTCCATATTTTGTTAGAGAAACAACAAAGTGCAGATGGGAATTGCAGACATATTGATATATTCTCCTGTGAATTATAAATTCCAAAAATATCAGTGTGTTAGATCGTTCCATACATGTCAAAGCATCATCCGCTTCTGATAAGTTTAAAAGTCAAAATAGGCTGTGCTTCTTTTTGTCATTTGTATTAGTTAACATATGCCGAGTAGCGTTGCCGCCACTTAGGATCATCTTTGCCTAGGGTTCTGAGTTTCTTGAATTCTGTATAAATATAATCATTAGTTGTATAGCTTCCTACAGAGAAATAGCATAGGTTCTTATAGCTTGGAACAGATTTAAATGCACACGAAACTTATTAGAATATGATACATCATATAGGGTAAAGTAACCGATAACCCACATAACCTTGCAGTTCTTCAAAAGACAAACGTTACAGATCATCTCAGCTTATATACAAGTGTTTCTGAAGCTAAAAATATCTGTCTCCTGGGAGGACTGGAGGAGAAACGGTTACTGCTGCAGGTGTTTAAAAGATAACAGAAGTGACTTTGAACCTTGTAATAGTCTAATATACATATATTTAAAGAGTTATTGTCATCTCAAACATATAAATGTCTGATAGCTCTTGGTCCCAGAAGTGGGACCCGGTTCTATTTCCAGAGGTCACTCTTCACTTATAGTCCATCAGGGATGCCTTTCCCCATCTCATGGATGCCCTTCCTATAGAAGTAAATTGAGAGAACCATGCATGAGCAACCGTGTCCCAATAACAGCAAATTTTACATGGGGGCCTCACTTTTTAAGTAACTGTGGGTCCCAGCATCTATGACACAAAATTGTCTAGATGAGAACATCTCTATAAAGGGGTTATCCAGGCTGAAAAGAAAATTCTGCAGTCACTTTGTGAGTATAGACTGCCAAATTGTGACAATGTAAGACATGCACACTGTCAGGATTCCCGTTTTCCTGGGTGGTGTTATGTATTTGGATACTTGCAGTCACATGACGACTAAATTTATTTAGCTTCTCTCAATTGTCTTCTATTGAGAAAAGCAGAATGAGTCTAGTCAGTATGGGACTGCAAGTTTGCAAATCAGGTGATCACCCACCCGTACAGGAAGTATGGAGGAATCCGAACAGTGTACATATGAATCGGGACTGTGTACATGTTGCACAATGTCACAATTTGGCACTCTATGATCAATTAGAGTGACTGCAGATTTTTCATTTCATATTCATTGGCCCAAGAGGTAAAGTGGTCTACTACCACCCCCCAAAGCAGGTAGTGCATTATGATGAACTATTGGACTGCGAGGGGCCCATATATTGATCTTGCATAGGTGCTGCTTCTGTCTGTGTTGTTTTGTGTAGCATTACATCATCCTTAGCATCAAAGTAGTTTCTAGAATACAGAGCGTAACCTCGCCGGTGCACCTGGAGAACACCATGTCTCTGTACACCAAACCACAGACTTGTTGCTTCTTAAAAATTATCAAGTCAAAATCAAATAGAGGAAGACAGAAAATATTCTTGGTTAACCAAGTTGAACACAGACAAGGGGTTCATGATTTTTTTCTCATCGGTCGTGATAATGTGACGTAAGAAGTGATGTTTACAAACAAGGAGAGTGAACACAGTGTGCCATTCCCACGCTGCTCACCAGCTGCAGTTTCACTTCTAGCTGTACTATAGCTGCGTTTTGCAGTGGAAATTAACAAACCAAACTAGAAAATACATAGAAAAATCCCATATAGAATGCTATACTACAGGTGCATCTCACAAAATTAGCATATCATCAAAAAGTTCATTTATTTCAGTTCTTCAATACAAAAAGTGAAACTCATATAGACTATAGAGTCATTACACACAGAGTGATCTATTTCAAGTGTTTATTTCTGTTAATGATGATTATGGCTTACAGCCAATGAAATCCTAAAAGTCATTATCTCAGTAAATTAGAATACTTTATAACACCAGCTTGAAAAAATTATATTAAAATCCGAAATGTTGGCCTACTGAAATGTATGTTCAGTAAATGCACTCAATACTTGGTCAGGGCTCCTTTTGCATCAGTTACTGCATCAATGCGGTGTGGCATGGAGGTGATCAGCCTGTGGCACTGCTGAGGTGTTATGGAAGCCCAGGTTGCTTTGATAGCAGGCAGCCTTCAGATCATCTGCATTGTGGGGTCTGGTGTCTCTCATCTTCCTCTTGACAATACGCCATAAATTCTCTATGGGGTTAAGGTCAGACGAGTTTACTGGCCAATCAAGCACAGTGATACTGTTGTTTTTAAACCAGATATCGGTACATTTGGCAGTGTGGACAGGTGCCAAATCCTGCTGGAGAATGACATTTCCATCTCCAAAAAGCTTGTTGGCAGAAGGAAGCATGAAGTGCTCTAAAATTTCATTGTAGACAGCTGCGCTGACTTTGGCCTTGAAAAAACACAGTGGACCTACAGCAGCAGATGACATGGCTCCCAAAACCATCACTGATTGTGGAAACTTCACACTAGACCTCAAGCAGCTTGGATTGTGGCCTCTCCACTCTTCCTCCAGACTCTGGAGCCTTGATTTCCAAATGAAAATTAAATGCAAAATTTACTTTCATCTGAAAACAACACCTTGGACCACTGAGCAACAGTCCAGTTCTTTTTCTCATTGGCCCAGGTAAGACTCTTCTGGTGCTGTCTATTGGTCATGAGTAGCTTGACACAAGGAATGTGACATTGTAGCCCATGTCCTGAATATATCTGTGTGTGGTGGCTATCAAAGCAATGACTCCAGCAGCAGTCCACCATTGAATGTTAGAATCTGCTCAGTTTGTGACTATCTGCCATTTTCTTGTAGTGTTCTGGCTGCTGGTCTTTTTCTCCTGGTGCTGGGTTTTGCCTTTGGTCAGGTGATTGTATCACCCTTTATTAGCTTACACCTGTCTCCCATTCCTTGCTGGACAACAGTGTTAATCTGCTTGAAGTCTGGCTTGGAGCCTTGCTTTGCTTTCTGTGTGTTTAACTAGTGCAGTTCTGGGAACCCCAGTTCTGCTAGTCTAAGTTTTTGTTTTCAGTTTGTTTCTGCAGCCTTCCTTGTGTTTTCTGTTAGGAGGTGACCCGTTTTTGTACCCAGTCCTTATATCTTTCAGGGACACCCTTCCCCCTATCTATAGGTCTTCGCTTGAGATTAGCCTAGGATCGTCGGTGGGTCTATTCACAAGGAATGGGTTGCCCACTCCATCGTAGGGATCAGCCTAGTTGCAGTGCAGGGTCAGTTTTCCCCCCCTACCTTAGTCCTGCGCTGCAGAACCGTAACATTGGAGAACTGAAATAAATTAACTTTTTGATGATATTCTAATTTTGTGAGAAGCACTTGTATTAAGCCTATTTCAGATATCTGTTTTTTACTCATCATCGCCACTGCCACAGGGCAAGAGGGAATAGCTGGGCAAAGTGCCAGAATTGACAGCTGTGGGCTGCTATTTTTAGGCTGGGGGGTCATTATCCATAGCCACTTACCAGCCTGAGAATGCCAGCTCCAGCTGTCTTCTTTAGCAAGGCTGGTTGTCAAAAATTGGGGTCCCCATGCCGTTTTTTAAAATTATTTATTTAAATAAATTAAAAAAAAAGCATGGGGACCCCTCTATTCTTGATAACCAGCCTTGCTAATGCTGACAGCTGTGGGTTGCAGCCCTCAGTTGTCAGTTTGCCTGGCTGGTTATCAAAAATACAGGGGAACCCACAACATTTTATTTATTTATTTATTTATTTGTAGCTTAGGCGACTGCTGATGAATACTCTCATCAGTCACCGCTTGCTCTCGCTGTGATAAGTTGAATACAACTCTCTACATTTTACTCTGTTAGCACTGATTGCAACACCAGCAGGGGAGAATGTTGAGAGCAGTCTTCAGCACCTGGGGCCGGGGAACAGTGCGAGCAGTGGTGCTGCTTCCCTAGCGCCCAATATGTGTGGCATTGATGTGGCACACGGTTAACACATGTATGCCACAAGTATTACAAACACGTGAACACAGACACTCAGACTCTCATATCTCCCTGTTTTTTTCCGGTAACGAAAATATCAGTGTGAAAAAGGCCTTAATCCACCTCTTACTGCTGAGGGTTTGAGAAAATTCTCAGTCCGCACTCAGGAATTATAATTTATCCACTTGACAAAGTTCAGTTCTTGAATTCTAGTTCCTACTTGCTACAACACAACATATGATTATTCCTGGATATGTGGGTATGTGTATGGAATGAAGATTTGTTCTATACATGAGGGCAATCATGCTTTGAGATTACTTCCCAAAATCACAGTAAGAGGGGCTTTCATAGGGGTGCACCTCTCATATAAACAAGATATATAGGAACTGAAATATGTAAAAATTGTAGTTTTAAGGAGGTGCAAATTCAGAACTTCCCAAAAAGAAATCATCAAGTGAGAAAACCACAAAAAATATTATTACATGAGAAAAATGCCTCCATGGGAAGAGGTGCTGTTTTACAAATAATAGGTCCCTATGGGAAATACAAAGTATTAGTCTAAATGTGACAGAGGCTGAGCTCTCATGTGTGCTGAATGGAGAGTGGTGGTCTGTGCATACAGAGAGACCAAGTATTGTATATTCCACATCTATCTCTATTCATATGTATATCAGCTTCTGCCATCACTTTACTAATCCTTTCTCTGCCTTCCCCGCACCCCTGGGTTCACATAGTACATTGGGCTGATTCATTGGATGCCAGGCAAGGAATATAAAATGTTGAATTTTCCTTTTTTTTCCTCACAGTGGTCAAAGGATTTGGGTGCAAAGTGTCTGAATGTATTTAATTACTTTAATGAGTAAAGATAAAACATTTCAGCTGCTGTCGGTGGAGAAGCTGAAATGATGCCATTAAAAAGCCTTCACATTATTTTGCTTTCTGCTAAATATGTGTATAAATCCATGTAATGTCATGTGTATGTATTTTATATTCACCTAGTGCAGTCTTCTCCAGGATCCAGCACTGTTCCGCTTCACATCTTAGTGAAAAATATGAAAGACTGACCATCACTTTCAAACAGAAAACAGGTGTGAATGTAAGGGGTCTGCCAAGGCTAAGTGGTTCCCAACCACTCACCTTGCCCGTGTTCGTGCTATGTTATGTACGTTTTGTAATGCTGCTACTGTGTAGTGTAATGTGTAAATATGTAAGTTGTAGGGAAAGTGCAGTACTTAAGTTAGCTCACTATATGGGGACACATAAGCACACATAGATTAGGCTAGGGAAGTTAACATAGAAGGGGCCAACTGTGGATAAGTCAGTGAGTTTCTCCCATTTTAGTGAGTAGGGCCTGAAAGCCCGGGCAGGGCAGTTGGCAACATAACGTTTAAGCCAGTAGCCCAGTCATCCAGGACCTGCGGGCTGAAGGTCACATTAGCAAAGGAATGCAGGGCAGCTTCAATATATGACAGCCAACTACGTGGACAAATGCCCTTATGTCTGGGGCGAAACGGACAGGGGAACTCCTGAAGTTAGTGAGGCTGACTAGAAGGAACACTGCGGTACCTGACGAATCGGTACGACCCTGGGACATTCTGGAAGAAGTGAGGGAAAGCACAGGGAGAGAAAAGGATTTACTCTGTGATGAACCCTATGTTGCCTCTGTGACTGAACTGGACATACTGAAAATGGAACCAAGTAAAATCTTTTATTTTAAGTTTGAACTGGACTCTGTCTCTCTTTGTATGAAGCCATCAGGAGGAAATCCTCAGCAAAACAGAGAGGACCCTGATGGATCCGAAAGTGGAAAGAAAGGTATGCTACAAAGGGGAAACTGTGTGCATGTGGCGGGAGACCAGGTCGTGATTGAGCAACCATTGTCAGACGCAACTATGGCCCTGGCTCCCCCTACATGAACAGGTGCATACTAACAGTAGACATCGCCATACACAATTAACAAAGAAAGTAGCGCTATGTAACACTATAGCATGCAAACATTAAATATATGACATTTACTGCTCTGAAAAATAAGAAAAAAATGAAGATACTTAGCGAATACATTGGTCAATTCATGTGTACCCAGCAGCCAACGACAAGGAGATCCTCTTTGCAATTTACGTGCTAAGTATCTCTGTAGACTCTCGGGGTCACACTGTGCTCAGCCTGACTCAAAATTCTTGCTACAGTGTAAGTCTATGGAGCATCAGAACGAGGGTCCATAGTGTTATGATTGGGAAACCGAGGAGGAAAAACAAGACAAGCTAAGTCTCAGAAAACCAGAGAAGTTGGAAACTATGCAGATTGCAGATCCCTGATCTTAACCGCACAACTAGAAGCAGTCGTGGAGCGTTCCTACGTTGGTCCTAGACGCCTCGCCACAACTGGAGAACTACATAAGCCTAAAGAAGGAAAAGAGGAAAACTAACTGCCCCAGAGCAGACCCCAAAGGAAAGACAGCCCCCCACATGTATTGACGGTGAAGCAAGATGAAAATACAAACAAAGGCAGGAAAATAGGCTGAGCAAACGATGGGGCCCATCTAAATAAAAAGGACAGAAAAGGAAAGACACTGTCTGCAATCTGCCAAAAACAACCTACAAAAATATTGTCCAACACTTCTGATAGCAAAATTAACCCTGAAGTCACTAGACTTCTAAACCTATATCAGCACTCTGAAATATTCTGAGACAGAGCAAAAAAGAGGCCAATCTAATAAGGGACAAAAAGCAGATTGGCAAATACTGATTAATAGGAGTGGAATTTCAGCCTAGCCCCAGCAGGGGCAGGCTGATTACACAACAAACTGAATTGACCAACAAGCGCAAGTGTGAACATTAGCAAAAAACACACTTAACTTGAGAAGACTGGAAGAGAGCTGAAGTCCAGGACCTGAGAAGCAGACTGAATCACCAGCACCTGGATAGGGCATCGGCTGTCTTATATCCAGTCTGAAACTCCAGAGATCCAATCGTTATCTTCCTCATCAGGTGGCAGATCATTACCACTTAAACCAACCGCACTACCTCCTGTCACCACCAGAGGGAGAACGGAAGGGGAATTCTCAACTGGTGGAGCAGAAAATGAGTTCATGACACCATAGGCTTTCATTGGAAAATAGACTTCCGGCTCACACACAGAGAATATAGGGAGCAGGGTAGTCAAAATTGCAGTGACATCACTGAGAAAGGAGCAGAATGGTGCTGGATGTGGAAAACAGCGGCAGTAGGTATGTATATTACTACACACACTAAACTACACGCAAATACATACTCAAATTTAATGGAAAAAATATTCATAGGAGGGCTTCCTGAAACACTACCATTTGGTATAATATGCCATAAATAAAATATTAAATAGTATCAGCGGACCCAGTAAACAGTAAAGTAATTATAATAAAAATAAGTGTAAAAACTTAGTCATGTGAAAAAAATTAGTATACACACACCGTATAACCTTGACAGGAGAAACCGCTACATTTTGTACATCTAAAGTACAGTGCGTGTTCCGAGCGGAAAACGGCAAGAGAATGGATATCACTCTTTTTTAACCACTGAAGTGTTTGAAAGAATTAACAAAAGCCTCAACATATTACCATCAAGTCGTTTTTGCCTAGAACTGCATACAGCATGTTCATTCTTTTGCGCGTTTTCTGAATCCTAGTCGAAATCCACATGATAAAAACATTGTGTGCACATAGCCTTCAGCCAGTTTCACACATCTATGTTTTGCGCCCCGTGATGCATGGATTTAGCCACGAGTCTCATGACCCGAAGTTAGCACTCACATCCTTTACAATGAGGCTGCCAAGTTTGGATCAAAAGACGTTTGCGAACTTCTTATAGTGCGCGCTGGACCAATTTTTTGTCCTTATGAGTGAGTTTTCACAAACCTCTTTGCCTCTGTTCTCGGAGGAGGTAAAAAAAATAGAAAAGAAAACACTATTTACCCCCAAAAATATTAGTATGTCAATGGCAATTCCACAAGATTAGATATCACACAGAAACATAAAAAAAGAATAGATCTGCAAAACCGAGACATCGTCCATTATCCTGATATATCCAATTTACTCATGGAGTATGGAGTGTTGTAATGTTTTATTCTGGAAATACCGGTAGCTAAAAATATTGAATGTGTTGCACGAAAAGAATCTGGAAAAATCTGCTAAATTGTTAATGATAATTTCTGGGGTTTCCCTGCTTTCTCATTCTTACCACAATCAGAGATTATTGGCGTGAAAGTAGAAGAAGTGGTCAGGTCATGGTGGGACTTCCCTCTTTATAACTCTCCCGCAACATAAATAGTGAAGTGGTGAGCAGGATGACCTTTGGTATCTTCTCTGTTAAGTAACAAACTGTACTTTAGATAGTGTATTGCTTTATGGCCATCAGTAAAGGGGTTTTCCTAACCATAACCCCTTATTGACCACTAATACACCTTTTTACAGCAGCATCTAAGCTTTATGCTAGAGCGCCCCCGTTTTACAATGCTCCAATGTCAGGTTCAGATGGCCATATTTCACCGTTCATATAAGGAATGCAATGTCTGGACAGTCCGAGGGTCTCCTGATCCGATCTCTTATGGAATTGTGAAGGCTGCAACCAATCAGATGCCACAGACTGACTGCAGAGATCATATGACAAAGACAAAAATTCTACTGAAAAATGTGGTACCTCGAACAACAATAGGTCAACGAACTGGCAGATGACCACATATCTCACAATGGTGAAGTGTACTGAGGGAGCGCCGTCTATCTGGTGCTACCTGCATATAATTTGGAATAATTCACAATTGAACTGGATGAGTGGAGCAGGGTTTTTCTTCACATAATGATTTGATGGTCTCAGATTTTAAGTGCTTCTCACAAAGTTAGAATATCATCAAAAAGTTATTTACGGTATTTCAGTTCTTCAATACAAAAAGTGAAACTCATATATTATAAAGAGTCATTACAGAGTGATCTATTTCACATGTTTATTTCTGTTAATGTTGATGATTATGGCTTACAGCCAATGAAAACCCAAAAGTCATTATCTCAGTAAATTAGAATACTTTATAACACCAGCTTGTAAAAATTATTTTAAAATCCAAATGTGGGCCTACTGAAATGTATGTTCAGTAAGCACTCAATGCTTGGCCGGGCTCCTTTGACATCAATTACTGCATCAATGCGGCGTGGCATGGAGGCGATCAGCCTGTGGCACTGCTGAGGTGTTATGGAAGCCCAGGTTGCTTTTATAGCAGCCTTCAGCTCGTCTGCAATATTATGTAAGGCTGGTGTTCCACTTGCAGCTGTAATGCGAAAAACTCGCCTCAATATCGGGCACTGCTGCCGGCACTCGGGACCAGAGTGTGCGGCTGCATGTATTTCTATTCAGCTAAAAGCTCCAGTCTGGTAGGGATGTGCTGCTCAGTCTTTTTCTGTTTGTAACAAACAAAATGTTTTGTTTTTTTTTAATTCAGATTTTTTTCACCATTTAAATAAAAAAAAAGGCTATGCAAGTTTGGTATCTGTGCACTTGTACTGACCTGCAGAATCATGTTGGCAGATCAGTTTTTCCATAAAGTGAGTGAACATGGTAAATAAAAAACCCAAAAAATAATTGTGGAATTGCACTTTTTATGCAATGTCGACACATCCCAGAATTTTTTCTCACTTTCCAGTGCTTAACTTGATAAATTGATGTCACTAAAAAGTACAAATTGTCCCACAAAAAAACAAGCCCTCATAACGATATGAGGATGGAAAAATAAAAATTGCTCTTGGAAGAAGAAAAGGAAAAAGCAAAAACAAAAAAAACGGAAAATTGCAAGGGGGTGAGGGGGTTAAGGTGTTAAGGAGTTAAAGGGAAACTGTCAGCAAAAGCACAGTATCCCTCCAGCCATCCTGGTAATCTGCAGGTAAATGCTGTTTCAGTCTGAAGTGAAAGTGCATCCACAAGGAGAAAATAAAGTTGTGATCTCCCTGCAGCATCACGTGTCCAGTCATTTGTCAGAGGGAAATGTGAGCGCTGCAGCCCATCAGCAGAAACCGACTGGATAGAGCACTCACGTGGCATAAATTCAAATTTCAGATACCAGACACCAATGTCGCTGGAACAGTGCCAATACAGGAGACTACAGCTTTTAAGAAGGGATTATCCACAGTATAGTGTGTTCTTTACTGTGGCATTCTTCCTTCAATTGTCTTCCATTTTTTAAGTCATTTTTTTCAAACATACCATAAACTTCTATTGTTTGTGCCTTGGATTAAAAAAATGCATGCGTTTGTTTGAAAAAAAAGCATTAAAAAGGCATGCATTAAAAAAAGATGCGTAAAAAAAGCACCGAAGAAAGCCTTCAGAAAAAAAATGGTAGAAATTTGCACCTGCTTACATTTTTTTAACAAATAAAGAGCACGTAATGTGCGTCTATAGAGGAACCCTGCAACTGAAACTTCAACCACCCATAGTGGCCAATGGCTGTACAATTTTGAATGATTTTCAATCATGAAGAGACAATTTGCATATTTAATTTCCCAGAGAAGCATGGAAGGCGTTTAAGTCTCCTTACCCATTAGACTACTATCCACCAGAAATTGGGTTCCAACCAAATGTGGACACAGGACTGAGTGTTCATACCCTTTTCAGATTGCCAATTTTCCATTTACCATCCTGAAAAAAAAACAATGGATTTTTCATCCATATACCATCTATATGACATCAACTCTACTCATCAACAATAAAAAATGATAGTAGACCAAATGCAGTTAATGATGTAATGATTGCAATTAATCTATTAAAAACAGTTGCCATATGGTTAGATTACTTAATAAGATTTTTACCAGGTCGAAACGTTTCATTATGTATTTGGCATAATACATTTCTACTTAATTTTGTACACCTGCAGTAGATGCTGTTGATTAGTTTGTGGCCATATGAATAGTGTGCCTGTATTGTTCTGTCCCCACATGAGGCGAATGGAGGTGTAGTTGAGTGGGGCTGGGAGAGATTCCTACCTTCCATTTCCTCAATGCAGAGCAGACAGGACCATTGTTGCTGTTTTGCTGTTCATGCGTCCGGAGAGATGATACACACCAGATATTGTGAAGTCCAGACTTGTTTATTGGAAATCTGGACATACAGTATATGATTGGTAATGCAGGACTTCTCCAGAAATGCAGGTATAACGACCAAGGTGGTACAGCAAGATGCAGCAAGGTGAGCAACGGATTTGTATGTGATTATGGTCAAAAAACTGATGCCTTCCACAGCCTGGTAAGCGTGTCTCTCCCAGGTGAAAAATAAACTAGTAATGGCCACCGGCAGGAAGAGAAGGAGTCACCTGACCAGGAAGTGGGAGGCATGTACTAGAATTAATTAGCTGCTGTCTGCTATACAGAAAAGGACAAATTTGCAAATAAAGTCCGTGGAGCCTCATTTAAGAGTCTCAAACACAGGACTAGACCTTGGGGATGAATTGTAATACGCTCTCCCACTGAGAGTCCGAGATTGGTCCCACATCCTCTTCCCATTTTTCTCTGGACTTAGCCGGGTGCCTTACTAGGAATAAATCCAAAAAAAAACCTATATACGAGGGAGATGAAACCCTTAGTGCCCCTCAGTGACCCTATAAGATGCACCATCACATCTGATTGCATTGTTTCGTGATGTTGGTCTACTAGGCATTGCTCCCACCTAGCCAGAATCCTACTCCACACTGATGAGGGGCAACACCCCGAAACAGCTGTCTGTGGATGGATACCTGGCCTTGGTATTTCCCTTGTCATATCTGTAAACTCGTAAAGAGCTGGATATTGACTTAAAGGGCCACTTAATATGGTGGTAATGGTGGTTTCCGAAAGGAGCCACCCCTTGGCTGGGTCCTTCCCTGGAGGAAGATCTGGCCAGTCCCATGTTTGAGACTCTTAAATGGGGCTCCACGGACTTTATTTGCATATTTGTATTTCCCAGGGAGCATTGCACCTAGGATTTCACTGATTGAGCGCCTTTGCCGGCTGCAGCAGTGTTTTCTTTGACTGGTCTCCCTGAAGTCAGTGATTGTTTTGTGATGTTGGTCTACTAGGCATTGCTCCCACCTAGCCAGAATCCTACTCCACTGATGTGGGGCAACACCCCGAAACAGCTCTGTGGATGGATACCTGGCCCTGGTATTTCCCTTGTCATATCTGTAAACTCGTAAAGAGCTGGATATTGATTTAAAGGGCCACTTAATATGGTGGTAATGGTGGTTTCCGAAAGGAGCCGCCCCTTGGCGGGGTCCTTCCCTGGAGGAAGATCTGGCTAGTCCCGTATTTGAGACTCTTAAATGAGGCTCCACGGACTTTATTTGCATATTCGTATTTCCCAGGGAGCATTGCACCTAGGATTTCACTGATTGAGTGCCTTTACTGGCTGCCGCAGTGTTTTCTTTGACTGGTCTCCCTGAGGTCAGTGATTGTTTCGTGATACAGAAAAGGACAGCAGGTGGCAGCAGACCAAATGCAAAACTGAATACAAGAAAGGTAACATAACACAATCTATATAAGCATATAGTCATAACCTTAGATGGAACAGCACACTCCCCGTCTGAAATTCCGTAAGGGATTTCACTATATTAATGTTTTTTGATTAAGTAAAGTTCAATAACCTAGAAAGGAAACACAAATATGCATGCAATAATAACAACTTCAAAACGAGGTAGATGACAGTCAGTTCCTGAGACAATCCAATGATACCCATCTTCGGATCGGAGAAACCGCACTAGGCCAAACTGCCTCCGACCCAACGGTAATCCAATGGATGAAGTAGTAGGGCAGTGTTCTGTTCATGATTCATCCTACCAGAACATTCTCAAATGGTAGTGATTTATGGCCAACGTGCCAACCGTGACAGTCTTTGTCTCCACGTGAGCTGAGATAAGATCTCGCAATGTGGACTAACCCTGCGATAGTCTTGACGAGTCTCATCCAATTGGAGAAGCGTTTGAAGCGCTGGCAACCGAGGCTGAAGGTTGGTTTAGCGTTCGTAGCCAAGGCACTGACCTCGGAGCGGACTTCTGGATCGCAATCCGGATCCTGGATGCTGAAGACTTCCTGGACATGTTCACTTCCCTTCTGTTCCAACAGAAACTTAGGACCTGAAAGCCAAGAAGAGTTAGCAAAGGACCTTATAGACATAGGTCTAGTGGCATGGTCAGCTGGATTAAGTTCAGATGAGATATAGTGCCATTGTTCAGGCTTGCAAGACCTCCTTATTCTCTCGATGCGATTACTGACGTACACGTAGAAGTGCCTTGTTTGGTTGTAGATGTAACCTAAGAAAACCTTACTGTCACTGTAGTATTGCACATCTATGTTGGTGTCCAGCTCGTGCTGTATAAAGTCTGCGAGTTCTACTGCAAGCACGGTCGCACAGAGTTCAAGCCTGGGAATAGTGTGGTCAGGCTTGGGAGCCAACTTAGCCTTGCCGAAGACGAACCCAACGTGATCTTGATTGTCGGGTCCCGTCACCTTCAGATAGGCAACTGCTGCAATGGCCTCCGTGGATGCATCCGAGAACACATGGAGTTCCTTCCTAGTGCTAGCAGCAAGTGAGGTTCTGGCATAGCATCTTGGTATATGGATTTCATCCAAGGCACACAAAAATCTAAGCTTAGCTTGGTTCAGCATACCTTGGGTCCTCTTGAGTAGATCGATAGCCGCTTTTTCTGTGGGCAGAGATTTTAGTCCATCATCTACATAGAAGTCTTTCTCTACAAAGTCTATGGCATCTGTTCCATATTCAGACTCTCCTTCTTGAGTGGTTCTCCGCAGGCCATAGGTTGCCACTGCGGGAGGGCTGTTCCCGAATACGTGCACCCTCATGTGATACACCACCATCTCTTTGCTGGGGTCATTGTCCTTGTACCATAGGAACCTGAGGAAATTCCTGTGGTCCTCTCTATGAAACAGTGGAACATCTGTTCAATGTCGGCGGTGATGGAGATGGGCTCTTTCCGGAACCTCATCAACACTCCTACTAGGTTGTTTGTAAGGTTAGGACCCGTGAGGAAGACATCGTTGAGAGATACACCTAGATGTTTGGCGCTTGAATCAAAGACAACTCTAATTTGCTTAGGTTTCCGTGGGTGATATACTCCGAATAAGGGTAGGTACCAGCACTCCTCGTTTTCTTTTAAGGGAGGAGCTGGCTTTGCATGGTTATTCCACAATATCTTGCTCATAAAGGTGACAATGTGTTCTTTCATCTCCGGTTTGTTGCTAAGTGTGTGCTGGAGAGAGTTGAATCTGGACAAGGCTTGTTCATGATTGTTCGGGAGTCTTACCCTGGTAGCTCGGAAGGATAGAGGAAAAACCCAGTGATTGGTCTCATCCTTAAGGAACTTATTGACAAATTCCTTGTCTTCCATTGATTGGGCTACTCTGTTGTCATCCTTAGTTTAATGAAACACCGATCTTTCCAAGTCGTCTGCATAGGGAGAAGGAATGACATCAGGCAGCTGTACAGGATCTGGAGGCTTCTCTTTCACGTCGTAGTGATGAGGGCATGGTTTGCAGAGAGTAGCTCGTCTGTCTCTGCGTACATAAGTCTTAAAGGAATCAACTCTTGTTTGGTCCAAGCACACATTTCCTACGATTACCCACCCCAAGTCGAGTCTCTGTGTGTAGGGGGCGTAGTCAGGACCATTACACTGTCGGCGGACCTTATGTATCCTTAAATTGTCTCTGCCGAGCAGAAGTAGGATTTCAGCATCTGAGTCCATAGGTGGGATAACGCTGACTAGGTGCCTTAGGTGTGGTTGGTGGAATGCAGCTTCTGGGGTAGGGATCTCATCCCTTTGGTCGGGTATTTGATCGCATTCGATTAGCGTAGGTAGGGGTATTTCTACGCCTCTGTTGACAGGAGAAGCAAGGAAACCTTGTGCCCTCCTGCCGCTGGTCTCTATGCAGCCTGAGCAAGTATTCAGAGTATAGGGCGTTGCTGGTCCCTTGATTCCAAAGGCTTCAAAGAACTTGGGTCCAGCTAGGGATCGATTGCTCTGATCGACAATGATGGCATACATTTTTACTGCCCTCTCTGGTTGCCCTTCTGGATAAACTCTGGTTAGGCATATCCTGGCACAGCATTTATCACTTTGGCTCTCCCCACATACTTCTGAGCATGAGCAGGAGACAGCCGTGGTAGAATTGGCATTATTCTGTGGCTCCCCGCCATGGCTTGTAGCAGGACTAGAGGTAACTGCGACTGCTGGTGGCTGAGGTTGGATGCAAAGCTGAAGGGTGTTTGTCACTATGACACTCTTCACACTTAATGGCAGATTTACAGTCCTTGGCCATGTGTCCTAATGAGGCACAGCACTTGAAACATACCCCAAGTTCGCTGAGGAAATTCTTGCACTCCTGCATGGTTTTGGACCTGAAGCCTCTACATTTATTCAGTGAGTGCGGTATTTTGTGAATGGGACACTCACGATTGAAAGACTTATCTCTCGATGGAATAGTGTACTGTTTTTCGGCAGTTACTGCAGATGGTGACAGGTTAGTCTTTCTGACACTTATACTGCTCCTCAAGTCCTTGCATCTATGTGAGACGCTTTCATACCTTGATGACGGTGTTGCGGGAGCTGTAGTGTTAGACTCCAGGAAGTCTAGGCTAGGGTCATTCCTCATTTGGGCCTGTTCGTCGACAAACTTGCAGAACTGATCGAACGGAGGAAAGGTGACATCATGTGACCTTTTGTACCTGGAAATGCATACTGCCCACTTCTCTTGCAGACTATGTGGCAGCTTTGAGACGATTGGTTTCACCCCATGGGCAGGTAGCACAATCCAGACAGACGAGGGTCTTTTTTTGCGAGTTCCAGCTCCATAAGCAGATCGCTTAAGTCCAGAAGCTTGTGGGCTTCCTTAAAGTTGATCCTTGGAACGTTCTGCAGTCTCTTGAATAGGGACTTTTCTATGGCTTCAGCGCTGCCATAGGTTCTTTTGAGTCTCAGCCAGGCAGCATCGAGACCTGCTTCAGATTGCCCCACGTAGACGGTCTGAAGACTCTTGATACGGTTTGTGGAGTCAGGACCCAACCATTTTACCATGAGGTAGAGCTCCAGTTCTGCAGATAGGTTGAGGTCAGCAATGGTGGCCTTGAGGGATGCTTTCCTGGCTCTGCAGTTCTCTGC
Source organism: Dendrobates tinctorius (assembly GCF_039654945.1). Taxonomy (NCBI): domain Eukaryota; kingdom Metazoa; phylum Chordata; class Amphibia; order Anura; family Dendrobatidae; genus Dendrobates; species Dendrobates tinctorius. The sequence continues at coordinate 41,721,227 of NW_027361697.1, forward strand.
ACAGTCGTCAAACTTTGAGAGGCTGGTGCTGATTAGATCTTTGCTCACCATAAACCTGGCTAACTCGGGCATATCCGATCCTTCACTCCTTGTTACCATGTTAGCTTGTGTTGCCTCTCGGGTGTATAAGCTGTGTGGCGTGGAAGGGTGAATTGTTCCCGGGTAGAATGATGTTGCTGCAGGGTTGAGCTGTGGTTTAACCTCTGGAGATTTCGATGACTGCGGCTTGAACTGTGGAGATGGACTGGAGTGCATCTTATGGTCGTCTTGTGATGATTGCTGCACCTGAGGGGACACATTATGGCGTTGGTCTTGGGTCTCTGCAGATGCTGTGGGTAACACTGGCACTGTAAGTTGGGCTGACTTGGACGTTTCCACATTGGTGGGTTGAACGTCGCTGGAAAGGTGTGTGCTGCAGAGATGTTTCTGCACGTAATCACTGGTACAGACAGCTGGGTCCTCTTCTTCCAGTGGTGGTAGGCAAATCGGGTCGAGGTTTTGCTTCAATGCTTGCTCGAGTATTTTTACTTCAGCTAATGCGATTTTTTCCTCCATTTCTATTTGAAGAATCTTTGCACGAGCCTCTGCTTCTGTTTGAAGGATCTTTGCTTGGGCCTCTGTTTCTGCCTCAGCTTTCTTGGCTTCTGCCTCTGCTTCTGCTTTCTTGGCTTCTGCCTCTGCTTTCTTGGCTTCTGCCTCTGCTTCTGTTTTCTTTCTGTGTAGGAGCGTCTTAGTTTGGATCGCCCTGCGTTTAAACGGGCCTCTAGGATTCTGTCACTGAGGGCTGAAGTTCTTGAGCAGGATGATTTGTATGACCGAGCAGAGTGTCTGGATGAGCCTGACCTGTGAGATCCAGCTTCTTGCAGATAAGCGATACGAAGCTCCGCTTTATCTCTGGTGTCTTGCACAGCGGCGTCCTTTTCTTTCTGTGGAATCCACTTTGCTTAATTCTGATGAGGCTTCATCAATATTAGAGTCTTTTAGGAAGGCAACGTACCTTGCGGATAGTCTCTTGTATCTTCCGTGCGCCGTGTCTAGCCATTTTATAGTGTCCTATAGACTCGCTGCATCATTTTTGTGGCGTTGGATGCTTGACATGAGGGAGGTGACTCGTTCCCATAGGTCGTCCAGGTTGTCATTGAACTCATCCTTTGTACTGTGATAGTTTTCGACAGCCTTTATGGTTGGTTTGAAAGAGCGTCTTGGTCGTGAGTCTTGGTCTGTTTCTGAAGCTGGCTGTTTCCCCCTCTTCATAATGGACAGTATCGGGTAGTATTTGCTCTGTTTCAGCAGTGGGAGACTGTGCAGGGTCTTTTTCGGCCATTTTGATTTAAGGTGCACTGTCTCTTTAAGAAACTGAACTTTTGAATTGGGGGCTGGAAATCACAGTGCAGCTTAGTTAAGACATCCTGACGAGATCCCCAATGTGTTTTTAGAGAATTGTGGGGTTTTGCAGTCCGATAATCTGCAGCAATGTTGTATAATATACAGACAGTCTCTATGCACAATGCGGTCTGGGGTGATGCTGCAGTTTTTTAGCAGAGCAGGGCTGCAGTATGTGAGCAGGCAGACGGGTTAGGATATAAGGGTGATTTTTTGCCGGGCTTCAAGGCAGTTTTTTGACTGTTCTGTCCCTACATGAGGCGAATGGAGGTGTAGTTGAGTGGGGCTGGGAGAGATTCCTACCTTCCGTTTCCTCAATGCAGAGCAGACAGGACCATTGTTGCTGTTTTGCTGTTCATGCGTCCGGAGAGATGATACACACCAGATATTGTGAAGTCCAGACTTGTTTATTGGAAATCTGGACATACAGCGTATGATTGGTAATGCAGGACTTCTCCAGAAATGCAGGTGTAACGACCAAGGTGGTACAGCAAGATGCAGCAAGGTGAGCAATGGATTTGTATGTGATTATGGTCAAAAAACTGATGCCTTCCACAGCCTGGTAAGCGTGTCTCTCCCGGGTGAAAAATAAACTAGTAATGTCCACCGGCAGGAAGAGAAGGAGTCACCTGACCTGGAAGTGAGAGGCATGTACTAGAATTAATTAGCTGCCGTTTGCTATACAGAAAAGGACAGTAGGTGGCAGCAGACCAAATGCAAAACTGAATACAAGAAAGGTAACATAACACAATCTATATAAGCATATATTCATAACCTTAGATGGAACAGCACATGTATGACATGTTCATAGGACCCATTTACTTTAATGGGTGAGTCTCATCCAACATACAGAAAAGACTAGTGGATTCTGCTTGTACGATCAGTGTGAAGAAGTGCCCGTCTCTCCTAGTCCAATAATTTACTGCTACTGTCTGATTTTCACGTGGTCAGCACACACTGAAAATACGACCATCTGATCCTGGCATGACAGTTTCTTGAGAATGGGTGTGTAGGTTTAAAGGGACTGTCAGCACAGAATGCCTGTTCAAACCATGTACAGGCGCTCGGTGATCCCATGGTGGAGCCAAAAATGTAAGGGCTCCTTCCCACCTACTTGCTTTCTATTTCCCCTCCCCCTCTATTTTGATTGACAGCTCTGGCGATATAGAGTCAGAGAAGTGCAGCGATAGTTGGAAAACATGGAGGAAAGGTGCGCTTAAATGTTTGGCCGCACCAAGGGTGCACTGAGCGCCTGTACTTGGTTTGATCATTCTGTGCAGACAAATGAATAAATGAAGATGGGGAAACTCTAGTGCTACAGATGTGAAAGTAACAAAGCTTGCTGCCATCTCTAGAGGAACAGAAGAGTTCGGCTGGTTAGACATCTGCATGCTTATCTTTGCATTACATGGCAGACATTGCGGAGTAGTTTGGGCAGCATCAGTTGGATATCAGTTAAAAATTTAGAACTTCAAAAGAAACATACAATAAGGGCATGAAAGAAGATAACATTGTATTCTACAGAAATTAGGAATAAATGAGGAATATTTATTATGACTAGCGGGACATTATACATACAAAATTGTTATTTCACAAATATCACTGACATCAAATTTCTGAGAGGAGTAAGAAAGCGAATGGCAAAGCATTCGGCAACTATAAGTGTGTTGTGTACTAGAGATCATGGGAAAATGACATGATCTCACCAAATGATCTCACCCACCAAGGGATGATGGGGCAGACACAGAAGAGGCTCCTGTGCAAGAACAATATATGGGTCCTTTTAAGCCCAACAGCTCATCATAATGCACACTGTCACCTACTTTGGTGGTCGTATTGGCCTCCTTAACTCATGGGCCGTTTGTGTGGCTGCACAGGTTGCACCAATGATATATCCGTCCCTGATGGAAGCTGCTCTGCTGGTAGAAGATGAATATCCACAGGACTCCAGAATTGTTAATGCACCACTCCAATGTTTTTTTTTATTGCACCGCTCGAGTGAAGCTATAAATGTAATTCCCCTGCCCCCTATCTGGTACTCACCTGCCGCCGCCTTCCATAATTTTCCAGAGTTTCGTCTCCGGCGAAAAGTGAGCTGCCGGCGGCTCCAATATTTCATGGAGCATCACGGAGGTCACTTTTCAATTCACGTCTACGAGAGCCTTGTTCTAGCCTCTATCCGGCTGTCATAGACTTGTATTGAGAGACTATCACATAATTTCAGACTTCCGGCCTTTCTGAATCTATGCTCACAAGATGGCATTGCAGGACTGGAATGGTGCCAAAAAATGGTGAACATGACGGAGGGTGAGTATATGACCATGGGCAGGGGACTTACATTTAAAGTGCCACTCCAGTGCTGAAAAAAACCAAAATGCTGGAGTGGTGCTTTAAATATCAGCAGTTACTTATATTTTTTAGAGGCTAATAAATTCATGTACAACAAATAGCGTCTCTCAAGATACTGTGTGATGCCGGACATTGTAATTTATAGCTATGGGCAAAAGGTAACCAAACATAACGTGGTAAAACTAGTGTTACTAAGTGTAAAATACAGCAGGTAATAGTAAAATTAATCATAACAATAACAATAAGGCCTCTTTCACACATCAGGTTTTCGCCGTCAGGTGCGATCCGGCGCTTTTGACAGAAACCGGATCCGGCGAAATGCAATGCCGGATCCGGTTTCCCCCCCATTGACTTGCATTTGCGCCGGATCGCGCCGGATGGCCATGCGTTTCATCCGGTTTTCGCCGGATCCGGCAATGTGTCGCAATGTGTCGCGATCCGGCGTCTGGAAAAAACGTCTACTGTAACGTTTTTTGTCTCCGGCGAAAAAGCCGGACACGCCGGATCCGGCGCGTCCGGCTTTTTCACACAATGAAAGCCTATGAGCGCCGCAATGCGCCGGATCCGGCGAAAGCCTGATCCGGCGGCCGGATCCGGTTTTTTGGTCTGAGCATGCTCAGTAGCTCTGCCCACAAGACATATATAAAAGCAAGACAGTGGGACCCACAGCCACACCCAACATGCCACCCAAGACAGCAACCAGGCGCAGGAGAAGGCAGGAGACATCTGCAGCAGCACCATCAGCACCACCCCAATTGGAGCAGCATGCTGAACAACGGGAGGGGAGTCCAGCAGCAGATGAGAGACGGTAATTATCAAATCACCCATTCCTCCAAACTAGGGCTATTGAATATCAAGATATTCATTGGCCCTTTGTTTCTCTTTATTCAACAGCCGCCCAATAGATGCAGCAGCAGCAGCAGCAGCAATGGCAGCAGCTGGAACACCACCCACAGGCATGGAGTGTGGCCACCAGGAAGACAGCACATCATCTTCTGGGAGCCCTCCCTCGCATCGTCAGCGTTTGACGGTAAGTTTTTATTTCCAAAATCCATCTTCTCTGTAATATATGTCTATTCATGGCCTTTTATTTCAAAACCGGAATCACAAGATGAAGAGGAGCTCCCAGAAGAAGAAGGAAGGGGTGGACAGACACCTGGAGTGGGCTCACAATTCGTAAGTTTTTTGCATCAAACGCAGAAACACAACATCACACTACACACAACACATAGAAAACAATGTTCTGCAGACCACACACAGCAAACAAATGCCTACATCCAAAGACATCACTTTTTTTGTTTTCTTCTCTAGTCTTCCCAATCTGGTGCTTGGCCAAGAGGTGCTCGCAGTGCCTCCCAGGGTCGTCGGCGACAGCAACGCGGCGGTCACCAGCGTGTAAGTATAAATATTTTTGCTTTGTTTTTTTGCACTTTTTATTTCATTTCTTTTGTGGAGGCTAATTATGTTATTTTTGTCTTTTTCTTTAACAGCCTTCACAGCGTGCTCCCGACTCTGACGTTGAGGATGGAGGGATTGATGTGGACCGCCTCATCGATCTCGTCAGAGAAAGGGAGCCGCTCTGGAATATGGCTGACCGCCGCCACGCTGACCTGATCGTTACCCGACGACTCTGGGAGGAAATCTGTTCGCTCCTTGTGGGCCGCTGGGAGGACCTCGATGTTCGGGCCCAGATTACAGAGCGTAAGTATATACAGTACCGGTTGCTTGATGTAAACCAGTGTTTCCCGAACTCCAGTCCTCGTGGTCCCCACGGATCATGTGTTCAGGATTTCTATTTACTATGGAAATCCTGAAAACATGACCCCTGGGGACCATGAGGACTGGAGTTTGGGAAACACTGATGTTGTATACTAACCACTCCTTTCTCGTTTCAGGGAACAGAATTGTGAATCGGTGGCGGTCTGTGAGAGATCGTTTCAAGAAGGAGTTCAATAAAGAGATGCGGGCCCCGAGTGGATCTGGAGGACGCAGGAGCAAGTACAAGTACGCAGAAGCCCTGTCGTTCCTCCGGGAAACAATGGTCACCAGAAGGTAAATATTACACACCACATGTGAAAAAAAATGTTAGATGTAAATTTTTTTTTCAGCCAGGGCCATACCATGTCAGTATTTTAATTGTTTTTTTTTCTCTTTATTCCACAGCACGGTGAGCAGCACTCGGGAGCCTGCACGATTGGACCCTTCTGAGGCGATCCCTGAGGAGACCGGCACCGAGGGACACTTCGACCGCCCCGGTACATCTGCACCTTCCCAGCCTTCCCACACATTCGACCCATCTGTCCCATCCACCAGCACAGGAGCATCGTGGCCGCCTACATTACATGAAGCTGCTGGTGAGGAGATCGCTTTCCCTTTACCCCACCCTTCTGCCCCTGCCGCCTCTAGTACACCTGCGGGTACTGGGCGGCAGCGGCAGAGGGGTCAGGAAAAGACTTATGCGCCAGAGTTCTTGCATCTGAATGCATCTTTCCAGAACTGTCTAAAAGTCTTGTCAGAGCAAATCTCCGCAGGCTATCAGCAGATCAACTCCAGCATTCTGGAGGTGAAGACACTTCTGCAAACCATGCATTCAGAAGCAAGATCTTCGCCAAACCACACCTTTTTCAGGTCTGTTGTGGAGCGCATGGAAACGCTCTCTCCTGCCCAGCAGATGCATGTAATGCATTCATGCCATGCTGCTCTCCAGCAAGTTACCTCCCAACCTCCTCCTCCTCCTCCCACCACAGTAGTTCCTCCACCTGCACCCCCTCCAGCCACTTTCCATCCTCCCCCTCCTATTACATCTACACCCCCTCCAGCCACTTTCCATCCTCCCCCTCCTATTACATCTACACCCCCTCCAGCCACTTTCCATCCTCCCCCTCCTATTACATCTACACCCCCTCCAGCCACTTTCCATCCTCCCCCTCCTATTACATACCATCCACCTCCAGCCACTTTCCATCCTCCCCCTCCTATTACATACCATCCACCTCCCCAGCACCATCCACCTCCCCAGCACCATCCACCTCCCCAGCACCATCCACCTCCCCAGCACCAGCCACCTCCCCAGCACCAGCAACCTCCCCAGCACCAGCAACCTCACCAGTACCAGCAACCTCCACAGTACCTGCAAACTCCCCAGTACCAGCAACCTCCCCAGTACCAGACATCTCCCCACTTCCAGCAACCTGCCCCGTACCAGACATCTCCCCACTTCCAGCAACCTGCCCCGTACCAGACATCTCCCCACTTCCAGCAACCTGCCCCGTACCAGACATCTCCCCACTTCCAGCAACCTGCCCCGTACCAGACATCTCCCCACTTCCAGCAACCTGCCCCGTACCAAACTCCTTCCCCATACAACTTGCCATCAACATCATCTGCTCCTACAGTCCCTGCCCAACCCTCCACTCCACCACCCACCACCTCTTCTGCTTCCCACATGTCCACCCATTCAGTAGTTTTTTCCACACCTTCACCTCTAACTGTTCCTTCCCCACAACGATCCAAGTCCTCTCTCCACACTCCCAGTGTCGAAGTGTCCCGCAGCCCCTACAGCAGTATTTCCACCACACACTACACAGAATTATAATGTGTGTATTTCTTCAGAGGTGTCCTCAATGGAAATGGGTTCCTTGCATATAACAAAATTGTGGAGTACCACGCAAGCTTTGATCACCTCGTCCACAGTTTCTGTCTTGAGGTTGATCGCAGTCAATAGGACCCGCCATTTGGCTGTCAGAATACCAAAGGTACATTCAACCATTCTTCTTGCTCTTGTGAGGCGGTAATTAAAAATGCGTTTTGGTCTTGTCAATCCTCTGCTAGAGTACGGTTTCAAAAGGTGTTCTGACAGCTGGAAGGCTTCATCCCCTACACAGACAAATGGCATAGGTGGACCAGATGTTTGCGGCAGCGGTCTAGGTGGTGGGAACTGGAAGGTGTTTCCATACAGTTTACGCCCCATGGCAGACAGTTTGAAAACTTGAGAGTCATTGGAGCGGCCATAGGCCCCAATATCAACCGCAATAAATTTGTATTCCGCGTCAGCGATGGCCATGAGGACAATTGAAAAATATTTCTTGTAATTGAAATATTCCGATCCAGATCCAGCTGGCTTTACAATGCGGATATGTTTCCCGTCCACAGCGCCCAAGCAGTTTGGAAACTGACATATCTGTTGAAACTTGTCAGCAATTTCAATCCACCTCTCTGTTGTGGGCTCTGGTAAAAACTCTTCAGCTAAGGAGTCCCACAGTGCACGGCATGTGTACTTCACAATTCCAGATATGGTGGAAATCCCGAGTCTGTACTGGAAATGCAGTGACGAAAGGGATTCTCCAGTTGCAAGAAATCTGTGGGGAATTAACAAACAATAAATTAGTTTTAAATCACAGCATTACATACCAAAACTGACCTAACACTTGGAGATACAAATTACCACCAACAAGATTGCAGTGAAAGTGTGCTCTGATGCGATCATATCCAATAAATGTGGCTTACCTTAAAGTCACCATCAGACGCTCTGCGGGTGAAATGGAGAAGCGGCAATAGGTGTCCGCTTTTCTTATGAGGTGTGCAATGCGCTCCACCAAGTAATCAAAATTCTCCATTTTCATCCTAACATATCCAAAAAATGTATCCGGGTTTCGTCGAAGGTCCATGCATAGTGTAGAATAGACCCCACGCGTCATTCTCTTGGCTGTGATGGGGTGGATCCACAAACGTCGTCTACGATGCCTGATGCGCCGCTGTCTCGCTCTCTCCTTCTCCAGAACAATCACCCTCAAACGATTTGCCTCCGCTGTAAAATCCGCCAAATTCTTCAAAATATTTCCAATGACAACATCCATCTTCGCCAGTAAACTTGCTCTTCTCTCCAACCTGCACTTTCTCCTCTACAACCTGTCAAAGAAGGGCTGTAGGAACATGCTATATATAGTTTTCCAGTAGCCAATCCCGTTCGGAAGGCCACAAGGGTCAATTTTAAAAACCGGATCCGGCGTAATCCGTCGAAAAACGGATAGAAAAACGGATGAACCGGATGAGACGGATCCGGTTTTGTCTGTCAAGAAAAAGACGGATCCGGCAAAAAACCGGATCCGTCACATCCGGTTTTACTAAACATTTGCCGGATCCGGCGTTCCGGCACGACGCCGGATCGCGCCTGACGCCGAAAACCTGATGTGTGAAAGTAGCCTAAGAGGAACAACACTGCTAATTAAAATAATTGAGGAACACAGAGTTTCATGAAGTGACAATTAGGCCGGGATCACACATGCGAGAAACTCAGACAGGTCTCGCATCTCAATACCCTGCACTGTCGCCGGCACTCGGGAGCGGAGCGTACGGCTGCATAGAAATACATGCAGCCGCAAGCTCCTGTCCGAGTGCTGGCGGCAGTGCAGGGTATTGAGATGCGAGACCTGTCCGAGTTTCTCGCATGTGTGATCCCGGAATTAGTGGGATATTCTGGTTCTATTGTTTGGCCCACAAAGTAACAGTACCACAAAATCAATCCTTGGCTGTCTGGCCACCAACTGACCACATGCAGTGTCCTTTAATCAGTTCAAGGTAAGGCTATTTTCCCAAATTCTTAACCAGACATATGTTTTTCATCCATGCAGTTTATAGAGCTGTAAAATGAATTAAATCAATGATTTTGATTGGTAGTTGATTTATTTACCTACTTTTTATTTATTTTTCTTTCATTGCACACATTGAATCCTTCAGAAGGTCATAAAAGACCTTTGAGGAGAACTACAACATTTTAAAACTTTTTTTTAATCTGATTTCCCTGTAAGTAGGGCTGGTATATTAGCCTCAGTAACAGTAAAACTGCAGCCTCCTAACTACACAGCGGCGCTTCTGCTCCCTACCTACATCCAGAGACCACATGATTATTTAGGCTAAGTTCACACGTACCGGGGGTCTGCGGACAGCTGCGTACTTCCTCCCTGATCTCCGCCCACTTCCACACTTCTTCCGTTTAGGTCCGCTTACTTCTTTATGCATGCTGCGTACCCAATGTTAAAGATAGGTACGCAGGATGCATGCAGAAGTAGACGGTCCTAAATGGAAGAAGTGCGGAAGTGGGCGGAGCTTCAAGGAGGAAGTACGCAGCCGTCTGCTAAGCCCCGGTACGCAAGTGTGAACTTAGCCTAAGTTGGAGGAGGATGGCACTAGGACTTCTTATAATTGTGCACAGCGCGTTTCTTCATCACTGGGTATACAGCGTTCGAGAAGGTAGAGACAGTAATAAACTGTCCCTGCCTTCTCTACGAGTAGCTCAACTGTGTCTGACATCCAGATCCTCACTCCCACAGCTGCACGGTCATGTGCAAGAGCTCTGCAATGCATGGACGTTTTAGAACGTTATTGCACAGTAGAACACAGACCGTCAGGATGTTTATTGGTCCACAAGTATTTAAAGGGAATCTGTCAGCAAGTTTTTGCTATATAATCTGAGGACAGCATGAGGTAGGGGTTAAAATACAGAATTCAATGATGTATAACATGTCAAGCTTTGTGCTGTTATTTACTTACACTGAAGGTCTTATCACCTGGTGATTATCTATGCTGTGACTAGCTGGTGCGTTCATGTTAGTCTAACTCCGCCCCTCCCGTGATAAGCAGCTCACTGTCTATCAACAATGTACATGCAGAGCCTGGTGTGGGTGGGGGCAGCATCCTCAGCTTTGCTGCATCGCTAAATCTAAAAACTCTGACTGTGTCAGAACAGCTGCACCCAGTAAACTAAGTGACACATTGTTGGATTCAGCTTCTCTTTGCCTACATCATGCTGCTCTCAGATGAGGAAGAAAAAACCTACTGATAGATTCCCTTTAGCTATCACAGTCTGTAAGCGTACTGTCCAGCACATCAATAGAAAGATCAGTCCATAGCATTCTCCTACTGTGTTCTTGACTCTTACAGCGCTTGGTACAGCCTTTCCCAGAAGGGGTACAGTGTCTGAGAACCTCAAACCTTATTATAAAACAGTTCTCTCCGGTGTTGCATATGTAAGATGGTGTAGTAGCTGCTCTGCTACAACGGATATATATAAACCATAACAATAACCAGGGAGTATGACAGTGAAAATATAGACTGTAGAGAAATGTATGAGGCTGCTGTGGACCATCCTCCAGTTTAGGTCTTAGATTTGTTCTGATGGTGAGTGTTTTCAAATCATAATAAGCTCATCCCTCGTTATGATGTGTGTCTGTATGTATGTACAGAAAAACTGACTGATACAGGGAAACAGGAATGGAGGGGGAAAACATCTGGCATGTTTCCCAGAAAAGCCGTCCTTTCCAAGAACACTTAGATGCTACACATTCCATGTACATCATTAAGCATAGACCTTCCATAGTTGACGCGACCTCCTAGTATATTAGTTACTATGGTTGAAAAAAGATAGTAGAAAAAATAATTGGCATATGTTATGCTGATACAAAATGAACATAGATACTGATTACTCGTTCACGCTCCTTAAAGGAGTAGTCTCATTAAAATTTGCTACCAAAGCAACCTGGGCTTCCATAACCCCTCAGCAGTGCCACAGGCTGATCGCCTCCACGCCATGACACATTGATGCAGAAATCGATGCAAAAGGAGCCCCGACCAAGTATTGAGTGCATTTACTGAACATAGACTTCAGTAGGCCAACATTTCAGATTTTAAAGTCATTTTCAAGCTGGTGTTATAAAGTACCGTATATACTCGAATATAAGCCGAGATTTTCAGCCCAAAAAATTGGGCTGAAAGTCCCCCTCTCGTCTTATATTCGAGTCATATACAAAGGGGGTCAGAGGGGGAGGGGGGCGGGAGTGTCAGGTCATACTTACCCGTCCTGACGCTGTGTCTTGAGCCCCCAGCTTCTCCCCGTGCTCTCTCTTCCTGCCTTCAGCGGTCACGTGGTGCCGCTCATTAAAACTCATGAATATGCGCATATTCATGAGTTTTAATGAGCGGTACCACATGACCGCTGAAGGCAGGAAGAGAGAGCGCTGAGAAGCTGGGGGCTCAAGACACAGCGTCAGGACGGGTAAGTATAGCGATACTCACCTGTCCTGCGTCCATGGCTGCTTGCTGCTGTCTGTCATCGGTCAGTGACTTCAGACAGCAGAGGGCGCGGTGACGTGGTTAGTGCGCGCCGCGCCCCCTGCAGTCTGAACGTCACTGACTGATGACGTGGCAGATAGCGGTGAGCAGCTATGGACGCAGGACACGTGAGTATCTCAGGTGCCAGCAGTGACACCGGCATCTGACACCCAGCGACGGACAGGTGAGTATGTCTTTTTTTTATTTTTACATGCAGCAGCATGGGGCAGCATATGGCGGAACAATCTATGGAGCTTCTTATGGGGGCAGCATATGGGGGAATAATCTGGAGCTTCTTCTGGGGTCAGCATATGGGGGAACATTCTATGGAGCTTCTTATGGGGGCAACATATGGGGGAATAATCTGGAGCTTCTTCTGGGGTCAGCATATGGGGGAACAATCTATGGAGCTTCTTATGGGGGGCAGCATATGGGGGAACAATCTATGGCGCTTCTTATTGGGACACCATATGGGGGAATAATCTATGGAGCATTTCCCACCCTAGGCTTATACTCGAGTCAATAAGTTCTCCCAGTTTTTTGTGGCAAAATTAGGGGGGGTCGGCTTATACTCGGGTCGGCTTATACTCGAGTATATACGGTATTCTAATTTACTGAGATAATGACTTTTGGGTTTTCATTGTCTGTAAGCCATAATCATCAACATTAACAGAAATAAACACTGGAAATAGATCCCTGTTTGTAATGACTACATAATATATGAGTTTCACTTTTTGTATTGAAGAACTGTAATAAATTAACTTTTTGATGATATTTTCATTTTGTGAGATGCTTCTGTATATGTTAAATGACCGCTGATAGAAGAGCATGTGACCAGACCAGTTCTAAAAAATAATAATTTTATAAATATATATATATATATATATATATATATATATATATATATATAGTGAGAAACAGGTGGGAATAGTGGATGAGGGCAGGTATATCTCGCCCAGATTCCTTTCCTATGTGGCCTAGTCTGGTCAGTATCGCACCTGCTTGCTAATGAATAATGGGAGGTGGATATAAAAGGATGCAAGGTGGTTGTGTGAGTGTCTCAGCCTGGGAACACAGAGAGCCTGTCTGTGTGAGAGACACACGTGAGTGGAAGCAGTGCCCACTGCAACTGTGGTTTGGCTGGACGGGAGAAGCCCGCCAGTTGGTAGTTAGGTTGTCCATTGTTTAGTTAGTGCCGGACAGGCAAGGATTTGTTTTATGTTTTATTTCCTTTTGCATTGCTTTCACCATTAATAAACCTGACCCAGGGTCAGTTACACCCGAATCCCAGCTCTGCGCCTGAGTTTCATGCTGAACGCACGTGACCTTTGACCCCAGAAAAGGCGATCCCGGAGTGTTTTATCACATTGTGGTGGAGAACGCGGGCATCACGTTGCAAGCATGAGCATGGAGGACGTGGTGAAAGCGCTGGTACAGTCCACCGCCGTCCAGCAAGAAGCTAATCAGGTGATGATGGCCCAGCTGAAGGAGTTGGTGGACATGACAGTTACCGATCGTTCGCTTCTCCAGCAGGTGGCGCAGCGCTTGGCAAGCTTACCTGAGCTTAACCTGGAAGCCGAGTCGAGAGTGATTCACGTGAGTCGGTACTGGCAGAAAATGACGACCGAAGATGACGTCGAGGCATACCTGACCACGTTTGAACGAACGGCGGTGCGAGAAAAATGGCCGAAGGCACGATGGGCCGGCCTGATTGCCCCGTTTCTTTCCGGTGAGGCCCAAAAGGCTTATTATGACTTAGAGCCTGAAGCCGCGCAGGACTTTGACAAATTGAAAGCCGAGATCTTGGCCCAGCTGGGAGTGACGACCGCTGTCCGTGCACAGAGAGTGCATCAATGGACTTATCAGCCGGATAAACCACCGCGGTCCCAGATGTTCGACCTGATCCACGTGACAAAGAAGTGGCTACAACCCGAGGTGTTGACAGCGCCAGAGATAATCCAGAGAGTCGTCATGGACAAGTACCTGAGAGCTCTACCGCCAGCCCTGAGGAAGTGGGTAAGCCATGGAAATCCTACGACGGCAGATCAACTGGTGGATCTGGTTGAACGTTACTCCGTGGCGGAAGGACTCCGAGACGACGCTACCCCACCTCGTTCTTCATCGTCTCCACGTGGAACCGGTAAGACTGTTCCAGGGAGTAGGGGAGATGGAAAAATCCCTAAGACAGTGGGGGAGGAAAACGGGACTGCCCGCACTGCGAGGCCGAGAGTAACGAACTATGGTCTAAGCAAGGGGCCCGTTAGGTGTTTCCGCTGCCAAGAGATGGGACATATTGCTGCGAACTGTCCGGTCACTACTGAACCCATGCAGTGCGACGTCACAGACTCTAAAAACCGCATGTCTATGGTTGTACGGGTGGTGAGTGTGAATGCCGGTCAAAAGGATGTGGAAAAACACTTGTGTGATTTAATTGTTGATGGCAAAAATGTGGTGGCATTGTTAGACTCGGGAAGTGTGGTCACTCTGGTGAAGGCCAGTCTGGTGTCAGCCCCGACTGGACCATCAGACAAATTTTCTGTAACATGTGTGCATGGAGACACCTGTTCGTACCTCACCACGGTCATATGCATTACTACTTCCTATGGGTCTGTGCAACATAAAGTGGGACTCGTCCCGGCGTTATTGCATGATGTTATCCTGGGCCGGGATTTTCCCCACTTCTGGCAATTGTGGGAGAACCAGTTGATACCCCAGGGTAATAGTGTACATGATTCTTCTCCCAGGGTGCGTGTGGGTCCCGAACCCCTGGAAGAGGTCTCCCCGGAAGACTCTGGGGAAGAGTCTGCGGGAAATGACCTGCAGTTCTCGTTTTCAGTCATGGCGGGTGATACGGAGGAGACCGGGGAAGAGGAGGAGGCCGACAGCCGTCCACCTCCCCGTTTGCCGGATTTAGAAGTTCAGAAAGATGACTTCCAAAGCGAGCAAATAAAGGATCCTACCCTTTCTCAGGCTAGGACAAATGTAAAAGTGATAAATGGGGTACCCGTAGAACCTGGCTCTAGGCTGGCATATCCTTACATGGTTCTGGAGAATGATTTACTCTATCAGATAGAGAAAAAGGGGGAAGATACGGTGCAACTATTAGTCGTGCCAAAACTCTACCGGCGGCAGGTGCTGGACCTGGCCCACGGACATGTGATGGGAGGTCACCTGGGAGTCCAGAAAACCACCGAAAGGATATTACACTGTTTTGTTTGGCCAGGCATGCATCACGATATTCGTGTATATTGTGAGTCTTGTCCTGACTGCCAAGCCTCTGCACCTAAGCCCCGGTTCTGTAGCCCTTTGGTACCCCTACCTATTATTGAAGTCCCGTTTGAGAGGATTGGGATGGATTTAGTTGGGCCCCTTCCACGGTCTGCACGTGGACACCAACATATCCTGGTCATCTTGGATTATGCCACTCGTTACCCGGAGGCCATCCCTTTGCTTAACACGGCCACCAAGACGATTGCCAAGGAACTGGTGCATGTGTTTAGTCGGGTCGGTATACCAAAACAGATACTCACCGACCAGGGGACCCCCTTTATGTCCAGGATAATGAAGGAGCTCTGCCGATTGTTACAAATCGAACCGTTACGCACATCCGTGTATCACCCTCAAACAGACGGGTTGGTCGAACGGTTCAATAAAACTCTGAAGCAGATGCTGAGAAAGGTGATAGACAAGGATGGGAAGAACTGGGACTATTTACTTCCGTATTTGCTTTTTGCCATCAGGGAAGTACCCCAGTCTTCCACGGGATTCTCGCCTTTCGAGTTATTGTACGCCCGACGTCCTCGCGGACTGTTAGACGTTGCAAAAGAAACCTGGGAGGGTCAGGTCACTCCATTTAAAACAGTGATAGATCACGTCACACAAATGCAGGACCGTATTGCGGCTGTTATGCCTATCGTCTAAGAACACATGATACAGGCTCAAGGAGCCCAAAAAAGAATCTATGATAGGGGCGCCAAGATCCGTACGTTTACACCCGGAGATAGGGTGTTGATCCTGGTCCCCACGGTGGACAGTAAGTTCCTGGCAAAGTGGCAGGGCCCCTTTGAGATCAAGGAAAGAGTTGGTGAAGTAAACTACAAAGTATACCAGGCAGGTAAACGGAAACCTGAACAGATTTATCATGTAAATCTGATAAAGCCCTGGAAGGATCGGTCTGCCTTGTCAGCGGAGCTGGCCCGTCCTGTCTGCTCGCATACCGTACCGGAGGTACGGGTTGCAGAGACTCTCTCGGAGCGGCAAAAAACTGAGGTCAGGCAGTTTCTACTTCACAACCAAAAGTTTTTCTCAGAAAAACCCGGGCAGACTATGCTAATGAAACATGACATCGTAACGGAACCTGGTGTCACAGTTCACGTAAAGCCCTACCGAATCCCGGAAGCGTGCCGTGAAGCCGTTTCCCGAGAAGTGAAGGCAATGTTAGAGTTAGGAGTCATTGAGGAATCGCACAGTGCGTGGTCCAGCCTGATTGTGCTAATTCCTAAACCGGACGGCACCATCCGGTTCTGCAATGACTTCAGGAAACTGAATGCGGTCTCAAAATTTGATGCCTATCCTATGCCCCGGGTCGACGAGTTAATAGATCGGTTAGGAAAAGCCCGGTATATTACGACCCTAGATCTAACAAAGGGGTATTGGCAGATCCCTCTGGCTGAGGCTGCCAGAGAAAAGACGGCATTTGCTACGCCGGAAGGTTTATTTCAGTATGTGTATATGCCGTTTGGACTGCACGGGGCACCGGCGACCTTCCAGAGACTGATGGATCGAGTCTTGAGGCCACATAGGCGGTACGCTTCGGCCTATTTGGATGACATTGTCATTTACAGCTTGGACTGGGAGACTCATCTCCAGAAAGTACAAGCTGTGATTGACGACCTGTGGGAGGCAGGTCTAACCGCAAACCCCAAGAAATGTCACATCGGGCTAGAAGAAGCCCGGTATTTGGGGTATGTAATTGGGAGGGGTGTTGTTAAACCCCAGGTTGATAAGATTCAGGCGGTTCAGGACTGGCCACAACCTGTCAACAAGAAGCAGGTGCAAGCCTTCCTGGGGATCGCCGGCTATTATCGCCGGTTCATACCCAATTTTGCAGCCATCGCTACCCCCCTGACGGATCTTACAAAAGCGAAAGACTCCGTCATGATTAAATGGAGTTTAGCGGCTGAAGAAGCCTTCCATAGCCTAAAACGAGCACTTTGCTCTCAGCCCGTACTGGTGACTCCGGACTTCCGCAGCGAGTTTGTGGTACAAACGGATGCCTCTGATACCGGTATCGGGGCCGTACTCTCACAAGTGAGGGACGGAGTGGAACACCCAGTCCTCTATCTCAGCAGGAAGCTGAATAAACACGAGCAAAGGTATGCAGTCGTAGAAAAAGAGTGCCTCGCCATTAAGTGGGCTCTAGAGGCCCTCAAATATTACCTGGTGGGCCGAAAGTTCAGGCTGATCACTGACCATGCCCCTCTCAAGTGGATGCACTTGAACAAGGAACGGAATAGCCGGGTGACCTGGTGGTTCCTTGCCCTGCAGGCCTACACTTTTACGGTGGAGCACCGCCCAGGGGTACAGATGGGGAATGCAGATGCCCTGTCCCGAGTGCACTGTTTGGCGGGTGTCATTGCTCGACCAGAGTGGTCTGAGCAGAGGGGGGGATATGTGAGAATCAGGTGGGAATAGTGGATGAGGGCAGGTATATCTCGCCCAGATTCCTTTCCTATGTGGCCTAGTCTGGTCAGTATCGCACCTGCTTGCTAATGAATAATGGGAGGTGGATATAAAAGGATGCAAGGTGGTTGTGTGAGTGTCTCAGCCTGGGAACACAGAGAGCCTGTCTGTGTGAGAGACACACGTGAGTGGAAGCAGTGCCCACTGCAACTGTGGTTTGGCTGGACGGGAGAAGCCCGCCAGTTGGTAGTTAGGTTGTCCATTGTTTAGTTAGTGCCGGACAGGCAAGGATTTGTTTTATGTTTTATTTCCTTTTGCATTGCTTTCACCATTAATAAACCTGACCCAGGGTCAGTTACACTCGAATCCCAGCTCTGCGCCTGAGTTTCATGCTGAACGCACGTGACCTTTGACCCCAGCAAAGGCGATCCCGGAGTGTTTTATCACAATATATACAGTTGTGGCCAAAAGTATTGACACCCCTGCAATTCTGTCAGATAATACTCAGTTTCTTCCTGAAAATGATTGCAAACACAAATTCTTTGGTATTATTATCTTCATTTAATTTGTCTTAAATGAAAAAACACAAAAGAGAATGAAGCAAAAAGCAAAATATTGATCATTTCACACAAAACTCCAAAAATGCGCCAGTAAAAGTATTGGCACCCTCAGCCTAATACTTGGTTGCACAACCTTTAGCCAAAATAACTGGGACCAACCGCTTCCGGTAACCATCAAGGAGTTTCTTACAATGCTCTGCTGGAATTTAGACCATTCTTCTTTGACAAACTGCTCCAGGTCCCTGATATTTGAAGGGTGCCTTCTCCAAACTGCCATTTTTAGATCTCTCCACAGGTATTCTATGGGATTCAGGTGTGGACTCATTGCTGGCCACCTTAGAAGTCTCCAGTGCTTTCTCTCAAACCATTTTCTAGTGTTTTTTGAAGTGTGTTTTGGGTCATTGTCCTGCTGGAAGACCCATGACCTCTGAGGGAGACCCAGCTTTCTCACACAAGGCCCTAAATTATGCTGCAAAATTTGTTGGTAGTCTTCAGAGTTCATAATGCCATGCACACGGTCAAGCAGTCCAGTGCCAGAGGCAGCAAAGCAACCCCAAAACATCAGGGAACCTCCGCCATGTTTGACTGTAGGGACCGTGTTCTTTTCTTTGAATGCCTTTTTTTCTCCTGTAAACTCTATGTTGATGCCTTTGCCCAAAAAGCTCTACTTTTGTCTCATCTGACCAGAGAACATTCTTCCAAAACGTTTTAGGCTTTTTCAGGTAAGTTTTGGCAAACTCCAGCCTGGCTTTTTTATGTCTTGGGGTAAGAAGTGGGGTCTTCCTGGGTCTCCTACCATACAGTCCCTTTTCATTCAGACGCCGACGGATAGTACGGGTTGACACTGTTGTACCATTGGACTGCAGGGCAGCTTGAACTTGTTTGGATGTTAGTCGAGGTTCTTTATCCAACATCTGCACAATCTTGCATTGAAATCTCTTGTCAATTTTTCTTTTCCGTCCACATCTAGGGAGGTTAGCCACAGTGCCATGGGCTTTAAACTTCTTGATGACACTGCGCACGGTAGACACAGGAATATTCAGGTCTTTGGAGAAAGACTTGTAGCCTTGAGATTGCTCATGCTTCCTCACAATTTGGTTTCTCAAGTCCTCAGACAGTTCTTTGGTCTTCTTTCTTTTCTCCATGCTCAATGTGGTACACACAAGGACACAGGACAGAGGTTGAGTCAACTTTAATCCATGTCAACTGGCTGCAAGTGTGATTTAGTTATTCTCAACACCTGGTAGGTGCCACAGGTAAGTTACAGGTGCTGTTAATTACACAAATTAGAGAAGCATGACACAATTTTTCGAAGTGCCAATACTTTTGTCCACCCTCTCTTTTTATGTTTGGTGTGGAATTATATACAATTTGGCTTGAGGACAATTCTTTTTGTGTTTTTTCATTTAAGACAAATTAAATGAAGATAATAATACCAAAGAATTTGTGTTTGCAATCATTTTCAGGAAGAAACTGAGTATTATCTGACAGAATTGCAGAGGTGTCAATACTTTTGGCCACAACTGTATAATTTGTAGCTTTGTCGCCTAAAAGCAGAGGGTCCTAGACACACAGTTTGCATATGGGCTGAACTTGGTCAGTGTCCGTCCCTGCCTATGTCATTTGGTGCACAGTAAGTGAAAAGCTTTATATCAGATGCACTATTAGAAAACTGAAGGTGTGCATAGCAGAACATCTTGAAAACATAGTAAAAGGTCAAAAATTGTATCAGGAGTGGCAAAACATTATGCCAGCCAATATCAATCACACTAATGCTTTCTGCTTGTATGGTGTAGAGAAGGTTGGGAAATCCTCCCCAAAAAAGTGACTTTAAAAAAAAACCTGTAAATGATGAATCAGGTCATGAGTGTCATGGATAGGAAAAACATGGTTGTCACTTCTTGACACTTGGTGGTGCACTTGTATGTTGCAAAGAAGAGAATGGTTCTACTGATAAGTCATCCTATGAAATTCAAGATTTTCCACATAATAAGACATTGTCCAGTGAAATGTTTCAGTGTATCCAGACCTTCATCACAGCCTGGTGCAATATGAAGGCTGTCAATCATCGTACTGCTCACTACTCCACATAGGACCGGGCTGTGACGAAGGTGCTGATAGACCAAAACAACACTTCTTGATGGGTGGAATAACCTGAATATTATATGCTGACCTATCACTCAAACTATCCAAGTGCCATGGGTCTCTGTACTCTCACATTTTATGGATGTGCTGGACTGACAATTGTATCTCAGGACCTTCATCTGAATGTAGCTTTAGGACACAGAGTGTGATGGGAGTCTAGGCTAATATCCTCCATGAAATTCCCGTTTCCTCCATAGGATCAGGGTGACCCCATAACTGCTGAGCAGAAACTCTGGTGACAATAGTTCAGCAGCCACAAAATCGACTTGTGTGGCTGCAAAAAATGGAAAGATCTCTGCCGCTGTGTGGAATGTTCTGCAGTCATTGAAAGCAAAGGGTTCCGTTTCCTCCAAGTGTCTCCTAGGGACTAAACTGACTTAACATGGCTCCGGGCAAGGAGCAGATAAAAGTTTCCGGACACCTTGTTTCATGGGTGGTAATGCAGGCTACGATAGCGGTGTGGTTTAACGGCAGAATAACTGTACGTTTATTTTGAAAGGGTTTGGAAATAAACAGGGTTGTGCGAAGGGATAAGATATTTATTTCACAACAGACAACTTGAATAGTTTGATCAAGACGGCTATACTAATACAACAGTGCCCCCTATTGGCCAATATTTCAGCATAGGTTACAAATCAGCTTTTCAAACACAGCGGAGAAGGGTTTGTAATTGAGCATAAACTATGAAGATACCATGAGATCTATCAGAACGCCGCACCCATCAACTCATGAGTCTAACGATGCCGCAACAATTCAGCTCTGCTACATCGGTGTCTCCCTACAGTGCATACGGTGACTGACGTGCTTGCAATGTGGTGGCTGCTTATTCGAAGCAAAATGCTGAGTCATCAACAAAATTTCTTTCAAAAGAAAACTTTGGCCGGCATTGCAAAATAACTTTAGAGCCGGTATATACACATTACTAAGCCCAGTATCGGACACAGACAGGAGAAGGCCCCTGTGCAAGAGCGGTGTATGAGTCCTCTGCAGTCCAATATTCACCTGCTCTGGAGGTAGAAACGATCCCCTTTATCTCTTAAGCCCCTGTGCGGCTGCCCCATTGGCATATCTGTCCCAAAAACATAAAAAATAGATTTAAAAAAAAACTATGGTGGGATTTATCATGTGGGGAATTTTTGAAGTCGGATATGTTGGCGGATGCACCGCCATTATACAGTATATGCCATATGTATCAATGTGTCGCACGTTGTCTGATAAATTTGGGATCTGTTTAAATAGAAAACTTCTATCTAGAATTGTTTTTCCCCCACTTTTTACACCAACATTCCCTTTTTGAATAAAGAATTGCATTTTTTCCTACTTTTTAGACAGTGATAATACATACTGTAGTAGGCAACCAGTCCCACAATTCATTATGGGCAAGAGCAGTATAAAATTGCAAGAGTTGCAAATTACTTGGGACGAAATTTGCAACATTTTTTTTATTATACTCTTTTTATGCAGATCTTAACCCCTTAGTGATCGGGCCAAATTTTTTGAAATCTGACCAGTGCCACTTTATGTGGTAATAACTCTGGAACGCTTCAACGGATCCCGCTGATTGTTTCTTTCATGGCACATTATAATTTATGATAATGGTAAATTTAGGTCGATATGGTTTGTGTTTATTCATAAAAAATGTAAGAAATTTTACAGAGATGCGTTTTACCCGCGGCGGGGAGTTGCGGAAATGTTGCGGACAATTCCGCAACATGGGCACATAGCCTAATTCTAACGTAGATCTCCCACTTATGACACACTGCCCTAATTAATAGCAACACATTTTCTACATATCTGTTATTTGTATGTACATAAAAGGAACAACAAATATGCAGCGGGTTTTCCTACATGAAACTAGAAGTGTTTGACATGTATGAAGGTGCCGCACTCTTCTTTCCCTGTCCACCTCAGAGTTGAGTCACGGCACCATGCGGTAATACCATACTTGCCAAGGATGGGCATCTGGCAATCTTCTGACTGTGCCATGCAATGTTTCAAGCAAAAAGTAAAATAAGTCCACAGCACCTCATAGCATCATAGGGTTAACTTTACTCACAATAAGAGCGCACGTCAGGTCCAAGGAGTCCCTCTTGGAATACGTTCAGACATCACAGAGTAGAGACAGCACTTCACAGGATGGTGGATTTGACATCTCCTTTATTCTGCCTTCTGTGGCGACGTTTCGAACACACGAGATTGAAAAAGATCTTGTGTGATCGAAACGTTGCCACAGAAGGCAGAATAACGGAGATGTCAAATCCACCAACCTGTGAAGCGCTGTCTCTACTCTGTTTGTGATGTGCCATGCAAGGTGTCAAACACTTCATAGACGCAACTAATTCATTTTACAGACAACACCACCTTATGATGACCGAGGATCCCAGTGTCATGGGCATAGGACCTTCTAAAAGCCCTGATTCCTTGGAGGTTGTGGTTGAAAAACGTTGGACATAGAAAACTGATAAAATAAGGACTAACATTTGTTTTAAAATATGAACAAATAAACATGTATTTTAGGTTTTTGATACTTAAAGGGGTTTTCTACCACTTTTATATTGCTGACCTTTCCTTTGGATCTCCCCCACCAATCAGCTGTTCACAGCATTATCATGGAGCCGACACACCTCTTCCCCACCACACTGTTTAATGGCCGCTACTGGTTACTTCTCCTATTATTTGAGCCTACAGGACCCATTAACGGCCACTAAGCAGCTGAGGTGTGTGGATCCATGCACGGCTTACATAATTTCTCTGTCAGTGCTGCAAACAGCACATTTGTGGGGTTTTGGGGTGATTTTGATGACCTTTCAAAGTTGTGAAAATCCCCTTTAATATACATTATAGCAGGAAGCTGCCAACAGAAATGGGCACACCCCAACTGCTCAAAACTCATCACTTTCCCTAGACATGTGAGAAATGAGGATGAATGAACTCATGGAGATCAACATCCAACACTGCGGAGACACCATCACGTTTCTCAACGCAGTGATTCTAGAGCAATGCCCCCATCCCTTATGGGAAATATGTAAAATATGCAAAACACAAGCCGCGGAGACACCATCACATGTTTCTCAACGCAAGCAATGACTAGCCAGGTCTTTCCCCTGGAGTAGGCTGTCTGTGCCCTTCCCATGGTTGTTCCTTCCCGGGGAAAGACCTGGCTAGTCATTGCTTGCGTTGAGAAACATGTGATGGTGTCTCCGCGGCTTGTGTTTTGCATATTTTACATATTTCCCATAAGGGATGGGGGCAGTGCTCTAGAATCACTGCGTTGAGAAACGTGATGGTGTCTCCGCAGTGTTGGATGTTGATCTCCATGAGTTCATTCATCCTCATTTTTCACAGTCTTCTACTAGGCATTGCTCCTACTGGCCAGTTTCCTACTCCACACTGATGAGGGGCAATACCCCGAAACAGCTGTCTGTGGATGGATACCATGTTTTGGCATAGGTGGTTTCCTTCATTGGAGACTGCCCTTCCCGTGGTTGTTCCTTCCCGGGGAAAGACCTGGCTAGTCATTGCTTGCGTTGAGAAAAATATGATGGTGTCTCCGCGGCTTGTGTTTTGCATATTTTCCCTAGACATAGTCCACAAGCAATAGTTATTATTTTATTATGTAACAGCCTTCAGCTCGATCTCGAGAAATGGTGACTTGATGGAAGAATGAACTGTAGGAAGATGGATCTTGTCCAAACCTGGATAGGTCCACCAGGGTCTTCTCCACCGTTATCTTGATAGTATCAAGCCATTGAGTTGCCGGTCTACGTCTTCAATAGTACCAGCCACAATTATGCCACAGAACCAAGCCTTTTCTCAGGCCACAAAGTTTTCAACAGGGTGGCGTCAGGAAGTATAGAAGATGGATTCCAGTCATGTGCATTGCGCCTTTGAAGCTGGGAAGCATATGCCTGGCTTCAGAGACGCAGTGATGCTGGTGAATTGAGCGGCGCACGTGAGATTGCACATGTGAAAATTATGTTAACAACTAGTCATAGCCCTCATTACCATAGCAAACGAACACATTATAAAGGCTTTTTTTAAACTTCATTTGCACAGAAAAATGTTATACAGGGTTGGTTAGGCTGGGAATTCACTGATAAATAAGTGAATGCTGCTAGGTTGGGGGGAACAGGGGACCTGACAGGTCCCCTTTAAGGTGTCACTGGCGTGACATGTCATGTTAGGTAAGGCAGCTATTACACAGACATGAAAGGTGGAACAGCGGGTGCTGTCCTGCTCCCCCGACGCAGCTTCCACAATCCTATTGAAAGCAAGCAGCGTTCAGCTACTATAAACCAATTACCAAACACTCGCACAATTCTGGATTCTGAAAATCCCTTTGGATGCCTGCACTATTAATAACCCCGAGTACAACGCGGTAGTCATTATTTTCACTTGGCAAACAAGAGATTAAGATATTTGAAAACTTTCCAACAATGTCCGGTGCTGGGAATTAAGGATTCATTATTATTTTCATTGAGTAGAAAATCCTGTACATGACCTTCACTAGTAGGGGAATAAATACTGGATGGTACAACCACAATCAAATCATATTCCTAGTTATTTAATAAAAAGGACTGTTTTGCAGAAACCACACAGGTATTACCAGAATTCTCTGATCACAAGATCCTGATATCTTACTCCTGGGATAGCTCATAAATATTGTGCTGGTCAAAAGGGGTGCAATGTAGGTATCCCTACCAATCTGCTATTACTAGCCCTGGCGGCAACTACATGTACACACCGAAATGGCTGCACGGCACACCTCCAGTCAATGTCTAATGGCTGCAGTCAGGGAATACAGATCAGTTGCTGTTCTCCAGAACAGAAGCTGATTTTCCGCCTCCGCACGGGAAGTCATCTGCCGCCCCCACACAGGAGCTGATCTGCCAGCTCTGCACGGGAGGTAATCTGTCACCCCCAACAGGAGCTGATCAGCCGCCCCCAAAAAGGAGCTGATCTGCCACGCCCATATGGGAGGCAATCTGCCGCCCCCAAACAGGAAAAGATCTGCTGCCCCCAAAACAGGAGCTGATCTGCCGCCCGCATGTGGCAGGTGATCTGCTGCCCTCAAACAGAAGCTGATTCGCCGCACACAAACCAGGAGCTGATCTGCCACCCCCACACAGGAGGTGATCTGCTGCCCCAAAACAAGAGCTGATCTGCTGCCCCCATATGGAAGGCAATCTGCCGCCACCAAAAAGGAGCTAAACTGCCACCTCCATATGGGAAGCGATCTGCCACCCCCAAGAAGGAGCTGATCTTCTGCCCCCAAAACAGGAGATGATCTTCTGCCCCCAAAACAGGAGCTGATCTGCTGCTCCCAAAACAGGAGCTGATCTGACACCCCTATATGGAAGGCATCCTGTCACCCGCCAAAAAGGAATTGATCTGCCGCCTCCACATAGGAGGTAACCTAAAGTACCCGGCAAAGCAGCTCCGTTCAATATTTACATCTGGCCAGCGCTAATAACAGCTAATCTGACATCATGTGACCACAGAAACCATTTAACAAAAGGCAAGCAATTTGTAATGAATTTTTAATTATACAGTTAAAGCACCGCAGCCACAATTCTGACTGGCTTTTGCTAGCGCATTGATCACTATGTGGATCCCAGACTAAGAAGAGCATTTTTAGGCTGTTTTGGCTACTAAGGATACAAACCTATGAGTGTAGCATGTGGCCCTTACATATGGCAATGTATTAAAGGCACAGTCCAGAACTTTAACACTGATAGCCTACTCTTAGGATAGGTCACAAAAGTCCAATTAGTGGAGGTGCAATACACGGCAGTCCCGCCGATCAGCTGTTCCAGGTGTCAGTGGTTGCCGGAACCACTCAGTTATGGCTCTGTCAACTGTATAGTTGGAGCGGAAGAGTACTGCAGATCCACATCCTAGGCCATCAACGGTACAGTCCCGGACAATCCCTTTAAGCTAACAGATTCACTTGACATATTCACAAATAAGGTCACAAAATAGAACAACGAGATGTATCAATATTATTTTATATTAAAAAAAAATGTACATTATTAAGTTATTTTTACAATTTTAGGAAAATGTATCAAATGTAATTATTAGTTATGTCTAAAACAAGAGTTTCAAGCACAATTTCAATCCATAAACCATAGACACAAAATTAAACACACCAAGCCATTTTTCCCGTTCCATTTCCTGCCAGACCTTATAATTATAGTCTATATTTTGGATTTGTGATTGGCATAGTTTGGAAACCCAAACTGCGAGATCATTACACTGGAATACACCAGCGGCATCTTTCCATAAATGCCAGATAACTTGTTAAGACAATAGGATCTTTGCAACAGATGTTCTGCGCGGTGCCACATCCCGGTGTACCCACTCTCGGCGTCTTTCTCCAGATTTCTCATATCTATAGGCTTTACCAGCACACCAGAAGACATACCTGTGAGATTCGCCACCAAGAAGTTCATTGCAATGTCATCACAATTCTGTGTCTGGTCTATTATCTCATGGATTGAGCGAGGCAATTCCTGGAAAAGTCTCAGATAATCTTTATGAAAAAATGCTGCCCCAATGAGTATCATTGAATACTTGTCACCACGTCCGGTGTCGGGTGCCTGTAATTCAAAGCTGCCGTAGCTGAATATTCCTGACGAGGAGGTAACATGCTTTCTGGGTACAAACCCCACAATCTGACTTGGAAATAGCTACAGAATAAAAATCACATGAAAATTATTGACAAACTATTTGTCATTCAATTAACAGATTAATATAAATCTTGGAAATTAATATTATCCCAATACCCATCAAAGAAAGCTGAATGTATTCTTCAACCAACTTTGCAATCTACCACTTATTCTCATGAATGGAGGGATTTTTAATTATATAGTTTACTACTTGGTGTCTAGTCTATTGGTGGTTGTCCTTCTCCTAGGCAAGGAGTGCAGCACTTACAAGCTTTTTGCTATAGAGATTGCAAGCGGTGCACTGCTCTGGAGCAAGCCAGATTGCTGGACCTTTCAGGTTTCAGTCACCCTGCACTTTTCAATGCTGAAAAAGCAAAGCTGCTTCTGCTTGCCTGGGAGACTGCACAGTTCGGGCCAGAATCTCAGCTATGCCGCTGGCCTAAACTGTCAATCATCTGGAATCAGACAGCAGAGAGGCTGGGGAGTGGTGTTGTCACGGGTATGTCAGAAACTGCAGACAGACACACTGCATCTAGCTGCAGAAGGTCTCTGGGTTTTGCCATTGCAGACGCCTTCTTAGCCCTTATGACTGTTTGACCCAGTGGCAACCTTCTCCAGTTCTAATTGACACACCTGGACCTGGGTGTTTATGGACTCCCAACCTGCTGCTGGGAGTTGCCATTGATATTTCTATTTCCCCCTGTTGAGGCTTGGAGCTATAGCAATCGGCTATCTCCCTCTTTGGTGTTGCTGAGGGACGTCTCTGTTTCATCTCTGA
The DNA here is from genome assembly GCF_039654945.1 of Dendrobates tinctorius. Taxonomy (NCBI): domain Eukaryota; kingdom Metazoa; phylum Chordata; class Amphibia; order Anura; family Dendrobatidae; genus Dendrobates; species Dendrobates tinctorius. Next base: position 41,748,898 of record NW_027361697.1, read on the forward strand.
GTCTACTGAAGATAAGTGTTCCCCTTGTTCGTCTATCCCAGCTGTCTTTAGTGGTAGTGGTGATCAACTAGTGCTCACCTTATCGCCAGGGTCAGGTAGAGATTAGGTTCCTGCTCGGCGATAGGTGCAGAACCTATATAGGGACGTTGAGGGCAGACAGGGTGACTTTAGATCTGCCTATGGGTCTCCACTCCCCCATTCCCTAGTGTTGGGCTCCCTTCACCGTATCTCTTCATGCTGCACTTAGTCTTTCCTACACTGTGCGTGACAGGTGTGCTCCTGAAGATGAAACATGCTACTCATAAACTTCTACAGCTGAAACTATGACAACAATCTAAGCAAAAGTCAATCGAATAAATGGTCGGAGTCAGTCTGCTCACTGGTTACTGTCTAATTACAAGCTGTAAAACGTAGAAAGTGCAAAGTTATTGGAGTTGTCATAATTACCTGCCAGACGGAGAATGCAAAGGAGATGTCATGTGCGCTAATAAGTGTGTCGTCATCCATCATCAGTACCGCTGCGGAAGAGAATGTAAGGCAAGCTTTTAGTACATGACTGTATAGTTATTAAAGGTACAACTGGGGGCTCATATCTCAGCATGAGCACTGTGCACAAGAGGACTTTTACCCATAGAAGTGAATTACCGGGATGGCAGAGCTTCTTACCCAATGGTCATACACAACTCACCCTTGGTCTTTACTTCTGGAAAGTTTTGCAGTCTGTTCCTCATGAGATTGACTGACTGTTTCTTGAAGATGACAGGTACGGGATGGGGTCCTAAGCTCTCCCATAATTCCTGAGGAGGGTCCTGCCCCACATTATTCCATACCACAACCACGCGGTGGAGCTGCGGCATGGCCTGGTAATGGTTTAGCATTTTAAGCAACAGATCAGTCCTGTTATAGGTTTGCATTATGAGCGTGAAAGAGTCTTGAGGAGAGGAACTGTAGCCAGATATTCCACGTTGGATGCCGCGTACTAGATCCTCATTTGCAGAGGGAAGCAAAGCAGCAAGTGCACCGAGGAGAAAGAGAAGAATAAGGACTAAAGCGCAGGTGACACGGAGCATCTTCATCCTCAACACTCTTCCCAAAAATCTGCTTAGAGGAAACAGAGGACAATATAATTACAAGTACAATTCATTTGGTTTTGAATGTGAAAATATCCTGAAATATCATTTCATATAATATTATATTACATTTCATATACTACCAATAGTATGGATCGCAGTGTTCATTCGTTGTGAACTCCACACCCAAATACTAATAAATTCTGCTAATAATCCATCATCAAGGCATGCAAAACTCATACTTTAAAGCTTATTTGCACGATCTGGAAGAAATCACTGGGAACGAGACATGAATCAACTTCACTCAGGAAAAATCTGCTGACAGATTCCCTTTGATAATGTTATGTAATCCAAAAGCAGATGATGTAAGGACAGAGACAGATTCCAGTGATGTATCACTTACTGGACAATGTTTTGCCATTTCAATTAAATTAATGTTTTATTAGCAGGAGATATTCACTGCAGGACTAGGAGTCTCATGCCTCCTGGTCTAACCATGTCCCTACCACTGATTAGCAACTTTCTGTCAAAAGACAGTGTACATAGAAAGCAGCCAGCATTGTGGACAGGATCATACAGGTCTCAGCATTCAGAGCTCTGCTAGATCTGCAGCAGAAAAAAACTGTGACTATCACAACTGCTGCACCCAGTAAATTAAGTAACACATCGCCGGAATCAGTGTCTCTGTCCCTACATTATGCTGCTTTTAGATAAGATAACAAAAACTTGCTGACAGACTCCCTTTAAGGCTGTGTTCACACGTTGCGTTTTTTTCGCGTTTTTACCAAATAAAACGCTTAAAAGAAGCTCCCCATTCATTTTAATGAATTCCGCACTTTCTGTGTATATTGATGCGTTTTTTTTCTGCGAAAAAAACGCATCGTGGAAAAAACGCAGCATGCTCATTAATTTCGCGGAAAATTCCGCATTTTTTGCTATTTTCTATGTGTCTGGGGACGCGCGGAAAAAAAACACGCGTTTTCTGGGAAGGAATCCTGTTTTCATGCAGAAATTTTCTGCATACGTGTGCACATAGCCTAAAGCTGATCAATATGCACATTTGCATGTCAATCTGCAGGAAAAATCAGAGTTTCAGCTACAGATTGCCATGTTTTTCATATTTTTAGTTAATTAAACAAACTCTAAAAACATTTTTTTTTTAAATTTATACCTTTGACATATACTGCGAAGACATTGTGAACAGAGCCAAGTAGAGTCAACATGCTTAGGAACCACACAAATGTCCTGAATACTGAACTGCGAAAATGTAAGAGGTCAAAAGGTCTCGTGAAATAGCATGCAAAGTGGTCGCCATAATGATGCGCTCCCTAATCAGTGGTAGCTCACTGTGAAAAATAACACTGCTTTTGTAGTAATACATACGTATATTGTTGTAAAGTGGGATGGATGGATGGGTGGATGGATGGCTGAATGTATGGATGGGTAGATGGATGAATGGACAGATGAATGGATGATGTGATAGTGGGATGGATGGATGGATGGTGGAGTAACCAGGCCAGAGCAACCATTTTAAACAGGACCCCTCAGAAAGATCTATTTTAGTAAATATCTGTATGGTAATCCCCACTGAAAAAAAACATTTCTGGTCCAACTTTTTCTTAGAACTGCATTTTGCTCGGTCTGATAATCATGCTGGAGAATAAATGGATGAGATGTCTATGTGTCTCTACACTTCCATGAGGAATAACAATGCAGAGTTCGAGAGAACGAAATGCACTCTTTAAGCTATGCCTAGTATATAGAAATAATCAGGGGAATAACGACCGCAGTTCACGGGCAGATCTGCGTGGGTGGGAGCCCGTGCAGGTGAGAGGCTGGCAGACGCCAACACAAACTTCAACTCAATGTGTTATCCTCAGACGCACATTCAGTTAAAGTGTATTGTGACGCAGAGATCAGTCGGGTTCATGAGCGGCAATCGGAGACCAGCAGCTGACGTCAGAATGCACATGACTGGCCTGCAGTGCAAACAATAGGAGTGCATGGCGTCATGTGCTCCCATTACTTACACACTGAAGTCAGCTACCGGCTTCAAAAGAGGACACAACGTGGTGGGGGAGTGGAGGGAAGGTGAGTAGAATTGTTTCTTTTTTTCTATGTATTAAAGAACAGCGGCACAATGGGTCACATATATACCAGGATGGGGATATATATATATTTATATATATACATACCAGAATGTGGCCCAGGATAAGGCACATACATAGCAAAATAAGGGACATATGTACCAGGATGGTGGATATATAAACCAGGATGGGGCCCAGGATAAGGGAACTATACACTAGCATGGGGATGTATATACCAGGATGGGGCCCAGGATAAAAGACATATATACCAGGATAAAGGACATATATACCAGGATGAAGGAGTTATATATATATATATATATCAGGATGGGATCAGCAAGGGGACACATCTTGCACCGGGGCCCATCAGACTCTAGTTACACCACTGGGAACTTGTTTACCCTCTTGTGGCGAACACCTGGGGGAGCAAGGAAGGAGCAGTAGTCTAGAGTCAGAGTGCGCGGCTGCACGCTAAGTGCGAGCCGCATGAGAGCAGGACCTGAGATACGTGATCACCGGGGGAGTGGCTGCAGGTGGAGCTAACTCCCGTACAGAAGAGAGAATGAAAGCGGAAGCCGGCGGAGCCGGAGTCAAGGTCAGACAAGCCGAGATCAGTAACCAGAGGGTAACGCAGGAGCCTAGATATGAGACAGAAGGATGGTGCAATACAAGCTGAAGTCAGAAACCAGACAGGAACACAATAACCAAGGGCGTAGACAGGAGGGAAGTCAGAGAACTTAGCCAAGGGTCAGAACCGGAGAAGTAACAGCAGTACAGAATCACCAAGCAGACACAGAACGTGGGACAAGCCGAATCAGACACAGAACAAGCACACAGAGGAACAAACAGTATACACCAGAGTCACTAGGTCAGCTGCTCATCCGAGAATGGAAGTATCACTGACAAAGAGCCCAGCACCAGAGCGAGTACAAATAGCCTCCCCAAACCAAAGGGAGGCCATGCAGAGTTAACCCTAACAAATCCAGGACAGAGAAGGAAATCCCGTCCTGAGCCATGACACCTATGTTCTTCAAACCACAGAGAATGGTAGACCTGTTTGAGGTGTTTTCCAAAGTGGACTGAGAAATATTTAGACTGTAAGGCATTGTCTGGCAGTATTGCTGGTGCTGAGGAAGGCATTGAAGACAAGGACCCCGCTCTGTGTCTCTTTTGCAATCAAAGTTCAATGCTCAGCACTGCCATTCCCTAATCTTTCAAAAGGAGGTGTGACTCTTTGTTTCAGCTCATAAAGAGATAGCAAATGTAAAGAACCAATCTTTTTTTATCCCCGTGGAGTAGTATGACCAATGTCTGATCCCTGCCTGTAGTATACAGCCGCCATCTTCTGTTCTTTCCGGCACCGCTCCAGTCCCACGCCACAATCTTGTGACCACAGCTCTTTTATACACAGTCCAACCTTTTGGACTGTCTTTCATTTTCACCACCCAGGCTAGACGCATCCAAAGAACACAATTATGTCACCCATATCCTCTTCCATGTACTTTTCACTGTTCTTGTTAGTCCCCTTAGGGCACTTGAACCTGTGATTGTCTGATCACTTGTTCTATATACAGCGATACCACAATAATGCTGTATGTAGTAAAAATCACAGTCTCTTTTAAAACCCGACCACAAGCTGTGTTTCAAAGGAGCTCCAAGATGACAGGCATGGAGGTCTTTCATTGCCGACCATCTGTCATAAAAACCCATAAGTGCCCTCGTGATTGTGTTGGGGAGACGTCGATTGGCGCACAGAAAAAAGCGCCCCATGCCCACGCACTGTTAATGCCGCTGTTAAAGTGCATCCATCACCTCCCAATGTTCAACCTCGTCATACCCACCCTTGGTATTTTCACCAAGAGTTACAGCGACAGTATATATGTATAGTACATGTGGGTCACACCAATGGGACCACTAACTATCTCAGGTTCTTTCAATTCTCATACAAATGACTGGAAATTCGATCACATCTCTAACAACAACAGTGAGTCCCAAGACCTAGTTCTCGAGATAGACGTTGGGAACCACATCTACCAAATATTTATTGCAAAACCCTTGTATATGCCATGAATGGAAGAGATGTGAACCCCTCTTTAATGAAATAGGCCCTATTTGGTCACCCAGCACAAGCCACGGGTTCAGGTCATATACCGCCATCCACGTGTAACATCAAACATACAGCAAAACAAGGAATTAAAGCATAGAGAGGCCGATAACATACGGTACATAACGCAGTAATAGAGAGGGAGAAATGCCTCACAATAGTACCTCATGTCCTCGAAAGAGTTCCTCCTCCTGTCGAAGATCTCATGGAGTCCTTACTAGAAATGACAAATAGAAATTGCTAAAAATACAAATGTATAATGTAAAAATCCATTATAGGGATATTTACGTCTTCATAATTGAATACTGTCGGATAGGGCTTCTAAAAACAAAACTTTTGCAATTTATCACTAATTAAAATTTGCTGCCATTCTTGGGATATTAACATTTTTCTTTCTTTTATTTATCTTGTTGTCTGGGAGACCGACCACCGCTGCTGTCTAGCATGTAAGCTCTGGACTAGGAGATAATGATGTGCTCCAGTGATCCTAGTCAGCTTCAAGACAGTGCTTACAAGCAGAACAGAAAAGAGCTTGTAAACACGGTGGTCGCGCTCTGTGCCAAACGGCTGTAAACAAAAGAAGCGTGCTAATTTTTCAAGAACGGCTGAACATTTTTATAAGAATTTAACTGAAAAATTGCTTCTATTTACAAGTATTATCTGATAATATCGATTTATAAAGATTGGAAAATCCCATTAAATTAGGTTTAATATTATATTATACTAATAATATTCCTATAATAAATGTACTTAATTCTTAAAAAAAAAAGTTACACAAATATCTAAAGTTTTCAGATTAGCTCTACGCTGAGTTTTAAACTTTGGTTACACAATGTTAAGTATATACTGTATATTGGCAGGTAAATAGCTGCAGGAATCTACAACATTGTACTGACAAAAAATGTGCCTCCTGTGCAGTCCATATCAGAGATAGTATAAGTACACTGCCCTCATGTGGTCAGATTAGGAATATATACGTCCGTTATTCACAATCGCGTACAAAAATAAGACTGCTAAAAGTCACGCATTTCAATTGGTACACCTGCACAATCACAGCCCCATCTCTATTTTTGGCTGATATTTTCTATCATTTTTTTCTTTTTCCACCAACATGGTCATATGACAGTTGTTATTTGCAGGACGAGTCGTAATTGTGAATTGCAACTTTTACTTAATACATTAAAAATAAAGGAAAAAATAAATTCAGGTCAATAGAATTACAGCAATTCCAATGGAATCTAGCTTTTTGCTATATAATGTGCTGCTTACAGTGTTTGGCTGTGTGCACACGCTGCGGAAAAGGTGCGGATTCATCCGCGCGGATTTTGTACAATCCGCAGGTGAAACCGCAGGTCAAAAGACCTGCAGTTTTACCTGCGGATTGCTCTGCGGTTTTGCCCTGCGGTTTTTCATCTCCTCAATGGAGGAGATGGCAAACCGCAGGAGAATCCGCAGAAAGAATTGACATGTCAATTCTTTCTGCGGATTGAAAACCGCAGATAATCCGCGCGGAAAATTCCGCACCGTCTGCACTGCGGTTTTTGATTCCCATAGGGAATCATTGTACTGTACACCGCAGCAGAAACTGCTGCGGGTCCGCAGCGGCCAAAACCGCTGCGGAACCGCAGCAAAATCCGCAGCGTGTGCACACAGCCTTTGGGGCGGCGAGGTAAAAGAAAAACGATGATTTTGGCTTTTTTTTTACGCCATTCACAATGCAGGATATTAAATTACATATTTGTAAAGTTCTTATATTTTTTTTTATGGCAATAGGACTGGTAATGTAAACTTTTATATCTAAAATAATTTAAAATATTTTTAAACCGTTTATTTTTTTTATTTTTTAATAGCCCCCTTCCTTTTAAGATACTTGAATCTGCGATCAGTGGAACATTACATTGCAATAAGTTGAATGGTGAATATGGCATCTCATCACATCCTGACTGGCCCCACTGACTGCACAGTCTAGGGCTTTGTACAGCAGTGACTGGCGTTTTGCACAACCGGCACCCAGAGCATATGGAGCTGGTGCAGAAAAAAGCCATCCTTTACAGTGATCTGCTGAGATATTTCCATGGAAATTAAATGACACTTAGGCTCAGTTCACATTAGCGTTGAGTCCGCAGCGTATCATCCACATCCAAAAACGCATGTTTATGCAGCGTTTTTATGCGCATCATCTTACGCATGACGGAAAAAAACGTTGCGATTTTGCATGCGTTTGCATTGTTTATGCGCATGCGTTCAACATGACATCAGACAAAAATGGGTGTGTCTCATGGGATTTCTATTTACATTTTGAAGAGCGCATGCGTATCGAATGCATGCGTACGCATGTCCTTGCGTACCAATGCGTTCCCATAGACAGTAATGCAGGGTTTTTTTACGCACTCATCTGCATGCGCATGCCTGTGCATATTTGACGGATTTTTGACGCCTCAAAAAATACAACATGTTGCGTTTGCCGCGCACTGTCGCACACCGCGAAATGACGTATGCGTACGCAAAAGCATGCGAACGCATGCAAACACATGTCCCTGCGTACAACATGTTAAATATATGTATGCATGACGCATGCAGATCTATGCGGATCAAACGCTGCGCACACAGACGCAGATATAAAACCAGCCTTAAATAGTAATATTTTGCATTTTTCTCTCTTGGTTTTACTACTGCTTTTGAATTGTAGTTCCTGCCATGTTAAAGTGACAGATCTCACATCCCCCCACCAAGTCCCACCAGTAGTGATCCACAAGACCAGTTACTATACACTGAAAACAGCAATGTAAAACCGCAGCAAATGACCAATGCCTATCACCACATGAGAATAAACCTTTCGACCCCTTAAAAGACGTGATAATAAGGTAATTAATTTAAGTCAGCATAAATTTTCGTCTGCTGACCTCTCTCTCTGGGGTAAGGGCTTGTCTTTTTCACCGGCTGCTGCATTTGGCGTGTTTTCTACTATTAAAGATCTTCATTTGTTTGCATGGCCAATATCGTTTAAGAAAAAATTTTTTTTTCCACCAATCTTCTTCAATTATTTCCCACAGAGGAGAAACAAATGGCACTATGCACTTTAGAGGAGCTAGCCATCGAGAACAATAGTACAGAAGGAGGTATGATTCCTCCCTGTATTAGACCTCATTCTAAGAAATTCGCTCCCCTGTCCTCTTGTTCTAATATCGACTTGTTCGTCCAGATTGTTAATCCGCATCATATATATCATGATAATCTCACAATAGAGAGGGGGCGCATGCGCATTCTTGAGAATCTACCTGATGTTGTTTTCAAACAGGCGAACAAAGGAGGTAAAATTGTCATTTGGCCAAAGGCTAGTTATGAGAATGAGGACTTTTGCCAGTTAAATGACAAGATACGATACAAGAAGCTTACCTTCAACCCCTTGTCCGCCTATACTACCCAGTTGGAGAACATCATTAACAGAGCCAAAGAGAATGGTGCTATCACCAAAGAATTGGCTACTGCTTTGATAGTTGTTGAACCCACTATCTCTACTTTACATCTATTACCAAAGATTCACAAGAACGAGCAGGTTTTAATACCAATTACTATTCTTAGTTTTCGCTGTTGAGGAAAGCATTAGTCAAATCATGGCCTATCCTAAAAGCTGATCTTATTATTTCTAGGTTCTTGCCTGAGAGGGCTGCCATCATGGCACTTAGGACTCGTAATCTTGGGGATTGTTTACTCCGCAGCCACTATGTTTTCTGAATTCCATAGCTGCAAGGTGTGGATGCTTTCCGTGTGGTCACTGCGTGGCATGCCCTAATGTTAATCGTTGTGATAAGTTTTCTAATGCTAGCCAATCAAGAGAGAGCAGTGAGAGCCACAACTCTCATGAGCAGTGACATCAGTACTCGGCATCTGTGAATATGGACGGATTCAGGGAATGCTGGATTACGTCGGAGCTGCGTGGGAACGTTTTTTCTAATAAAATGGTGAACAAGGGACAGTGTATTTTTTTTCTCTTTTTTATGTTTTTTAGGTATCCATTTGTAGACTACATCAGATTCAGTGGACTACGGCAGACCTGCAAGGCTTTTTTTCTATAAATTGGTGAACTAGGGAAAGTGTTGGGGAGTGTTTTTTCAAGTAAAGTATTTTTTTGTGTGTGTGTCTTTTTATTTTTGATTACTGGGTTAGTAATGGGGGTGTCTGATAGACAACTCTCCATTACTAACCCCAGGGCTTGATGCCAGCTGTGATTTTTGACACATCAAACCTGACATCAGCCCCAAGCCCCATTACTCAGATTTCCACCACACCAGAGCATTCGGGAAAAGCGCCCCCCTTCTGGGGCAGCTGCGGGTTGGTATTTTTAAGCTGGGAAGGTCCAAATAACCAGGAACCTTCCTGCCTGATAATAAAAGCCCCCAGCTGTCTGCTTTACTGTTGCTGGTTATCAAAAATAGGGGGCACCCCAGGTTGTTTTTATTATTATTAATTTATTATTTATTAGGTTAAACCAGGTTTAACACCATTTAGTGTCACATGAAAGGCACTAAAAGGTGCAAGTTTATTATATGTAGGGGGCTCGTGACATATATCTACAGAACATCTGTCTATTCCATCTACTATATCTATCTACTGTGAGGGTTTAGCTGTGAATTTCGAGTGCTTGGCTGATGAAATTTCATGGTTCCTTTTGAGATGTGTGCGTTAAATGTGAACAGCACATGTAATGGTCCTTTGTGCCGTCCAATTTATGTCTCACACACATTGACTTGCATTGGAGAGTCTCGTCCGATATACGCAGTCACTCAAAACATGCTGTGATTTTTTTCCTGATGCTGATTAGACCTGAGAAAAAATACAGAGATGAGGCCTGCTTTACTGAATAACATTAGTCAGATTCTTGCATTGCACTTCTTCGTATTATACGCCACTGTGAGTGAGTCCTAAATGTGAGCCGAGCCTTATTCCGATTTTTGGGAGGCAGAATGAACATATAGACAACAGTACAAGAACAGTTCTTATTTTGTTTTTGCACAGTTCACCATGCGGTATAAATGATAAGGTGACTTTATTGTTCGTGTTGGTGCGATTACAGCAATTATAGATTTTGGGTGTCAGTATGATGAAAAAATGACATTTTTGGTTTGTTTTTTATTATTTAACAGCACATCATATCAGAATGAAGCATAATATGCCAGGATGGGGCATATTATACAGAATAAATACCGTAACTTGCCAGTTTTATAGATCAGGTAATTCCGGATGCTGTGATACCAATTATGGGTACTTTTATTGTTTATCTTTGTTTTATCACAAACTCTGCGTTTTTACTGGCAAATCGGCTTTTCGTGATTTTTGTGTGCTTTTTTTTTTACACATTTTATTTTACTTTTTTTTTCACTAAGTCGCATTGTGGGACATGTATATTTTTTACTCTGGTCACTGGTGTCGTACACTGCAATACTCGTGTCCAGCAGTGCATGAGACCAGTCAGTGAGTCACTGACTTAACCTGTGAAACTCAACTGGATTTCACAGGCTATTGTACCCTGGGGTCATCAGATGACCTCATGGTATCATGGCAACGATTGGGATCCGTGATTACGATCATATGTAATCGATCATACGGGGTCTTTTAACCCCCTTTTAGCAACTTAGATACTGCTGTCGCGATTTCCATTGATATTCAAGGGGCTAATTAGCCTTGATCGGCTTCAAAACCTGGTCCGATACCACAGGGTGACAGCTGTCATGCACAGCTGTCACCCGTGGGAATTTTGGCTGTGGGGCATTGCTATTCTCTTATTCGCAATTGGAATAAGACCCCATAACCACTGCCGTTTTTATGCGTATCAGCAGTCGTTAAGGGGCTAATAGAGCTACTTTAGCTGTGCTACTTCTGGTATTTGGCTTTGATATAATTCTATTGATAAAGTCATGTGTCGTGTACAGGGAACAGGCACTAAAAACACATAAGCGTTTTTTTTACCTGCGTATTTTCCGCCTCTTATGCAATTTTATGAGGAAATTCCATATAGAACTCAAGAGAAACTGACTTGTGGCAGATTTAAAAAAAAATGCAACAGCAGAACAGTTTACACTGGAGCAAAAAGAGGCACAGCCGGCACGAGATTTCTACACATCCTATCCACGCTGCTGGTACTGTAAGATGCTGTGGTTTATAAGAAAAATTATACAAAACGCAGATTCAAGATTCAGTGGGGGATATCCACATCAAATACTTTTTTGCCGCACATCCTTGTTTTCTCCAGCTTTGGAGAGGGATGTTATATAAACCCCATCTGCACATGTCTTGTAGTATTACTTATTGATTCAGAGTGTCTATTATTTATGAAATTCTCATTTGTATCAAGAAACATTTCATGTGTCTGATAAACATTTACCAAGTAACCCTCCTGCCAGGAATCAGTCATTTTTCAGCATTTGTGCAAGGCAACATGCATCAGTATAGCATTATCATATGAACCCTGTAGGAAAAATAGATATTTAATTAAAAATGTACACATCTAATCTTCTTACCCAGTGCAAAAGTTCTTATAAGAAGAGTGTGAAAAGGCAGCACAGCAAAATGCTTCTTGTTTGCAAACCACATGAATCCTCAGCTCTCAGCCCAGGTTTCTGCACAGGCTGCACTGATTTCCTGTTCATTCCCACAATGCTCTGCTGGCTCTTCTTTCCTTGCTAGGACAGGGCTCAGGTTACATCACTTCTCCAATACTGCCTGCACAAAGAATCTAAGAGACTCTGGCACCCCAGCTGTGAGGAAACTACAACTCCCATCATGCCCTGGCAGTTGACTGACAGAAGGTGGCTATCAGGGAATGCTGGGAGATTTGGTTTAACTCCACAGAGGGGGCTGAAGGTGTTGCAGTTGCTTTGTACTAACTCTGCAATCACTTTGTGTATGAAACTGTGTATATAGAGACATTGGTTTCTTATCTTTGTAACCTTACTAACACAATCTGTTTTTGCAGGACAATAATGAAAGTTGATTTTGGAACATTTTTGATCACTTATACAAGTGTTTCTTAATGTAATAAGGCTTATGTAATAATACAATATTTTATTTCACATTTTGGTGTTGTCTTTTAATACCTTATTTTCATTTTACATCTTTTTAGTTCCATCTTGATCCTTTAAATATTTTTCCCCAAAAATCATGTTATCCCCTATTTCTAGGAAAGGGGATAACTTGCAAGATTGCTTCGAAATCCCCGTTATCCTGAGATCGGAGCTCTACAGCCCCATCCTGCATGGAGCTGGGGTGTGCATGCTCAGCCTCCTCTACATGTCACCATTCAAGAAGACTGTAGTTGTGGCGCCCCTGAGGCTCAGTCGCCACAGAGGTACTACACCTCCTCCAGAGGTGTGGTGCCTCACCATCCAGGTAAGGTGGAGGCTCCTGACCACACTCCAACACCTGCACCCCACACCACAAAGTAGTGTAGCAAAGCACCTTCAACGGCTCCCTGCTTGGAGTGTAGCAAAGCACCCCTTGGTGGCTCCCTGCTTGGAACACGAAACGTGCTGGGTGGTGGGTGGAGCTTAGTTACATTAAAGAGAGCGGGAAGAGTTTAGGTAAAGAGTCAGAGTTGTTGTTGAGTGGGAGAGAGAAGAAGATCCCCAGAGAGAGGGATAGATGGATGGAAGTGCTGCAACAGATCCCAGTGACCTGGGTCTGCTGGCACAGGAAAGGAAGAGAGAGAGAGCGACATAGCCTGAAAGCCTGATTTTCTATAGAAAGAAAGATTAGTACGGAACGTGAGGCGTAAAAGAGAACAGAGGACTTGGGTTAGAAGAGAACCCTTCCTAGAAGTTCTAAGCGCAAGGCCGGGGCCCGGTCTCCGAGGTTGTATGGATACTAATGGTCCTGCAGCAGACACCGGAGGAATAGAAGTAGTGACCGCTTTATTCCCACACAAGACTTGGGGGCACAACAGCAACTGGATAGTGAGCCGGGACTTAGTAGCAAGGAGTCCCAGAAGCAGGCTACAGCTGTCTGCCGTACAAGTAGAGTTCATAAGAACATCGGACAGGAGGAACTCCAGTGTAACTAAGTACTAGGAGTACTTCATTTAAAAGCGCTATAAGAGGAGACGTTCAGAAAGGCACATGTTGGCGGAGTGTTGGAAGGGAGTATTCCATCTGGCCTGGGGGTTGACTGAGTCCCTGACCCGGAGGACACGGCACAGAAGCAGGCACCTGTTTGTACAACAGACTGTGAGTAAAGCTTTGGAACTACATGCCCTGGTGTCCTCCACTTATTCCTGCGCCAACCTGCCCAGCACTGCTACATCCCTCGCGCCTGACACTACACCATCTAAGTGTCACCTCACCTACACTGCCCTGGGACTACAGTCCTGCCTGTGGACGGCTATAACATCACTGCTGCACCACACCATATGTCCCTGAGGATCTGTCTGCAGCGTCGACTTACATCTCTATTGCCGAACACCACAGGTGGCGTCACGAATCACTTATCCTAAGCACACTGAACATTCTCCTTTTACAATGGGCGCCCAGGGCCACGGGCCGGGTCCCAGCTGCCGTGACATTTCCCATTAAGGCTCATCGGTCCTGGTACCGAGTACCCCACAGCCCTGGGTGTGAGGGCGTCCCATAGTCACTTAGAGTAACCACAACTTTCATCCAATAAAAGGACAATCCCTTTAAAGAACGGGACCACTGAAAAGAGATGTACCTAATTCACTATCAGGCGGACACCACTTAAAGGGGTTATCCACTACTCGGACAACCCTTTCTCAATTTTTTTACTGCCGATTAGATTTTCCTGTGATGGCAGCCATGCACAAAGTGGACAGGTGAGCTGAAAAAGACTGTTTTAATTACTTACGCACATCTGATGCAGGTGCTGTTCCAGCGGTGTCAGCACTTGCGTTTCTGCAGCTCACATTGTTATGTTATTGAGAGTGTAAGGGAGATGACCGGAACGTGGGCACCTGCATGCCGGGGCCGGAACTGTCGAGGCTGGATCCCCTGTTGTATGGGGGCAGCATTAGCAAGCTGGACCTTCCTCCTGACCGGGGTGGGGGGGAGGGAATATAAAGAAAAAGCGCGCGCAGCAGCACAGTTTGGCGCCAACCCAGGGCAGCTCGCAGTCAGGTGAATGGCGTGCTCCGCTCCCCATCGAGTACCAACGCTGCGAACAGCCCCACAGTCTTCAGAGGGACCGCTGCCAGAAGAGCCGAGCGTTCTGCAGCAGTCCAAAGACAGGCATGCCCGGTCCTGAGAGCACCAGCATCACGCAAGCCAGCATCCGTTACCTCTCGCCGCCAACAGCGGGGACCATATAGAGGGAGACGTGCAGTCTGTGCCCGGTGACTGCCAGAGAGCAAGGCACCGTACGCTCCATGTCCTGAGTACAGGGCACATGCCACGTAAGTGACCAGGTACGGGACAGACGCTTGCTCCTTGACTTTACTAGTGTATATTTGTCGAGCCACATTGGGCTCATACAGGACTGTGGCCCACACCCTTGTCAGCCACTGCAGCATATGGACTAGGGGCTCAGCGGAAGGTACTGGAGACCGACCGCTGCCGCCAGAAGACAAGGCATTGATGCCCACAGGACCTCATTGTAAAAGACACCGCGCCAGCTGTTGCCGGTGCTATTGACTTCATAGTCTGAGGACTACTGACTTGCTAGCCTTATTCACCGGAACTGCCGTTACCTGATACTTTGTTCTTCAACTCAGAATATCCTTTGCAATTTGTACTGTTTAACCTCCTCTTAACTGTGAACCTCCCTGCGTGGAGTATTCCCATTTATTAAAAATTGTTAACCCTTGCTCTGACTCCTGTCTGCCACTGCATCCCGCAACCTGCTCACAAGAGCCCTGCCGACAAACTGAACATTACTGAAATCCGTCTTGTGGTTCTTGTGTAATCAGTGTTCGAAGTTTTCAGTTAATGATATGCCCATGCTCGGGGCAGGACTGTAGGCAGAGTCGTATCTTCCTGCTCTAGACCAGAGAATCGAAGGAGAGACCTGCCAACAGATCGCTCCGAAGCACAAACATGTTCCTCATCATAGAGACAGAAAAAGAGACAGACTGTGCATTGGGGCGGCATGTGGGCAGGACTTTCCTTGGTTTCTCTGGATTAGAGCAGGAAGATGAGGCTCTGCCTACAGTCCTGCCCCAGAGCACGAGTATATCATTAACTGAAAACACTGATTACACAAGAACCACAAGACGGATTTCTTCACCCCAGATATAATTTTATGTTCAATCTGTTTTAATAAATATTTTACAAAAAAGAAATATATGAAAAATGATAATATATAGAATCATAGAAAATATGTAGTATTCAAAATGAGCATACCACATTTAACAGTAAGTCAAACATACCATGGTAGACAATAACAGTAAACATATGGCGAACACTAACAAGGTATTCAAGAAAGAAAGTATCCTTTATATCAGTGGTCCCCAACCTTTTTTGCACCAGGGACCGGTTTCAAGCAAGACCATTCTTCCATGGCCCGGCAGGGCGGGGATGGAGGTGTGGCAGGGGCGGGGCTTTGGTCATAGGGGGGCGGGGCTATGGACGCGGTTGTAGTGTAGCAGTGCATACTTATAATTAAATAACATTTATAATGTGACTCAACTCACCATAGGTTTTGAATGAGTGCTCCATCACCCCCATCCTTGCCTGCTCCATCACCCCATCATTGCCTTCACCCCATCACTCCCTTCTCCCCATCATTGCCTTCACCCCATCACTCCCTTCTCCCCATCATTACCTTCTCTCCATCATTGCCTTCACCCCATCACTCCCTTCACCCCATCACTGCCGTCTCTCCATCATTGCCTTCACCCCATCATTGCCTTCACCCCATCACTCCCTTCACCCCATCACTCCCTTCTCCCCATCATTGCCTTCACCCCATCACTGCCGTCTCTCCATCATTGCCTTCACCCCATCACTCCCTTCTCCCCATCATTGCCTTCACCCCATCACTGCCGTCTCTCCATCATTGCCTTCACCCCATCACTCCCTTCTCCCCATCATTGCCTTCACCCCATCACTCCCTTCTCCCCATCATTGGCTTCACCCCATCACTGCCGTCTCTCCATCATTGCCTTCACCCCATCACTGCCGTCTCTCCATCATTGCCTTCACCCCATCACTGCCGTCTCTCCATCACTGCCTTCACCCCATCACTCCCTTCTCCCCATCATTGCCTTCACCCCATCACTGCCTTCTCTCCATCATTGCCTTCACCCCATCACTGCCGTCTCTCCATCACTCCCATCAATGCCTTCTCTCCATCACCCCCATCATGGCCTTCTCCCATCACCCCAGGCATCATGGCCTTCTCTCCCCATCACGGTCTTCTCCTCATGTCCCCATCTCCTCCAGGGCCAGGCTCCACCTACACAAACACAGACAAACACACACAGACATACATGCACACACCACCTCTCTCCTCTCACCTGTCCGCAGCATCGCCCGCGCGTCCTCGCTCTGACACAGCAGCGGCTCGCTCCTCTCTGTGTCAGTCAGAGACAAGAAGCGCGGGCGGCGGGCAGGAAGCTGGACGGGTCCTTGCGCTCCGCTCCTGCTATTCCCTCTTGCAGGCAGCGGAGCTGCTATGTTCGCTCCCTGGCCGCCGCTACATGAGGGCAGTCTAAGAATTGCTGCGCGCTGTCCCAGCCCTCGCTACGCCACTGACCGCCCCTGGCTCCCCTTGTGTCCGCGGACCGGCAAGGGCACTGCAGCGGCCCGATGCTGGGCCGCGGACCGGCGGTTGGGGACCCCTGCTTTATATGATGTAGAAGAAAGACAAAGGATAAGAAGAGGGAAACAAGACAAGGGAAAAAATGAATTAATAAAAGAAAAAGGGGAACAAGAAGGGGTAGTAAATGAAGGGGTCCTTAAAATCATGTATATATTAATGCGCAAATTCTTATGTAACTGTAAACGTCAGCAGAACAAATTATGGAAGTCAGGTGAGTCCTGAAATAAAATCCATCCACTCTAAACCCTTCTAAATTTGTTCTACTGCAGACAGCTCCTCCATTCTACACAGATTGACCATTTCCTTTCCCCCATCTCACAGATCTTCCTTACCTGACCTATCTATAACAATTGACGACATCACGCTTTTCCTCGTACGGGAGGTCCGCTGCCTCGGAGTAACCCTTGACTCTGCCCTGTCCTTCAAACTGCACATCCAAGCTCTCTCCACCTTCTGCCACCTCCAGCTCAAAAATATTTCCAGAATCCGTCCCTTCCTCAACCCTCACTCTACTAAAATACTTGTGCATGCCCTCATCATCTCCCGTCTCGACTACTGCAACATCCTTTTCTGTAGCCTCCCTGCTCTGCTGCCCAACAAATTCATCTCTTTCCTCGCTACTCCTCCGCTTCTCCCCTCTGCAAATCTCTTCAATGGCTCCTACTCCCTTAGCGTATTCAATTCAAATTACTAATACAGACCTACAAGGCCATCTATAACCTGTCTCCTCCATATATCTCTGAACTAATCTCCCGATATCTTCCCTCACGTAATCTCCGATCCTCCCAAGACCTTCTTCTCTCCTTCACACTTATTCGCTCTTCACCCCACCGCCTCCAAGACTTCTCCGGAATAGCCCCCATCCTCTGGAATTCTTTGCCCCAACACGTCCGGCTATCAACCACATTTGGATCCTTCAGACCTCTTCAAACCCACCTCTTCAAGAAAGCTTACAGCCTGCAATGATCCCAGCTGCCTCCCCACCACTACAGGAGCTACTGCCTCACAATCACTGGAGCTGCTGCAACCCCCCAACCTACTGTCTCCTTCCCCACCATCCTGTAGAATGTAAGCCCGCAAGGGCAGGGTCCTCTCCCCTCTGTATCAGTCTGTAATTGTTAGTTTGTTTACTGTAAGTGATACCTGTAATTTGCATGTAACCCCCCCTCATGTACAGCACCATGGAATCAATGGCGCTATATAAATAAATATTAATAATAATATATTTCCTTATACCAGTCTAATGTGTAAAGGGGGTTTTGTACCTCAGGTATCATTTTAATCAGTACAACAACACCAACCTGACAATGCCTGTAGGTTACTTAGCAAAATCCTGTTAAGTCCATAATAAAAGTACAGATGGTTTTTAAGGGTGAAACATAAAGCAAAAATTAGGCAATTTGAAGTAAGAACTCATTATTTATTTACCACATATAGGGATATTGTCACGAACACCCCTTGCTGACAACACACGTGCCTCAGATGCGGTTGTAAAGGGGGGAATTCCGTTTCCCACTCACTCGTCCACTCATCTATCGCAGTAGTTCAATATCTAAGCGCACCCCACAGAGTGTCCCCACATCCATAAATAAAATGAAGAAACAGCCGACAGCACTTACAGGATCATGAAGGAGATGCACACTTCCAGTCCAGAGACCCAAATGGACATAAAAGTTCCAAACAAATAATATAAAGGAGCAGCATCCAATCTGGGTGAAAAAATACTTACAAAAGTTTATTCTGCCATTAAAAAACATACAACGTTTCGAACACAAAATGGTCTTTTTCAAGTATAACAAACAGCAAATATGGTGGCTTTATATAGAGAGGATAAACCATTCAATAGCAAAGAACCGCCCTAATACAAAGATCACAAAAAAATACACAAATATGCATATAAATATCAATCACAAAATCATATATAAAAAAATTACATTTCATAATGAAACATATATAGAAACAAACATTTGCAATACAAATAGACTTATGTAAACAACAATATACAAAGTCACACATGTACATGTACCAATCATATGATGGCATCAGGATCCCCATGGTGATCTTTCAACCAATTACCAGCGTTCTAACATATGTTAAGATCAAATAATCCAGATGACCATTGCATACACGTTGTGAAACTAGCGCCAAAACCAGCAGCCTATCTAAATTGACCATACTATTGTTGCTCACCTGGAAGCGCTAGCCCGTGCACCAAAATCTCTCTCCCCCAATCTTAACAGCGGCAGCACACATCCCCAGAGTAAATAACATCACGGGGCGAAATCCCGCGATAACTTACAAAATCTCGACCCACGCACATGCGCAGTGGTACCATACTAAACACCTATTCATCAAAGCCCCCACTGACAGCACACTATAAGCGCACGCGCAATGACCATATAGTGGGCAAAATAATCACTATCAAGCAAGTAGCAGTCACATGACACAATCATGTGACCGCAACATGCCACCAGTGTAGATCGCAATTTTAAATATCCGCGATAACCTATACACCCAACAGTAGCGCATACGCAATAATTCCACAGTGATGACCTATCTAATAGATCTCCCATAAAGCACGCGATGAAAACACACGCGCAATAACTGCAAAATGGGAAAAAATGATCACTACCTTAAAGAAAGCGACCGCAGCATATCATAACATTTACTACCTGAAAAAAGTATTTAGTGGCCGACACATGGAAATACAAAAGCCAATTTAAAATAGAGCATATGGCCAGAATCAGATTGTAAAAGTTATGACACTAAATCTTCTACAAAAATGCAAAAGGTCATCACTATGGCAACAGGTCAGTCCATCCAAATAGAACACCTACTCCACAATCTTTATTATATATCATCTAATAACAACAATTAGTGAAATTTTAAGCCGAGATAGAAAAACTTTAATCAAAACATTCAAAAATATACAGGAAATAAAAAGACAAGAGGGCATGGGGATCGATAGACAAAATAATCAATAACATATGATGAAGTATACATAAACTTCAGGACTATTCAGTCCCCATGTCCTCAGGCTGCTTCAAACACCAATCCTAAAAAAAGAGAAAAAACAAAACACAATTAAAAGACAAATATATGCAAAAAACTAAAGAAAATACCGTCAAAAACATGGTGGGTCATTTCATACAGATTTGTAAATTGTATTCAAGATTAAGGCCTTTCGGCTGTAACGTATCCAAAGTAGAAATCCACGTAAGTTCCTTTTTTTTCAGCAACTTGATCCTATCACCACCACGTCTTGACAAAGGGACACCATCTATCACCCTGAACCTCAACTGATTGATGGAATGTCTACATTCAACAAAATGTTTTGGTATTGGTAACTCCAAGAGTTTAGTCCTAATAGTACTTTTGTTTTTACTGATCCGTGCCCGAATTTCCATAGTGGTCTCACCCACATACATTAACCCACAAGGGCATGTGATTACATAAATGACGAAACTCGATGAGCACGTATACCTTTCATTAATAGTAAATTTCATGCCAGTCTGTGGATGGTTAAAACTGTCTCCTTTGATCATATTACTGCAACACGCGCAACCTAAGCAAGGAAAATTGCCAGACTTAAGTGGACCAAGTGTCAACTGTCGGGAAATCTTGCCAGGACCCACATCGGCCCTGACAAGTTTATGCCTTAAATTACGCCCACGTCTATAGGACAATTTTGGTCTTTTAGCAAACTCAGGGACATCTGGCAGACCTTTGTGTAGAAGGTTCCAATGTTTATTCAAAACACAGCCAATTCTATTGCTGATCGGGTAAAATGTTGACATAAAAGGTACCCGTCTGTAAATAATTTTATCCCGATTCTGACATATTACATCTGGAGTCAAATCCATGACTTTATCCTTGAATCGTTTGACATTACAAACCGGGTAACCCCTCTTGACAAATTTCTGACACATATCATTAAGTCTAATGTCCAATTTGCTCTCATCCCTAACAATTCTCCGCACGCTCAACATTTGACTCCACGGGAGAGAATCCACCATCCTCCTTGGATGATTGCTGTTATAGACCAACAAACTGTTCCTATTGGTTTCCTTAATAAAAAGATCCATGCATAATGAACCGCCCTCGTTATAAACCATAGTATCCAAAAATTGTACCTAAGTCAACGATTGGGTCAAGGTAAATTTCAGTTACGGAAAAACACTTCAATTCAGACTGGAAACTATGCAAATCCTCAACATTGCCATCCCATATACAGAAAATGTCATCGATGTAGCGCCACCAGGCCCTGACATGGCACCAGTGGATAGATTTGTACACATGTTGCTCCTCGAATACCGCCATATAGATGTTAGCATAAGTTGTTTTTTTAGGATTGGGGTTTGAAGTGGCCTAAGGACATGGGGACTGAATAGCACTGAAGTTTATGTATACTTCATCATATGTTATTGATTATTTTGTCTATCGATCCCCATGCCCTCTTGCCTTTTTATGCCCTGTATATTTTTGAATGTTTTGATTAAAGTTTTTCTATCTCGGCTTAAAATTTCACTAATTGTTGTTATTAGATGATATATAATAAAGATTGTGGAGTAGGTGTTCTATTTGGATGGACTGACCTGTTGCCATAGTGATGACCTTTTGCATTTTTGTAGAAGATTTAGTGTCATAACTTTTACAATCTGATTCTGGCCATATGCTCTATTTTAAATTGGCTTTTATATTGCCATGTGTCGGCCACTATATACTTTTTTCAGGTAGTAAATGTTATGATATGCTGCGGTCACATGACTTTGTCATGTGATTGCTTTCTTTAAGTTAGTGATCAGTTTTTCCCATTTTGCAGTTATTGCGCGTGTGTTTTCATCGCGTGCTTTATGGGAGATCTATTAGATAGGTCATCACTGTGGAATTATTGCGTATGCGCTACTGTTGGGTGTATAGGTTATCGTGGGATATTTAAAATTGCGATCTACACTGGTGGCATGTTGCGGTCACATGATTGTGTCATGTGACTGCTACTTGCTTGATAGTGATTATTTTGCCCACTATATGGTCATTGCGCGTGCGCTTATAGTGTGCTGTCAGTGGGGGCTTTGATGAATAGGTGTTTAGTATGGTACCACTGCGCATGTGCGTGGGTCGAGATTTTGTAAGTTATCGCTGGATCTCGCCCCGTGATGTTATTTACTCTGGGGATGTGTGCTGCCGCTGTTAAGATTGGGGGAGAGAGATTTTGGTGCACGGGCTAGCGCTTCCAGGTGAGCAACAATAGTATGGTCAATTTAGATAGGCTGCTGGTTTTGGCGCTAGTTTCACAACGTGTATGCAATGGTCATCTGGATTATCTGATCTTAACATATGTTAGAACGCTGGTAATTGGTTGAAAGATCACCATGGGGATCCTGATGCCATCATATGATTGGTACATGTACATGTGTGACTTTGTATATTGTTGTTTACATAAGTCTATTTGTATTGCAAATGTTTGTTTCTATATATGTTTTATGAAATGTAATTTTTTTATATATGATTTTGTGATTGACATTTATATGCATATTTGTGTATTTTTTTGTGATCATTGTATGAGGGCGGTTCTTTGCTATTGATTGGTTTATCCTCTCTATATAAAGCCACCATATTTGCTGTTTGTTATACTTGAAAAAGACCATTTTGTGGTCGAAACGTTGTATGTTTTTTTAATGGCAGAATAAACTTTTGTAAGTATTTTTTCACCCGGATTGGATGCTGCTCCTTTATATTATTTGTTTGTCCCCACATCCATGTCACACATTCCGCTACCACCACTTGCTTTTATACCAGGCCTAGACACCGGCACTCTGCAATACACTAGTACATCCCCCACCAAGCTCTCCTAAGACCCTGAACGGTTCCCTACTTGTACTCTGGCTACAAGGTAACAAAACCAAATTATTTACTCTCCTCGAGATAATGGGTACATTACAGCAACAAAGAACAAGCTTTTTACATTTTAGACTTAATAACCAAAAAGAAGTTGTCAGACACACAGATTGTGGACCCACTGCGTCACAGCCAGACTTACCCTGAAGGGGCGTAACTAAGCAGCTAGAGCTCCTGATGGTGGAGTTAAGCTTGAGCTGCAGATACCACTGCAAGGGCAGTCCCATGTACTGCGGCAGTTGACCCCAGGGTCAGGAACGCAGACATGGATATAGATTCAGAGTCCTACACCGGACAGACACTGGTACTGGTTGAGACAGTGCGGATTCTGGAACACAAGACAGGATGGAAACTGGTTTCAGGTTCAGGTACTGCCAGAGTGGTTTCAGGTTCAGATAACACGCGTATCGGGAGCAGGTTCTTGGTTAAACAACACTATAAAGGAGAACAAGGAAAGGGAACTGGCAACAGACTAGATGTACCAACACTAACTAACCAAAGGTGAAGTGTTATAGGGGAGCTTGCCTTAAATACCTGATGCCTCCCAGCTATTGGCTGGGGGCATTTTCAGATCATGCGCACTAAGTACGTCGCTGGGAGACTTGCACAACATGTGCAGACTATTCATGGGCGGTGAATAGGTGGGCGACCCTGTCAGGAAGAGGGAGTGGGAATATGCAGGTACAACAACATTGGCGTTACAGAAGTACAGTGCTTAAAAAGATTACAAAGACATGGATAAAAAAAAGTATAAAATAAGAAAAGATAAAACACAGATTAATCTTACAAATTTAATCTGTGAAAGCTTTTTTGCAATTTTACCCACAGATGTGAATATATTCCCCGATCATGGATATATCCATGGATTCTGTAAAACTAGAAGTGGAATACAAAAAAAAAAAAAACGTAAAATATTGTTTTATGTCTGTGCCAGAAGAGGCCTACAGAGACACATTTGCTGGCCCACATGGTTGTCCAACATTGACAGCTACATGTTAAATACTCTGTGTACACACTCAATGTCTGCTTTCCATCAGACATCCAGCATACATTACCTGTTCACAGCGGGGCAGGGGCGCAGGCAGTGATCCAATGCCCCAGCCTTTCATCTGTATAACTCCACTCATGACAGATACGTTCACTAACATCAAAAAATGCTTCAAAAACTTTGACTATTGATTTCAATGGGGATAAATACCTTTAGTTGCCATGTCTTTTTTATTATAGGAAACAAAAGAACATGAGGTGATTCTGCATGAAAAAAATGAGCAGATATGTACTACAAAATAAACTAGAAGCAGGGAAAAAGATAAAGAAAAACAGTCTGAAAAAGACACAGAAAACACCTTAGGGCTATGTGGAAGAATTTCCTAGAAAGAAAAATTCACATTCCGCTTTTTTTAATGTGAACATACCCCAATAAAAATGCAAAAACATGTTAACGGCACAATAAAAACAAAACTAAAATGACAATCTTCATAGATCTAATAAATATGATTGAACTCTGTAGCGCTATAGCACGTAAATGTGAAATATATGAAATATGAACTGCATAACTGGTCTAGAAAAATAGGAAAAAATTAAGATACTTAGCGCATAAATTGGCCAATTCATAAAAACCCAGCAGCCAACAATAAGGTGATCTTTTTTGCTGGGAACCTGCCTAAGGCCGGGATCGCACATGCGAGAAACACGGCCGAGTCACGCATGTTAATACCCGGCACTGCCGCCGGCACTCAGATCGGAGCGTCCGTGTTTCTCGCATGTGTGATCCTGGCCTAATGTGAATCCTCACTTTAGGCTGAAGTCTGCATTTATATGGGAAGGTAGGATCCTGCTGTAATTAAAACTGCCAGAGGCTGAGGAGTGGAGTGCTCAGAGAGCCCAAAGGCCCCGTTACACGCAACGATATTGTGAACGATATCGTTGCAACGTCATCAGTTTGGTGACGTTGCAGCGATGTCGAAACGACATCGTTGCTTGTGACACGTAGGAACGATCAACGATCAGTTGGCTGAACGTTAATCGTTGCCTAATGGTCTGGGCCATAAATCTACCATTGGTCTCCCACTGGGCAGCACACATCGCTGCGTGTAACAGCGAGAGACCAACGATCAGCGAGCTCCCAGCGCCATACAGCAGGCGCTGGGAGATGGTATCCAGGGTAAACAGCGGGTAACTAAGTGCCGCATGGCGCTTAGTTACTCGCTGTTTGCCCTGGATACCAGTGTGCTCGCTGGTCCTGATCGGGTATCCAGGGTAAACAGCGGGTAACTAAGCGCCCTGGATACCAGCGTGCTCACTAGTTCTGATCGCTGGTGAGTCTGCCTATGTGACAGCTCCCCAGCGATCAGCTATGTCCCAGCGATCCCATCCACGCCGGATCATTGGTGGGATCGCTGGGACACTGAAGCGTGTAACGGGGCCCTTAGTATACAAATAATAAAAGACTGACTGACACATCCAAACAGAAATCAGGTGTGTTCAGGTGAAAACTAAGAGTAGCCATCTCCATATACAACCAACAAATTGGTTCCCAGCAAAAGAAGATCGCCTTGTTGTTGGCTGCTGGGCGCGCATGGATTGGCCACTAAGTATCTTAATTTTTTTCCTATTTTCTAGAGCAGTAATGCAGTTCACATTTCATGTTTGCATGCTATAGCGCTACAGAACGCCACTTTATTTGGTAGTTATGGATGTCGATGGCTGCTCTTAGTGTGCACCTGTCTTGTACACACCGGTTTTCTGTTTGGAGGTGACGGTCAGTCTTATTTAATCACCATAGATCGTCCTTATTACTATATGCTTCAATACCACAGCACAGCAGTATATAGTAGAAGAGATGGAATGACCACAGGCTCAAGGCCCCAGGAGGAATAGAAAATATTTAAAATATTTTCCAAGAACAATCTAAGTTTAAATAGCCACTTTTACCCATTCAAAAATAAATAAATAAAAAAATGTAATATTTGTTTGGTTAGGAACCAGATTTATGAAGATATAAATGTAGTTCCCCCATACAGTAAGTGCCAGAAAGAGGAAAAAGGCAAAGTCAAAACATCTTGTCCAGAAAATGCAATGAAAAATGATGAAACCGCAGTATGCAGCCCCCCAAAAACATACTAAAAAAACAACAAGCCCCCACACGGCTCCATCAGTCATGCAGAAGTAGAAACTGTCACGCTCGCACCCTGACTGGTGGGCGTCAGCCAGGGGGTTGTGGCCCCACTGTGCCACAAACCAGACAACCCTGGAAGGGGCGTGACTAAGACAGCTACCTCGGTCTTTGCTGGAGCCTCTGATGGTGAGGTCAGGCTTGTGCGGCAGGCAGCTGTCAGGTGCCAATCCAGGGTGGTGTATGGCTGTGGCTGCTGATCCCACTGGGGAACAGAAACATTAGGACGGGTGCGGGCGACAGGCACGACTGGCAGAAGAGCACGGCTGATACTAGGACGAGTAGGCAGGCAGGCACGGCTGAGACACAGGGCAGGCTGGCACGGCTGAGACACAGGGCAGGCAGGAGTGGTGTATGGAATAGGTAGAGTCCTGTTCACACAGAAGGTGCTAGTACTGGCAGGAAGGAACGGTGTATGAAGGAACAGGTAGAGACCTGTTCACACAGGAGGTGGAGAACCGCAAGACTGCGGAGAGGAGCTGCAGTTTGCAGCAAGAGGTTCCGCAGCAGCGGGAGCGGGGAACAGGCAGAACCGTAGGAGTACGGAGCAGGAAGAGCAGCAAAAGTGCGGCGCACAGGCAGAGTCACGAGTACTGAGCAGGCAGAGCCGCAAGAGTGGGGAGCATAAGCAGAACCGCAAGAGTATGGAGCACAGGCTGTCACAAGAGTACGGAGCAGGCAGAGCCGCAAGAGTGCAGAGCATAAGCAGAGCTGCAAGAGTACGGAGCACAGGCAGAGTCACAGGAGTACTGAGCAGGCAGAGCCGCAAGAGTGCAGAGCATAAGCAGAGCTGCAAGAGTACGGAGCACAGGCAGAGTCACAGGAGTACTGAGCAGGCAGAGCCGCAAGAGTGCAGAGCATAAGCAGAGCTGCAAGAGTACGGAGCACAGGCAGAGTCACAGGAGTACTGAGCAGGCAGAGCCGCAAGAGTGCGGAGCATAAGCAGAGCTGCAAGAGTACGGAGCACAGGCAGAGTCACAAGGGTACTGAGCAGGCAGAGCTGTAAGATTGCGGAGCATAAGCAGAGCCGTTAGAGTACGGAGCACAGGCAGACGGAGAGGGCACAAGGATAGACACAGCAGGGAATGTAGCCACAGGCGAGGAGACCAAGAGACAGAAGTAGGACTGAGTTCAGGAACAAAGACACAGGGACCAGATATTCTGCCTCCTGGAGGGCGGCAAGTACAGGTATGAGACAAGGTCAGGAGTAATAGCACAGGGACCAGGATATTTGGCCTCCTGGAGGACGGACGGAGAGGTACAAGGCAAGGTAGAAACAAAGACTAGGATATTCTGCCTCCTAGAGGGCAGACAGGTACAAGGCAAAGGTAGGAATCAAGCCTTCAGAGAAGGCGAAACACGGGACAGGACCTGGCGACTCAGTAGCAAGACACTAGCTGAGTTAACACATTGCACAGGCAGGGTTCACTGGGTGGAGCTGCCCTAAATGCCAGAGGTCTCTTGGTAATTTGCCAGGGACACATGAGACAGGTGCACCCTGATTTCATAAGAACCAGAGAGTTCTTGCGCCGCCCCCCTATACACACAGCCAGGAAGCATGCAGAGAGCAGGCAGGAAGAGGCACACAGCATGGAGCCAGCAGCAGACAGAAATCACAGTATGGCCTGGAGCAGTGAGTAAGTTGGGGG
Source organism: Dendrobates tinctorius (assembly GCF_039654945.1). Classification (NCBI taxonomy): domain Eukaryota; kingdom Metazoa; phylum Chordata; class Amphibia; order Anura; family Dendrobatidae; genus Dendrobates; species Dendrobates tinctorius. Next base: position 41,776,644 of record NW_027361697.1, read on the forward strand.
TGAGGGATGGGAGGCCATGCAGTGATGCCGCCAGTTGTTACAGAAACGTTACGCCTCTCAGTGAGCGGAGACAAAAAACATTTTTTCTTTTCACAAAAGTCTCAATTTTGTTAAATTCTAAAAAAAAACAAATAATACAAGTTTGGTATTGCGGAAATTTCTGTGACCTAGAAGGGTGGTCTGCACAGGCAATGAACATTCTAAAAATGAGCAAATAGCAGCATGCTCCGCTTCCGTCGCCCCTGCGTAGACCCAGCCTCACAGCTCCTGCAGGCGATCAGGGTGTCACATGATTGTTGAAGTCTTTGATTGGATGCAACAGTCAGGTGACTAGATTACGTCATTAGAGAAACAAGAGGATGTGCTGTTCTGGTCACCTGATTGCCTAAGCCAATCACAGGCTTCAGCAGTCATGTGACGGCTAAACTAACAGAGCAGTAACCACTGCGGATGAGGTAGAGGCCCAGAGGGACCTGAGGCGGGTGGGTTCACGGGTGCATTGCAGGACAGTCTTCGCAAGAACTCGCCAGCACCGCACTGTGCACTGGAGACACCGGCGCAATGTAAGCGGCGCACAGCTCTTACGCCGTAACGTCAGCACGTCCGGTAACAACGCCGCCATCTTTGTGCCTGGCGCCCCGGCCTCCACTAATGCTCCGTCAGCGCTGCTCTCTGTGATGCTCCCACCAGGAAGTCTGCGCTCCGCTCATTCATGTGATTGGCGGCCGAGTGCCTGTGTGTCAGCCGCCGGCAACTCCCCCGGAAGAAGGAAGCGGCTCCCGGAGCTCGCACGGCCGAGGAGGGAGCACATAGCTGGCAGTATCCCGATATAGGAGAAGCCGGGACGTTACCGCCGGTGTGAGCCGAGGTGTCGGGTCCCGCTGTCAGGATGCTGCCGTTATCTATTAAGGACGATGAGTACAAGCCGCCCAAATACAACCTGGCGCGGAAAGTGTCCGGATGGATCAGGTACGGGAGTGCACCGGAACCGGCAAATGTGTGTCTATATCTATGCCTTATATGTTGTGTGTGTGTGTGTGTGTGTATATATATAATATATGTGTATATGTGCATGATACCGGAGTACGGAGCTGTCCATCATATGTATATAGAGGTACAGAGCCTGAGCCGGTGTATGTGCATGATACCGGAGTACGGAGCTGTCCATCATATGTATATAGAGGTACAGAGCCTGAGCCGGTGTGTGTGTATGTGCATGATACTGGAGTACGGAGCTGTCCATCATATGTATATAGAGGTACAGAGCCTGAGCCGGTGTGTGTATATGTGCATGATACCAGAGAACGGAGCTGTCCATCATATGTATATAGAGGTACAGAGCCTGAGCCGGTGTGTGTGTGTATGTGCATGATACTGGAGTACGGAGCTGTCCATCATATGTATATAGAGGTACAGAGCCTGAGCCGGTGTGTGTATATGTGCATGATACCAGAGAACGGAGCTGTCCATTATATGTATATAGAGGTACAGAGCCTGAGCCGGTGTGTGTATATGTGCATGATACCGGAGTACGGAGCTGTCCATCATATGTATATAGAGGTACAGAGCCTGAGCCGGTGTGTGTATATGTGCATGATACCGGAGTACGGAGCTGTCCATCATATGTATATAGAGGTACAGAGCCTGAGCCGGTGTATGTGCATGATACCGGAGTACGGAGCTGTCCATCATATGTATATAGAGGTACAGAGCCTGAGCCGGTGTGTGTATATGTGCATGATACCGGAGTACGGAGCTGTCCATCATATGTATATAGAGGTACAGAGCCTGAGCCGGTGTGTGTGTATGTACATGATACCGGAGTACGGAGCTGTCCATCATATGTATATAGAGGTACAGAGCCTGAGCCGGTGTGTGTGTATGTGCATGATACCGGAGAACGGAGCTGTCCATCATATGTATATAGAGGTACAGAGCCTGAGCCGGTGTGTGTGTATGTACATGATACCGGAGTACGGAGCTGTCCATCATATGTATATAGAGGTACAGAGCCTGAGCCGGTGTGTGTGTATATGTGCATGATACCGGAGTACGGAGCTGTCCATCATATGTATATAGAGGTACAGAGCCTAAGCCGGTGTGTGTGTATGTGCATGATACCGGAGTACGGAGCTGTCCATCATATGTATATAGAGGTACAGAGCCTGAGCCGGTGTGTGTATATGTGCATGATACCAGAGAACGGAGCTGTCCATTATATGTATATAGAGGTACAGAGCCTGAGCCGGTGTGTGTATATGTGCATGATACCGGAGTACGGAGCTGTCCATCATATGTATATAGAGGTACAGAGCCTGAGCCGGTGTGTGTATATGTGCATGATACCGGAGTACGGAGCTGTCCATCATATGTATATAGAGGTACAGAGCCTGAGCCGGTGTATGTGCATGATACCGGAGTACGGAGCTGTCCATCATATGTATATAGAGGTACAGAGCCTGAGCCGGTGTGTGTATATGTGCATGATACCGGAGTACGGAGCTGTCCATCATATGTATATAGAGGTACAGAGCCTGAGCCGGTGTGTGTGTATGTACATGATACCGGAGTACGGAGCTGTCCATCATATGTATATAGAGGTACAGAGCCTGAGCCGGTGTGTGTGTATGTGCATGATACCGGAGAACGGAGCTGTCCATCATATGTATATAGAGGTACAGAGCCTGAGCCGGTGTGTGTGTATGTACATGATACCGGAGTACGGAGCTGTCCATCATATGTATATAGAGGTACAGAGCCTGAGCCGGTGTGTGTGTATATGTGCATGATACCGGAGTACGGAGCTGTCCATCATATGTATATAGAGGTACAGAGCCTAAGCCGGTGTGTGTGTATGTGCATGATACCGGAGAACGGAGCTGTCCATCATATGTATATAGAGGTACAGAGCCTGAGCCGGTGTGTGTATATGTGCATGATACCGGAGTACGGAGCTGTCCATCATATGTATATAGAGGTACAGAGCCTGAGCCGGTGTATGTGCATGATACCGGAGTACGGAGCTGTCCATCATATGTATATAGAGGTACAGAGCCTGAGCCGGTGTGTGTATATGTGCATGATACCGGAGTACGGAGCTGTCCATCATATGTATATAGAGGTACAGAGCCTGAGCCGGTGTATGTGCATGATACCGGAGTACGGAGCTGTCCATCATATGTATATAGAGGTACAGAGCCTGAGCCGGTGTGTGTGTATGTGCATGATACCGGAGAACGGAGCTGTCCATCATATGTATATAGAGGTACAGAGCCTGAGCCGGTGTGTGTGTATGTACATGATACCGGAGTACGGAGCTGTCCATCATATGTATATAGAGGTACAGAGCCTGAGCCGGTGTGTGTATATGTGCATGATACCGGAGTACGGAGCTGTCCATCATATGTATATAGAGGTACAGAGCCTGAGCCGGTGTGTGTGTATGTGCATGATACCGGAGAACGGAGCTGTCCATCATATGTATATAGAGGTACAGAGCCTGAGCCGGTGTGTGTGTATATGTGCATGATACCGGAGTACGGAGCTGTCCATCATATGTATATAGAGGTACAGAGCCTGAGCCGGTGTGTGTGTATGTGCATGATACCGGAGAACGGAGCTGTCCATCATATGTATATAGAGGTACAGAGCCTGAGCCGGTGTGTGTGTATATGTGCATGATACCAGAGTACGGAGCTGTCCATCATATGTATATAGAGGTACAGAGCCTGAGCCGGTGTGTGTGTGTATGTGCATGATACCGGAGTACGGAGCTGTCCATCATATGTATATAGAGGTACAGAGCCTGAGCCGGTGTGTGTATATGTGCATGATACCAGAGTACGGAGCTGTCCATCATATGTATATAGAGGTACAGAGCCTGAGCCGGTGTGTGTGTATGTGCATGATACCGGAGTACGGAGCTGTCCATCATATGTATATAGAGGTACAGAGCCTGAGCCGGTGTGTGTATGTGCATGATACCGGAGTACGGAGCTTTCCATCATATGTATATACTGGTACAGAGCCTGAGCCAGTGTGTGTATATGTGTATGATACCGGAGTACGGAGCTTTCCATCATATGTATATACTGGTACAGAGCCTGAGCCGGTGTGTGTGTATATGTGCATGATACCAGAGTACAGAGCTGTCCATCATATGTATATAGAGGTACAGAGCCTGAGCCGGTGTGTGTGTATGTGCATGATACTGGAGTACGGAGCTGTCCATCATATGTATATAGAGGTACAGAGCCTGAGCCGGTGTGTGTATGTGCATGATACCGGAGTACGGAGCTTTCCATCATATGTATATACTGGTACAGAGCCTGAGCCAGTGTGTGTATATGTGTATGATACCGGAGTACGGAGCTTTCCATCATATGTATATACTGGTACAGAGCCTGAGCCGGTGTGTGTGTGTGTGTATGTGCATGATACCGGAGTACGGAGCTGTCCATCATATGTATATAGAGGTACAGAGCCTGAGCCGGTGTGTATCTATGTGCATGATACCAGAGTACGGAGCTGTCCATCATATGTATATAGAGGTACAGAGCCTGAGCCGGTGTGTGTGTATGTGCATGATCTGGAGTACGGAGCTGTCCATCATATGTATATAGAGGTACAGAGCCTGAGCCGGTGTGTGTATATGTGCATGATACCAGAGTACGGAGCTGTCCATCATATGTATATAGAGGTACAGAGCCTGAGCCGGTGTGTGTGTATGTGCATGATCTGGAGTACGGAGCTGTCCATCATATGTATATAGAGGTACAGAGCCTGAGCCGGTGTGTGTATATGTGCATGATACCAGAGTACGGAGCTTTCCATCATATGTATATACTGGTACAGAGCCTGAGCCGGTGTGTGTGTATATGTGCATGATACCGGAGTACGGAGCTTTCCATCATATGTATATACTGGTACAGAGCCTGAGCCGGTGTGTGTGTATATGTGCATGATACCAGAGTACGGAGCTGTCCATCATATGTATATAGAGGTACAGAGCCTGAGCCGGTGTGTGTGTATGTGCATGATACCGGAGTACGGAGATGTCCATCATATGTATATAGAGGTACAGAGCCTGAGCCGGTGTGTGTATATGTGCATGATACCGGAGTACGGAGCTGTCCATCATATGTATATAGAGGTACAGAGCCTGAGCCGGTGTGTGTATATGTGCATGATACCGGAGTACGGAGCTTTCCATCATATGTATATACTGGTACAGAGCCTGAGCCGGTGTGTGTGTATATGTGCATGATACCAGAGTACGGAGCTGTCCATCATATGTATATAGAGGTACAGAGCCTGAGCCGGTGTGTGTATGTGCATGATACCAGAGTACAGAGCTGTCCATCATATGTATATAGAGGTACAGAGCCTGAGCCGGTGTGTGTGTATGTGCATGATACTGGAGTACGGAGCTGTCCATCATATGTATATAGAGGTACAGAGCCTGAGCCGGTGTGTGTGTATGTGCATGATACCAGAGTACAGAGCTGTCCATCATATGTATATAGAGGTACAGAGCCTGAGCCGGTGTATGTGCATGATACTGGAGTACGGAGCTGTCCATCATATGTATATAGAGGTACAGAGCCTGAGCCGGTGTGTGTGTATGTGCATGATACCGGAGTACGGAGCTGTCCATCATATGTATATAGAGGTACAGAGCCTGAGCCGGTGTGTGTGTATGTGCATGATACCGGAGTACGGAGCTTTCCATCATATGTATATACTGGTACAGAGCCTGAGCCGGTGTGTGTGTGTGTATGTGCATGATACCGGAGTACGGAGCTGTCCATCATATGTATATAGAGGTACAGAGCCTGAGCCGGTGTGTATCTATGTGCATGATACCAGAGTACGGAGCTGTCCATCATATGTATATAGAGGTACAGAGCCTGAGCCGGTGTGTGTGTATGTGCATGATACCGGAGTACGGAGCTGTCCATCATATGTATATAGAGGTACAGAGCCTGAGCCGGTGTGTGTGTGTATGTGCATGATACCGGAGTACGGAGCTTTCCATCATATGTATATAGAGGTACAGAGCCTGAGCCGGTGTGTGTATATGTGCATGATACCGGAGTACGGAGCTGTCCATCATATATATATATATAGAGGTACAGAGCCTGAGCCGGTGTGTGTTTATGTGCATGATACCGGAGTACGGAGCTGTCCATCATATATATATATATATCGGTACAGAGCCTGAGCCGGTGTGTGTATATGCACATGATACCGGAGTAGGGAGCTGTCCATCATATGTATATAGAGGTACAGAGCCTGAGCCAGTGTGTGTATATGTGCATGATACCGGAGTACGGAGCTGTCCATCATATGTATATACTGGTACAGAGCCTGAGCCGGTGTGTGTATATGTGCATGATACTGGAGTACGGAGCTGTCCATCATATGTATATAGAGGTACAGAGCCTGAGCCGGTGTGTGTATATGTGCATGATACCGGAGTACGGAGCTGTCCATCATATGTATATAGAGGTACAGAGCCTGAGCCAGTGTGTGTATATGTGCATGATACCGGAGTACGGAGCTGTCCATCATATGTATATACTGGTACAGAGCCTGAGCCGGTGTGTGTGTATATGTGCATGATACTGGAGTACGGAGCTGTCCATCATATGTATATAGAGGTACAGAGCCTGAGCCGGTGTGTGTGTATATGTGCATGATACCGGAGTACGGAGCTGTCCATCATATTTATATAGAGGTACAGAGCCTGAGCCAGTGTGTGTATATGTGCATGATACCGGAGTACGGAGCTGTCCATCATATGTATATACTGGTACAGAGCCTGAGCCGGTGTGTGTATATGTGCATGATACCGGAGTATGGAGCTGTCCATCATATGTATATAGAGGTACAGAGCCTGAGCCGGTGTGTGTATATGTGCATGATACTGGAGTACGGAGCTGTCCATCATATGTATATAGAGGTACAGAGCCTGAGCCGGTGTGTGTGTATATGTGCATGATACCGGAGTACGGAGCTGTCCATCATATGTATATACTGGTACAGAGCCTGAGCCGGTGTGTGTGTATATGTGCATGATACTGGAGTACGGAGCTGTCCATCATATGTATATAGAGGTACAGAGCCTGAGCCGGTGTGTGTGTATATGTGCATGATACCGGAGTACGGAGCTGTCCATCATATTTATATAGAGGTACAGAGCCTGAGCCAGTGTGTGTATATGTGCATGATACCGGAGTACGGGGCTGTCCATCATATGTATATACTGGTACAGAGCCTGAGCCGGTGTGTGTGTATATGTGCATGATACTGGAGTACGGAGCTGTCCATCATATGTATATAGAGGTACAGAGCCTGAGCCGGTGTGTGTGTATATGTGCATGATACCGGAGTACGGAGCTGTCCATCATATTTATATAGAGGTACAGAGCCTGAGCCAGTGTGTGTATATGTGCATGATACCGGAGTTCGGAGCTGTCCATCATATGTATATACTGGTACAGAGCCTGAGCCGGTGTGTGTGTATATGTGCATGATACCGGAGTATGGAGCTGTCCATCATATGTATATAGAGGTACAGAGCCTGAGCCGGTGTGTGTATATGTGCATGATACTGGAGTACGGAGCTGTCCATCATATGTATATAGAGGTACAGAGCCTGAGCCGGTGTGTGTGTATATGTGCATGATACCGGAGTACGGAGCTGTCCATCATATGTATATACTGGTACAGAGCCTGAGCCGGTGTGTGTGTATATGTGCATGATACTGGAGTACGGAGCTGTCCATCATATGTATATACTGGTACAGAGCCTGAGCCGGTGTGTGTATATGTGCATGATACTGGAGTACAGAGCTGTCCATCATATGTATATAGAGGTACAGAGCCTGAGCCGGTGTGTGTATATGTGCATGATACCGGAGTACGGAGCTGTCCATCATATGTATATACTGGTACAGAGCCTGAGCCCGTGTGTGTGTATATGTGCATGATACCGGAGTACGGAGCTGTCCATCATATGTATATAGAGGTACAGAGCCTGAGCCGGTGTGTGTGTGTATATGTGCATGATACCAGAGTACGGAGCTGTATAAACTATAAGGAGTAGTCTTCGGTTATTTATTTTTTTTACATAAATCTATGGCAGTCATGGAAATTTGCGGATTTGTAATATGTCTTATTAAAGAAATCTGCTTCTTTCTCCTCCAGGACTGATGACAGATTTTACCACCAAGTTCAGAATTTTGCAAATGAATCATCAGTGAATACAAATTTCCCCTTACTGACGTAGGTGACAGTTTGTGCTCATTATGTTCTATGGACATCTGTACTGGTTTGTGGAGAACGTGCAGCGGAATGTCTGTCGGCTTCTAGCTCATCTCTTCATAGAATTTTAATTGCACCAAATGTCATCTCCTATCTCAGTAACTGGAGAAAGAAGCAGACTTCTGTGATAAGTTTATCTTCATGTGTACTAGTTATCGTATTTATGAAATAGAAAACTACAAATATTTCCCTCCCTTGACAGACACCATTACCGTGCGATGTTATTCAGTTGTCTTGTTCTGGCTGATCAGTTCCCGTTCACCATAGATGTATATAGGACTGTATATGTATTTTATGGTGTTATATCGTCCTTGTATACAGTCATGGCCAAAAGTATTGACACCCCTGCAATTCTGTCAGATAATATTCAGTTTCTTCCTGAAAATGATTGCCAACACAAATTCTTTGGTATTATTATCTTCATTTAATTTGTCTTAAATGAAAAAACACAAAAGAGAATGAAGCAAAAAGCAAAACATTGATCATTTCACACAAAACTCCAAAAATGGGCCGGACAAAATTATTGGCACCCTCAGCCTAATACTTGGTTGCACAACCTTTAGCCAAAATAACTGCGACCAACCGCTTCCGGTAACCATCAATGAGATTCTTACAATGCTCTGCTGGAATTTTAGTCCATTCTTCTTTGGCAAACTGCTCCAGGTCCCTGATATTTGAAGGGTGCCTTCTCCAAACTGCCATTTTTAGATCTCTCCACAGGTGTTCTATGGGATTCAGGTCTGGACTCATTGCTGGCCACCTTAGATGTCTCCAGTGCTTTCTCTCAAACCATTTTCTAGTGCTTTTTGAAGTGTGTTTTGGGTCATTGTCCTGCTGGAAGACCCATGACCTCTGAGGGAGACCCAGCTTTCTCACACTGGGCCCTACATTATGCTGCAAAATTTGTTGGTAGTCTTCAGACTTCATAATGCCATGCACACGGTCAAGCAGTCCAGTGCCAGAGGCAGCAAAGCAACCCCAAAACATCAGGGAACCTCCGCCATGTTTGACTGTAGGGACCGTGTACTTTTCTTTGAATGCCTATTTTTTCTCCTGTAAACTCTATGTTGATGCTTTTGCCCTAAAAGCTCTACTTTTGTCTCATCTGACCAGAGAACATTCTTCCAAAATGTTTTAGGCTTTTTCAGGTAAGTTTTGGCAAACTCCAGCCTGGCTTTTTTATGTCTCGGGGTAAGAAGTGGAGTCTTCCTGGGTCTCCTACCATACAGTCCCTTTTCATTCAGATGCCGATGGATTGTACGGGTTGACACCGTTGTACCCTCGGACTGCAGGGCAGCTTGAACTTGTTTGGATGTTAGTGGAGGTTCTTTATCCAACATCCGCACAATCTTGCGTTGAAATCTCTTGTCAATTTTTCTTTTCCGGCCACATCTAGGGAGGTTAGCCACAGTGCCATGGGCTTTAAACTTCTTGATGACACTGTGCCCGGTAGACACAGGAACATTCAGGTCTTTGGAGATGGACTTGTAGCCTTGAGATTGCTCATGCTTCCTCACAATTTGGTTTCTCAAGTCCTCAGACAGTTCTTTGGTCTTCTTTCTTTTCTCCATGCTCAATGTGGTACACACAAGGACACAGGATAGAGGTTGAGTCAACTTTAATCCCTGTTAACTGGCTGCAAGTGTGATTTAGTTATTGCCAACACCTGTTAGGTGCCACAGGTAAGTTACAGGTGCTGTTAATTACATAAATTAGAGAAGCATCACATGATTTTTCAAACAGTGCCAATACTTTTGTCCACCCTCTTTGTTATGTTTGGTGTGGAATTATATCCAATTTGGCTTTAGGACAATTCTTTTTGTGTTTTTTCATTTAAGACAAATTAAATGAAGATAATAATACCAAAGAATTTGTGTTTGCAATCATTTTCAGGAAGAAACTGAGTATTATCTGACAGAATTGCAGGGGTGTCAATACTTTTGGCCATTACTGTATATGTACACCCCCTGCTGTGTCACCATGTTACATGGATCCTCTCCTGTGATATCACGTCACCGCTCATACATATATATGTGTCTCACTCAGCCCGTTAGTGCTGTATATACCAGATTATTGCACAACCTCTATGTGCTGGCCACGTTATATGTGATTTTTCTGCTGCCCCGTCAGTTGTGCAACGCTGGAAACTACTGTGTGTGCTGTTCTTTACAACAAGGCGACCATTGTAACAGGCGGTTATCCCTGCCATGAGCTGTGTACAGTGCGGAGAACGCGGACTCTCAGCTATGTATATTAGATGGACGGGGTCTTTTAATTGAGGAGGCTGAAGGTGGTGTTCACCCCCCCAGGTCCACGTTTAGAAGCGCTGCAGTCAGGCAGGACGAGCACGGACCGAGCGCGGCTTCCCAGTGCACTGACTGCAGCGCTTGCAGCAGACGGGTTCCTGCATTTTTGCACACAGTTATATCTGGTATACAATAGGAATGAGCAGATCTGACCCAGGAATTTGATTGTTTGCCAATTGAATGTCCAGAGTGACCCCAGAGCATATAACGAATACGCACCTCACCACTCTCCGCTGCTGTACTGTTTTCGGCACCTTGTTTTTTCTCCATGTACTAAATCTGAGGGCATCGCCACGACTAGACCCAGGATGTCCCTGCTCATGCCTAATCGTGGCGGAAGTCAGAGCGCCCCCCGTAAGGTGGTGGTACATATCCTGACATCACATAGACATCCCAGGCCTGGTCCTGCAGGAGCTCCCAGCACAGCGCGGCGAGCACCTGGGATTCAGCACACGGTGATGGTGAGAACCATACGGGGGAGAGCGTGTGGTGGAGATGGCCAGAAGGTGATCGGTGAGGGGATTATTTGTTTTCTTTATCGTTTAACCTTCTAACCCTTGTGCTGAATTTTCATGGAGCGAATTGCAAATAATCCCTTTCGTGGAGAATGCTGATTCGATACCACCAATACTGAAGTCACACGATCATTTTTTCAGCCTAATTACAATTACATTGTGTTACTGCACATGATACACCCGTGGTGATCCCACGGTGCATGCTGCGCCGTCACCTGGAAACCTTCATTTTTTTGTGTAACCCGTGATCCCATTGTTACAACTCCTGTGGCCCCTGGGCTGTGTACAGCGATTAGATCTAATGTCTGTGAGGTTGGCTGGTTTATTAGGGTCGTTTATATGCTCTTTTCTGCTTTCTCCATCAGGTCAATCTTCTCAGACTCTACGTCTAGGAACCTGTTCTGCTTTCTCTGCCTGAACCTCTCTTTTGCATTTGTGGAGCTTTTCTATGGGATATGGAGCAACAGGTAATACAGGACATCACGGTTACTTATTCTCCATTTATTGCTGTTTTGTTTCCGGTATTTAATGTAATGTGTCACGTCTGTAATGCTTTACATTTGCATGATGCAGATGTCATGGTTCCAGGATGTGCAAATGACCACGAAGAGCAGAATCCCGGCCCTGTACCATGACGCGCTTCAGAAAGTCATAGGGAAAGACTTTACTATGGCCCAGCATACTTATAATGATGAAGTCACCAAGTCATGGCCCTACAGGACCGATATCCGTAAATAAATGACACCACACACTTTAATAATGGAAGAAAAGTGGCCGTGAGTTTATTTTGGCTTAATAATAAATAACCAAACCGTTAAATCCATAAAATTATCCAATATTACCATACCAGAGAAACAATGTGCCCCTTAACGTCCGATTTTCCCACAATAAAACATCACGACAGATAATCTGAAAATTAGGGAGGGAGAGGGAATCTTCTTTCCTCAGGAAAATGTTGTCTGAGGTAAAAACTGCCAGTGCACGGCTTTTTATAAACACAGAAAAACCGCCAAATTTCTCCAGCCAATCCTGGCCCGTTAAAACGTCGCCAAGGAAACCAGTCAGAAACCAGATATGCCCTTCTCCACAAACCATACTGAGGGCGCCCAGCCTACTTTTAACCCTTTTTTTAAATTAAAATCAAAACCATAAATAAATATTCTTACGGCCCGTATGGCCATGGGACCCCCCCCTTATGTATTCCTTTAGCAATAATTCTGTCAAGGTGGCTCTTTTATTTAGCGTCCCTCCCACCGCAGAAATAATCGTTTTTAAAATTGGTCAGACATCCCTGAAGTTTGTCAGGGGGGCAGATCTTTCCCCCCCCCCCAGACACAGACGTCTCACATACGTCAGTCATGTCCTGCTTTTGAATTTGGCGCCCCCTCCTCAGCGTTCATTTCTTTTTCTCGCTCCTGCGCTGAGTAGTGGTGCAGCAGGACCTGTGATTACGTCAGCACCATGTGGCCAGGAGGGCGGAGCTCAGCATAGCAGTGGCGCAGAAGGGCCTGTGATGACGTCAGCACCATGTGACCTGGAGGGGCGGAGCTGAGCAGGGCAGACCTGTGGTGACATCATAATATTACAGAGCAGACGAGAAAAAGAAATGACTTTATTACATAGTCCCAGGTGGGACATCACTGTCCTGTGACAGATCGCTGTGACAGATCAGTGATCTGTCACAGGCAGTGCTGCAGGCTTCCTCATGCCGGCGCTTTGCAGACATGAGGAAGCCGCCTCCCTGCAGGCCCCCGAAGGTCCCCGCCGCCATTTTGGATTCGGGGACCTGCAGGGAAGGAGGCCCCTGCAGCAGCGCTGCACATCTTGCTGCTGCGGGGGTCTGAGGAAGCACGGAGGGAGCCGCCTCCCTCCAGATGCCTCCCTAAACCCCCGATACACTGCATAGTGCCGGGTGTTAGCTGTGATAATCAGCTGACACCCGGCCGCGATCAACTGCGCTACCCCCCCCCCCCCCCCCGTGAGCGCAGCTGATTGCACTAGACCACTAGACGCACTATTCCGTCCTTGGAACTTAGGTCCCAGGTCACATGGACGGAATAGTGCGTCTAATGTAGGAAAGGGGTTAAGAGTGCTGCTGCCAGCCCCCTTCACTCTAGTAGGACCACTGCGCAGATCCCTGAGTAGGCGGGTGGTCAGGGGCTGCTATACAGGAAAAAAAACAGCGATGTGTGAAGGCTAGTGATGATCAAGTATACTCGTTGCTCGGGTGGTCTCCGGGTATTTCGGCGTGCTCGGAGATTTAGTTTTCGTCGCCTCAGCTGCGTGGTTTGTGGCTGCTAGACAGCCTGAATACATGTGGGGATTGCCTGTTTGTTAGGAAAACCCTTCATGTATTCAGGCTGTCCAGCAGCCGCAAATCATGCAGCTAAGGCGACAAAAACTAAATCTCCGAGCACGCCGAAATACTCGACCACCCGAGCAACGAGTATACTCGCTCGCAACTAGCAACAGTCCCTTCATTTTTTAGGATCACATCCTAGGGGTATGACATAAATATTTAAAGGAAACCTGTCACCTCCAGAAATGGAGATATAATTAAAATCTGCAGGTAAATGGCATTTTACTGAAGCAGAGGCTACAAGGAGAAAATTGTTATATCTTCCCTGCAGATGCCCGCTTCCTGTCATTGGAACAGCGCAGAGGGTTGTGGTCAGCATTGACTACACAGTGCTCTGTTTTCACTTCCCGACACCATGATTGTAATATATATATACACTGTGTTCCAAATTATTGTGCAAATGATATTTTTCTCTGATTTTCCTAAATAGTCGGTACAAATGACAGTCAGTCTAATAAAAGTCATCACCGGTTAGAGTATACATCAAATTTTATTGAAGAAACCTCCCAATGATAACAGTATAATCTCCAAAATGAATAAAAACTCAAATTGCACTGTTCCAAATTATTAGGCACAGTAGAATTTCTAAACATTTGATATGTTTTAAAGAACTAAAAATGTTCATTTGTGGAATTTGCAGCATTAGGAGGTCACATTCACTGAACAAAAAGGATATTTTTGAGTTAAATAACTTAACAGGCCAAGTTACATGCTATCATTGGAACCCTTCTTTGATATCACCTTCACAATTCTTGCATCCATTGAAATTGTGAATTTTTGGAGAGTTACTGCTTGTATTTCTTTGCATGAAGTCAGAATAGCCCCCAGAGCTGCTGTTTTGATGTGAACTGCCTCCCACCCTCATAGATCTTTTGCTTGATGATACTCCAAAGGTTCTCTATAGGGTTGAGGTCAGGGGAAGATGGTGGCCACACTGAGTTTATCTCCTTTTATGCCCATAGCAGTCAATGACTCAGAGGTATTCTTTGCAGCATGAGATGGTGCATTGTCATGCATGAAGATGATTTTGCTCCTGAAGGCACGTTTCTGCTTTTTATACCATGGAAGACAGCTGTCAGTCAGAAACTCGATATACTTTGCAGAGGTCATTTTCACACCTTCAGGAACCTTAAAGGGCCCTACCAGCTGTTTCCCCATGATTCTGGCCCAAAACATGACTCCTCCACCTCCTTGCTGACGTCGCAGCCTTGTTGGGACATAGTGGCCATCCACCAACCATCCACTACTCCATCCATCTGGACCATCCAGGGTTGCTCGACACTCATCATTAAACAAGACTGTTTGAAAATTAGTCTTCTTTTTTTTTTTTTAAACCAGTTATTTTTATTTAGGTTTCAAAAGATTTTAAACAATAAACAGTGGATATCAATATACATGTAACAATTCACATATCTTGTAATAATACAATCAAAGCCATCCCCCCCCCCCAATACTCCTTATGCCGGGTATACTTGAGAGTCTTAGCAATCATATCACCGCCATCCAGGCGGACCATATTTTTTCAAAAGTTCTTTCACCATGCCTTCGCCTGTAAATGCTTTCCTCTAAATGCATTACCGTACGTGTCTGAGCAATAAATTCCCTCCTAGTGGGGGGTTCCGAATCCTTCCATTTTCATGCTATTAGTTTGCGTGCCACATACAGCAACCTCGCTATTGCCACTTTGTAATGTTCTGAGACAGGTATCCCATCCACCTCCCCCAAAACACACAGCACTGGATTCCTGTCGAGCGTACATGCATAAGCTCTCTCAATTTTGTTAACGACCAGCCAGTATGCCACCAGCCGCGGACACGACCATAACATATGTAACAGTCTGGCCTGGTCTGTGCCACATCTAGGGCAGCTAGAGTCTCCCCTCAAGCCCGCCTTGAATAGGACCAGCGGTGTTTTGTATGTTCTATGTATTACATATAATTGGGAGAGCCGTGCCTGCTCGCTTAGAGAGATCTTCGGGACATATTCAAGAATAGCCTCCTATTGTTCTGTTGTGAGGGCACCTACCTCCCTTTCCCATTTACTCTTTGCAGTGAGATGATTGTCCCCCAGATAGGAGTGTAGTAGATCATGATATATGCTCGATATAACTCCCCTCGTCCCTCCCTTCATACACACAAAGTCTAGTACAATGTCGCCCTGAACCGTCATGGCTCCCAATCTACACTGTGCCCTCCAAGCATGTCGAAGCATATAGTATTGAAACCCCCATACCGAAGGGAAAATTAGTCTTCATGTATGTCTGGGGCCACTGCAACCATTTCTGCTTGTGAACACTGTTTAGGGGTGGCCGAATAGTAGATTTATGCACCACAGCAAGCCTTTGAAGGATCCTACACCTTGAGGTTCGAGGGACTCAAGAGGCACCAGCAGCTTTAAATATCTGTTTGCTGGTTTGTAATGGCTTTTTAGCAGCCACTCTCTTAATCCAATGAACTTGCCTCGCAGAAACCTTCCCTCATTCTGCCTTTATCAGCACAAACATGTCTGTGCTCATAATCAACCACAAATCTCTTAACAGTACGATGATCACGTTTAAGTTTTTGGGAAATGTCTAATATTTTCATCTCTTGACCAAGGCATTGCACTATTTGATGCTTTTCAGCAGCAGAGAGATCCTTTTTATTTCCTAAATTCCTTGAAACCTGTGCCCTGCTTAATAATGTGGAACATCATTCTTAAGTAGCTTTCCTTTAATTGAACTCACCGGGTAAACTAATTATCACAGGCATTCGAGATTGATTTCAGTGATCCAAAGAGCCCTGATACACAATACCATCTATGAGTTTATTTGATAAACAAAAAATTACATCTTTATGACACTTAAATCCAATTTGCATAATAATTTGGAACACAGTGTGTGTGTATGTGTGTGTGTGTGTGTATATATATATATATATATATATATATATATTATAGTGGTGTAGTGACCACTGTGTCCGCTAGGGGGCGCTGTATAGGTGTCCCAGGAGAGTGGATGAATGGCAAAATACGGAATGACCGTTGTGTATCTCAGGGTGGGTGGCCTTGAGATGAAGATTTATGTGTGTGTTAATCAGCAGTGATACTGCTAAGGTGCTGGTTCAATGTGTCATGAACTAGTTACCTCCAAACCCACCCAGGGGGTGCGTTTATTAACGCTGTTGTAAAGTGTGTGTGTGTGTGTGTGAAGGACCTGTGATGAGGTCATAGCCATGTGATCCGGTGGGCGTGGCTACGGACCATATAAGGTGGCCAGGGTAGGTCACATGAGCTGAATGCTGGGACCCGGTTGGTCCAGTGTGGAAGGTCCCGCTAGGAGAAGCATCTCCTGGCTATCAGCCTGTGGAGTGGCTGTGTGTCATGGCTGCCAGCGTCTGAGAGTTCTCTGGAGGGAATGAATGTCTGCAGTATTGAGAAGCAGCCATGAGAGAACCCTGACGTGGGTGAGATAATGAGGCTGAAGAGTATGGACATTAAGTAACCTGTGTGACCACAGGCTTAACCAGAGTGAAGCTATAATGGATGCTATGCTGTAATGCTGTTTTTGTTGCTTCTATGGGTATATGAAGGAGGAATAAACCGCATGGACTTGTTATGCTTTATGGAAACCTGTGCCGAATCTGATTTTGTGGCTGCTGAGCGAGTATTCCCTACTTGAATGACAGCGCTACCTCACTATAATATATATATATATATATATATATATATATATATATATATATATATATATATATATTATAATATATTAGTGCCTTGCGAAAGTATTCGGCCCCCTGGAACTTTTCTACCTTTTCCCATATATCTTGCTTCAAACATAAAGATACCAAATGTAAATTTTTGGTGGTGAATCAACAACAAGTGGAACACAATTGTGAAGCTGAACTAAATTTATTGTTTTTTTTTTCTTTGTTTTTTTTTAATTTTTGTGGAAATTCAAAAACTGAAAAGTGAGGCGTGCAATATTATTCGGCCCCTTTATCTTAATACTTTGTTGCGCCACCTTTTGCTGTGATTACAGCTGCAAGTCGCTTGGGGTATGTCTCTATCAGTTTTGTACATCGAGAGACTGAAATTCTTGCCCATTCTTCCTTGGTAAACAGCTCGAGCTCAGTGAGGTTTGATGGAGATCGTTTGTGAACAGCAGTTTTCAGCTCTTTCCACAGATTCTCGATTGGATTCAGGTCTGGACTTTGACTTGGCCATTCTAACACCTGGATAAGTTTATCTGTGAACCATTCCATTGTAGATTTTGCTTTATGTTTGGGATCATTGTCTTGTTGGAAGACAAATCTCTGTCCCAGTCTCAGATCTTTTGCAGACTCCAACAGGTTTTCTTCAAGAATGGTCCTGTATTTGGCTCCATCCATCTTCCCATCAATTTTAACCATCTTCCTTGTCCCAGCTGAAGAAAAGCAGGCCCAAACCATGATGCTGCCACCACCATGTTTGACAGTGGGGATGGTGTGTTCAGGTTGATGAGCTGTGTTGCCTTTACGTCAAACATATCGTTTTGCATTGTTGCCAAAAAGTTCAATTTTGGTTTCATTTGACCAGAACACCTTCTTCCACATGTTTGGTGTGTCTCCCAGGTGGCTTGTTGCAAACTTTAAACGACATTTTTTATGGATATCTTTGAGAAATGGCTTTCTTCTTGCCACTCTTCCATAAAGGTCAGATTTGTGCAGTGTACGACTGATTGTTGTCCTATGGACAGATTGTACCACCTCAGCTGTAGATCTCTACAGTTCATCCAGAGTGATCATGGGCCTCTTGGCTGCATCTCTGATCAGTCTTTTTGTTTGAGATGTAAGTTTAGAGCGACGGCCGGGTCTTGGTAGATCTGCAGTGGTGCTCCTTCCATTTCAATATGATCGCTTGCACAGTGCTCCTTGGGATGTTTAAAGTTTTGGAAATCATTTTGTATCCAAATACGGCTTTAAACTTCTCCACAACAGTATTATGGATCTGCCTGTTGTGTTTCTTAGTCTTCATGATGCTCTCTGTGCATCAAACCGAACCCTGATACTATCACAGAGCAGGTGCATTTATACGGAGACTTGATTACAAACAGGTGGATTATATTTATCATCATTAGTCATATAGGACAACATTGGATCATCCAGAGATCCACAATGAACTTCTGGAGTGAGTTTGCTGCACTGAAAGTAAAGGGGCTGAATAATATTGCACGCCCCACTTTTCAGTTTTTGAATTTCCACAAAAATTTAAAATAACCAACAAATTTTGTTCAACTTCACAATTGTGTCCCACTTGTTGTTGATTCTTCACCAAAATGTTTGAAGCATGATATGTGGGAAAAGGTTGAAAAGTTCCAGGGGACCGAATACTTTCACAAGGCACTGTGTGTGTATGTGTATATATAATATATTTAGTAGTGATTCAACTCGCTTAGGTGCGACGGGAGACAATCAGGAGGCACGTTCCTTTAAAAGTTCAGAGAGTTTATTGCTCCATAAACCAGCACATAACATAAGGAATAGCCTTTAGCTCAGGCGAAAGTAAGTATAAGTGTCCATTGTTTCAGGCTCAGTCCTGGAGCCTCAGCAAACACAGGAGGCTTATCCCTCTTCACATACAGCCAATATACATAGGCCTCATCGGGTCAGCAACCTCAGCACGTGGCCTTCAGTAAGGTAGCACACCTTCCTCCACTTAGGCCTACCGGGACCTTCCACATGGCCCAATCAGATCCATGCGCGCTCTCTCTCATGTGACCTACTCTGGTTACCTTATATGGTCTGTAGCCACGCCCACCAGGTCACATGGCTATGACCTCATCACAGGTCCTTCAAGCACTCATACACATATACTTTATTATGACACTCTTAAACACACCAATGGGTGGGTTTGTAGGTAACTGGCCCGCCCATCTCCCTAGTTACCTGGAGACTTCTCCCTGTCACATTAAAGCAGCACCTCAGCAGTATCACTGCTGATCAACACATAAGTCTCCATCTCAACATCTCAAAGCCACCCACTTTGAGATACATAATGGCCATTCAGTATTCTGCCATTCATCCTTTCTCCTGGGACATCCACACAGCGCCCCCTAGCGGACACAGTGGTTACTACACCACAATATATGTGTGTGTGTGTGTATATGTATGTGTGTGTATATATATATATATATATATATATATATATATATATATATATATATATATATATATATATATATATATATATATATGTGTATATATACTCATACATACAGTCAGTTAGTAACAGTGGGACATACCGTAAAAAATATATTAAAATATGCAACATTTATGCATATAATAAGGTATAATTAATTATACATCAAATATAATCTTAAATATAACACAAATGTGTCTCCATGGTTGAATGGCAGACCATTCGGATGACAATATTAAACAAACCACTGTAATGGACCTTAATTATAGAAATCAAAAAAACAGGGATGGCATGATAAAAAAAGCCTTTATTTAATCAATTGGCAAACAAACAGATAATGTGCAATGTAAAAAGAAAGTGCCAATATGGCACACCGCTTATTAAAATCAACTGCAAATATGCATGGGGACTGTAAATTTATTCACATAAATAATGAAATATAATATATATATACACCAATATATCTTATTATACCAAAAACCACGGTATTTAAAAATAAAAAATGATATGCATATATCTATAGTAAAAATTATATACCATTAGAAAAAACTGATTATTGTAAGCAGCACAATGGTATAAATACCAAAATTGATCACAAAAATACATTCCATGACCCAATATAATATAAAGTCATGATGCTAATCAAATCTATATAAAGAAAAAATAATATATATAAAGAAAGTGCAACTATAAGTGCCAATCAGTGTATATATCACTAAAAATAAGCCAATGTGCAGAAAAATATAACATAACTGTGTATAAGTATATAGCACTGCTGAGAAATGTGATGAAAAAACAACCGTGCTGTAATTGATATTAAGGTATTACCTGTTGTTGGTATAAAGACAGTCCCCATGTGGTGGTGCCAGGCACTCCCCGACGCACGTTTTGGAACGAGCGTCCTTCGATGCCGTCCTCTTCTTCCCTTCCTGTAGTGGCTCTGGCGCCTGCGCACTGTAGTATTCTGCTCTGCCCTCAACAGGGAAGAGCAGTGCGCTGGAGCCATGACTGGAAGGGAAGAAGAGGATGGCATCGTATGAAGATGGGAAGCGTCGGACCGGACCGCCCCCTCCGGTGAGTATAATCTAACATGTTTTTCTTATCGTTCAGGTTACATCGGGGGCTTATCTACAGCATTACAGAATGCTGTAGAGAAGCCCCTCATGTCAATTCTGGCAGCTCATAGGCCAAAAGAAGGGTGATAGATTCCCTTTAAGGTCGTACAACCCTTTTGATTACAGTATGTTAAAATTATATGGTAGCAAAATATCTCCCCCCTCCCTCCCCTGGACTTGGCGCCTGCTTTGTCTGGCCGTCCCCTACCGAGGCTGCCAGGCAGATTATTGCTGATTGGTGACCTTTCATATAACATCTTTTATTCAGCGGACGAGTTTGACATTAAGCTTTAATTTTACCGTAAAGCCCCAGCCAAAACCGTAACAAAAATAATAAAGAAATACCAAGAAACTCACAATCCAGCCATGCGCCCTGGCTGCCATTTACAGGATGTATGGCTTTATATCTCCATTGTCTCCATGTAATTGCGCAGCCAGATCTGATTGGAATATCAGATGCAGTAGAAGGTGTTTTTTTTTTTTTTCTTTTTTTTTCTTTGTTTTTCATACCGCCTCACTAGAAAGAAATCTTACTAGTTTTCCCATCTTTTCTTATAGCTTGGGCTTGATCTCCGATTCCTTCCACATGTTTTTCGATTGCACAGCGTTGTTAGCCGGCCTGGCAGCTTCTGTGATTTCCCGGTGGAAAACGAATGAAGCATTCTCATACGGGTAAGGTGTAGGCACGCGGCTGTACATTGCTACCAAGATACATTCCTACAATGTCATATTTCTGTAAGGCTGGTTTCACATTAGCGCTTTTTAAGCGCACGCACGGCCGGGGGTAGCTCCGCCCCCGAGCCGGCTCTCTGCCCGGCGTGCCCGCCCCTTGCTTGTAGCGCCGCCTCCTAGCGCACAGCGGCGCCTGCGATCGGCGCACCCTATCTTTAGCATAGGGTGCGCAGATCGTGCGCAGGCCGTGCGCTAGTTGCGCTTTGACCTGCGCTGCGCACATTTGACGGTGCGCCGTGCGCGCCAAAATCAAACTTTTCGGATTTTGGCGCGCACGGCGCACCGTCAAAAGTGCGCAGCGCAGGTCAAAGCGCAACTAGCGCACGGCCTGCGCACGATCTGCACACCCTATGCTAAAGATAGGGTGCGCCGATCGCAGGCGCACTGTGCGCTAGGAGGCGGCGCTACAAGCAAGGGGCGGGCACGCCGGGCAGAGAGCCGTCTCGGGGGCGGAGCTACCCCCGGCCGTGCGTGCGCTTAAAAAGCGCTAATGTGAAACCAGCCTAATGCATAGCGCTGACATAATATAACCCATATGTGCGGGTGCTGCGAGCTGTCCGTCATTCCATAAAAAAAAAAACAGCTGAATCTGCGTCAATGGCCAGTAACGAAAGATGAGCATGAAGGTTCACTCTACCCTGGTCCGGCACACGCTTCGGTACACCGTGGCAGTGCGGTTTTCCTGGGCCGGCACTTGATTGCCGGCATCCTGGGCGCCTGTTACCATTACTAGACCTCTCGGGATTAGGATTCGCGAGATGTCTCGGTGTGTGTTAAGACATGACGCCACAGGGGGATCTAGTAGTTGCAAGAGGCACCCAGGATGCCAGCAATCAAGTGCCATCCTAGGAAGTTCACCTTGCCCTGGTCCGGTTGCTACAGAGTACACAAGTGAACGCTGGACCAGGGTAGGGTGAATCAGCACTAACAGTGCCTCCAATACAGATGTGAGCAGAGCTGCGGTCACCACATGAATCCTGCAGCTGTTTGCGTTGTAAATTCTGTACCTGTTGCAGCTTTTCCTTCTTTACATAGTACAGTATTAGTTCTCATTTCCACAGTTGTATAAATGTTTGCTCACAATTCTTTATTTACTTTAATTTGTAAATTATCGTTTAATCGTGAGACCGATCAGTTTGCAGAACAAACACCGGATAGTGTAAGTCGTATTAGCCGCACATGTGTACGTTATTCTCTGTTCAGAGCTGGTTTTTCAGCTAAATTCTATAGATACATTGAATGTCCAGCTCATATAACACATAATGGTGTTGTGTTCTACGGATCATATTGGCCACATATGCTGAAATGACACCGTAAACCGTATGTGAACAGTCCTAAGGCGGCTGCCAGTCTACTCCGGTACTACTGATCTGCCAAGCAGCAGAGTTTAAATCCCACATGGCCACTTCCTTCCCCCTGACCACGTTCTTCGTGAGAGTCATCAGACTGGACCATTGACATGAGATTGTAGCGGAGATCACTGGGACTTGATGGCAAAAATCTCTGCCGGTAGGAAATAAAAGGGAATCACTTACCTACAATAATGCTATGTACTGCAGATATAGTGGTAATATACAGGTAAATGGTGATTACTTCAGGAAACAGCATCTACTGGGAGAAAATGAAGTTCTGTTCTCCCTGCAACTGCTCGCTTCCAGTCATTGTGGGGGTGCAGGGGGGGGCTGTAAGTCATCACTTACTATACAATGCATATGCTGTAATCACTCCCGTACGCATGTGTGCAGTGATGGTGAGCGGTGACTGTTGCTTTCCTGTAAGCCAGCGGGTGCAGTGAGAAGGTCACTTTTTTCCTATAGCTATGCTCCCCAAGATTTAAAGGCACTCTGTCAGCACAAAATGACTGTTGAAACCAAGTACAGGCGCTCGGTGCAACACGACGGGGCCAATCACTTATACACACCTGCCTGCCTGCTTGTTTTCCCTCTGCCTCCAGCCTTTTTTGGCTCTACAACAATCAAAGAAGAGTGGCGGGGTGGAAATGGAAAACTGGAAGGTGTGTATAAATGATTGGCCCTGCCGTGATGCACCGAGCGTCTGTACTTGGTCCCATCAGCCATTCTGTGCTGACAGTCCCTTTAAACGCTATTTAACTGCAGATTAACTCTATATCTGAACAGTGAAATTGATGGGCAAAAAACCCCAGTCAATCTGATTGGGTGATGAAAAATAAAAATGACGTTTTGTGAGATGTTTGTACAGACACATTTGTTATCTAGCACAGTGGGTGGGTACATGCCGCTCTTCATCCTTACATATGTTTGCTTGGAGATGGAAACCAGTTGTGGACATATATACACAGTATGGTTAGGCTCTATTATTTGTGTATAGGCTCTATTATCCCCTCAAGTCTTGTATGAAAAAACCTCTCCACTTTTGTCTTCATCTTGTTTGTACTGTGATGACGTGGGATGGATGGGACAATTGTAGTCCTTACACTGTATATTGCCCATCACCGGCTCACTCCTGTAAAGGTGTCCATGAGGATAGGACCGTACATAATGTGATAGGGCAGTGGGGTCATAACTTGGGGGTGCCATTAAAAAGCTGACAAAGTAGGACTGGTAGTAAATGTGCCTGGTCTGTAGTGTGTTTCTGTGATCATTGATCTTCTTGTTCTGTCCATCTCCAGGTTCGTACGGGCAGAAGTCCTGGCAGGTTTTGTGAATGGCCTCTTCCTGATCTTCACAGCATTTTTCATCTTCTCAGAGGGAGTGGAGGTAAGGATTCTGGAATATGCACAAGATGCTCCGTCCCCGCTCACTTTCATATGGGTAGATGAGTGGCACTGATGACGTCCCATCACACGTGTATGGCCTGCAGGTATTGGGGCCTGTCCTGTCCATTAGGATACCTCCTGGTAGGAATGTGTCCATGGGACTTAATCAGCGCCACTTATCTCCCTATGTCTGTGCATAGATGTAAATGCTGAGTTTACTAATACATTTATATCTTCCTCTATTTACTGATTATACCATTTCATATGTAGCAGAGCTGTGTTTGATATTGGTGCTGCATTATTAGAATAACTCTTGACTTCCCAGAGTTAAAAAAAATCTTTCAATAGGATCAGCCCTCCTCTATATGGGCATGCAGGTCATGTGAAGCTGCATAAGATAATACCTTGATATCTGCGATCTTTTGTTTTATTCCAGAGAAATCAATGTTTTTTTCTTAATATGCAAATGAACTGTTAAGATCTATGGGCTGGACAATAGATCTCCCAAAGAATCTGCCTCCAGACCTGTCAGGATCAGGGGTTGTTGAGACCTTTGGCCGCACACGGCTATCACATGTGCAGGGGGCTTATCTTAGTTATCCCACCACTGCCACAGTGTGATGAAAAACAGCAAGCTAGTCTTGACCTATCAATTTACTGCATGGGGGCTTATTTTAGTTATCACACCGCTGCCAACAATGTGTTACAAACTGCCGGGATTTATGAATATCCCACTTTTGATTCCGCTTTGGAACTTGCAGCTTTTCGGCGACCCCTTTGCCCTCAGGTGAGTCAGGGAACTGCACCTAGAATAATTAGTCGCCGGTCGGGCCACTTGTTGTGCACTGGCTATTAGGCATACCGCAGCGAGGTAATTATAAAGGCTCTGGCCGCAGCCAGACAATCAGCTTATAAAACCCCTTCCGTCACTGCCAGCTAACCCACCTAGCCCAGAGCACACTTCACTGCCACCAGCTTCCGATTTCTCTATCAATATTTAAATTAATATAGGGGTACGAAGCCAACCCAAATTAGTAGCGTAATCACTTCAGGCACGTAAAAGTTTGGTATAGAGCATGGAGACGGACTAGTAGTTTTATATTTTACTCCAAAAGGTAGGCAGTGTTTACAGAAGGCATAAAAAGATTTTACAATATGAGATAATTAAAATATGTACAAGCAAATACAAATAATAGGGGATTAAGAGAAGAAATAAACTCACGTATTGCTCAGATCATCTTAGGCAAAACCATGCTGGTAGGAGGAGCTAGACGTCACAATGCATTGAGGGGTCTGGTTGCAGCAGTTTCCCAGGCACGAAGTGGCTGCAGACTCAGGGAAAGTACCTTATACCTCTAGGCTTGTGACATCACTAAAGGGGCTAGTTTGTTTCAGTCCTCCCACTGCGTTCAGAGTTACAATCTGGCTAAGAAAACTATAATAATCATATCTCGCAGAGGATACCTCGTATAGAAACGCACATAGTATCATCTTATCCAGCTTGTCGTTGGCGTTCATTCAAAACCAAACACGAAGCATCGGGCTGCCCCAGCTGCGCAGGAATCCACTTCTCTGATTCCGCTGAAGCTAGTATTTGGAAAAACACAGGCTAAATAGTCCCGTCGAAGGACGTCCCGGATGTGTACAGTACAGACCAAACGTTTGGACACACCTCATTCAAAGAGTTTTCTTTATTTTCATGACTATGAAAATTGTTGATTCACTCTGAAGTTATCAAAACTATGAATTAACACATGTGGAATTATATAATTAACAAAAAAGTGTGAACCAACTGAAAATTTGTCTTATATTCTAGGTTCTTCAAAGTAGCCACCTTTGCTTTGATTACTGCTTTGCACATTTTTGGCATTCTCTTGATGAGCTTCAAGAGGTAGTCACTGGAAATGGTTTTCACTTCACAGGTGTTCCCTGTCAGGTTTAATAAGTGGGATTTCTTGCCTTCTAAATGGGGCTGGGACCATCAGTCCATCAGTTGTGTTGTGCAGATGTCTGGTGGATACACAGCTGATAGTCCTACTGAATAGACTGTAGGAATTTGTATTATGGCAAGAAAAAAGCAGCTAAGTAAAGAAAAACAAGTGGCCATCATTACTTTAAGAAATGAAGGTCAGTCAGTCCGAAAAATTGGGGAAACTTTGAAAGTGTCCCCAAGTGCAGTGGCAAAAACCATCAAGCGCTACAAAGAAACTGGCTCACATGAGGATCGCCCCAGGAAAGGAAGACCAAGAGTCACCTCTGCTGCAGAGGATAAGTTCATCCGAGTCACCAGCCTCAGAAATCGCAGGTTAACAGCAGCTCAGATTAGAGACCAGGTCAATGCCACAGAGTTCTAGCAGCAGACACATCTCTACAACAACAGTTAAGAGGAGACTTTGTGCAGCAGGCCTTCATGGTAAAATAGCTGCTAGGAAACCACTGCTAAGGACAGGCAACAAGCAGAAGAGACTTGTTTGGGCTAAAGAACACAAGGAATGGACATTAGACCAGTGGAAATCTGTGCTTTAGTCTGATGAGTCCAAATTTGACATCTTTGGTTCCAACCACCGTGTCTTTGTGCGACGGATGGACTCTACATGCCTGGTTCCCACCGTTAAGCATGGCGGAGGACACTGTTGGGGATTTATTCAAAATTGAAGGCATACTGAACCAGCATGGCTACCACATCATCTTGCAGCGGCATGCTATTCCATCCGGTTTGCATTTAGTTGGACCATCATTTATTTTTCAACAGGACAATGACGCCAAACACTCTTCCAGGCTGTGTAAGGGATATTTGACCAAGAAGGAGAATGATGGGGTGCTACGCCAGATGACCTGGCCTCCACAGTCACCAGACCTGAACCCAATCGAGATGGTTTGGGGTGAGCTGGAACGCAGAGTGAAGGCAAAAAGGCCAACAAGTGCTAAGCATCTCTGGGAACACCTTCAAGACTGTTGGAAGACCATTTCCGGTGACTACCTCTTGAAGCTCATCAAGAGAATGCCAAGAGTGTGCAAAGCAGTCATCAAAGCGAAAGGTGGCTACTTTGAAGAACCTAGAATATAAGGCATATTTCAGTTGTTTCACACTTTTTTGTTAATTATATAATTTCACATGTGTTAATTCATAGTTTTGATGCCTTCAAAGTGAATCTACAATTTTCATAGTCATGAAAATAAAGAAAACTCTTTGAATGAGGTGTGTCCAAACTTTTGGTCTGTACTGTAGTTTTCGCATTTCTATCGTAAATTTGCGTCGCTTCATGACCAAATGATTAGATTCCAATTGTAGTCTATGAGCAGTCAGAGCACATGTGAAAGACAAAGGGGCTCCCTGCTGGGATGAGGGAAATCATTCACTTGTATTTCAGGTTACAAGGAGTGTATGTGGAGGCTGAGGGGGGGAAGCGGGGGTGGACAGTGTCACATGCCGTGAGTGAGCAGAAATTTGCAGGCATGACAGGCAAGGGAAAAGAGAAAAGAACGGGGGGGGTCAAGCCCTCACAACTGGCATACCAGAGTTCAGTATGTGAATGGAAGATTCTGGAATGTTTCGGCAGGTGTGATACTTTACATTATCATTACAAGACCTAATTATAAATGAATGGGGTTGATACCAGTGTGAGACATGTAATGACTGACAGTCTGCTCTACCGATCTTTCATTTATATTAATAATCCCTGGAGGCAGATTCTCGGGGAGATCCATGTCCAGTCTATAGATCTTAACATCTCATTTACATATTAAGAAAAACGTGGATTTCTGTGGAATAAAAGATCAGATATCCAGGTTTCATCTTATTCCGCTTCCTATGACCTACATGCCCATATAGACGTCGTAGGAGGGGTGATCCTACTGACAGACTCCCTGTAAGGTGCTTTTACCCTCAGTCCTGTGTGAATTGTTCCCTGTGATAAATTAGATCAGCTATGTCACCGTGTTTATACTCCATTATCCACAGCAATTTCTATAGTGTTTTCTGGGGCCTTGAAGTCTCATTGTCCTCGTTGTCTCGGAAGCTTTGAGAAAGGAGCACAAGCTGTATGATGTATTTCAGCCTATAAGGGTTTCTGTGAATGCTGCCTTCACTTTTATCTTGGTGTTTGTTATTGTAGCGGAAGAAATGGAAATATCCTGTTCAACTAGGATGTGCGGGAGCGGACACGGCGGACCTGTTTGTCTGGCACTAGTGATCTGCCCGCTGCTCTGATATGCCCATACGTAGCCTCCTGGATAATCTCATTATAGCAAATTTCACACAGTGACTGATGGATAATCTTGTTACAGTTTAGGCGACGATTTACCAGGGGTAATCGATTCGGAGGAAGATTACCTATACAATTTAGAGGAGCTGTCACCAAATCATCATTGTCCAGGTTTTGCTGCTCTTTTATTCATGCAGTTTCCCTGATCTGCTTTTTTTTTTTTTTTTTTTTTTTTAGTATACCTCCCTACGGTTTGGGAGATCCGGCCCTTTTTCTTTTTAGCGGTAATTTTAATCCCCTTTACTAAGGGGGCGTGGCTCACAGGATAATTACGCAGAGCCGCCTAAGGACACGCCCCCTTTTGTAGCGAGCAGATAAATGATACCAAATAAACCCACATGTCTACAACTGTAATCCGGACGTTAAAAAAACATAAAATCTGAATACTTGGGAAAGGAGAGAGAAGAAAATAAGACCATAAATCTGGCCTCTTTGATGTGGTGACAGGTCCTTGTGAGTGCCCAAGAATATTATCCATTTTCTGAATGCTCTGATTTCGGCAGGAGCTGCCAGCAATCTACGAGTGCCCAGATATTTTCCTCGCAGAAGATGTCAGGGGAAGGGAAGGATCAGGCATGTTGGATCTGAACATGCCCAATCCTTTGTTCTCTCTATAGAAAAGTTGCCATTAGTATTGACCGAGTTGACTGGCTGCAGTGCTGTCAGCATAAATTCAGCACTGCAGACAATAACAAAGGCTGGAAGAAGCAGCAGAAATGCTGCACAGGACCTGGGGAGGGTGATTTTAAAAAAAAAAAAAAAACCATAAGCCGTAGGACAGATGTTTTCTGAAAGTACACTGCCTATTGAATGTCTGATGCTACAGAGAGCAGTGTTTTCCTGAGCTGCCCCCATAACCCTTCCTCCAGCCCCCGACTTCCCTTACTACTGTGCCTAGGTGTGAAGCTGTCAGTCAGCAGCAGGAGGATGAGGAGCCGGCAGCTCAGGAATACGCATCAGATTTATCGATTAGCTTACGTTTCTTTTACGGTTTATCACAGAAAAGCTAATGTGCAGTAATAGACGACTTTTGCCGCATCTTTCCAGTCTAGTAGGTCTAACGTGTATTATTTTGTTGTTTTTTTTAAGCGAGCACTGGATACTCCTGAGGTCCATCATGAACGGTTACTACCAGTCTCTGTCCTTGGTTTTCTTGTAAACCTTATTGGAATATTTGTGTTCCAGCATGGCGGGAGTCATGGGCACTCACATGATGGCGGTATGTTATTCCATTTTTGGTTTTTCTAACTTTACCTGAAAGTGTCGGCGTTCATTTTATGTAATTTATAATCCCGTTCTTCATAGGAGAGTTCTGTGCTGATACCATTTCTGTTGCGGATAGAGATTTGCTTATGCTCAGTGGGGCAGCAGCACAAGTCTAACATCCTGTCCTAATATTCTGCTATGTAGTTCTGCCGCCTTACCGCGCTGGGGTCAAATCCCACCAAGGACAACATCTGCAAGGAGTTTGTATGTTCTCCCCGTGTTTGATTGTTCTTCTTCCGGGTTCTCCAGCTTCCTCCCACATTCCAAAGACATACTGATAGG
This sequence comes from Dendrobates tinctorius, assembly GCF_039654945.1. Classification (NCBI taxonomy): domain Eukaryota; kingdom Metazoa; phylum Chordata; class Amphibia; order Anura; family Dendrobatidae; genus Dendrobates; species Dendrobates tinctorius. The sequence continues at coordinate 41,806,705 of NW_027361697.1, forward strand.
CAGGGGTGAATCTAGCCTCTGTGCTGCCTGAGGCGAATTGCAGAATGTCGCCCCCCCATAGTAAATTTTTAAAATCATCGATAGAAATTAATCTGGTTCATATCCTGTAAAAATGAGGACAATGGTGGCCGTTTTAATTTAGAGAAATGGCAAAATAAAAGATGTCCTAATGCAAGGATGTCACATGATCACACACACATACAAGAACCTCACAGAGGAATCCAGAACAAGGATCATTAATGGCAATTACAGGCCTGGCACAAGCATACAGACACAATGATGGCTGCAGAGCAGTGGCCATGTAGGCAGGCACAGTCCTGCATCCTTCTAACCAGGGCTGTGGAGTCGGTAAGCCACAGTTGCGACTCCGACTCCTGGATTTTATCAGGCTCCGACTCCTTCATAAATGGCCAATTCATAACAACAAATTTACTGTTGTAAAATATTAAACATCGTGCTTATTCAGTTTCTCACCATCATATAAGTAATCAGACCACTTAGAGCAAAAACTACATTTATTAGAATACAATTAGAATATAGCAAATAACTTTTATAAACTTTTCTAAACTGTAAGTAAATATGCAATAAACACTTTTATGCAGTTAATAAGAAGAAATCTGTAAATTTGTCCTCAGAAAAAGTATTGCCTCTGTCAGATCCTCCTTTATGGATGCCCTCAAATCTGATCTAATTATTTTGAGAGCAGAGAGCAACCTCTCTACACTAACTTGTGTTGGTGGCAAAGCAGTAACCACTCGGGCAACATCTCTGACAATGTCAGGATACAGAGGAATCGCTTGTTGCACTGTTATTTTTGATGAACGGTCAAATTTCTCAATTTCTTTTAGTGCACATGAAAAATTCTGCTGAAATGTACTGGCTGTGTTCCTTGATGGGGATGACTCTTCTATGCGGGAACGCTTTGCACGGTCCTTGTGATCCAAATATTTTTCGAAATTAAATTCTTCATCAGTTGATGATGAGGGTGAAGATGTGGCAGGACGACCAAATTCTTCTTGTTTCTCCTGACTGTTCTGCAACCCTTTCATCCTTACTGCTATTTCAAACAGAGCTTCTTTTCCTTTACTTAGCTGTTGATCATCTGGAAGAATCCGATGCATTGGGTCTACATAAACAGCTGCCAAAAGAATGTTATTTTGTAATAGTAGCTCCTCTCTCCGTTTCATTGATGTAGCAATGCCACTTGCAATTAACCCTCCTCTTTGGGACAGGCGAAACATCATGTTCTTCCACTCCTTTAAGAAAATACCTGGAGTTAAGTCCTCTGCTTGTAATTTTTTAGTCACTGTAAATGGGTGCTCTAGCAATTTTTCCAGCTCAGTCACCTGATTCCACTGACTTTCATTTAGCGTCAGTTGAGGGTTAGCCATGTCTACAAGAAAGGTTTTCAGTTCAACCAAGCGCTGAATCATTAAGTAAGTACTGCCCCATCGTGTGGCTTGATCAATAATTGCCCCTTTTCCAGCACGTCTCTTCAAAATTGAGTCAACTTTAGGGGTTCTGGCAACAGTAGCCAATTTTCTCACCTTGCCAATCAGTGCAGCAGCATGTCCTTGCAGACTGTCTCTTATAGCCAGCTGTAGCGTATGCACAACACAGCGCATGTGATGAATGAAAGAACATATTGACACAGTTTCAACAAGATCATCTAAACTATCTTGTTGCTGTTCATCTGAAGCAACTTCAGTTTGCTCCTCAGTTACAATACTGTGTTCCTCTATTTCAAACATTTCTGTGTCTGTGGACCCAGAATGTTCTTCTAGCTGCTGGTCACCATCATTACTCTCATTCATTAGCTTAATAGTACTTATCATATTTGAAGCATTGTCAGTTACGACAGAAAGAACTTGCTCTTTTTTAAGTTCATAGTCTTGCAGAACCTTTTCCACCAAGACCTGGAGAAACTCACTGGTGTGATGAGCTTTGGTGTCTTTTACTGCCAATGTCTTGGTAACTATTTCATTTTTGTCACAAACAAATCGGACATTGATGGCAAAATAGTTCACTCTGTGACGTGTGCAGGCATCCATTTTAACAAACAGAAAGCGTCCCTTGAGAGTTTTTTTAAGTTCTTCCTTTTGTTTAAAAGCTTCTTCGATTACTAATTTTCTAATACTCTCTCTCTCCAGAGAAACACCAAGCTTGCGGGCCATTTCCCCATTCAGACACATAAAAGCTGGTCGTGAAAATAATGAAATAGGCACACTATCCTTTACAACAAGCTCTATGATCTGTTTTTTAACCCCTTCACGACCTTTGACGCCACGTAGGCGTCATGAAAAGTCGTGACAATACGACCCATGACGCCTATGTGGCGTCATGAATTGATTGCCCCCCTGCGGGTCGGGTGACCGGGGTCACTAAAAGGTCACCCGACCCGCACACAAAGGACCCTTCAGAGTCAACACCTGGGGGTGTGGCTTAGCCCCCACGTGCCTACGATCGCTCTGATTGGCTGATAAAAGTGAAACTGCCAATCAGAGCGATTGTAATATTTCACCAATGAAAATTGGTGAAATATTACAATCCAGCCATGGCCGATGCTGAAATAGCATCGGACATGGCTGGACACCGAGACCCGACCCCCCCCCCCCCCCCACACCGACTGACGGCACCGATCGGCTGCCGCCACCGTCTGACGGCACCGATCGGCAGCCGCCGTCATAATCTGCCCCCCCCCGCCTTCCCAGCCCTCCGATCATCCCCTCTCACTCTCCGATCACCCCCTCACCCTCCTTTGTGCCTCCGATCTCCCGCTATCCGTCCCGGTGTCCCGCCGTCCAGCGTCATGGGCGCCGCCATCTTAGAAGATGGCGGGCGCATGCGCAGTGCGCCGAATCGAATCTGCAATGCTGCAGATTCATTCATTTATTTTGATCACTATAATAAACTTTCATAGTGATCAAAATAAAAAAAAAAGTAAATCACCGCCCCCCTTATCACCCCTATAGGTAGGGACAAATAATAAAAAAAACAAAATATTTTTTTTTATTTTTCCATTAGGGCTAGGGTTAGGGCTAGGGTTAGGGCTAGGGTTGGACTAAGGGTTAGGGTTGGACTAAGGGTTAGGGTTGGACTAAGGGTTAGGGTTGGACTAAGGGTTAGGGTTGGACTAAGGGTTAGGGTTGGACTAAGGGTTAGGGTTGGACTAAGGGTTAGGGTTGGACTAAGGGTTAGGGTTGGACTAAGGGTTAGGGTTGGACTAAGGGTTAGGGTTGGACTAAGGGTTAGGGTTGGACTAAGGGTTAGGGTTGGACTAAGGGTTAGGGTTGGACTAAGGGTTAGGGTTGGGTTGGGGTTGGGATTACGGTTACGCTTGTGGTTAGGGTTAGAGTTGGGATTTCGTTAGGGGTGTGTTGGGATTAGGGTTGGGATTAGGGTTAGGGGTGTGTTGGGATTAGGGTTGGGATTAGGGTTAGGGGTGTGTTGGGATTAGGGTTGGGATTAGGGTTAGGGGTGTGTTGGGGTTGGAGATAGAATTGAGGGGTTTCCACTGTTTAGGCACATCACGGGGTCTCCAAACGCAACATGGAGCCACCATTTATTCCAGCCAATTTTGCGTTCAAAAAGTCAAACGGTGCTCCCTCCATTTCGAGCCCCGACATGTGCCCATACAGTGGTGTACCCCCACTTATGGGGTATCAGGGTACTCAGGAAAAATTGCACAACAACTTTGGGGGTCTAATTTCTCCTGTTGCCCATGGGGGCTAAAATAATTATTTTTGTGGAAAAAAATGATTTTTTATTTTCACGGTTCTGCGCTATAAACTTCTGTGAGGCACTTGGGGGTTCAACGTGCTCACCACACATCTAGATAAGTTCCTTGGGGGGTCTAGTTTTCAAAATGGGGTCACTTGTGGGGGGTTTCCACTGTTTAGGTACATCAGGGGCTCTGCAAATGTAACATGACGCCCACAGACCATTCCATCAAGTCGGCATTTCAAAACGTCACTACTTCCATTCCGAGCCCCAACGTGTCCCTGAACAGTGCCCCCCCCCCCACATATGGGGTACCAGTGTACTCAGGACAAACTGGACAACAACTTTTGGGGTCCAATTTATCCTGTTACCCTTGTGAAAATAAAAAATAGTGGGCTAAAAATAATTTTTTGAGGGAAAAAAAAATAATTTTTTATTTTCACAGCTCTGCGTTATAAACTTCTGTGAAGCACTTGGGGGTTCAAAGTGCACACCTCACATCTAGATTAGTTCCTTGGGTGATCTAGTTTCCAAAATGGGGTCATTTGTGGGGGGTTTGCACTGTTTATGTACATCAGGGGCTCTGCAAACGTAACATGACGCCCACAGACCATTCCATCAAGTCTTCATTTCAAAGCGTCACTACTTCCCTTCCGAGGCCCAACGTGTGCCCAAACAGTGGTCCCCCCCAGTTATGGGGTACCAGCGTACTCAGGACACACTGGACAACAACTTCTGGGGTCCAAAATATCCTGTTACCCTTGTGAAAATAAAAAAATAGTGGACTAAAAATCATTTTTTGAGGAAAAAAAAATATTTTTTATTTTCAAGCCTCTGCGTTATAAACTTCTGTGAAGCACCTGGGGGTTCAAAATGCTCACTATGCATCTAGATAAGTTCCTTAGGGGGTCTAGTTTCCAAAATGGGGTCATTTGTGGGGGAGCTCCAAAGTTTACGCACACAGGGGCTCTGCAAACACGACATGGTGTCCGCTAACAATTGGAGCTAATTTTCCATTCAAAAAGTCAAATGACGCTCCTTCCCTTCTGAGCCATGCCGTGCGCTCAAACAGTGGTTTCTCCCCACATATGGGGTACCAGTGTACTCAGGACAAACTGGACAACAACTTTTGGGGTCCAATTTATGCTGTTACCCTTGGGAAAATAAAAAATAGCGGGCTAAAAAATCATTTTTGAGGGAAAAAAAAATTATTTTTAATTTTCACTGCTCTGCGTTATAAACTTCTGTGAAGCACTTGGGGATTCAGAGTGCTCACTACACATCTAGATAAGCTCCTTGGGGGGGTTCTAGTTTCCAAAATGGGGTCACTTGTGTGAGTTTCTACTGTTGAGGCACACAGGGGCTCTGCAAACGCAACATGACGCCCGCAGAACATTCCATCAAAGTCTGCATTCCAAAATGGCGCTCCTTCCCTTCTGAGCTCTCCCGTGCTCCCAAACAGTGGTTCCCCCCCACATATGGGGTATCGGTGTACTCAGGACAAATTGCACAACAACTTTTGTGGTTCAATTTCTCCTGTTAGCCTTGTGAAAATAAAAAATAGCGGGCTAAAAAATCATTTTTGAGCAAAAAAAAATTATTTTTAATTTTCACTGCTCTGCGTTATAAACTTCTGTGAAGCACTTGGGGGTTCAAAGTGCTCACCACACATCTAGATAAGTTCCTTCGAGGGTCTAGTTTCCAAAATGGGGTCACTTGTGGGGGAGCTCCAATGTTTAGGCACACAGGGGCTCTCCAAATGCGACATGGTGTCCGCTAACGATTGGAGCTAATTTTCCAATCAAAAAGTCACATGGCGCTCCTTCCCTTCCGGGCCCTGCCGTGCGCCCAAACAGTGGTTTATGACCACATATGAGGTATCAATGTACTCAGCAGAAATTGCCCAACAAATTTTAGGATCCATTTTATCCTGTTGCCCATGTGAAAATGAAAAAACTGAGGCTAAATAAAATTTTTGTGAAAAAAAAAAAAAAAAAGTACTTTTTTTTTTTTTACGGATCAATTTGTGAAGCACCTGTGGGTTCAAAGTGCTCACTATGCATCTTGAAAAGTTCCTTGGAGGGTCTAGTTTCCAAAATGGGGTCACTTGTGGGGGAGCTCCAATGTTTAGGCACACAGGGGCTCTCCAAACGCGACATGGCAACCGCTAAATATTCAAGCATATTTTATTCGGTCGTCCATGACAGCACCACCTGAGAGAGGGATCCGCCCTTCCTAGGAACAGGAAAACCTACAGATACAAAAAGGGCGGCACCTCTCCCACGCATCAGTTGGTTTCCTGTTCCTAATAAGGACAGAACTCCCTACAGATCGTCCGTCATGGATAACTGAATTCCCAGGCCAGCGGACCGACTCAGGTAGCGGGGGGTTCTCCTACCTCGGTCTCGCTGGGGGCCCTGGATGCGCCACGGTGGGTCCGGGTAGGATTTCCACGGCAGTGGTAAGAGCAGGCGGAGACATGGTCCGGCGGTCGCCTTCTCCATGGGGCCGGTGAGGTAAGCGGCTCCCCCTGTGTCTCCTTCCCCCGGGGGTGCGGTCCGTTCGGGCGGGCGCCGCCGGCGGTGTCCCACAAAGGGAGCGGCGGTTCCGAGCCGGCGGCGCAGTGCTAGCCCCTTGCCGCGCGTCCCCGCGGCCTCTGTCGCGCGGCGGAAGTGACGCGGCGAAGGGGGCGGGGCCTAGCGCCGAAACCGGAAGTCGGATGCCGGTCGGCTTCCGGTTGTTGTGGACGCGCGCCGATGCGCGCCCGCCGCCTGAGGCGGCCGGGCACCTGAGGGGGAGGATCGCGAGGAGCGGTCCAATGGGGGGCCCGAACACCGGACGGAGTTCCTGCTGATCCGGAGGGGAAGCCTTCTTAAGACAGAAGGCATTGCTGCTGAGGTGCTTCAGGAGGCCCAGCGATGGACACAACAGAAGCCCCCATGGACCCACAAGAGGTGCAGCCCGTGGCAAAGCACCCCAGTGACCAGCCTAAGAGGCGGAAGGAGGGACGTTCGAGTGGACAGAGCCACAGCAGTTCCTCTAGGCCAAAGGATCCTCCTGCAGCCCCCCATGATCCGGTACCTGTCCTCATCTGCAAGGGTAAGAGATCTGCGAGAATGTACCCTGATGCAGTGTCCCCTTATGTTTTTTGATTCTCAGGGGAAGAAGGCCACAGGGAAACAGAAGCACAAGGAATGTGCCCTCTGTAGTTGCCCCTTACCAGATGGCCACCCTAAGAGATTGTGTCAGTCTTGCGTGAGACAGACGGTAGCGGAAGAAGCTCCAAGCTTCGCTACAGACCTGAGGCAATTAATCAGGACTGAAATAAAAGCCCTATCAAAAGAAGATTCTTCTAAAAGAACACGGGCTAGTGTTTCAGGCTCAGAATCTTCAGTCGGCCCTAGGAGGGAAGATATCTCCTCAGAGTTCTCGGCCTCCTCTTCTTCTTCCGAAGAGAATTCCAGCCGGTTCTGTTTTCCCTTGGACCAAATGGATAAATTAATTAAAACCATAAGGTCAACCATGGGGGTAGAAGAAAAAAAAGACAGAACTGTCTGCTCAGGACATTATGTTCGGGGGTCTAGACCCCAGAAAGCAAAGGACTTTTCCATTAAACGAAAGAGTCCAGAGCCTGATAGACAGGGAGTGGAAAAAAACGGAAAAAAGGGGTTCTATGCCGCCTGCTTTCAAGCGAAGATACCCCTTTGAGGACCCAATAGTAAGTCGATGGGATAAGGCCCCCAAGCTGGATGCAGCGGTAGCTAAGGCCTCCAAAAAGTCATCTATACCCTTCGACGATATGGCCTCCCTTTAAAGACCCCCTAGATAAAAAGGCAGATTCCTTTTTAAAGGGCACATGGGAGATGTCAGCAGGCGCCCTAAGGCCAGCAATAGCAGCCTCGTGCACAGCCAGATCCATGATGGTTTGGCTGGATCAATTGGACTCCCAGCTAAAGGATGGAACCTCGCGAGCTTCCATCCGTAAGTCTCTTCCAATTATCCAGAATGCTGCTGCCTTTCTGGCAGATGCCTCGGCAGACTCAGTAAGAATGGCGGCCAGGTCTGCAAGTTTGTCTAATTCGGCCCGAAGAGCCCTCTGGTTAAAATGCTGGCCTGGAGATATCCAAGCCAGGTCCCGTCTCTGTTCTATCCCCTGTGAGGGTGAATACTTGTTCGGCCCCGTCCTAGACGAACTGTTAGAGAAAGCCGGGGATGAGAAAAAGAAATTTCCGAGTCTGCCGAATACATCCTGGAGACGTCCCTTTTCTAGGAAAGGGTATTCCCGCAGGAGGCAGGCCAGAGATCAGAACAGATGGGACAACAAGAAAACCAGAGGTACGGGCTTCATGTTCGGAGGAGGGGGGCGCCAAGAAGGTCCATCACGGGATAATAAGAAGCCGCCCCAATGACTAGTGGCTCCGGTAGGAGGAAGATTATCTGCCTTCTACCCGGCCTGGGCCAGAATCTCAAATAGCAGCTGGATACTGGGGGTGATAGCTACAGGACTGCACCTAGAGTTCTCCCGCGTTCCCCAAGATCGGTTCAAGGTAACTCCGCTCAAATCTTCCCCGCTAGAACAGGCTGCCCTGGAGACCGAGGTCCTCGAGCTACTGGACAAAAAAGTCCTGACGAGAGTTCCAGAGGAAGAGAGGGGGAAAGGCTTCTATTCCCCCCCTGTTCTTGGTCCGTAAACCGGACGACTCATTTAGGGCTATATTTAACCTCAAAGCCCTCAATAAATTCCTGGTCGTACGTCCATTTAAAATGGAAACAATTAACACCGCAATAAAAATGCTGTTTCAAAACTGCTTCATGGTGGTCCTAGATCTGAAAGACGCTTACTACCATATACCCATATGTCTAGCACACCAACCTTTCCTTAGACTGGCGGTTCAGTTGGAGGGGTCAATCCAGCACTTCCAGTACGCGGCCTTACCCTTCGGGGTGGCAGTTGCGCCCCGAGTATTCACCAAAGTGATGGCAGAGGTGATGGCCCATCTGCGCGAGCTAAACATTCTAGTCGTTCCCTATCTAGATGACCTCCTTATAATAGGCAGTTCAGCCGAGCAGTGTTTAGAACAATTACAGAAAACAACGGCGGCTCTAGAGCGGTTGGGATGGCTACTTAATATCAAAAAATCCCGTTTGCAGCCATTAAAAATTCAACAATTTCTAGGCCTAACCCTAGATTCTAAAAAGCAGGAATGCCGTCTGCCCCCAGAGAAGCTGCTGCACCTGCATGGCCGGGTCCTGAACGCTTCCAACAACCCCTCCATGTCCCTCAGGAAATCCATGTCCCTGTTGGGTTCCCTCTCATCCTGCATTCCCGCGGTCCAGTGGGCCCAAGTTCATACGAGAACTCTACAGGGCGAAGTTTTATGGTATCAGAGGATTCTGGGGGGTAACTTAGAAGGTCGACTGACCTTATCCAGAAACACAATAGAGTCCCTGGAGTGGTGGCTAGAAAGAAATAACTTGTCTAGAGGGGTCCCTTGGGAGTATAACATTACCCGCGTGGTCACCACGGATGCAAGTCCTTCCGGTTGGGGGGCGCATACGTAGGAAATTCTGGTCCAGGGCCTATGGGAACGGGATCAGATACAAATGTCTTCTAATTTGAAAGAATTGACAGCGGTAGTACACGCAGCTAAAGAGCTCCTTATGTATCTACAGGGCCATCACGTACGAGTTCTCTCGGACAATCGAGTGGCCGTGGCCTATATCAACCACCAAGGCGGAACTCGATCCAAAACTCTGATGAACGTGGCAGGACAGTTGTTCCAGCTAGCAGAGCGGCATTTTTTTATCTCTCACTGCTCTTCACATAAGAGGAAAAGAGAACGTCGCGGCAGATTTCCTAAGCCGCAATCTGTTAAAACAAGGAGAGTGGGCCTTAAACACCTCCATTTTCGTTCAGATTGTGCAGAGATGGGGTCAACCAGAGGTGGATCTATTCGCCACCAAGGAGAACTCGAAAACGACAAAGTTTTGCTCCCTAAATCCCAGGGAGACTCCTCTGGCAGTAGATGCGCTACTGATAAAATGGGACTTCAGGCTAGCCTACGCCTTTCCTCCCCTATCTCTACTTCCTCTAGTGTTGAGGAAGATCAGGAAGGACAGGGCAAGGGTCATAGTCATCGCCCCGTTCTGGCCCAGAAGAGCATGGTTCTCGAACCTCAGGATCATGTCGGTAGACGATCCTTGGGTTCTCCCAGACATCCCGGACCTTCTGTCCCAGGGCCCGGTCTTCCACCCTCAGGTGGCTGGCCTACATCTCACGGCGTGGAATTTGAGCGGTCACTGCTAAAAAGTAAAGGCTTCTCCCCAGACCTAATTGACACTCTACTAAAAAGTAGGAAAGTGGTGACAACTAAGATTTACGTCAGAATTTGGAAAAGATTCCTCCAAAGCTCAAATATAAATACTGATGATTCCGTCCCTATAGGCCAGATCTTGGAATTTTTACAAAAAGGGCTGGACTTGGGTCTCTCCACCAGTACCCTTAAAGTACAGGTATCCGCCTTAGGGGCCCTCTTTAGCTGCAACATCGCGGCTAATTACTGGGTCAATAGGTTTATCAAAGCAGCGAGTAGATCCAGACCAATAGTAAAGAATAGACTCACGCCATGGGATTTGAACCTAGTCCTCACAGCTATGACAGAAGCGCCATTTGAACCCATCTCGTCAGCCTCTATTAGGAACCTATCCCTCAAGATAGCTTTCCTAATAGCCATAACGTCAGCCCGTAGGGTAAGCGACATTCAGGCATTGTCTAGGCGCCCACCTTTTCTTCAGGTAAAAGAGGATAGGGTAATACTTAGACCTGACCCAGCGTATTTACCAAAAGTAGCCTCCAGCTTTCATAGGTCGCTGGAAATAGTCCTTCCATCCTTCCTCCCTAAACCAACTAATGAGAAAGAGGAGAAGCTACACACTTTAGATGTTAGGAGATGCCTCTTGGGGTATCTAGCGGCTACTGATCCCTGGAAGAAAGACAATGCCCTCTTTGTCTCCTACCAAGGCCCTAGGAAAGGTCTTAGGGTGTCCAAAAGTACACTAGCCAGATGGATTAGAGAAGCAATCTCGTTAGCTTATGCCTCAAAAGGTAGAGTAGCTCCGGAGAAATTGAAGGCGCATTCCACCAGAGCCGTGGCGACCTCGTGGGCCGAGAGATCGGAAGTCTCCATCGACCAGATTTGTAAGGCGGCCACTTGGTCCTCTCCGAGCACTTTTTATAGTCATTATAGGCTAGACTTGGGTGCTTCTGCAGACCTCTCCTTCGGTATCAGGGTTCTTCAGGCTGTAGTCCCCCCCCTAAAGTAGTGATTACTCTCTGTAATTCTCTCACGTGGTGCTGTCATGGACGACCAAATAAAGTCTTAGTTACTCACCGGTTAACGGTATTTTTCGGAGTCCATGACAGCACCCATAGATTCCCTTCCCTTAGTTAATTTGGGTGTGCACGTCTTCCCTTTGTACATATCCACGGGTGATAAAAATTTAAGTATTAATATTGTTGTACATATAATCATGCATTAACCTTGGAGGTCCTCTTTTATGCTCTGTAATCCAACTGATGCGTGGGAGAGGTGCCGCCCTTTTTGTATCTGTAGGTTTTCCTGTTCCTAGGAAGGGCGGATCCCTCTCTCAGGTGGTGCTGTCATGGACTCCGAAAAATACCGTTAACCGGTGAGTAACTAAGACTTTCCATTCAAAAAGTAAAATGGCGCTCCTCGCCTTCTGAGCTCTGCCGTGCGCCCAAACAGTGGTTTATGACCACATATGAGGTATTGGTGTACTCATAAGAAATTGCCCAACAAATTTTAGGATACATTTTATCCTGTTACCCATGTGAAAATGAAAAAACTGATGCTAAAAGAAAATTTTGGTTGGAAAAATTAAAATGTCCATTTTTTCATTCCATGTTGCTTTAGTTCCTGTGAAGCACCTGAAGGGTTAATAATCTTCTTGAATGTAGTTTTCAGTAGCTTGATGGGTGCAGTTTTTAGAATGGTGTCACTTTTGGGTATTTTCTGCTATATAGACCCCTCAAAGTGACTTCAAATGTGAGGTGGTCCCTAAAAAAAAATGGTTTTGTAAATTTTGTTGTAAAAATGAGAAATTGCTGGTCAACTTTTTACCCTTATAACTTCCTAACGAAAAAAAATGTTGTTTCCAAAATTGTGCTGATGTAAAGTAAACATGTGGGAAATGTTATTTAGTAACTATTTTGTGTCACATAACTCTCTGGTTTAACAGAATAAAAATTCAAAATTTGAAAATTGCAAAATTTTCACCAAATTTCCATTTTTTTCACAAATAAACGCAAAAATTATCGACCTAAATTTACCACTAACATGAAGCCCCATATGTCACGAAAAAACAGTCTCGGAATCGCTAGGATGCGTTGAAGCGTTCCTGAGTTATTACCTCATAAAGGGACATTGGTCAGAATTGCAAAAAATGGCCAGGTCGTTAAGGTCAAAATAGGCTGGGTCATGAAGGGGTTAAATGTATCTACTGTCATTGTCACAGTAACTTTGTCACTGACAAAATATCTTGCAACTGATGGCTGCAAAGTTCTCTGCTCCTTTGTTTGGCTGGAAGAGCTGGGCACTGGTTCATTGGTTTGGATGCAGTCTTTCTCATCCACTGCTATCAGTACTTCTGGATGAAAGCGCTGTAAGTGTCTCTTTAGATTAGAAGCTCTGGTAGGAGCATTTTTATCTTTGCCTGAATATGCACTCATCTTGGCTTCACAGCATTTGTTTTCGTCTGGATCATTTGTCATACACTGACAGACATAATGTTTTCTATCTTGAGTGATGGTGAAATGTTCAAATACAGCTGATTTAATGTGATGCTTCTTTGACATTCTCAGGTTTTTAATTCTGCATTCACAATCCAAATGACAATTGTTTTTCCTAAAAACAATTGTAAAAAATTATTGCCAGGTCGTACAACTGATATAGTGGTCAGTAATACTGTTATTATTCCTCATGTACTCACAGTTAACTGATGCAAAGTTTGTTGAAAGGATAATACTTCTTACAGTCTTCCTCTTCTGAGTAGCAGGCAGCTGTGAGATGCTTGGAAGACGCACACCTAGTATGATCTAGTCTAGAGGAGGTGCTTTACTACTAAGAATTTGCAACACATTTTCACTTTGTTTCATACATTGTAAGTAGGGGGGGTTGGGGCAGCATGAGGTTAACCAAGTATAAGATTAGATAAGGGCAGTGGAGAACAGTGACACACAAGAAGTAAGAAATGTCTCTATATCCAGCAGAACTGCTTATCACTGTTGTTCATAGTTTGATAGAACATATATATTTGAGTAACATTTATAAAATTCATATGAAAGTTCAATTCTGAAATATTAATACATTTTTTTTAAAGCTGGAGTCGGTACATTTCTACCGACTCCGACTCCAACCAAAACTAACTCCGACTCCACGACTCCGACTCCACAGCCCTGCTTCTAACACAGGAGGCAGCACTGATTGACAACCTATTATCTCTGGCAAACGCCTACAAAACTCTGGACCGCTCCAATGTGGCTGCTGCCTGGCACTGACCATTCAAGACATGTCCACCATGCAGCACCGTCCACACACCACATGCAACAACCTGGACTCGGAGCATCAACAAGCAGCCACTGCACTAAGCTGGTAAAATGGCGCGTCTTCCCCAACAGACCACGCCGCCTTCTCCCAAAACGCTTAGCCAATCCCAAGCGCCGCACACAGGGCTGTCCGGAGCTAATAGCAGGGGCCTTCCTATTGGGTAAGGGATGTGAGAGCGGGAAGGGAGACGAGCGCAACCGACGCTCAGGAGAAACATGGCTGAATGTCTGTATGTACCGAGGGTCTGCATTGGACGTGGCGTGTAAGTTATGGGCAGTCAGTCCTGCAGCAGAGACATATATGTGCAAGGGACAAGGCATCCTGCACCAGGGTGTACAACGAGATCATGGGGCCCCAAAGCAGAAGTTCTCATGGCTCCCTGCCTCCAAAAAAAAAAACTGTCTGGGTCACATAGGTAAAAATCTCACAACTTTGCTGCTGTTGTAATTTTCCTCCTATTGAAGCCCCCAGATTCCTCTTTCATTGTCGCCATAAAGTATGATGCCAACAAAGGTGCCCCACAAACAATATGACCCCCACAGTGATTCCTCCACACGCACAGTATGATGACCTTACTGTACCCCCTCAACTATCCCGCCACAGTATGATCCCCAACTGTGAGCCCCATATAGCCCTCCATACTGACACACACATCATACATGTCCTTCGTACACACATGCTATATATCAGATGCACAGCAGGTACCCATCATATATACATCATATACACAGAACATGCATGCAGGACAAGTGTATATACACACACTTCAGTATACTCAAAAAATATCTAAACACACAGACACAACCCCCCCCCACCCACACACACAACCCCCTCACACGCAGACGCATGCAAAGACACAACCCACACACACCACACACACACACACACACACACACACAACCCACTCACACACAGACGCATGCAAAGACACAACCCCCACACAAGCCCACACCAACACACAACAGACAACCCACACACCACACAGACACAACCCATACACCACACAACACAGAGACGCAACACACGCAGACACACCACAGATGCAACCCACACACCACAAAGACACACAGCACAGACACAACCCACACACCAAACCCACACACGCAGACACAACTCACACAGAAGCAGACACACCACGGACACAACCCACGCCACACAGACACACAACACACAGATACAACCTACACACAGATACAGAGACCCAGCCCACACACACACAGACCCAACCCACACAGAGACACAACCAACTCAGAGAGACACAACAAGAGACACAACCCCCACACAGACAGACACACAACTCCCTCACTCAACCAACACCGATACACAACAGACAATGCACACACCACATAGAGAGCACAACCCATACACCACACAACACAGACACAACCCACACACCAAACACAGAGAGACACAACCCACACATGCAGACACAACTCACACAGAGACAACCCACACACAAGCAGACACACCACAGAGATACAACCTAGACAGAGACTCAACCCACACAGAGACACAACCCACGCAGACACAACCCCCACACAGACACACACAATCCACACCGACAGACAACGCACACACCACATAGAGAGCACAAAGACACACCACAGACACAACCCACAGAGACACAACCCACACACACAAAAGGAAAGGAGACCCAACCCACACACACAGACTCAACCCCTACACAGACACACTACCCACACAGACACACACACACACACACACAACCCACAGGGACACAACCCACACAGACACATGGAGACACACACTCCTCTGTGCTACAGGGGTGGGAGCTGGTGTACATGTGCAGCTTTCCCTGCTCACAGCAGCTGAGCCCCACACCCACCCTCTGCCGGTACTGCCCAGCGGGAGATTTGTCACCTTGTGGATTGGAGCTGCTTCTCCTCCATATCTTCCAACACAGGTGGCTCCTCTGATCTTATTTCCTGGCTCTCACTTCTTCCCTTCAAAGACGCGCCATGCAGGAGGACAGGAGCACTGGCCAATCAGCTCTTCTGTCAGTGATATGAGAGCGTTCATTGGCCAGTGTTCTTCTCCTGCAGGACACCTCCCCTCTCTGAGCTGCTGAACCCGGAGGGTGAAAGCTGCCGCACATCAGTAATCATAAGTGCATATTCCCACAGTATGACGCGGACAGTGGCACAGCAGGAGAAAGCAGGACGTCAGGGAGAGAAGAGCCGCCAAATGCAGGCACAAGACGGCATCTGAATGAATGGCCCCCCGCAGATGCCGCCCCCCTTTTTATCATCAGGTGGCACCGACTGAGGCAACTGACTCAAGTTGCCTCATGATAGGTGCGCCCCTGCTTATAGGGAATCTAGATTGTGAGCCCCATCAGGGACACCAATGTCTGTAAAGCGCTGCCGACATAAGAGAGTAAAATAATATAAATGCCAGCACATGTAAAATTGATGAATCTTCAGTCCCGGCTGTCAAAATATTTTTAAATGTGTGCAACATTCTTCTTTTTTAGGTCATGGGCACAGTCATTCTTTATTTAATGGTTCCTTGAGTCAAGGGCATAGCCATAGTGGAGGTCACGGGCACAGCCATGCGGGTGGGCATGGCCACAATCACGGAGGAGATCATGACCACAGTCACGGAGGGAATCATGGCCACAGTCATGGAGGGGATCATAGCCATAAACATGGACATGGTTATGGGTCCTCTTGTCCAGGTACGATACATTTGTATAATGTATTGTTTGGTCTTTTATATTTTGCTGTTCTCCTGGGTCAAAGGGGGTTTTCTACCATAGTAAGTGATGGTATACTGGGATTAACAATGAAGAAGTCACCTCTCTACTAATGCAGAATTATATAATTGCAGTAAACATTGTACGTTTCGTAATGAAATTGTCCCTATAGGTTTTTTTTTTTTTTTTCATATCACCCATCTTTAAGTTTATTAGAGAAAAATGTCTCCTCACTTATCAGTCATTAATACTCTTCCCCCCCCCCCCCCCCCCCCCCACACACACACACACACACACTGGTTAAATCTGCCCTTAGTTCTGTCTTCACTGAGGGATCAAATTACAGTGGCCACCTATAGAAGTCTATGGAGATTGGCAGGGAGAGAATGTGAAGGGGAAAAGATGCAGCGTGCACAAAGCACTGAACCCTCTGGTGAAAGTTAGCACGCCAGTCTCCTCGATTCAATATCTGACTGAGGGATTGTATTCTGAAATGTGTCAGATTGTGTTATGATTTTACTGTCATTTCTGCACATGGATTTCCAATAAAGTGTTGAACCGGGGAGAATGGAGCGCCGACTTTCTTCTGTTTGGATATATTCCCTTGCCTACTCAAGCTGACATGCACCCAGGGTGTTATTGATGCAGATGTGGTGAGCGGTCACTGTTCGCGTTTGTTCTCGTGACTTGGACCTGCAAGCAGAGATCGTGCTGTTCAGGCCAGCTGCTGGCCCAAACTGGTCTGTCAGTAGAGATGGGCGGACACCTGGATGTTCGAGTTCGGCCGAACAGTTACAAAAAGTTTGTGCACCTTTTGGCCCCGAACCTGGACCCCATTCACTTGAATGGGGGGCCCGAACATCCACTGTTTGCCATGCAGTCATGTGCATGACAGCATGGCAAACACCACATCTTCTGATCGGTGGTGAAATCATCCCCACCGGTCAGAGAGCCACGGTTCCCATGCAGTCAAAAGACAGCGTGAGCGCTCATTTGTGATCGGCGGTATAAAGTTTACCTCCGGCCACTGGTGTCAGCATATGGGACTAATGCTTCCATCATCCAACGCCTGCTGAGGCTAATCACAGCGAGAGTAGGCGCAGCTGATGGGAGTATTCATTAGCTGGCTCCTGTGCTGTAAATAAATTTAAAAAAGAATGGCGTGTTTCCCTGTATTAATTAATCATTTAAAAAATGGCGTGGGGTCCCCCCCCATTTTTGACAACCAGCCTTGCTAAAGCAGACAGCTGAGTGCTGGTATTCTCAGGCTGGTAAGGGGCCATGGATATTGCCCCCCAGCTTAAAAATAGCAGCCGCAGCTGCCCAGAAAAGGCACATCTATTAGATGCACCAATTATGGTGCTTTGCCCAGCTTTGTATTGTCAGGTGACATCAAGCCCAAGACTTAGTAATGGAGAGGCGTGTATAAGACACCTATCCATTAGTAATCCTATAGTTGTATGGTAAATAAAGACACAGCCAGCATAAAGTCCTTTATTACAAATAAAACAAAACACAGTTTTTTACTTTTTTATTTAAAAATAACAAACCGTTATACTCACCTAACGCCTATTCCACTGAAGCACTCGATCTCCTGTAAGAAAACAAAAATAAAATAAAAAACAATATCCCTCACCTATACATCGCTCTGTACCACACCGTAATCCATGTCTGGGGAATAAACCGGTTTCAACCTGAATGGTGCCAAGATTAAACTGTCCAGGCTGAGAACCACTGGTGAATGAGCTGCTTCAAGCGCAGCGTCAGTGACTGGCGGTGACGTCATCGAGGTTACCTCCAGTCACTAAGGCTGCGATCCCAGCCTGGCTGAACTGCTGTGACCTCTGTGAGATCCCCGCTAGCACCATGAGAAAAACTCCTGAAAAGCCAAATTCCTTTAAATCATCTGCAACACATTTTGCTGTATTGTGCTTTAGACTTTTACGAATATACTGTATGCAATGTTTAAAGGGGCACTCCAATCTCCCAAGATCCTATCCCAATATGTAGAAGGTGTAAAAATAATATTATTTGCAAATATCTAGAAATGTGGTATAGTTCTGATTTGCTACGTTGCATACCCCATGTGCAGGGCATTGCAGTAGCTTAGGTAGCCTTGGTTACAGTTGGTAGTGGTTGTAACCATGGCTACCTAAGCTACTGCAATGCCCTGCATATGGGCTAAGCGACATAACAAATCAGAAGAACTATACTTCATGTCAAATTAGATGTATTTGCTAATATTATTATTACACCTACTACATATTGGGATAGGATCTTGGAGATTGGGAATACCCCTTTAAATCTTTGGGTTCTATAAGATTCCATTTTTGGGTTTTTTATCTTTATCTTTACCTTAAAGCATCTTACAAGATAGAAAATTACCATGACTATCAGTGGAATCTTCATGTTAAACAAAATTGGTGTTCTCCTCAGTTCACCTGATCATTCATATTATATAACTGGACGCTATAATCACTGTTGATCTAAATTCCCATTAGGTCATTACATATAATACTGACATCTGTTCTACTTGTAGATGAACCACCGGAGGAGCATAGAGGATCCAGCAAACAGATTTTAGAAGGTAGGTGGGCATGTTACACCAGAAGAGATTCCTGAGAAGCAGCTCATGTTAAATACTGGAGAAACCTCTAAAAATGCCCCTCCATGGAGTAGAGCACCCCAATGCACAAAAACAACAAAGCCAGTGAGGAAAATGTGCAGGAGGAGGAAATGCAAATGGTAAAATGAAAAGGGATACGTACAACCCACAGTAAAGACACAAAGATGGAGCTATGGGTGATCCAGAAAGCTTCCCAGAGTACACAATATATGGAGCCATGATGGTATAGAAGGAAAGAATCCATAGAATAGTCAGTAATAATCAGGGTGCAGTGCGCTGAGAACAAGAAGTGTTAACCCCACGATTCAGTAGTTTAAAGTGCAAAAGTAAATGAAAAAAGGTCACGACCGAAGTCAGCAGTGTCATCGCTCTGATGGCAACACACAAATTCTTCTTTATATACAGTATTCCATCTGAGCGGACCTAAGCTTCCTGGGGAAGCTAAAAAGAAAACTAAAAAAATACCAATATTCTGAATCTATTTTTCTCCTTCGCCTCATTGGGGGACACAGGTACTGTGGGTGTATGCTACTGCCGCCTGGAGGCTGACACTAAGTGAAAAAAAAGAGGTTAGTTCCTCCTTCGCCGTGTACACCCTCGCCCCGACTGCGGGCTGAAACCAGTTTTTGCTTAGTGTCTGTTGGAGGTACACGTCGGTCTGTCTCAAGACTGATCTTTTTTTTTTTTTTTTTTTTCTTTTTTCTTTTTCCCCATGAAGATAACACAGGGGAGACTGACCCTATTGAAAGGGTCTGATCTCCCCAAACCAACAACGGGCGAGCACGTGCGAGTGTCCCTCCACGTATCCTCTCCCACAACGGGGATTTTATTCCGTATGTTCCCTTTTTTCGCGTGAAGATGAGATAAGGGCAGCGGAACCTATTGAAAGGGTCCGATCTCCCCAAACCAACAACGGGCGAGCACGTGCGAGTGTCCCTCCACGTATCCTTTCCCGCACCGTGGGACATGATGCCGGACTTAGCCCTGTCCACTTGAGGGTATTGCAACTCCAGGCTGCATAGAGGCACAAGCATAGTCCGTGCGGCCCCCACTGCCCCACCAATGCTAAGACTGCGGTGGGGCAAGGCGGCGGACGGTCCCGCTCCTCACCCCTTGAAGGGTTTAGATGGAGCTAGGGTGCCTGCACCGTCCTTGTTTCATATGGCCCCCCCCCCCCCTCCCCTCTACCTGAGCTGGACGGAGGTGGATGGCCAGGGAGGGCTCCTGCAGCAGAACAGGGCTGGAGCCCTTGGCCTCTCCCGGGCAGCGGCAGAGACGGGCGTCCGGTCCCAGCTTTGATTCTGGAGTTTGGCAGTTACGCCCGCAACCCCCTTCCCCCCCGGGCGGGTAGTAAAAATTGAGGCCGTGGCTTCAGCTGGCGCTAGGCCGCGGCCGGAAGTCCTAGCCTGCGCGGGCACCGAAAAAATTTAGGCCCTGGCTTCAGGCCGAAGCTAGGCAGCAAAAGGAGGTACCGTCCGGGGGCCTGCCCGCAGTGCTGGCACGCAGATAAAGCGACGCCTCGCACGCTGAAGACACAGGACAGGACTGGGGTAAGTGCTTCCCCCTAGCCCCACAGAGAGGCTAACCGAAGCAACGAGTGCTTTCCCCCGACGGATGCCTGACAGGTACAGCATGTCAGGAAAAAAACTAAGACGCATATGTTATACGCTGCATGCATCTCCTGTCGGTTCGTTTTTTCCGCGGGCGCAGAGCGAAGTCTGCGAGTCCGAACGCCCTCAGGAGCCCTCCCCTGCAACCGAGCCCCGGAATGGGCGTTGTCACTGTCGCAACCTATGGCGTCACTTACGAGAGGTTTTTAGTCCCTTCGGGCCCCAGATAGGGGCAGGGACAGTGGCTCGTCTGTCTTAGAGGGGTTCTGTACCTCACAGGAGCCTCCGGCCTGCAGGGGCCGCTCTCACTCCAGGCAGACCCGAGGGGAAACTAACCCATACGGTGTTTCCCGGTCCATCCGGTGCCTCGGCATCCGTGAGCTCTGCTTCTCGCTTCCCGTCACCCGCAGTTGATAGCGAGCAAGGCTCAGACTACGACTCGGACGGGCCCCTTGACCCAGATACGCTGGATGGTCAGGAAACGGTTGACGGTCTCATAGAAGCTGTCAACAACACTCTGGGGATTGAGGATGATTCCACTCTGGCTTTGGGCCATAAGGTGTCATTTAAGCGAGTCAAGCGTCCCCATAGAGTATTTTGCACTCGCCCTGAATTTGAGGACAGTGCAATGACGCAAAGGACGGACAGGCGGTTCTCGGGCCAGAAGGCACTCGAGGCGAAGTATCCTTTTGCCCCGGATCTCCGTAAAAAGTGGACGGAATCCCCAACGGTGGGTCCACCTGTGTCCACCAGTCCCTCACATCATCCGTTTCTGCATAAGAATTCTAGAAAAATTGGTGGCGTCGATGGAAGCGATCCCGTTCGCCCAGTTCCATCTTCGCCCCCTGCAGCATGCCCTCCTGTCACCCTGGGACAAGAACCCGTTCACGCTCGATCATCGGTGCCGGTTGTCCTCTCAGGTTAGACAGTCACTAGAGTGGTGGACGATCAGTTCCTCCCTTCAGGGGAAACCCTTTCCCCCAGATCAGTGGCTGGTGGTCACAACAGACGCCAGCCTCCTTTGCTGGGGGAGCTGTTTTTCGCCACCACACGACCCAGGGGCGGTGGTCACCACAGAAGGTACGTCTCCCGATCAAATCGTTGGAGATACGGGCGATCCGGCTGACTCTGCAATGGTTTCATCACCATTCTAGCAGGCCGCCCTGTCCGGATTCACTCTGATGACGCCACAGCGGTGGCTTACATAAATCACCAAGGGGGCACCCGCAGCAGGGTAACCATGTACGAGGTATGGCACGTGCTTTGCTAGGCGAGAGGAACCGCTCGGTGATATCGGCAGTCCTCATCCCGGGGTAGAGAACGGGGCGGCAGTCTTCCTCAGCCGGCAGGGGCTTGCTTCCGGGGAATGGTCGCTACACCCGGAGGTTTTTCAGCAGATTTGCCAACGGTGGGGAACACCGGATGTGGATCTGATTGCCTCCAGGGTGAACGCCAAGGTGTCCGTATTTGTCACTCGGTCCCGGGACCCTCAGGCAATCGCCGTGTATGCGCTGGTTCTGCTATGGAATCAGTTTCGCCTCCCATACCTATTTCCCCCGCTGCCACTACTTCCGAGGGTTATCAAGAAGATCAAGGCAGAAGGGGTGCCAGTGATTCTGCTGCTCCTAGACTGGCCTTGTTGGGCGTGGTACACAGATCTAGTGCAGCTGCTCGTCAACGTGCCATGGTGACTGCCAGAGCGCCCAGATCTACTTTCTCAGGGGCCAATCTGCCCGAACTTAGGGGCCCTGGGATTGACGTGGCTGTTGAATCTTAGATTCGGACTCAGGCGGGGTTTGGGTGCAAAGTGGTTGCTACAATGGTTAGCGCCCGGAAGCATGCCTCGGCATGAAGTTACCACCACGCCTGGAAAGTTTTTTTTCTTTGCATGGTGCCGACGCCGCGGTTATTCTCCACTGAGATTCTCTGTCCCTAACATCTTAGTTTTTCGCCAGTCTGGTCCAGACTCGGGCTTGGCCCCCAGTTCTCTCAAGAGACAGTTATCGGCTTTATCTGTCCTTTTTCAGCGCAGGATTGCTACCAACCTGCAGATAAGACTTTCATCCAGGGGGTCTCCCACTTGGTACCTCGCTATAAGGCACCTATGGACGCCTAGTGCCCTTAACCTGGTCCTAAGTTTTCTGCAGGAAGCTCCATTTGAGCCGCTTCAGGATGTCTTTGTCATACCTTTCCTGGAAGGTGGTGTTCCTGGGAGCTATAACAGCAATCAGGCGGGTCTCTGAGCTGGCAGCACTAGCTTGTCGAGCCCCGTTTCTGACCTTTCGCAAGGACAAGGTGGTTCTTAGACCTGCTCCTCCTTCTTCTTTTTTTTTTTTTTATTTTTTTTTTTTTGCCAAAAGTCGTTTCCTCGTTTCACATATTGTCTTGCCCTCTTTTTGTCCAGCACCGGGACACCGTGTGGAAAAGGACCTGCATACGTTAGACCTGGTGAGAGCACTCAGGAGATACGTGTCGCGGACGGCACCCTTTCGTCAGTCAGACGCGCTGTTCGTGCTCCCTGAAGGTCGCAGGAAGGGACTCGCTGCCTCAAAATCGACCATAGCCAGATGGATTCGTTTGGCTATTCAGGAGTCCTACTGCAGAAGAAGCGCGCCGATTCCAGCAGGGATCAGAGCACACTCTACTCGAGCAGTGGGCGCCTCTTGGGCACTTCGGCACCAGGCGACGTCGGAACAGGTTTGCAAGGCAGCAACCTGGTCCAGCCTGCACGCGTTTACTGAACATTACAATATCCATACTCAGGCTTCGGCGGATGCGAGCCTGGCTAGAAGGATTCTCCAAGCAACGGTGGCGCACCTTTAGACAGGAGGTGCATGTACAGTAGCTTGGATCGGTGAGTCAGCTTTCCACCCAGGGACTGCTTTAGGATGTCCCACAGTACCTGTGTCCCCCAATGAGGCGAAGGAGAAACATGGATTTTTGTGATAACTCACCATAAAATCCTTTACTCCAAGACGCTCATTGGGGGACACAGCACCCACCCTGATAGCCAAGTTGGCTTCTGTTTATTTAATTAATATGCTCTCTGCATGAGATTAGAGTGATTATTTTCTAGACAGGTTGTTACCTGCATTGAGGTTGATGTTGTCTAATTTTTGTTTGATCTCCTACTGCTTTTGTACCAAACTGGTTTCCGCCCGTAGTCGGGACGAGGGTGTATACGGCGGAGGAGGAGCTAACCTCTTTTTTTTTTTTTTCACTTAGTGTCAGCCTCCAGGCGGCAGTAGCATACACCCACAGTACCTGTGTCCCCCAATAAGCGTCTCGGAGAAAAGGATTTTACGGTGAGTTATCACAAAAATCCATGTATTTGTGTATACATGTTTGGTATTCCTACCAAATACAGTGCTAAAAAGAAAATCGGCCCTGTCATAGATGGGTTACATCCCCACCGCTGCAGTGTGATGATCCACAGGGGCCCATCAGTCACGGTTAAGTTCCTGTGATTAATGACTTATTGACGCATGACTATAGTCACCAGTATGGGATGTGTGTGTACGTGCATAAATTCTCTGGGGGGACTAAAGAGAGAAGTAAAATAAATTACAGGACCCTGTGGGATCACAGCTGATTCTTTCTGTGAGGTAAAATATTTCCCTGCTTGTTTTTACCACATAAAAAGAATCAGCTGCGATCCCATGCTGTCCTGTCTGTATACTCTCCTTTCCTTTCTTTCCTCCCCTGCCCAGGAGCTGTGGTATGATCAGACCATGTCCCTGTACGGTCAGACACAGCCATTACACAGTACACAGCGGGGGCACATTTACAACATTATCTCAGCACAGGAACATTTTATTTAAACACATCCAATTGTGGAACTTATTATTCCAAGATAATAATAATAATAATTTTATTTCTATAGCACCAACATATTCCACAGCGCTTTTACATTATAGAGGGGACTTATACAGACAGTAGACATTATAGCATAGCAATAAGCACATAGATCTAAACAGATACCAATAGGAATGAGGGCCCTGCTTGCAAGCTTACAATCTATAAGGGAAAAGGGGAGACATGAAAGGTGGATGGTAATAATTGCTTTTATTGTTTGGACCATCCCTAGTGTAAGAATCTGGTGTTCCTGTTGCTGCATTGAACCAGTTAACAGTCTAAATATGTAATAGTACAGACACAGAGGGCTATTAAATGCAAAAGGCATGTGAAAACATGATGCGAGGAACCGGGATATGGTAAAAAAAACTTGAATTGAGTCACACAGGAATATTTAGTTTAGTGCGTTGAGGTGATAGGCCAGTCTGAACAATTGCGTTTTTAAGGAACACTTAAAACTGTGGGGATTAATCGTACTAGCCTGGGTAGTACATTCCAAAAAATCGGCGCGGCACATGAAAAATCTTGGAGACGGGAGTAGGAGGTTCTGATTATTGAGGATGTTAACCTCAGGTCATTAGCAGAACGGATGGCACGGGTAGGGTGGTAGGCTGAGATTAGTGAGGAGATGTAGCCATGGAGTGCTTTGTGGGTGAGGGTAACAAGTTTTTACTGAATTCTGGAGTGGATGGGTAGCCAGTGTAAGGACTGGCACAAAGCAGAGGCATCGGTATAGCGATTGGTGAGGAATGTGATCCTGGCTGCAGCATTCAGGACGGATTGGAGAGGCGAGAGTTTGGTAAGAGGGAGACTGATTAGTAGAGAGTTACAATAGTCCAGACAAGAATGAATAAGAGAAATGGTAAGAGTTTTTGCAGAGTCGAAAGTAAGAAAGAGTCGAATTCTAGAAATGTTTTTGAGGTGCAGATAACAAGAGTGAGCCAGTGATCGGATGTGGGGAGTGAATGAAAGCTCGGAATCAACTATGACCCCAAGACAGCGGGCATGTTGCTGGGGAGTAATGATGGAACCACACACGGAAATGGCAATGTCGGGCATAGGTAGGTTGGTAGAGGGAGGAAACACGAGGAGTTCAGTTTTTGACAGGTTCAGTTTCCGATAGAGGTAAGACGATCACTGGTGTTTTCCAGAAAGGCAGGCGTGATGTCAGGAGAAGTATAATTGAGTGTCATCAGCATAGAAATGGTACTGGAAACCAAATCTACTGATTGTTTGACCAATAGGGGCAGTATACAAAGAGAAGAGGAGGGGGCCTAGAATAGATCCTTGAGGAACCCCAACAGT
Source organism: Dendrobates tinctorius (assembly GCF_039654945.1). Taxonomy (NCBI): domain Eukaryota; kingdom Metazoa; phylum Chordata; class Amphibia; order Anura; family Dendrobatidae; genus Dendrobates; species Dendrobates tinctorius. Next base: position 41,832,163 of record NW_027361697.1, read on the forward strand.
AATGGGAAGATGAGAGGAGGAGGAGCCAGAAAAAGATACAGTAAAGGAGCGGTCAGAGAGAGAAGAGGAGAACCAAGAGAGAACGGTGTCCTTGAGGCCGATAAAGTGTAGCATAGTGAGGGAGGAGCTGATGATCCACAGTGTCGAATGCTGTGCAGAGATCAAAGAGAATTAGCATGGAGTAGTGACCATTAGATTTAGCTGTTAGAAGATCATTTGAGACTTTAGTGAGGGCAGTTTCAGTAGAGTGTAGAGAGCAGAAACCGGATTGTAGAGGGTCGAGGAGAGAGTTATCGGAGAGATAGCGGATAAGACTGGTGTGGACCAGGCGTTCCAGGAGTTTAGAGATGAAGGGAAGATTAGAGGCTGGTCTATAGTTAGCAGCACAGTTTCGGTCGAGGGATGGTTTTTTAAGTAGTGGATGCATGATGGCATGCATAATTGAGGAAGGAAAGATGTTGGAAGAGAGAGAGAGAGGTTAAATATTTTAGGTAGGTGAGTGGTGACAGCAGTGGAAAGGGACTGGAGGAGATGTGATGGAATGGGGTCACTGGTGCAAGTGGTAGGGCGCGAAGATGCAAGGAGCCTGATTACTTCTGTGACTGGTTCAAAATCAGAGAGTGAGCTACATGCAGTGGGGAAGGGAGGACAGTGCATGCTATGAGGGGATTGGGAGATAATTTCCAGTGGGATATGGTCAATTTTTTCTTTGAAATAATTAGCCAGATCGTCAGCATGGAGATCCGTGGTTGGGGCCTGTATCCTTGGGTTAAGTAGGGAATGAAAAGTGTCAAAGAGACGTTTCGGGTTATTGGACAGTGAGGTGATGAGGGTGCTGAAATAGGTTTGTTTTGAGAGATGAAGGGCAGTGTTATATGTTTTAAGCATAAACTTATAATGGATGAAATCTTCGGGTAGATTGGATTTTCTCCACAGACGTTCGATTGATTATAATGTACTTTGTGGGAAGACCCTTTTAACCTCTTAATGACCAGAGGTATTTTTGGTTTTACAGTTTTGTTTTTTTGCTCTCCTTCTTCCCAGAGCCATAACTTTTTTTTATTTTTTTGGTCAAAATCGCCATGTGAGGGCTTGTTTTTTGCGGGTCGAGTTGTACTTTTGAACGACACCATTGATTTTACCATGTCATATAATGGAAAACGGGAATAAAATTCCAAGTGCAGTGAAATTGTAAAAAAGTGCAATCCCACACTTGTTTTTTGTTTGGCTTTTTTTGCTAGGTTCACTAAATGCTAAAACTGACCAGTCATTATGATTCTCCAGGTCATTACAAGTTCATAGATACTAAACATGTCTAGGTTCTTTTTTTATTTTAAGTGGTCAAAAAAAAATTCCAAAGTTAGTAAAAAAAAAAAAAAAAAAAAAATTGCAACATTTTGTGATACCTGTAGCGTCTCCATTTTTCGTGATCTCTGGTTGGGTGAGGGCTTATTTTTTGCGCGCCGAGCTGACGTTTTTAATGATACCATTTTGGTGTATATGCGATCTTTTGATCGCCCATTATTCCATTTTAATGTTGCAGTGACCACAAAAAAAAACGTAATTCTGGTGTTTTAAGTCGACTTTTTTTCTTGTTACGTCATTTAGCAATTGGGTTAATTCTTATTTTATATTGATAGTTCGGGCGATTCTGAATGCGGCAATACCAAATATGTGTGTGTTTTGATTTTTTTTTTTTTTCTATTGTTTTATTTTGAATTGGGCGAAAGGGGGGTGATTTGAACTTTTATATATTTTTTCATTATTTTTAAAAACCTTTTTTTTTTTTTTACTTTTGGCATTCTTCAATAGTCTCCATGGGAGACTAGAAGCTGCCATAACCCGATCGGCTCTGCTATATAGAGGTGATGATCAGATTGCCTGTATGTAGCAGAATGGCTGACTTGTTATGTGCGCCGACCACCATGTGGTGCTCATAGCAATCCGGCAGTGACCACCATAGAGGACTACTGGGAGACCTCTGGTTGTCATGCTAACCCATCAGTGACCCGCGATCACGTGACGCGGTCACCGTTGGGCGGGATTTCCGGCGCGCTTACCGGAAGTGCGGGTTAAATGCCGCTGTCAGTTTGACTGCGACATTTAACGGGTTAACAGCCGTGGGTGGATCGCAATTCCACCATTGGCTGTTAGCGGCACATGTCAGCTGCTACATGTCTCTGTTCGACAGACACAACACATGTAAGAACAGCGAGACCTGCAGCCACGGGGACACAACTTATCCGACCACGTTTGCTCATCACTAGTAGAGATCAAAATGGACCGAATTTATGAGTCGTCATGCACCATTTCATACATTTAGCTCAAATAACTCCAATTTCGTCCTATAATGTTACTAGCAGTAAAAAAGCTACTATGAGAGAATTTTTTGACAATTTCTGTTGAATAAGGAAAGCAGTCATGTGAGTTGGGAATGAAAAATGTATTGTGTAACCTCAGATGTCCAGCAGAGGGCAGCAGAGCACTAGTGTACAAGCTACTTTGGCTTCTCTGTTGAATTTTGCTAAAAAAGTAGGGATTCTCAGCCCTGACACATGAACGCCTGCAGCTTTGTATTTTTTTGTAAATGTTTACGTAAATGCTCATAATATTTAGTGGTTTTTTTTTTATTATTTATGGTATTTATCCCAACTTTGTCACATCTGACCCTGTTCCCGCTATGGGTCCGATTCATCGAAGCTTTCACTCCTGAATTCTGTTGTAAAAGTTTTGACGAGATTACAAAATTTCGGCGCAACTTTTGGCATCTTCAGGAATGGGGCCACGTGTAGACATTTGGGGCTGGAGAGCTACAAGATGGAACAAGGTGGTCTACAAATGCTGACCTGCCGTGTCCATCCTACATTATCCTCTTCATTAATCCGGTCCCTGAAAATGCCTCTCTTAGACACATGGAGTATTCACATTGTAGATATTTGTAAGAATATAGGTCAAGACCCTCTGGTTTACGTTGTGAAGGACCCCCATTCATTCTTTTCTTAAAGGAGTATTTTTGCACATTGTGGCGGACACGCTGGGGAGTGTCGGTGTGATCATCTCCACTATCCTGATGCAGCGGTATGGATGGATGATTGCGGACCCTATATGCTCCATGCTTATCGCTTTGCTCATCTTCGTCAGGTGAGTGTCTCTCTAGCTATTGTCAGAGGCTATAGCACGGTCTTTACACCGCCCACTGCTACAGACATGTTATCAAACTGCTAATCTAGCAAGACAGATACATGGGATAATCCAGAAAGTCGGGATATCTGTGCTCGCTCTTCTATCCCTGCCTGCCTGAAAAATCAGGGATCGGGATTTTAAATTCAAGTTTAATACTTGTAATTTGATTTTTAGTCAAACAACACCTATTTGTTCTCATTTATGCATTAAAGGGATCTTGCAATCTGTAGATAAGTAACCTGACATATGTGGCATGTATAATGTATGTATAATATATGGAATTGGCAGGATTGGATCATGTGGCTTCTTGACAAACAGAAAGTGCTGCCAGTCGACGTACAGTCACAGTTTTGTTGCTCTCAGTTCCTTCTTCTTTGGATGTAATGTACTTTCTAATCCCCCATTCTGCACGACTGGGGAGAGTTTTACCAACACTTGCATGTCTTCTCTGTGCCAAGGGAAGGCAGATCCACCTTGAATTAGAACTAAGCTTCCATGTGTAATGTCTCCTGCCTAGTCCCTCTGTACCTGCAGTAATTGATTGCACAAGTGATAGGGTCTTAGGGTCGAGCATGCCCCTTCAGTCACTGCAGCCCTTCACCAATCGATCCATAGGAGAACAGAAACTCTGGTTCAGTTTGGTGAATCTGACCGGCTGCAGGTCCTGAATATCCGGGAGCCTCTGCCCAGGGGAAAATGGTGAAGGCACCACAACCCGGAATCGGAATAATCCGACTGATGAGCGTAATTTTCTTCTCCTGCGGCGTCCTGTGGTATTCTTTGTAACGATCAGTGTGTCCTTGCTCCTGCAACACTCCTCAGATGCTGCAGAACTATTCCTTGAACCTTATTGGGGTACTTCATATCCATCAATGGTGGACACATTTCCTTCTTGGTCTTTCCCATCTCTCAAAGCGATGACCATTCCCTAAAATATGGCATCACCTTATGATTCATGTGGGTCCATGTTCTGCCTGTGATCCCCAGGATCCTGAGGAGAAGAAGAGGCGCAGTATAGGATTGGCACTGGAACCCTCCAGTGTTTCACCTTACGCAGAGGAGCTGTGACCCCCCCCCCCCCCCAGCTGTGCAGAGGAACCGCAGCACCGTTCTGTGCCAGGTAGACAGGAGCTCAGCCGCCACACTCCTCTCCACACCGCAATGACGGCAAATGCCACTTTAGAAAATGCGACCATCTCTTTAAAAAATGTTCTGCAGCAGCTGACATTTTGGGGGTTTTTCGTTTGTTTTTTTTGTCGTAAACATTGTCTATGCTACTAGAAGGTAGGTATCATTTTGTTAAACTTTTTATTAAAATTCGGGTCCATGCATACAACAATGCTGTGCAGTGCCAGAATGATGCTCCTGTGATGCTCTGAATAATTCTAAAACTCTTTCTGGTAGAAATTCTGCAGAGACTCCCACTGATCAGTCCCATATTTGACCAGTGATCCACTGATGTCCTGCCCCATTAGCCAAGGGGGTGTGCCTTAGTGATCTGTCCTGCTGTAGACCGGTTGCTGCAGGTAGTAGTCAGACGTCCACACACAAGCTGAGGAGGTGTGCGTCCACTAGCTGAACTCATGTGATCATATATTTATATATTCCTTACTTTTAGTTGTAAAATGAGACATAAATGAGCTGATAGAAGTGCTGTGAAGCCTTTTATTTTGCTGGGAATTTTCTGTGTGTAGTGTGGGACAGATGTGAGGATCAGGTCAGAGTTGACTGTAAGATAAAAGCTCACTGTAGAACTATGGCGTGGGGATAAAGTGAATTATATATTTTTTTTAGTGGTTTATAATCCCCCTGGGGTTTTGATAACCACAACAATGTGCATTCTGGTACCTAGCATTACTATTGTGAGTAAGATGTAGCCACAGATACTGCTGTTGTACACCTTTGTCCACAAATCGTTTTTTGCCTTTTGTTGGAGGTACAGGTCTGCAGTATGTCCAGATGTAGACCTCTGCAGGGAGACTCCAACATGCCACACTGCAGGCGTATTGTATACGTGGGGAAGCTCCTGGGGTCATCTGCTGGTGGCTGCTATAGGATACATTACTGCAGACTGTGTTCTTTATGGAGGGTGCAAGGAATATGACAAATGATTCTACATCACTTCAGAAGTTTGATTAATCTGAGAATATTTTTTCCCTCCAGTGTTATTCCTTTACTTAAGCAGTCAATTGGGATCCTCATGCAGAGAACTCCCCCAGCCTTGGATAATTTGCTTCCTGAATGTTACCAGCGGGTTAGTATACTCCTCCTTCTCCAGCTAACATGTCTACTTTGTGGTGTAAGTGTATAAAGCATTGTGCCGTCCTCTTCTCATCATACTGCTTTATGAGCACTAGATCTGGTTCAGATCTGTGAACAGTGGCCTTCACGATTGCTATACAGGGCTGTGAACTCTGCAGAGCACTGTCCACCGTCGCCGGTAGCAGTGTGCAGACAGATTTTGCTGATCTTTGGCCCATTGTTACTCCCCCCCTGATTGTGTCCCATCTCCGCAGAGCACCGTCCACCTTCACTTGGTAGCAAGCTGCAGTCAGATTGTGTTCATCTTTGGCCCATTGTTACTTCCCCTGACTGTGTCCAGTCTCCACAGAGCACCGTCCACCGTTACCTGGTATATAAATCCACAGGACAGCTGTAAAAACCATCACTAAGAAGAAGAATCATAGAATCGTAGAGTTGGAAGGGACCTCCTGGGCCATCTGGTCCAACCCCCTGCTCAAAGCAGGATTCGCTAAATCATCCCAGTCAGATGTCTGTCCAGCCTCTGTTTGAAGACTTCCATTGAAGGAGAACTCACCATAAACTCTTAAAATTATTTTTTTTATTCAAATGTTAAAAAATTCATAAAATGCTACTTCAGCATGATCACAATAAATATACCCCAAAAGGGGACACCAACCACTGGTACAATCTAATTAGTAAGTGGGGAACAAAAAGTAAAGCTGCACATATAAGTATAAATTAGACAGGAAAAAATTGTTAAACCATCACATTTAGGGAATCCAAGATTCAATGTGGGGAGCAAGAGCAGTTTTTATAGTTCAATTAGTGCCCAAAAACATCTCCAATACACTCCATATTCCCACATAAATAATGTCCCTAAACCATGATCCAATCTATTTGCCACCTGTAATGCCCAGCAGATAGTGGAGGAATATAGAAATCCCCACTAGAATCAATGTGAAAAATCACAGCAAAGTTACTTACTTAGATAAGGAGAAGTGAACCCCTGCGCCCCGACGCGCATTTCGCCCGCTTGCTTCTTCCGGGGGCGTGCCAAGAGAGGTTGGGGAGGTGTATTTATTTGACCTGAAACCAATAGGATTAGAGAAAGGTCATTATCCGGCTCTCACGCCGGGATTCAATGGCGCATGCGCCAGTCAGGCTCTTCCGGGTTCTTCAAATATACTTTCTGGCATCCGCTCGGTGGACCGCATGATGAGACGCATGCTGGACACCATGGTAGCGCTGCCGGAAGTAAGCGGAGAGCTGACCACAATACGCGTGCGCACCATCCTGTGGAGCTACAGGAAACAAACTAATTCAATGGAAGAGGAGCATTAAAGGAATGAAAGAAAGAAAAAAAGAATATTAACAAAAGATGCTAAGTGTCAGTGATGATTTAATGTGAACATGAAAAGAAAAAACAAGTGCTGATAAAATAATAATGCTAAAAGCGGGCAATGAAAGTGACCAGTGCCACGTTAATGGATTCCCACTATTTTATCCATAACATACATAATCTATATAAATCCCTATAGAATATATTATCAATATATAGTGAATATACCATAATACACATAGTGAATATAAAAAAGTGCATTATACAAGTTAATAAATGCATATCTTAAACTAATAACTATAAAGTGCATATGATAAATATTTAACCTACAAAATTTAATTTATTTTTTTATGGAAAAAATTAATGTCTATTATATATACTCATCAGTATATATAATTTATCAATTTATCCAAAAAATTATATACTATAAATAATATGGTTAAATAACCATAAAAAAATCCATTATAAAGTGAATCAATGCTTACTAATGCTTCTTCTTTCCATTGTTATCGGTATTCATTAATTTTGATTTTCTGAAGTTATTTTTCTCTTCTTCAATACGGTTTATACCCCAATCTTCCTCCCATCAGTTCACGGTAAATGCCAACTCTAAACATAATATACACAAATTAATATAACAGAATAAAACCATATAAATAAAATTTATTTATTAAGAACCCCCCTCACATACCCAACCCCATAAAAAATGCCTCCATATATGACCATTAAAGAAAGGCTGAAAACCCTAAGGTTTCATTCAGACCATTTAGACTCAAAGTACCCAGCCGATAGATCCACCTGATCTCACATTGAGCAAGGACTTTGCCCAATTTCCCACCCCAGGATCCTAAATTAATCTCACCTATAGTTCTAGCATTAGAATTGTAAAATTTGTAATGTCTACCATTACCTGGTAGCAAGGTGCAGTCAGAATGGGTTCATCTTTGGCCCATTGTTGCTTCCCCTAACTGTGTCCTGTCTCGGCAAAGCACTACAGTCCATTTGTTACAGTCCATGAAAACTTAAGTCTATGGAAAGTCATAAGTGATAATATACTGTAGATGGAATTAGAAACAGGGGGCGGATAGCACCATATCTGCTACTTGGGTCTGATGTGGCATTAGGAGGGGGCATAGTACATGAAGCCTCGCCAACTTGCTGGATGTCGCTATGTCTGCTACTCAGGCTTGATATGCATTTCGATGGTCATGTATTCATTTTTGTTTTTTCTTTTTCTCCAGGTGCAGCAGCTCCAGGGCGTTTATCATCTACACGACCCACATTTCTGGACTCTCTGTACGGATGTTTACATTGGGACCCTAAAACTGGTGGTGGGACCTGAGGCAGACGCCCGCTGGATTCTCAGCCAGACTCATAATATTTTCACACAGGTATGGGGGCTTTGACATGGATCTTTGCATGTTAGCACTAATTTCAGTCCTTATTCCCCAGCGTGTATTATATGCTGTGATCTCAGGCTCACAGCACTTGGCTTCTAATACTGTATGACAAAATGTCACAGCCTAATGCCGCTTCTCATTCTACCATCCAACCAGGCACTCTCTCCAAAGGGGGAGACTAGAACATGAAGTTTACTTTCTAGAAAACTATTTGGCCACATTATGGGACAGTGGTGGCGATAGCTGGCAATTGCGGAGTTGTCCACAGGGACTGTACCCATGTTATGCCCCTTAGAAACACAGATCAAAGATGGGTTCAACAGTGGTTAAATGTAAAGACGTACATTGTGTGTGTCTATGACCTGGTGGTCTGAGACTCCCTTCCTAAGAGAAAGTTAAAATAACTGGAGTATCTATTAACACTACATTTTGGGGCTTTCTAGTTCCTGACTTTTTTTTGTCATTTCCTGTTATATTTTAGGTAATGTGATTTTCTATCAGAGACCCCATCTAAAGCATACTTTTCTTTTTTTCTTGTCTTCTCTTTATTTTTTTCTTTCTTAGGCTGGCGTCAGGCAGCTGTATGTACAGATAGATACAGCGGCCATGTAAACCTTCGTCTGACCTCATCTCTCGGACCAAAGCACCAACGTGAGCACTAGGACCTAAAAATAAAAAGCCACTGCAGGGATGCACCCATTGGGGCCAAGCATCTCCACATGATCATGTTTGGAGATGGGTCTCCCACTTGTGCCACAATTCCTTCAAATTCAAGTCTACATTTTATACAGAATATGGACGGCATGTCAGACGTTGCCTTCTTTTCGCATCTTGTTGGGTCACTGTCCAGGATCCCTGTTGCCTTCTTTGGGCTTCTCTTGCATTGTAGTACCGTCCTATCATTCACCCGCCGTACCATCTAACGTGCGAGCACCTTAGGTGTATCGACTCTGGATCTACTAGTACTGTGAAACCATATGTGGACCCGAGGGCAGCGTTAGCATTTATTTAACACCTAGTGTCCAGGTACGAATGATTTTAGTCTGGACGTCCTTCATATAAACTCAGAGGCTGCTGCCCACGGCATGGCAGGAGATGCCTAGTAATCACTTGCAGCCCCTCCGTTTTACAACCTATACTCTTGAATTCTGCAAAATGAGACACAAGATTTTTCTTTTTCTTGGGTTACATGTAGAAATCTGTGAGCAGTGTTAAGAGTAGCTGAACTAAGCGATAATACCAGCGAGGAAGGAGAACCTGGACGACCTAGTTATAGCTGCCCTCCTCCCAGATGGAAAACTGGATAGAATTATTACCCAAGTGCCTTCCCCCAACTATAAAGTTGGGAAACTAATATCCCACAGCACAAGGGGGTGAGACCACTCCACCTGTGCCATTAATGTCGCCTTGCCCGTGACTTACTGTCCTGCATATCTCACTTGGAACATGGTTGTGAAAAAAACGACATAATGCAAAATGACTGAACGTCCACCTCCAGTGCTGCTATCGTTCAGTACGTCACGTCCAGCTCTTCATCTTGCACAGACTCTTCTACATGCTTTTTATGAAACATTGTGAAAATCAATGAAGTTCAGAACATGGGATGAGTGTATTCGTCTCATTCCAGAGCATCCAGCAACCTCCACGGAGGAATACGTATTACACAAGGGCTAGAGAATATGTTCTGGACCCTGAATATACATAGGTGCAAATGCATTTTGCTTTCATCCACTACGGTTATTCTTTTTTTAACCATTTTCTTACTTTGAAGGATTTTTAAAGATGTATGGATATTTCCTAATAAGTAAAGACATAAGCGTTTACCTGTAGTCAATCTATGGTTTACACTAGGTTGAAGCTCCATTATCATCAGTGGTGCTGCAGCGCTCTGTGTTTGACTGTGAGCTGGAGAAAAACACCGATCCACTTGTTAAAAAAAAAAAAAAATGGTGGTCTTGAACGTGCCATATTTTCCCCTTTTTTCATTTTAGGACTCGGCAATCCATACGTAGTAGACTGAAAACTTGCCTCGAAAAGTGTTCTGATCTGTCGATACTAAGGGCTTGCTTTACAGGAACATGTGATTTTCACGTTCCCTTTTTTTTTTTTTTAATCTAAATAATACATTGTATGTAGAGGAAGTAAAACCTTTCCTATTGGAGTTTCTTTCCTTTAGCTAAAAATACTGAAGGAAAGTAGAAGGCTCGAAGTCTAATTTCATGTGATAGCAATATGGGTGCACAGTACCAGCGATCCGAACAGGACGTGTAGTTGAAATGAAGGGTGCAGAATTGCAATCATATTCAGCTCTTTTAAAACTGGTGTTTACAAAAGAAAAAGACAGTCCTCCTTATTCCCAGCTGGTCATGATTAGAAGGCTCCCATAGAACTGAAATGTACATTTTTAGATTATTCCACTCCTAATGAATAGTGATGAGCAAATGTACTCGGATAACATGTTATCGGAATATGCTCTAGTATTATCCGAGTATCTTGGGCATACTCGGATGTTTTACCCCTTCACACCGCAGCCCTTTTTCGTTTTTGCGTTTGTTTTTCGCTCCCTTTCTTCCCAGAGCCATAATTTTTTTTATTTTTCTGTGAATATGGCCATGTGAGGGCTTGTTTTTGCCAGAAGAGTTTTATTTTGAACAACACCATTGGTTTTACCATATCGTACTCGAAAACGGGGAAAAAAATTCTAAGTGTGGTGAAATTGCAAAAAAAAGTGCAATTGCAAAACTGTTTTTTGGATTTACTTTTCCTATGTTCACCAAATGCTAAACCTTACCTGCCATTATGATTCTCCAGGTCATTATGAGTTTGTAGATACCAAACATGTCTAGGTTGTTTTTTATTTAAATGGTGAAAAAAATCCAAAATTTGTTAAAAATTGCATTATTTTCCAAGACCCGCAGCACCTCCATTTTTTGTGATCTGGGGCTGAGTGAAGGCTTATTTTTTGTGTGCTGAGCTGGTGTTTTTATTGATACCATTTTGGTGTGGATATGATCTTTTGTTCACCCGTTATTGCGTTTTAATGCAAGGTTGCGGCGACCAAAAAAATGTAATTTTGGAGTTTTGATTTTTTTTCGTTACATTGTTTACTGATTGGATTATTTCTTTTTATATATTGATAGATCGAGCAGTTCTGAACACGGTGATACCAAATGTGTTTTTTTTTTTTTTAATTACTTTATTTTGAATGGGGCGAATGGGGGGTGATTTGAACTTTTAAATTTTATTTTTTTAATATTTTTAAAAACATTTTTACTTTTCACTTGCTTCAGTAGTCTCCATGGGAGACTAGAAGCTGTTATAACCCGATCACCTCTGCTACACACAGGCGATGATCGGATCCCCTGTGTGTAGCAGAAATGCTCACTTGCTATGAGCGCCAACCGCTGGGCGGTGCTCATAGCAAACCAGCAGTAACAACCACAGGGGTCTCCTGCAGACCCCAGGTTGTCATGCCAACACATCGGCCGACCCACGGTCATGGAGCCCACATCAAAGGGAGGGACATGACGTGATGTACATGCACGCCACATGTCGTGAAGGGGTTAAATCCCTTCGTTTGCATGTCTCACAGCTATTAGACATCCGCAACAAATGTGGGCAATCCCCACATGTGTTGCGAATGTCTAACAGAGGTGAATCATGCAGCCGAACATAATATCCGAGCACGCTTAAAACACTCGGATGATATCCGAGCACATTCGCTCATCACGACTAAAGACGCATCAGAACTTAAAGGGGTGCTTCCATCTGAGCCATCTTTCTAGTATATGTCAGAAATATCTGAACTTCCACTTATTTATGCCTCTGTTGTGTACTTCAGAGAAGAGGTGTTGAGGAGGCCAAGTACAACCATCTACTTCTCTAGAGTACTGAACTGTGAGGAATCATAAATTTGGGGCTGTCGGTTGCACAGAATGACATCAAGGACAGCAAGATGTGCACACGTGCCATTTAGTGAACACCAGTACCTATATCTGGCACCTACAGTAATTTTACAATGCTAAATAAATCCTGACTTGTTGTTGATACTTAAGGACTGGAGCTGAGAAACGCTGCTCTAAAATTCTGAATATTTGTGACATCTGTCAGTGGTGATTTTGTGTCCTTAAAAGGGTGAGACAACTTTGACATAATTATCTAAACACAAGCGCCTTGACCTTTAGACCAGTGATCTGGCTCTGCCACTGGCCCACACTGTCTGCCCTACAATTATGTTATTGCTCATTTTTTTCTCATTAATGTACACTCTGCACCCCATCTTGACGGGAAAAAACAGAAATGTAGACATTTTTGCAAATTTGTTAAAAAAGGAAAAACTGAAATATCACATGGCCATAAATATTCAGACCCATTGCTCAGACACTCATGTTAAGTCACATGCTGTCCATTTCCTTGTGATCGTAAAGGCACACACCTGTCTATATAAGAGCTCACAGTGCATGTCAGACCAAATGAGAATCAGGAGGTCAAAGGAACTGGCCAAGGAGCTCAGAGACAGAATTGTGGCAAGGCACAGATCTTGCCAAGGTTACAAAAGAATTTCTACAGTACTCAAGATTCCTAAGAGCACAGTGGCCTCCATAATCCTTAAATGGAAGAAGTTTGGGACCACTAGCAGTCTTCCTACACCTGGCCGTCCAGCCAAACTGAGCAATCGTGGGAGAAGAGCCTTGGTGAGAGAGGTAAAGAAGAACCCCAAGATCACTGTGGCTGAACTCCACAGATGCAGTAGGGAGATGGGAGAAAGTTCCACTAAGTCAACTATCACTGCAGCCCTCCACAAGTCAGGCCTTTCTGGCAGAGTGGCTGGACGGAAGCCTCTCCTCAGTGCAAGACATATGAAAGAAGCACACATAGAGTTTGCTAAACAACACATGAAGGACTCCCAGACTATGAGATTCTCTGGTCTGATGAGACGAAGATAGAACTTTTTGGTGATAATTCTAAGTGGTATGAGTAGGGAAAACCAGGCACTGCTCATCATCTGCCCAATACAATCCCAACAGTGAAACATGGTGGTGGCAGCATCATGCTATGGGGGGTGTTTTTCAGCTGCAGGGATTGGACGACTGGTTGAAATTGAAGGAAACATGAATGCGGCCAAGTACAGAGATATCCTGGATGAAAACCTCTTCCAGAGTGCTCTGGACCACAGACTTGGCCGAAGGTTCACCTTCCAACAAGACAATGACCCTAAGCACACAGCTAAAATAACAAAGGAGTGGCTTCAGAACAACTCTGACCATTATTCACTGGCCCAGCCAGGGCCCTGACCTAAACCCAATTGAGCATCTCTGGAGAGACCTGAAAATGGCTGATCACCAACGTTCACCATCCAACCGGACGGAACTGGAGAGGATCTGCAAGGAAGAATGGCAGAGGATCCCCAAATCCAGGTCTGAAAAACTTGTTGCATCATTCCCAAGAAGACTTACGGCTGTACTAGCTCAAAAGGGTGCTTCTACTCAATACTGAGCAAAGGGTCTGAATACTTACGACCATGTGATTTTTTTTTTTTTTTTCTTTTGTAATAAATTTGCAAAAATTTCTACCCTTTTTTTTCTTCAGTCAAGATGGGTGCAGAGTGTACATTTTAATGAGCAAAAAATTGAACTTTTTTGAATTTACCAAATGGCTGCAATGAAACAGAGTGAAAAATTTAAAGGGGTCTGAATACTTTCCGTACCCACTATATGAGGTATCTGTGCCCATGCAGCATTGTAGGAGTGCAGAGGCCTTAGAGCTGGTGTTAGCCAGCCGGTTATCTTCAGTGATGCTTTTATCATCTCTTACAAACTTCTTGCGAAGGCTGGGCTCCTCACCTCGGAGGCAAGAAGCATTAGATTATAGAAGTAGAAAATCTCTTGTTTCTCTAGAATGGATATGTTTAATAACTTGAAGATTTCAAAGTTGCTTGTTTTGACCCATTTTAATGAAAATAACCATTTAAAGTCTTTATAGACCCCAGTTGTCGGATTAAATGTTTCACATAGAAGTGTGCCCAATGACCACCCCAATCACTGGTAACATGTACACACATATACTGTATAGAACGTATTCATTATTATACAGGAGGAAAGGAAACGGCGTCAGGCACATTTGATGCATTACTTGGTGGGAGAATGGAAATTGGCATTTAAATAACCACATGGCATTCTAAAGGTCACCTAAGAGCTGATGCCGGCAGGTATCTGGTAGCTAACCATAAACATCTCACATCAACAGATCAATCTGGAAGTATTAGGTATTTTATCACAAAACTAAGATCCAAGCCAATACAGAGCCCTCTACAATACAATAGTTTGTGGAGTGAGATCAACTGTATGTCTTTGGCTTCATAATGAAATAAATTGCTGGATATAAGTTTTACATCTGAGCGTGTGGAGTTTTTCTTTCCAATTGAGGCACACCCGATGTGAACTTAGGATCTTCTATTTGCTTATATTGCATACTGATAACAATAATTTCTAATGTTTAAATGAAGTCTATTAGTATGTGAATGACCATGTCCAGGGCTGTGCAAGTCAAGGGTTTGTCAGGGAAAAAAAATTCCATTTGCAAAAGCTTTAAATACCTTTTTATTTGATCTTACTAATACACTTTCATTATGAAATCTGAATCATTATTCCAGTTTTAGATTTCCTCTCGTACCAGCAGCTTTATTTTATATTCTTCAGAGAGGTGTCCTGACTTCCAAAGCTGAACTGTTTTGGGACGCTCTCTGGGCATTGATGCACTCTCTGGCCATGGAACGGTTTTGGGACACTCTCAGCCATATCCTCTCTCTGGCCATGGAAGTCAAGCGATAAGTCCATCTCATACCAATTAATCTCCTTTCCTTTTGAAAATTTATAGTAGCCGACGTAAGCTCAAATTAAATGAAATACTCATCTCTGCATTGAGAGTTTTCTTCGTCTACTTAAAAGGCATGTTTGCTTTGGTCTCTCATGCAGAGGGGCCTCTTACTCAAATCTATTCCTAGTCAAAAAGTCCAAGGTCTCCATTCATTCAATTCTAAATATAATGACCCCTGACCTAAACATTTCAAATGGAGTCTGTCTGCACAGATTGTTCCAGAAATGTAGTAGCAATCTCTTCCATTTGGCATATGTCAAGTCCAAAGAATTTTTACAAATGTTATAGCGTGAGGAAGAAATTATAATTATCCCATACTTGAATAATTTTCTTATGGTGGGTTGATCAGTGGAGAGCCTAAAGCTTCAGATCTCTATTGTAATAGATTCTGGGAGGTCTAAGGTGGATAATAAACTGGGAACACAAGACGATGGATCTACGTCCTGTCAGGATGTTTGATACAAGGTAGAAAAAAAAACAAATGTTGACTTTGCTAGTGGGCTATACAGTGGGGAAAAAAAGTATTTCGTCAGTCAGCAATAGTGCAAGTTCCACCACTTAAAAAGATGAGAGGCGTCTGTAATTTACATCATAGGTACCTCAACTATGGGAGACAAACTGAGAAAAAAAAATCCAGAAAATCACATTGTCTGTTTTTTTTTTCATTTTATTTGCATATTATGGTGGAAAATAAGTATTTGGTCAGAAACAAAATTTCATCTCAATACTTTGTGATATATCCTTTGTTGGCAATGACAGAGGTCAAACGTTTTCTGTAAGTCTTCACAAGGTTGCCACACACTGTTGTTGGTATGTTGGCCCATTCCTCCATGCAGATCTCCTCTAGAGCAGTGATGGTTTTTGGCTTTTCACTTGGCAACACGGACTTTCAACTCCCTCCAAAGGTTTTCTATAGGGTTGAGATCTGGAGACTGGCTAGGCCACTCCAGGACCTTGAAATGGTTCTTACGAAGCCACTCCTTCGTTGCCCTGGCGGTGTGCTTTGGATCATTGTCATGTTGAAAGACCCAGCCACGTTTCATCTTCAATGCCCTTGCTGATGGAAGGAGGTTTGCACTCAAAATCTCACGATACATGGCCCCATTCATTCTTTCATGTACCCGGATCAGTCGTCCTGGCCCCTTTGCAGAGAAACAGCCCCAAAGCATGATGTTTCCACCACCATGCTTTACAGTAGGTATGGTGTTTGATGGATGCAACTCCGTATTCTTTTTCCTCCAAACACGACAAGTTGTGTTTCTACCAAACAGTTCCAGTTTGGTTTCATCAGACCATAGGACATTCTCCCAAAACTCCTCTGGATCATCCAAATGCTCTCTAGCAAACTTCAGACGGGCCCGGACATGTACAGGCTTAAGCAGTGGGACACGTCTGGCACTGCAGGATCTGAGTCCATGGTGGCGTAGTGTGTTACTTATGGTAGGCCTTGTTACATTGGTCCCAGCTCTCTGCAGTTCATTCACTAGGTCCCCCCCCGCGTGGTTCTGGGATTTTTGCTCACCGTTCTTGTGATCATTCTGACCCCACGGGGTGGGATTTTGCGTGGAGCACCAGATCGAGGGAGATTATCAGTGGTCTTGTATGTCTTCCATTTTCTAATTATTGCTCCCACAGTTGATTTCTTCACTCCAAGCTGGTTGGCTATGGCAGATTAAGTCTTCCCAGCCTGGTGCAGGGCTACAATTTTGTTTCTGGTGTCCTTTGACAGGTCTTTGGTCTTCACCATAGTGGAGTTTGGAGTCAGACTGTTTGAGGGTGTGCACAGGTGTCTTTTTATACTGATAACAAGTTTAAACAGGTGCCATTACTACAGGTAATGAGTGGAGGAAAGAGGAGACTCTTAAAGAAGAAGTTACAGGTCTGTGAGAGCCAGAAATCTTGATTGCTTGTTTCTGACCAAATACTTATTTTCCACCATAATATGCAAATAAAATGAAAAAAAACAGACAATGTGATTTTCTGAATTTTTTTTTCTCAGTTTGTCTCCCATAGTTGAGGTCTACCTATGATGTAAATTACAGACGCCTCTCATCTTTTTAAGTGGTGGAACTTGCACTATTGCTGACTGACTAAATACTTTTTTTCCCCACTGTACGTGGTTTTCAGACACTGGACAGCTCGGATAAGTGCCAAAAGCAGTGGTAGAGCAACCTCCCCCAAAAAATTACATGTGAAAAGACAGGAACTAACATAGCCTGAACATGGGGAAGATAAACACAGGTGAATGGAATTTTAATCGAAAAAACACGTGACGCCCACAACTGCGGTCGTATGAAAATTCAGACAGGAGGCAGGTGCCTCATCAATCAGTGATCTGTCATGGAAACACCAGAGTCAGGTGGAGCGGCTGCAGTGGGAGACCCTACCCACAGTCCCGCCCTGAAATCTGCGTAGAAAGCTTCAAACACTTTAACCTCTTCACATAATTTGATGTAACATTATACCATGATTGGAAAGGGGTTCCCACAAAATGACGTAAATTTACGTCATGGCGATTACGCGGGGACAGGTGCAGTGCTTGCATGATCTCCGCTGGGAGCTCTGCCTAAGTGATAGCTGAGTTCCTGCTGTCACAGCGAGGAGTGGTGTCAGCACCACACCAGGCCATTTAACCCCCTAAATGCTGCAATCACAGCATTTAGAGGGCTAAGAAAGGGAGGAGGCTGCCTCCCATCCAATCGGCACCACAGCGATGTCATCGCGGGCTGATGATCATTATGATGACCTCCAGGTCTGTCAGCTATTGCAGGGACGGCTCCAGGAGTCTGTGGGCCCCTTTAACACATACCACGATTCATGATGCACAGATGCAGCAGAGAAATATAGGTATAGTACAATGCCAAAGATTTCACTTAGTTCTTACATTACATGTGATATCCATTTTAAAATTCTACAATAGGTCAGAAACCGGACAGTATAGTCCTCCATACAGTATTATGGGCACCACATAGTGCTCCGTTCAGAATAATGGCCCCATATAATGCTCCATACAGAATAATGAGCCCCATATATTGCTCTATACAGAATAATGGACCCCATATAATGTTCCATACAGTATAACGAGCCACATACAGTGCCTTGTGAAAGTATTCGGCCACCTGGAATTTTTGGTGAAAAATCAACAAGTGGGACACAATTGTGAAGTTGAACGAAATGTATTGGTTATTTTAAATTTTTGTGAAAATTCAAAAATTGAAAAGTGTGGCGTGCAATATTATTCGGCCCCTTTACTTTCACTGCATCAAACTCACTCCAGAAGTTCAATGCAAATCTCTGACTGATCCAATGTTGTCCCAAATGACTAATGATGATAAATATAATCCACCTGTGTGTAATCAAGTCTCCGTATAAATGCACCTGCTCTGCGATAGTCTCAGGGTTCTGTTTGAAGCACAGAGAGCATCATGAAGACCAAGGAACACAACAGGCAGATCCGTGATACTGTTGTGGAGAAGTTTAAAGCTGGATTTGGATACAAAATGATTTCCAAAACTTTAAACATCCCAAGGAGCACTGTGCAAGCGATCATATTGAAATGGAAGGAGTATCATACCACTGCAAATCTGCCAAGACCCGGCCGTCCCTCTATACTTTCGTCTCAAACAAGGAAAAGACTGATCAGCGATGCAGCCAAGAGGCCCATGATCACTCTGGATGAACTGCAGAGATCTACAGCTGAGGTGGGACAGTCTGTCCATAGGACAACAATCAGTCGTACACTGCACAAATCTGGCCTTTATGGAAGAGTGGCAAGAAGAAAACCATTTCTCAAAGATATCCATAAAATCTGTTGTTTAAAGTTTGCAACAAGCCACCTGGGAGACACACCAAACATGTGAAAGAAGGTGCTCGGGTCAAATGAAACCAAAATCAAACTTTTTGGCAACAATGCAAAATGATATGTTTGGCGTAAAGGCAACACAGCACATCACCCTGAAGACACCATCCCCATTGTCAAACGTGGTGGTGGCAGCAACATGGTTTGGGTCTGCTTTTCTTCAGCAAGGACAAGGAAGATGGTTTAACATTGATGGGAAGATGGATGGAGCCAAATACAGGACCATTCTTGAAGAAAACCTGTTGGAGTCTGCAAAAGACCTGAGGCTGGGACAGAGATTTGTCTTCCAACAAGACAATGATCCCAAACATAAAGCAAAATCTACAATGGAATGGTTCACAAATAAACGTATCCAGGTGTTAGAATGGCCAAGTCAAAGTCCAGACCAGAATCCAAGCGAGAATCTGTGGAAAGAGCTGAAAACTGCTGTTCACAAACGATCTCCATCAAACCTCACTGAGCTTGAGCTGTTTGCCAAGGAAGAATGGGCAAGAATTTCAGTCTCTCGATGTACAAAACTGATAGAGACATACCCCAAGTGACTTGCAGCTGTAATCGCTGCAAACGGTGGCGCAACAAAGTATTAAGTTAAAGGGGCCGAATAATATTGCACGCCCCACTTTTCAGTTTTTGAATTTCCACAAAAATTTAAAATAACCAATAAATTTCGTTCAACTTCACAATTGTGTCCCACTTGTTGATTTTTCACCAAAAATTTACATTTGGTATCTTTGTTTGAAGCATGATGTGTGGGAAAAGGTTGAAAAGTTCCAGGGGGCCGAATACTTTTGCAAGGCACTGTATATTGCTCCATACAGTATTATGGGCACCGTATATTGCTCCATATAGAATAATGAACCCCATATAATACTCCATACAAAATAATGGACCCCATATAATATTCCATACAGTATAATGAGCCCTACATATCGATCCGTACTATATAATGGGCCCAATATAATGCTCCATAAAGAACAATGAGCCCCATATAATGTTCCATACAGTATATGATGAACTCCACATACTGCTCCAGTATATGATGGGCCGCATATAATGCACCATACAGTATAGGATGGGCCCCATAGAATGAGCCCCATATATTGCATACATTGAGTGCCATATAATGCGCCATACAGTATGAATCCCATGTAAGGCTCCATACAGTATATGATGGGCCCCATATAATGCTTCATACAAAATAGTCCCCATATGATACAGTATATACAGCTTTAGCAAAAATTAAGAGACCCCTGCAAAATTTTCATTTTGTCTGATTTTCTCTATAGATATATTTTTGAGTAAAATGTAAAGTGCTCTTTTATTTTATAAACTACTGACAACATGTCTTCGAATTTCCAAGCACTAAATTTTGTATTTATTTTCAGAAAATGAGAAATGGTTAAAATAACAAAAAAATGCAGTGCTTGCTGACCTCAAATAATGCTAAGAAAACAAGTTCATAATCGTTTAGAAACAGCAATACTAATGTTTTAACTCAGGAAGAGTTCAGAAATCAAAATTTTGTGGAATTACCATGATTTTTTAATCACAGCTTTCATGCGTCTTGGCTTGCTTTCCACCAGTCTTTCACACTGCTTTTGGGTGACTTTATGCCACTCCTGGTACAAAAGTTTAAGCAGTTTTTCTTTGTTTGATGGCTTGTGACTATCCATCTTCCTCTTGATTACATTCCAGAGGTTTTCAATGGGGTTCAGATCTGGAGATTGGGCTGGCCCTGACAGTTATTTGATGTAGTGGTCCTTCATTCACACATTGACAAAGATTAACCTGCCCAATTTCAGCCTTCCTGAAGCATCCCCAGATTATCACTGATCCTCCACCAAATTTGACAGTGGGTGCAAAACACTGTGGCTTGTAAGCCTCTCCAGGTCTCCGTCTAACTATTAGATGACCAGGTGTTGGGCAAAGCTGAAAATTAGACTCATCAGAGAAGATTACCTTACTCCAGTCCTCTATGGTCCAATCCTTATGGTCTTTGGCAAACTTCGGCCTGGCTCTCCTTTTGCTTCTCATTAATGAAAGGCTTTTTTCTACCTTTACATGACTTGAACCCTGCCTCACGGAGCCTGTTACAAACTTGCCGTGCACTTCACCCCAGCTGCCATTTGCCATTCCTTTTGTAGGTCACTTGATGTTATCCTGCGGTTGCTGAGTGACATTTGAATAAGATGACAGTTATCCCGGTCAGTGGAGAGTTGTTTTCTCCCTTTGCCGCTCTGTAACTTTGCTGTTCCCAATGTCTGCTGCTTGACCTTGTTGTAATGGACTGTCCTCTCAGAAATGTTAAGGATGGAGGCAACATGACGCTCACTGTATCCCTGTGTTAGTAAAGCCAGAATTGAGCCCTTCTTTTCCTCACTCAAGACTTTTCAACTCCTTTGGCATGGCAAAAAGTTATTTTTTTTATTCCTATTACTTTTGGGATATTACTAGCACTTGTTTTGCCATCCAGATTTGGTTTAGGACTGATCACCTAATCAGAAGCACATTAAATAGAATGAGGTGTACTCTGGTTGGAATTCAACTGACACTGGAATGGAATGGCTGTCAGACATGTACAGAAGCTGATTTTAGTAAAACTGTCTCTTAATTTTTGCCAGAGCTGTGTGATGCTCCTGTGTATAATGGACCCCATATATAATGCTTCAGTGTATGATGGTCACCATTAGTGTTGAGCATTCCGATACCGCAAGTATCGGGTATCAGCCGATATTAGCGGTATCGGAATTCCGATACTGACTTCCGATACTTTTGTCATATCGGATACCGGAATCGGAATCGGAAGTTCCCATCATGCTATGAGCCTGCTTGCTTTGATTAAGCCAATGGGAATCCTCCGAAGTGTGGGCACATCCTGTTAGGCATGTAGGCATGTTAACTATTGGCATGGCTGTGATTGGCTGCCGAAATGATGTCATGATGCACTATAAAAGCCACCGCAGCCGCCATTTCTGGTTCACTCTGCTGTGAATTCAGTTAGGGACAGGCTGCTGTAGAAGACTGTGAGGGACAGTTAGAAATAGCGATTCCACCAAACATCTAGTGCTTTACCCAGGCTACATAAACCACCACTGTAGCCTTCTTTGCCCTAGCAGCAGTGTTCACAGCTGTCTGCAAGGGCTGTGTGAGTGCAGCTCACGCTGTGGAGTGGGTCCTGCAGCCACGTCAGGTTGTAGGCTGCCCAGCGTGCCTCACTGCTGCCTCATACATCTTTTAATTTTTGAGCTGCATTTTTTACATAATTTCAATCTAGTGTGCTTCCATCCGTATCCATATACGTTTGTTGCAAACACTAGTAGTAAACAGCGGAGCCTTTCTGGAGCCTTTCAGTGCTAGTGTCCACTTTGCTGCACTGTTCACGGCTGTCTGAGAGGTCTCTGACTGTGTGTGAGTGCAGCTCACGCTGAGTAGTGTGTCCTGCAGCTACGTCTGGTTGTAGGACGCTCAGCGTGTCACTGCCTCACACATTTTTCTTTTATTGCAGCTCATTTTTTCTTCTATTAGTGTGCATCCATCCGTCTCCATCTACGGTGGTTGCAAACACTATATAGGAGTACACAGCGGAGCCTTTCTGCAGCCTGTCAGTGCCAGTGCCCACTTAGCTGCACTGTTCACGGCTGTCTGAGAGGTCTCTGACTGTGTGTGAGTGCAGCTCACGCAGAGTAGAGTGTCCTGCAGCTACGTCTGGTTGTAGGACGCTCAACGTGCGTCACTGCCTCACACATATTTGTCTTTGAGTGCAGCTCATTTTTTCTTCTATTAGTGTGCATCCATCCGTATCCATCAACATTGGTTGCAAACACTATATAGGAGTAGATAGAGGAGCCTTTTTTTCTGGCTTGTGCCCTGCCGGCGCAGCCAGATTAGTATTACCCAATTTTTTTGGAGCCTCATCTTTTGCATTGTAGGTTACCTGCCTGCATTGTAATAGCTCCAAAAAGTTGGTGATACTATCAGTGTCAATTCTTTGTTCACATACTTTGAGTTTGTTTCCAACAAAGAAACCACAAAAAAAGTTCACCAAACACTACATTTGGAACTTGTGTAGGCCACATCAGCTCCTATTAAAGTGTAGTCCACACACACACTTCATAAAATTAGTGTTTCTTGTACCTGTAACCAGCTGTTCAGGAATAAGCACACTAAGGCCCCCCTTTGTACTTTTCTACCTATCTTAAGCAGTCTGGCAAGATGAAGAAGGCAGGGAGTAAGGCGCGTGGGCGTGGAGATTCAGCAGGGAGAGGACGTGGGGATTCTGCAGGGAGAGGACGTGGGGATTCTGCAGGTAGAGGACGTGGGGATTCTGGGCCTGCTGCAGGCACCAGTGGATCAGCATCCCCCAGTTTTAGCAGGCAACAGTCCTTTATGCGCAGCTTTGTAGGACCTCAACGTACCCCACTGCTGCGGGAGGAACAAATTGAAGCCGTTGTCGGATGGATGGCAGCTAACGCATCGACTTCAATTACTTCCACAGCCTCTCAGGACCAGAGCACCGAAGAGCAACCATCTGTCTCTTCACCACCTGCCAAAGTGCCCAGGCAGTCAGAGAGACATGGACAGGAGCCATCACAGTCTCTACTTCTGTTCTCGGAATCTGTTGGCTTGGAAAGAGGGGGCCAGCCAAGCAGCATTCCTGAATGTGAAGAAGAGGGAGTATGCAGTGATGCGCAACTTCTTTGTCCCTCTGAATCTGAAGAGGCGAGTGGGCCAGTGCCTATGGTCCGCACACCTCAGTACGCATCAGATGATGACGAGACTCAGTTGCCACTTTCTGGTGCGTACGGTGCTGGCGAGACAACCCCGGAGAAGCAGCTGTTTGAAGAGGGGAGGGAAGATGATGAGGTCCTTGACCCATCATGGCGTGAGGAACAGGAAGGTGGTGGGAGCAGCTCGGAGGAAGAGATTCCCCTACCGGCCAAAACAGGAGGCACAGGGAGGGGGAAGACTTGGTTGCCTGTACCCTCCACTTCAGCACCCGTTAGGAGCATTCCTCATTCCAAAGGCAAAACGGGCGCTCCCAAGACTTGCAGTGCGTGGTCCTTTTTTGACACAGTTGCAGATGACATTTGCTTTGTCAAATGCAAGCTGTGTCATCAGATAGTCAAAAGAGGGAGAAATGTCAGCAACCTCAATACCACAAATATGTGGAAACATGTGCGCACCAAGCACGAGTTGGAGTTGCAGAGACACCCTGAAGACGTAGGCCAACGTACAGCACCACCTACCACCTCTTCAGTTCGTGTTGGGGCCTCTTCCTCCAGCTCACACACTGCTGGTTCGGCTTCCTCACAGGATCGCCAAGGAAGAACCTCTGCCACTGTTGTCCGGAGACCCTGTCAGATTCCACCCATAGCAGCACGTTCCCATCCATCACAGCCATCGGTAGCACAGGCATGGGATAAAAGGCGCCCTTACTCGGCAAACCATCCCCGAGCACAGTCTCTGAATGCTGGCATTGCCAAACTTCTGGCAGTTGAAATGCTGTCATTCAGGCTGGTGGACACTGACACCTTCCGGGACTTAATGGCATTGGCAGTCCCCCAATACAACGTGCCCAGCCGCTTTTTTTTCAGCAGGCGAGCCGTCCCTGCCCTGCAGAAACATGTTGAGGGCAAAATAAAACATGCGCTACTAAACGCCGTTAGTAGCAAGGTCCACCTGACCACCGATGCGTGGACCAGTAACCATGGACAGGGACGATACCTTTCCCTCACTGCCCACTGGGTCAATGTTGTGGAGCCGGGTACAGATCTGGAGAGTGGCGCTGTATGTGTTCTTCCAACTCCACGGATTGCAGGACTCCAGTCTGTACACATAGACTCCTCCTCCTACTCAAGTTCCTCAGAAACAGCAGAGCAGGAGCCTGTTACGACCGATATGAGCACAGCCGTGGCCAAAACGTCAACAGGCTGTACTCAAATTAATTTCTTTGGGGAATCGAAGCCACACAGCGCAGGAGCTCTGGAATGCTATCAAGCAGGAGAGCGATGTGTGGTTTGGGCCAGCGAATCTCCAGCCGGGCTTGGTAGTGTGTGACAATGGCCGAAATCTGGTGGCAGCTCTTGGCCTAGGCAACCTCACACACATCCCATGTCTGGCACATGTGCTTAACTTGGTCGTGCAGAGCTTTCTGAGGGACTATCCGGATCTTGATGCACTGTTGCACAAGGTCCGCATAGAGTGCGCTCACTTGCGGCGTTCCAGCACGGCAAGATCGCGCCTCGCTGCTCTGCAGCGACGATTTGGCCTTCCAGAACATCGCATCATATGTGACCTACCCACCCGGTGGAATTCAACGTTACATATGTTGGAGCGGTTGTGTGAGCAGCAGGCAGCAGTCATGGCGTACCAGCTGCATCAGGCGCAAACAAGTCGCACTGTGCGCCGTTCACACTTCAGCACCATTGAGTGGGCCTCTATGAAGGACATCTGCCTCGTTTTGCGTGCCTTCGATGAATCCACGCGGATGGCGAGTGCAGATGATGCACTAGTCAGCATGACTGTCCCCCTTATCTGCCTGCTTCAACAAACACTGCAAGCACTAAGGGATGAGGTTTCGGAAGAGGTGGAGGATGAGGAGTCCCAAATGCCATCTGCTTCTGGACAGTCTGCGCTACGTGTTTCCTCACAAAGGCCTAGGCAGGGGACACTTTGTGAGGAGGATGAGGAGGAGTCGATGGAGGAGGAAGAGATCTCTCCAGAGGAGGGAGGTACACAAACCTCTACTCAGTATGTACAGCGAGGGTGGGGTGATGCAGAGCAGGCCGAGGTCACGCCTCAAACAGGGGACAGCGGTTCTTTGGCAGTTGGGAGTCTGCAGCACATGGTTGATTTCATGCTGCAGTGCCTGAGAAACGACCGCCGCATCGCCCACATTCTCGTCTCGGCTGATTATTGGGTGTACACCCTCCTAGATCCTCGCTACCGGGACAGCGTACAAAGGCTCATACCAACGTTGAACCGGGAGCGTAAACTGCGGGAGTAGGAAGAGTCACTGGTGCAGTCCATAATGTTTTCCATTCCACCCGACAGCATTGTTGCTAGTGCTTTACAAAGCAGCTCTGTGCGTCGAGGCAGTGGAGGAAACTCTGCACAAAGAGGGAGCAGAGGCAGCGCCGCAGCACAAGGCAAGACCACTATGGCCCAAATGTGGCAAAGTTTTGTGTGTCCACCACAATTGTCTACACCATCAGCGACCCCTCGAGTCAGCAGGAGGCAATGCTTCCGTCAGATGGTGTCAGACTACATGTCTTGCCCTGTCACTGTACTCCCAGATGGCTCTTCCCCCTTCAAGTTTTGGGTCTCTAAGCTGGATACATGGCCAGAGCTTAGCCAGTATGCATTGGAGGTGCTGGCTTGCCCTGCTGCCAGTGTATTATCGGAACGTGTCTTTAGTGCCGCAGGTGGTGTACTAACAGACCGTCGCACGCGACTATCTTCCGATAATGTTGACCGGCAGACTTTTCTGAAAATGAACAAGGCCTGGATCTCCAAAGACTTTGCCATTCCTCTTACAGACTAAATTAGTGGTTGTCAACTGTATCCAGGTCTGCTGGTGTGTTCATTTTTCTACCACCTGAACTATAATCCCTGTGCTTCAACACAGCCAGTTGTCGCTCAGATGTGTCGTCTGCACAGAGAAACACACTAGCTCCTGTGTTAGTGGGGTTCAGTAACGCCAGCTGATCCCCTGCTGTGTGGACGGCAAAGTCACCAGCTCCATCAACATTCAAACCACTACTGATTTTTAACCGTACCCAACTTAGGTCTCTGGCTCCACTGTCTCTACTATTTCCCCTGGCCTCCAACCCCGCCATCTACATCTCTGAAGTGGCGTCAGCACAATCTACACTTGTTCCTGTGGCTCAGTCCCATCAGTTTATCCCCTGATGTGTGTCCGGCAAGGTCTCCTGCTCTGTCCACATTCCCATAACCAGTAGTGGGAATGAGGACAGAGCTGGCGAACTTGCCGGACAAACATCAGGGGATCAACTGATGGGACAGAGCACCAGTAACACAGGAACAAGTGTAGATTGTGCTGACGCCACTTCAGAGATATAGCTGGCGGGGTTGGAGGCCAGGGTAAATAGTAGAGACAGTGGAGCCAGAGGCCTAAGTGGAGCATGGTTAGAATCAGTAGTAGTCAACAACCTCCATAAAAACCGCTGCCCATTGGCCTCTGCATGCGGCATGCGTAATCCTGGGCTCCAACAGTGTCAGTTGGTGTTCAGAAGTGTCGTCTCCACAGAGCCAAACACATTCGTTCAAGTGTTAGTGGGGTTCAGCACTGCCAGCTGTTCCCCTGCTGTGGAGATGGCAAGTCTCCTGCTGCCTTCACCTGCCAAAAGCAACAGGCCCCAGCCTGCTCCTCGCCTAATCCTGGGCTCCAACAGCGTCAGTTGGTGTTCAGAAGTGTCGTCTCCACAGAGCCAAACACATTCGTTCAAGTGTTAGTGGGGTTCAGCACTGCCAGCTGTTCCCCTGCTGTGGAGATGGCAAGTCTCCTGCTGCCTTCACCTGCCAAAAGCAACAGGCCCCAGCCTGCTCCTCGCCTAATCCTGGGCTCCAACAGCGTCAGTTGGAGTTCAGAAGTGTCGTCTCCACAGAGCCAAACACATTCGTTCAAGTGTTAGTGGGGTTCAGCACTGACAGCTGTTCCCCTGCTGTGGAGATGGCAGTCTCTCCTGCTGTCTCCGCATTCCAAAGACAGTAGGCCTCTGCCTACACCCTCCTATTTCCTGGGCTTCAACACAGCCAGTTGTAGCTCGGAAGTGCCGTCCACACGGAAAGAGACACTTGCTCCCGTGTCTCAGTGGGGTTCAGTAACGTCAGCTGATCCCCTGCTGTGTGGATGGCAGTCTCTCCTGCTGTCACCACATTCCAAATACAGTAGGCCTCTGCCTACACCCTCCTATTTCCTGGGCTTCAACACAGCCAGTTGTAGCTCGGAAGTGCCGTCCACACGGAAAGAGACACTTGCTCCCGTGTCTCAGTGGGGTTCAGTAACGTCAGCTGATCACCTGCTGTGTGGATGGCAGTCTCTCCTGCTGTCACCACATTCCAAATACAGTAGGCCTCTGCCTACACCCTCCTATTTCCTGGGCTTCAACACAGCCAGTTGTAGCTCGGAAGTGCCGTCCACACGGAAAGAGACACTTGCTCCCGTGTCTCAGTGGGGTTCAGTAACGTCAGCTGATCACCTGCTGTGTGGATGGCAGTCTCTCCTGCTGTCACCACATTCCAAATACAGTAGGCCTCTGCCTACACCCTCCTATTTCCTGGGGTTCAACACAGCCAGTTGTAGCTCGGAAGTGCCGTCCACACGGAAAGAGACACTTGCTCCCGTGTCTCAGTGGGGTTCAGTAACGTCAGCTGATCCCCTGCTGTGTGGATGGCAGTCTCTCCTGCTGTCACCACATTCCTAATACAGTAGGCCTCTGCCTACACCCTCCTATTTCCTGGGCTTCAACACAGCCAGTTGTAGCTCGGAAGTGCCGTCCACACGGAAAGAGACACTTGCTCCCGTGTCTCAGTGGGGTTCAGTAACGTCAGCTGATCCCCTGCTGTGTGGATGGCAGTCTCTCCTGCTGTCACCACATTCCAAATACAGTAGGCCTCTGCCTACACCCTCCTATTTCCTGGGCTTCAACACAGCCAGTTGTAGCTCGGAAGTGCCGTCCACACGGAAAGAGACACTTGCTCCCGTGTCTCAGTGGGGTTCAGTAACGTCAGCTGATCCCCTGCTGTGTGGATGGCAGTCTCTCCTGCTGTCACCACATTCCAAATACAGTAGGCCTCTGCCTACACCCTCCTATTTCCTGGGCTTCAACACAGCCAGTTGTAGCTCGGAAGTGCCGTCCACACGGAGACACTTGCTCCCGTGTCTCAGTGGGGTTCAGTAACGTCAGCTGATCCCCTGCTGTGTGGATGGCAGTCTCTCCTGCTGTCACCACATTCCAAATACAGTAGGCCTCTGCCTACACCCTCCTATTTCCTGGGCTTCAACACAGCCAGTTGTAGCTCGGAAGTGCCGTCCACACGGAAAGAGACACTTGCTCCCGTGTCTCAGTGGGGTTCAGTAACGTCAGCTGATCCCCTGCTGTGTGGATGGCAGTCTCTCCTGCTGTCACCACATTCCAAAGACAGTAGGCCTCTGCCTACACCCTCCTATTTCCTGGGCTTCAACACAGCCAGTTGTAGCTCGGAAGTGCCGTCCACACGGAAAGAGACACTTGCTCCCGTGTCTCAGTGGGGTTCAGTAACGTTAGCTGATCCCCTGCTGTGTGGATGGCAGTCTCTCCTGCTGTCACCACATTCCAAATACAGTAGGCCTCTGCCTACACCCTCCTATTTCCTGGGCTTCAACACAGCCAGTTGTAGCTCGGAAGTGCCGTCCACACGGAAAGAGACACTTGCTCCCGTGTCTCAGTGGGGTTCAGTAACGTCAGCTGATCCCCTGCTGTGTGGATGGCAAAGTCTCCTGCTGCCTACACAGTCGTACTACTACTGATTTTTAACCATGCTCCAATTAGGCCTGTGGCTCCACTGTCTCTCATATTTCCCCTGTCCTCCAACCCTGCCAGTTACAGCTCCGAAGTGGCGTCTGCACAATCCACACTTGTTCCTGTGTTACAGGTGTTCAGTCCGGTCAGTTAATCCCCTGATGTGTGTCTGGCAATGTCGCCTGCTCTGTCCACATTCCCATAACTAGTTATGGGAATGTGGACAGAGCAGGCGACATTGCCGGACACACATCAGGGGATTAACTGACCGGACTGAACACCTGTAACACAGGAACAAGTGTGGATTGTGCAGACGCCACTTCGGAGCTGTAACTGGCGGGGTTGGAGGACAGGGGAAATACGAATATCAGTGAAGCCACAGGCCTAAGTGGAGCTTGGTTAAAATTAGTAGAAGTCTACAACCGATCTTAAAATTTCTTCAATGCAGCCTCAGCCTGCTCCGTGCTTGTCCCTGGGCTTCAACACAGCCAGTTGTTGCTCGGAAGTGCCGTCTACACAGAGTAAAACACTAGCTCCTGTGTTTGTGGGGTTCAGTAACGTCAGCTGTTCCCCTGCTGTTTTGATGGCAATCTGTCCTGCTGCCTCCCAATTGACAGCACATCAGGCCTCAGCCTGCTAAGTGCTTGTCCCTGGGCTCCAACATCGCCAGTTGCTGCTCATAACTGACTTTGGCACGGGTACTCCCTCCTGCCCAGCTTGGTTCCAGCCCTGCCTGCTGTTTCCGGGAAGTGTCAATGTCAGTTTGCCACCCCAAGTTGCCATGTCATGTTGCGGTTGGGTTAGCCGAGGCTAGGGTGCCAGCAGTTTAGGTGCTTCCTATGTGGACTGCGGGTTCTGGTAAGAAAGGCTTGTTCCGTAGTGCCAGTAGGACAAGCACCTCCTGTAGGACTGTGTGATTCGGTAACTGCGGCCAGCTTGCGGCATGCCAACTTTGCTTTTCAGGGGTAACTTCAGCTGCCCCTCCGGGTTCCAGCACCGTCAGCTGGTTCTCGTCAGAGCCTTTGGCCTAGGTGCCTCCATCTCGGTATCCGAGTTCCGGCAACATCTGCTGGTCCTTGGTAGTGCTTTGTAGCACAGGTACCTCCTGCTTAGTAACCGGGTTCCAGCACCGTCAGCTGGTCCTCGGTTGTGCCATTGGCTCTTATTCCTTCTGCTGCCCCTCCGGGTGCCAGCACTGTCAGCTGGTCCTCGCTATTTCCATTTGCTCTTGCAGCTTATGCTACCCCTCCGGGTTCCAGCACCGTCAGCTGGTTCTCGTCAGAGCCTTTGGCCTAGGTGCCTCCATCTCGGTATCCGAGTTCCGGCAACGTCTGCTGGTCCTTGGTAGTGCTTTGTAGCACAGGTACCTCCTGCTTAGTAACCGGGTTCCAGCACCGTCAGCTGGTCCTCGGTTGTGCCATTGGCTCTTATTCCTTCTGCTGCCCCTCCGGGTGCCAGTACCGTCAGCTGGTTCAAGAGGACAAAGAACAGGAAGACAACCACCAAGATGCAGAACAACAAGAGAGAGAAGACAAAGAAGCATAAAAAAACAAAGCAGAAGAACATTAAGCATAAGACTAATACTCTGAGCAAATGATATTATCTTATTTATAAGCAGAAGAAGACTAAGCAGTGTATGGGGGTGAGTCCGTTCCTCCTCGTGGTGCCCCTGGAAAAGGCCTGCTGCTGCAGGCCAAACTGAACGCGGACAAATCCTGTTGTAAATCTTTTGTGACAGGCAGAACGGAAGGTGTAAACTTCTAACTTTTCTAGATAACAACTACAGGAATGCCTGACACAAACAAGAATATGATGAAGAAGAATAGGAAGAAGATGAAGAAGTTGAATATGTAGAATAATAATAGAAGAAGAAGAAGAAGAAGACGACATACATGTCTGGCAAAATATAAATGAGGCTAACATAGTCAATATCTTTGTAACTCCTAACGTCTTTAAAAAAAAAGTTTAATTCCTGCTATTCCATTTGATTGGGCTAAACATCTATGGCTTTAATGTCTCCTCCACCTCCCACAATACATTCTACATTATTCTTAGTTGTTTTTCTTCATGTAGAATTAACCTACAAGGAAAGAAAGGGTTTTTTTTAATTCCGATATTTTGGCCCCATTGACTTGCATTGGTTCCCGGTATCGGAATCGGCGATACCGATACTTTTTTTTTTAAGATCGGCCGATCCATTCCGATCCGATATTTTCAAGTATCGGCTGGTATCGCTCAACTCTAGTCACCATATATAATGCTCCAAACATAAGAAAAATGAAATACTTGCCTCTCGTCGTAGGCCACTGCTCTGCTCCAGACTTCTCAGCATCGCAGTCTTCCGACTCTCTGCACTGTGACTGTTCAGGCAGAGGACGCACAGACGTGATATCGCGTCCTCTGACCTAAATGTCACAGAAGACGGCGCAGTGGTGAGAGGAAAGTATCGCTAGTGCGGAACCCTGAGCAAGCTGGGAGGCCCACTCGTGGGCACTGGCACAGACACTGGGCCACTATAGCGTGCCGGTGTCCCCAACGGCAAGTGGACCCCCCATCTGCTCAGGGCCCCAGCACTTGCCCAGGTGCTGACGCCCTGAGCCACGGAACCCTGTATTCACCATGCCACACAATACCAGGAGCATTGTCTATAAGGCTTTGTCAGTGTACGTGCTCATACTCATCTCCATATAAATCGGGGGAGTGCAATCCCATAAAAAAATCGGATTGCATTCTAAGTATTGTTATTCACTGATTTAGTGCTCATCTGCAATTTTTTTTTCTCAGCTGGAATCTGGCTGAAAAAAAAATTGCAGCATGCTGTGAATGGCCACATATATTGAACGAGACTCAGCAATGCAAGTCCAATGGGTTTTAGAAAAAAAGACACACCATATGCTGTCTGATTTTCAAGGATTCAAGTGCTTCTCACTAAATTAGAATATCATCAAAAAGTTAGTTTACTTCAGTTCTTCAATACAAAAAGTGAAACAGAGTAATTAACAAAAAACACCTGCAAAGGCTTCCTAAGTGTTTAAAATGGTCCCTTAGTCTGTTTCAGTAGCTCCACAATCATGGGGAAAACTGCTGACTTGACAGATGTCCAGAAGGCAGTCAATGACACACTCCGCAAGGAGGGGAAGCCACAAAAGGTCATTGCTAAAGAAGCTGGCTGGCTGTTCACAGAGTGCTGTATCCAAGCATATTAATGGAAAGTTGAATGGAAGGGAAGAGCGTGAAAGAAAAAGGTACACAAGCAACCAGGATAACCGCAGCCTTGAAGGGGCCATGGATTTTGCCCCCCCAGCCTAAAAACCTCAGCTCTCAGCCACCCCAATAAAGGCACACCTATAAAATGTGCCAATTCTGGCACTTAGCATCGCTCTTCCCACATGCCCTGATCGCAACCAGAATAAAATCCTTTAATTGGAAGAATGACACAGATTCCTTTAATAAATCTTAATTGAACCATACTCCCGTCATCGCCCATTCCAGTGACGCCATTGTCCTCTGCCAGAGAATTAAAATAACAAACAACAATATTCCTCACCTTTCCGCAGAGAAGATGATAATCCATTTCTCCCGCGATGTGCCTAGCTCTGCTACATCTAGATGGCATGCTGCATGTTTGCATGATGCGACCATACAGCCTGCCATGCTGCAGAGACACCAATCTGCTTCTGCTACCGCTGCTCAGTGTCTCATGGTGAGCTCCTATAAGTTGTCTGACATCACCACGAGCGTGAGGAAGTTCTCCTGCTCGTGGTGCCGTCAGATCCTGGGAGTTTACAGCCAATGAACTCACTTCACCTATCTGACATCAGCTTGAGCACCATGAGAACATTTCTAACAGCCAACGTATGTCAGACTGTGTTATTCAATAGTCAGGATCTTGTACAAAAAAAAAATACTTCTCTGTTACTTTTTTTTTTTATCAGTATTTTAAATCAAGTTTTCATCACTGTTTAATCAGTCATTTTCTCATATGCAAAAATCACTTCCCGACCGTTGGCTCATTTCATTCCCTTTGGCGCCACCATGCGTTGTGCTCATTTTCCAGCAGCCCCATGGGGAATTAATGGAGCAGCGGTCAAACGTGTGCACTGGTGCTCCATTTTAATAGAGATAAAAATTCCTCATTCTTCTGATAAATGTGTCCCAGCAGTCGGACTCCCACCGATCAGTAAGTTATTACTACCTAGCCAGTGCATAGGTGATCATTTGTTTTCACTGATTAACTCCTTTAAGTCTACCTATGTTTTGACATACATAGTAAATGTAAAGTATGCAATATGTCCATCTATAACTGTATACATTTTTTTAAAAACTCTACGGTGTATATATATATTTTTTACCAATAGTTTGTGCTGGCTTAAGCAAAAAAGTAATTGGACCTTCCACCTGGACCATGGTCCCAGGTATACCTCAAAGTTCACCAAGGCTTGGTTTCAGAAGTCCCCTTTGGCAGGATTTGAAGACTGCGCAAACCTGAGACTGGCTATGTGCACACAGCGTCTCCTAACCTCCGGCAAACCTGACGAGTTCTTAAGCAGAAGACTCTTCAGGAAACTCTAGAATTTTTTTCTGAAGTGCCTTTTGTTTTTTTGTTTTTTTTCAATCACTTCCTAAGCATTTTTCAGACTCTTTCTTTTCAGCCAGTGTTTTTCTGGAGGGTTTTCTCATGGTTTTTGTGACAGCTTTTTCTTTTTTTGCTGTTTTCCGGTCATTTTTTTCACTCCATTGAATAGCGAAGAAACCACTGTAAGTTTTTTAAATCAAAAAACTATAACAAAAAGCTCCAAAAAATGTGCAGTCATTTTCCAGGCATCTTTCAGTTTTTCCATTACTTGTACTGTAAAGTACAGAGCGCCTTCTGAGCAGAAAACGGCAGAAGAACGGACGTCACTTCTTTTAACTGCTTGGTGTTTTTAGAAACATGAAGAGGTTAAAAATTAACAAAAGAATGAACATATGTACATCATGTAGATTTTCCATAGACATGCTTATGTTTATTCTTTTGAACATTTTTTTAACAGGTTTGCAGGCAACAGAAACCACCTGAAAAGGTGTTGTGTGAACATTAGCCACTATTAATAAATGGAAGCCATTACCCATGAGAAATGGACTAAGGCTATGGTCACTCTATCTGTATTTGTTCAGTATTTGATATTAGTATCGGTAAGTCAAAACCAGGAGTGGGTGATAAATACAGAAGTGGTGACGTGTTTCTATTATACTTTCCTCTGACTGTTCCACTCCTGGTTTTGGATTACAAATACTGAGGTAAAATACTGACCAAATACTGAGGTAAAATACTGACCGAATACTGATAATGTGACTATAGTCTAAGATTCCTCCTGAAGCTGCTGTCTGATTTTGTATCGTGTTTGCTAGCAGGTCATAACAGCCAGAGGGGCTCTACTAATATGCTTATCCTCAAGCGGGGATTATTCTAAGCTTAAAATAATAATAGTAGCATTTTGTGTTAAATTTGTAGAAACCACTTGTTATAAAAATGGTTCCTTTATGATTGGTTCATTTAAAAAAAAAAAAAAAAAAGCAGAAAATTTGTAAGTTTGACAAGAAACCTAATTTGCAATAGAAATGTATATAATAAAGTTGTAATAAAAAGTATATACACACGTATCAACACAAAGAAAAAGTCCAGTATTACGTGCCAATATTAAAATGTACAACCTTTATTTTAACTTGCTCAAAGTAATTCATATACAAATAATCCAAAGTTATTCCTAATAAAGAATCAAGGTCACTACTCAACCACAATAGGGGAGGGAACCACCATAAGCCCGACCTCCAGCCTATGTAAACAGTGCATTATGAAATCCTTCTTTATAGCCACTTGAAATCTCCTATATCCAGTACCAGCAGTGGCCTACTTGGGCTATTATAAAGTAGAAAAAACTAGAATGGCACTTACATTAATGGTGGTCTGCTGTGTGTGGTTTCCCCAAAGCGCCCCAACGTGCGTTTCGTCCCTTCGTCAGGGACTTCAAATGATACTCAAGATCAAAGTGGAAAATCAAATGACAGGCTGATCCAACTTCAGTGGAAATGTCAGAAGTCAAGGAAATGATGCTCAGCAGTGTGTGTGGCCTTCATGTGCCTGTATGACCTCCCTACAACTCCTGTGCATGCTGCTGAGGAGGCAGTGGATATTCTCCTTAGGGATCTCCTCCCACACCTGGATTAAAGCATCAGTCAACTCCTGGACAGTCTGTGGTGCAACATGGCGTTGGTGGATGGGATGGAACAGGATGGGATGG
Organism: Dendrobates tinctorius; assembly: GCF_039654945.1. Lineage (NCBI taxonomy): Eukaryota > Metazoa > Chordata > Amphibia > Anura > Dendrobatidae > Dendrobates > Dendrobates tinctorius. Next base: position 41,867,868 of record NW_027361697.1, read on the forward strand.
AATAGGACATGATGTCCCAGATGTGGTCGATTGGAACCAGATCTGGGGAATAGGCAGGTCAGTCCATAGCATCAATGCCTTTATCATGCAGGAACTGCTGACACACTTCAGCCACATGAGGCCTAGAATTGTCAAGTATCAGAAGGAACCTATGGACCAGTGCACCTGCATATGGTCTCATAATGGATCTAAGGATCTCATCCCGGTACCTAATGGCAGTGAGGGTACCTCTGGCTTGCACATGCAGGGCAGTGCAGCCCTCAAAAGAAATGCCTCCTCACACCATTACTGACCCACTGCCAAACTGGTCATACAGGAGAATGTAGGCAGCAGAACGTTCTCCACGGCGTCACATCTGCTCAGTGTGGACCTGCTCTCATCCGTGAAGAGCACAGGGCGCCAATGTCGAAGCTGCCAATCTTGGTGTTCTCTGGCAAATGCCAATCTCCCTACACAGTGTTGAGCTGTAAGCACAACACAAACTTGTGGATGTTGGGCCCTCATATCACCCTCATGGAGTCTGTTTCTGACAGTTTGAACAGACACATGGATGTTAGTGGCCTGCTGGATTTCATTTTGCAGGTCTCTGGCACTGCTCCTCCTGTTCCTCTTTGCCCAAAAGAGGAGGTAGCAGTCCTGCTGCTGGGTTGTTGCCCTCCTGTGGCCCCCCTCCACGACTCCTAGTGTCGTGGCCTGTCTTCTGGTATCTTCTCCTTTCTATGGACACTGTGCTGACAGACACAGCTACCCTTCTTGCTACCTCTCACAATGATGTGCCATCCTAGATGTGCTGCACTACCTGAGCAACTTCTGTGGGTTGTAAACACCATCTCATGAAACTACCTCTAGAGGTGAGAGCAATGATAAAATGCAAAAGTGACCAAAATAACAGTCAAGAAGGATGAGAACAGAGAAATGGTCTGGGGTCACCCCTACAGAGCCACTCTTTATAGCAGTTGTCTTGCTAATTGCCTATTATTTCTACCTGCTGTCTGTTCCATTTGCACAGCAGCAGGAGAAATTTATTCACAATCAGTGTTGCTTCAGAACTGGACAGGTTGATTGCACAGAAGTGTGATTGACTTGGAGTTACATTGCATTGCTTAAGTGTTAACTTTTATTTTTTTTGAGCAGTGTATATATATATATACCCCATTGAAAACCTCTGGAATGTAATCGAGGATGACGGATAGTCATAAGCCAGCAAAGAACTGCTTATATTTTTGCACCAGGAGCAGTGTGAAAGACTGGTGGCAAGCATGCCAAGACGCATGAAAGCTGTGATTAAAAATAATGGTTATTAAACAAAATATTGATTTCTGAACTCTTCCTGAGTTAAAGCATTAGTATTGTTGTTTCTACATGATTATGAACGTGTTTCGGGGACATCTAGAAGGAAGTGGATGACAGACAATTTAAGGCAATTATATACAGTCATATGTAAAAGTTTGGGCACCCCTATTAATGTTAACCTTTTTTCTTTATAACAATTTTGGTTTCTGCAACAGGTATTTCAGTTTCATATATCTAATAACTGATGGACTCAGTTATATTTCTGGATTCAAATGAGGTTTATTGTACTAACAGAAAATGTGCAATCGGCATTTAAACAAAATTTGACCGGTGCAAAAGTATGGGCACCCTTATCATTTTCTTGATTTGAACACTCCTAACTACTTTTTACTGACTTCCTGAAGCACTAAATTGGTTTTGTAACCTCATTGAGCTTTGAACTTCATAGCCAGGTGTATCAAATCATGAGAAAAGGTATTTAAGGTGGCCACTTGCAAGTAGTTCTCCTATTTGATTCTCCTATGAAGAGTGGCATCATGGGCTCCTCAAAACAACTCTCAAATGATCTGAAAACAAAGATTATTCAACATAGCTTTTCAGGGGAATGATACAAAAAGTTGTCTCAGAGATTTAACCAGTCAGTTTCCACTGTGAGGAACATAGTAAGGAAATGGAAGAACACAGGTACAGCTCTTGTTAAGCCCAGAAGTGGCAGGCCAAGAAAAATATCAGAAAGGCAGAGAAGAAGAATGGTGAGAACAGTCAAGGACAATCCACAGACCACCTCCAAAGACCTGCAGCATCATCTTGCTGCAGATGGTGTCACTGTGCTTCGGTCAACAATACAGCGCATGCATAACGCCTTTTTGTATGACCAAACAACTCAATCTTTGTTTCATCAGTCCACAGGACCTTCTTCCAAAATGTAACTGGCTTGTCCAAATGTGCTTTTGCATACCTCAGGTGACTCTGTTTGTGGCGTGCTTGCAGAAACGGCTTCTTTCGCATCACTCTCCCATACAGCTTCTCCTTGTGCAAAGTGCGCTGTATTGTTGACCGATGCACAGTGACACCATCTGCAGCAAGATGATGCTGCAGGTCTTTGGAGGTGGTCTGTGGATTGTCCTTGACTGTTCTCACCATTCTTCTTCTCTGCCTTTCTGATATTTTTCTTGGCCTGCCACTTCTGGGCTTAACAAGAACTGTACCTGTGTTCTTCCATTTCCTTACTATGTTCCTCACAGTGGAAACTGACTGGTTAAATCTCTGAGACAACTTTTTGTATCCTTCCCCTGAAAAGCTATGTTGAATAATCTTTGTTTTCAGATCATTTGAGAGTTGTTTTGAGGAGCCCATGATGTCACTCTTCATAGGAGAATCAAATAGGAGAACTACTTGCAAGTGGCCACCTTAAATACCTTTTCTCATGATTTGATACACCTGGCTATGAAGTTCAAAGCTCAATGAGGTTACAAAACCAATTTAGTGCTTCAGGAAGTCAGTAAAAAGTGGTTAGGAGTGTTCAAATCAAGAAAATGATAAGGGTGCCCATACTTTTGCACCGGTCAAATTTTGTTTAAATGCAGATTGCACATTTTCTGTTAGTACAATAAACCTCATTTGAATCCAGAAATATAACTGAGTCCATCAGTTATTAGATATATGAAACTGAAATACCTGTTGCAAAAACCAAAATTGTTATAAAGAAAAAAGGTTAACATTAATAGGGGTGCCCAAACTTTTTCATATGACTGTATATACGTAGATGTAAGGCAATGCAGTGCCCGTTATACTGTATGGAGCACTTTTTGTAGTTATTAATCTGTATGGAGCGTTGTGCGGGGATTACAGCTGGAGAATCCTATTGTGGTGGGGTCACTATTGTATTATTCAAGGTTTTCTTTTATCCTTTATTATATATTTAAATTAGGCCATTGGGCCATATGCTTTTTACTGCTCTTACATAATATATTTTATTATTTCAAAATTTTATTTTTAAGATCTATTCATTAAAATGCACTTTGTTTGTGGGAAGACCCACTTTAATTTTGTTTCCATATGAAAATGTTAATAGTTATAACTGATTTTGAAAAAAATTCCCCAATTGTAAAACATCTTTTTAAGGTTGGTTTGCGACTTTGAAAGCTTTTAATTTTGGCCCTCCGTGTATTTGAGTTTGACATCCCTGCTTTAACTGTTCCTCCTAGGACATACATTTGCGGTCCGCTCACCATCCTGCATACACAAAAAGATCCAGCAGCATTTTAAATGCAAAAAGTTGGTGTTACTAAAGTAGTAACCCACCAACAGCATATATCTCAAACTCTATAAATGAGTATGTAAGTAGGAGAACAATTGGAGTATCGAATGACATAAGTAAAAATCTATAAATTTTATTAGAACATCATCACTTCATAGACAATACAATGACCAGACACTAAATACAAGACAAGTACCCAAAACAGTGGGAGAAATGTGCAACAATATTCACAGTAAGTACAGCACAAAGATGAACTGTGATACAATAAACATAAGGTCTAAGTAAAAGGTAAAATGGCAAGCTTAAGTAAAGCCAAGTAGGCAAATAAAAAGACCGCTTACCAAATAATTGCCCAACCCCCACAGCCAGATGATAAAAGTCCCGACGTGCGTTCCGCGTCCAAACGGGTCGATTTCTCAAGGGAATGTTAAAACAAGTCAGAACAGGACCTTAAAAAGCCATGGAAATCAATCACATGGCGATCAATGACCAATGAATGACGGCATTGTTGGCGCATACGCAATGCGCTCTCTCGGCCCCAGATGTGGAGAGCACAAGGCGTCAAGCGTCACTGCGCAGGCCCAGGGAGATGAAGTCCTCGGACATGCGCAGGAGGTGGAAAGACGCCCGGCCTCACGTGGGACACAAGGGCGACACACCGCGCATGCGCACAGCCGTATTAGTACTAAGCCATAATAGAATGCACATCATAGCATACAACTAGGACGAGATTAATACAAATAATACATAAATGACGATAATAATCATAAGTGATGTTATCTTGACGAGTATAAAAGCTGTATCCATCCTGTTGTACCAATGTTGGCCAAGGCAAGTGCATCGTAGCTTGAGACTGTAATTGATGGCAGGACGGACATCACAGAATAAGACATAAATGGTTCCCAAAGGCAAATAGGCACTGTACAATAAAAAATAAAAATTGAAAAATTAAAAGCAACATCTGAAAAAAGGGGAAACACATTGGATGGGAGAGAATAGTGTTCTACAGAAAGATAGTTCATAGGAAAGAGGCAAAACTAAGGGACTCATTGAGACCCTTTGGGGTCATAGTATCCAAGGTCACGATCCACTTCATCTCAAGTTGGGCTAAAAGTCTTTTGCAGTTAGCCCCCCCAATTCCCAAATGAATAATATCAATCCCTCTCACCTTAAGTGACGTAGCGTCACATACATGATGCATCCAAAAGTGACGGGGGATAGTTTTGAGGTCTGAGGGGTTGGCCACTCTCTTGGCTGCACAAATGTCCCGCACATGCTCACGTACACGAATACTTAGTTCTCTGATTGTTAGACCAACGTATATCAGGGAGCACCCACATGTGGCATAATAAACCACATTGGAGCTCCCACAAGATATACGTTGTCTAATTTGGAATTGTTTAAGACCATCAGATGATGAGAAAATTGAACGGCGCAGGACATTTAGACAGGCAAGACCGTGGCCGCATGGAAAAGAACCTGGTACCGGACCACTGGTGCTTAACAGATTCACTCTCTCAGGAATATAGTGACTCCTGACTTCTAAGTCACCAAGATTTTTCGACCTTCTAGAGGTTATAGATGGAAAGCTACCAAGGACGGGGCCCAAAGAGGGCTCATCACCTAGAATGGCCCAATGTTCAGAGAAAATCTCTCTCATATGGTCCCATTCATGGTTGAAAGTAGCAATAAACCGTATCTTCTCCCCACCTCTTTTCCTAGTATTGGACCTCTGACGTGGATAATTCAAGTTGTCACAAGGGGTTCTCCTCACTCTATCATAGTCCCTCCTTAGACACCTGTTGAACATCAGGGAGCTGTACACCAGGGAGCTGCTGTAATTCTCTAATAGCCTTGTAGATAGCTTCTTTAAGTCCTCACTTACAAGTCGAGTGAAGACTTCAATAGCTGGACTTAGTGACAAGGGAGGGAACCTCATCGATCTGGGCAATATGGAGGTGGGAAACTTACCCCGTGATGGTGAAGAGTATTCGCCAAGGAGGTCCTCCAAATTGCGGAGTGCCTCACTCTCCATGTCACTCAATGGCTCACTAGCTTCATTTTTACTGTGTAGTTTTCTCAATATCAGCTTACGAGAGAAGAGATGGAGGTCTTTCAGGGCTGAAAAATAATTGAACGAATTCATTGGAGAGAAGGTCAAACCCCTACTAAGGACCTGTATGTGTGTATCAAACAGGACATGGGAGCAGAGGTTAAGTACCTGAAGCCCTCCCTGGGCACCACCAGAGGCAGACTTCCCATCAGAAGTTTTGTTCTTAACAGACTGCCGACTAGTAATTCGCTTTGTACCTGGATCGGTACTATGATGGCCCCCAGATTGAGGGGATCTTGACCTGGAATGTGAAAAATTCCTATGTTGCTGACAAGCGCGATAATAAGGGTTACACCATCTATAAATTCTTGAGGATATTTCATCCTGGACATCTCTTTTGAATTTTTTGTTTTTTTTGTGGCTTGAATCTCGTTTGCCCATTGCTGGAGTTCCATATCCAATTTCTCATTGAGTTTTCTGAGTGCGTCACCCGTCATATCTTTCTGTAACCTAGTCTGGAGGGCCTCAATTTCTGATTCAAGGGATGCTAATGAATTTTGGCTCATTGTTTTAAGGAGTTCCAGGAATCTCCTGGAACAGGTGTTTGTAAGAGACTCCCATTTATCCTTAAACTCATCATCATTTATAGGAAAGGAGGGAAACACTTGGATCCGTAGACCACGTGGAATGAGGTCTTTTTGGATGTACTTATCCAGGAACTCATAGTTCCACCAGATACGTGTCCCTCTCTTAAGTAAATCCTTAAAGTGAAAATGGCCTCTTGCAAATCCCTATTTAGACCATCCGTACCCCCATGAGTACCATCTTGGAAAGCATCATTAATCTGTGCACGCCATGTGCGATCACGTGCACGGAAGTCCATAAGGACACTGGGAAGAGCTGTGAAAAACACAGAGCAAATCACTGCATACACAATAAGACCCAGCAGCATTTTAAATGCAAAAAGTTGGTGTTACTAAAATAGTAACCCACCATCGGCATATATCTCAAACTCCATAAATGAGTATGTAAGTAGGAGAATAATTGGAGTATCGAATGACATAAGTAAAAATATATAAAGTTTATTAGAACATCATTACTTCATAGACAATACAATGACCAGACACTAAATACAAGACAAGTATCCAAAACAGTGGGAGAAATGTGCAGAAATATTCACAGTAAATACAGCCCAAAGATCAACTATGATAAACACAAGGGCTAAGTAAAAGGTAAAATGGCAAGCTTAAGTAAAGCCAAGTGGCATATACACATAATTGCCTCAAAACAAAGTAGGCAAATAAAAAGACCGCTTACCAAATAATTGCACAATCCCCACAGCCAGATGATAAAAGTCGCAACACGCGTTTCACGTCCACATGTGTCTCTTTCTCAAGGGAATGTAAAGACATGTCAGAACAGGACCATAAAAAGCCATGAAAACTAATCACATGATGGCACATCACATGGTGATCAACGACCAATGACCACTGGTGCCAAATGGATTCACTCTCAGGAATATAGTGACTCCTGACTAATAAGTCACCAAGATTTTTCGACCTTCTAGAGGTCATAGATGGAAAGCTGCCAATGACGGGGCCCAAAGAGGGCTCAGCACCTAAACGGCAGTGACGCTTGATGCCTTTTGCTCTCCACGTCTGGGGCCGAGTGAGCGCATTGCGCATGCGCCAACATCGCCGTTGTTCATTGGTCGTTGATCACCATGTGATGTGCCATATGATTGGTTTCCATGGCTTTTTAAGGTCCCACTTGAAACACTCTTCCAATTGGATGTGCAACCATTTATTACCACTCTGAGTACGATCACTGAACCAGTTATGAATCCACCTAACCAGATAGATCGGTGTTGGCCATGAGAAGTGTGAACAGTTCTCTCGGTGATCGTGAAGGATGCTGTGTTCTCCTCTATCATGGGAAGTTGCCTCCGGACTGTAAGATACACATGCTTCTTAGCAAGATTTTTTCTTCCTAAAAAGTAAATGCCATAGTAAAACAACAAGTAATTTATTGAATGTTTTAGATTCTTTAAATTTGCATATTGAGAAACCACATGGCAGGAAATTACAGAATGTTTTATAATAAAAAAAATATATATGTCAGCCGAAACCACACAGCTTGTATAGAATAAGCCGGTGGTCAATGCTGCACGCCATGCCTTATCTGTTCTTAAAAACAACAGCATCAAGTTAAGTCTAAAATGAAATAGCTGAAATTCCCTGATTATTTTATTATTTGTGAGATAAGAGCAGGGGAGCCATTTGCAATTTTTAGGGTGCCAACCTGTGCAGTGAGGCCGGGATGACACATGGTGTGATAACAGGGCCTCTGCCCTTTTGTAATACCCAGTGGTGCCCACTCTCTCCCTTCTTGTTGATTGATACTGACTATCCATACAAGAAGTATTTTTCACTCTACCAGATATCGTTTATCAATTTGGGGACATCAATCAATTATATTATCACTACTACTTTTTTTTTAGTTGTTTTGAGCAATTAATAAAATTAATGTTTAATGTAGTGTAATTTCTGTGAACCTAATTTTCCTCTAAATGGCACCATATTCTACTACTTGCAAAGAATAATATACCATCCCATGGAAATGTCCTTTACTTTTCAGTAGCCATGGGTGGGTTAGGCACAGGGGTGTACATAGAAATCATTGGGCCCTAGAGCAAATAACCTAACTTGGCACACTCCTTCAAAAAATTCAGCAAAGTAAGTTGGCTCAAGGCTCATTGATGCAATCACTAAACGGTATGCTGTACCTCCATGCTTTTAAAGACAGGGGAAGAAACATGTATTGCAGCATTTACATCTTAATTTTGCCTCTACTGGAGCCAGTAAGTGTTCTCAACCACTATGATATCCCTTTCATAGCGCCCCTGAGGAAGAAAATACATGCTCTGTCGCGCATCATTTATACGTCAATTGGAGGTGGACACCAAGACATAGACTACTGCATCTAGCTGTCCATCTCCAGTAGATGTATGTGGCTGTAAATGATGTGTGACAGAGCACACGGTGAGTCCGTCTGCACCTTTATAGGCAATGGTGTACATGCCTAAATGCCGTATTGCCTGGGTTTCTGATGTAAGTCCCGTCAGAGCCACTGAAAGGGAGACAGAACGCAGTGTGTAGAGCCCTTAGACCTGTGAGTCATTTTGGGGACAACACTCCAGACATGGACAACTTTTATGTAAAATGGTACATTCTAACCTTTGTTAGGTCAGTAAAAGCAGGACTACAGACTTAAGGTACTGTCACACTTAGCGATGTACCAGCGATCCCGACCAGCGATATGACGCCGTCAGGATCGCTGGTACATCGCTAAGTGGTCACTAGTGAGCTGCCGGACAGGGGTCGCTACTTACCTGTCACACCAGGCGATCCTGCGTCCTCCCGCCCGGCTCCACACGTTGCTCGTCGTCACAGCAGGAAGCGCCGCAGGAAGCTGACGACGAGAAACGGTCCAGGACGTTCTCACGCGATCAGCGATAACCAGCGGGGGAGCGGGTCGTACGTAAGTATCAGACACAGCGATATCGCTAGCAATATCGCTATAACGTCACAAGTTATAGCGATATTGCTAGCGATATCTCTTAGTGTGACATGCCCTTTAGCCTACCCATTCTGGTGTCTGTAACAACCATACAGTTCTTGATCAGTCCTCAAAAAGAGAGATCTCTCCTAATTTCATACCAGACTCCATTACTACAAATTGTGTAGATACCCATCAGTTTGGTGAAACGATAAGCAGTTTCAGTAACACTGACTGTGCTTCACGGCTATCCCGCTAGAAGAGATTAATTGTATTAGCTATCTAAAAGAATAAAATCTAAGGGACTGTCCCATCACATTATTTATAACAAGCGAAAATATCTAAAAACCTCCCTTGCTCGCTGAATTATGTTGCATGAAGCGACTCCTACACTTCAGACTTTTTTGTCTGCCCACATCTCTGTGACTCAGTCTTTTAGCAATACACTACCTTATATAATGACGAACAAATTTAAAGAGGACATGTTGGTATTCTGATTTTTTTTTTTTGTTCCAGAGATATGATCTTTTATTTTAGTGCTAATTGTTATGGTTTTTACCAAGCTGGTATGACTCACAGGGTAATGATGCAAAGTACCCTCACAAAAAATGTTGTGAGCCACATGCCTTTGTAAAAAGATGGACCCTGTCCGCCTTCTCACATTGGTATTATTTGCATCCAATAATACAAAAATATATATAAAATTAGGAGAGCATGGGTTGGGGTGAAACAAGGTAACTGCTCATCAGTTGCGAAACTAGAGTCCAAGAACCCAGTGCAAAATTTGGATCTGGTCCCTCATCAGTATGTTGGTTAGATGTTCGGGTCTCTGTAACATTCTAGATCCTACAAAGACATACGTGTGCTCTCCTCATTTAAAAAGAAAAATTGGGGATAAAATAAATTAATCTTATAGGAAACCCAGAAATGATTAGTAGTTGTAGGCTTTAATCATCATCCACTCACTCAACATTCCCCTATTACAATGGACGCCCGGGGCCACGGACCGGGTCACAGCTACCGTGACATCTCCCATTGAACTCCACGGGCCCGGTACCGAGTACCCCGCCGCCCTGGGTAAGGGCGATCCATTTTTGGCGTCACGAACAGGATGACGATGCCCGGTGCCACTGGGTTCTGTGTGCCGAAGATTTATTGGACTTAATTGCTGAGAATGTGCAAAATAACCAAAATTATAGACTGTAAAATGGACTCTCAAAATGGCCGCCGGTGCGGTAAAGAAGGGCGTGACAACATGGGTGGTCCTAAGAAAAGAGCGCAACCTGTTCTGGGCCTCCCCTTCCTAAACTTCTATGCTACAGCAACATGGCCCACCCCCAGAGGGGTTCGTATACTGGCCTGGTATGGAGGAGTAGGAAGAAGATGCCGTCCCCAGAGGGAGGAGCGAAGCCCTGTGGCAGGAAAGGAGCCCGGGAAGGAGAGAGAATGCCAGGACTCCATATTGGAAGAAGGAAGGAGGCCCGAAGAGCGCGAGGAGGTTGAGCTGAACTTCCCCGGGTGCAATGGCTGAAGGCTCCGACCCTGCTTCCACAATGAACCGCCGGCAGATGGAGGACGAGATTGCCCAGCTGACACACCGTCTACGGCCTAGACAGGAGGCTCTCTGTACTCTGAACTGGCAGCGCGCCCAAGAGGGGCCTACGCCCGCAGTACCTTCACCACCGGTACCCACCGCCGATGCCCTGGTTCTCCCTTGGGCAGCATCTGTGGAACCTGCAGCCGCTGCGATGCCATCAGCAGCGCCTGTCACCATCTCCTCGCTGCAACCACCGCTGAGCGCTGCCTTCCCGGAGGAGTTACCGGAGGGCCCGGGAGCTGAGCAGGAAGAAGCTGAACTCCTGCCTGGACCTAGCGTGGCTGCGCAGGTCCCACCGAGGCCGTTGCGGACTTGGAGACGCCATCCGCTCCACCACCATCTCCTGCCTCTGACCAGGCAGCTCAAGTCACCACCACTGCCACCGGCTGCCACCCGATGCCAGAACCGGAGCCGACACAAACACCACCGGGAAGCTCCAGGTATGACCGCCGCCCCTGCAACCGGGTCGCCTTCTGAGTTCCCGTACACCGCGTGCAACGGGCCGGTACCCCGCATGGGACAAATGGAAGAGCTGTGTTCTCAATTTAAAAGCACTAAGCTGACTGCGATGGGGAAATGGAAGAAGTCCCTGCTGAAAAGAGTAAGGCTGGAGCAGGCGAGTCCCATTCGACATCTTCTGATCTCAGCAGAGGAGTCTGAGCAGCTGCTGGGTGTTACTATGCATCATGGGTTCCCCCTTCCAGAGAATCATGATCCCCGCGTTTCACCCTACAAGCGGCCACAGGCAAAAGTTTCACCAGCGGTCAGACCAAAAGCCAAGGCAGCAGAGATACCACCTGAAGCTGAGGCACAACATCCAATGGTACAAGTTGCCACCCCTGCTGTACCACAGGCAGCAGTTCCATCAGCTGCCACCCCACTTGCACGGGCAGCCACTAACCTAACTCCTTGGGAGAAAGAATATCTGCAATTTGTAGACCATCAACAGGAAGAGGAAAATCAGAAGTTCTCCCCTGGAAGCGGCAAAAGAAACCAGCTTCCACCACCCCAGGAGGAGACGACTACTAAAGAACATTCCCCAAATCATTAACTGTTACCCAGGAGGGTATTAGCAACGTTGTGCCTTCTCATTTATTACGTTTTTCTTTTTGATTCTAGTTTTTGCCTAGTTGTGTTGGCAGCATTCTCACTGAACTGCAGAGATCATGGACAATGAGTGATCCACAAACTGTTTTGTAAATAGTTGCGCCTTTTAAGGTGCCTTCACTTGGTTTTACATAAGTCTTTTGAAGATAAGAACTACCTCAATGTGGAGCATAGCTCCAACCCAAGGACACTGCAAGAAATCCCGGCTGGGAGCGATGTCCAGCACTTTCAAGAATTATTGATGTCTTAATGTGAAGTATTATATAATGTGCCTTATAAAAATGTTGATAGCAATAGGACAGATTTTATATAACAATTGGTTGATAGTAATATCTAAGTATTTGATTAGGAGTGAATATTTTGACTAAATAGTAGTAAAGATGTGAAATTTGAATAAAGATTTGAATACAGTTGACGAACCAGGCATCAGCAGTTGTCACTCAAGGTCTAAAGGAATCATAGAATCATAGAATCATAGAATCGTAGAGTTGGAAGGGACCTCCTGGGCCATCTGGTCCAACCCCCTGCTCAAAGCAGGATTCGCTAAATCATCCCAGTCAGATGTCTGTCCAGCCTCTGTTTGAAGACTTCCATTGAAGGAGAACTCACCACTTCTCGTGGCAGCCTGTTCCACTCATTGATCACTCTAACTGTCAAAAAGTTTTTTCTAATATCTAATCTGTGTCTCTTCCCATTCAGTTTCATCCCATTGCTTCTAGTCTTTCCTTGTGCAAATGAGAATAAAGTTGATCCTTCTACAATGTGACAGCCCTTTAGATATTTGTAGACAGCTATTAAGTCTCCTCTCAGTCTTCTCTTTTGCAAACTAAACATTCCTAAATCCTGCAACCTTTCCTCATAAGACAGGGTTTGCAGACCGGTCACCATTCTGGTCGCTCTTTTCTGAACTTGCTCCAGTTTGTTGATGTCTTTTTTAAAATGTGGTGCCCAAAACTGGACACAATATTCCAGATGAGGTCTGACCAAAGAGGAGTAGAGGGAAATAATGACTTCACGTGATCTAGACTGTATGCTTCTGTTAATACATCCTAGAATTGCATTTGCCTTTTTTGCTGCTGCATCACACTGTTGACTCATATTCAGTCTGTGATCTATTAGTATACCCAAGTCTTTTTCACATGTGCTGTCACTTAGCCCTATTCCTGCCATTCTATATATGCTTTTTTCATTTTTATTGCCCAGATGTAGTACTTTGCATTTCTCCCTGTTAAAAACCATTCTGTTAGTTGCTGCCCACTTCTCCAGTTTATTTAAATCTTTTTGAATCCTCTCTCTCTCTTCTCTAGTATTAGCTATCCCTCCTAGCTTTGTGTCATCAGCAAATTTAATCAGTTTACCCTCAATTCCTTCATCTAAATCGTTGATAAAGATGTTGAACAATACAGGGCCCAGGACAGAGCCCTGTGGTACCCCACTTGAGACATTCTTCCACTTGTGTCCGTGTTCTATATGCCTCCATCAGATGATGCCGATCTCATTAGGAAACCTGTGCAGACTTAGGGTATGGGCACACGCTGCGGATTGCTGTGCAGAATTTTCTGCGCAGAATATTCATCTCTTGACAGAATCCGCAGTTCAAAATCCGCCCTTTTTTATGCGGATTTCCTGAGGAGTAAGGCTAGTTTCACACTTGCTTTTTTTTGCAGCGCGTTTTTCCCGCAAAAAAACGCATTAAAAAAACGCATACAAATGCATACAAACGCTGCGTTTTTTTCCAGCATTTTAATGCGCATGCAGGAAAAAAACGCAGCGTTTTTGCGCGTTTGTATGCGTTTTTTGTGCGTTTGCGTTTTTTTACAGATTTTGGAAAAACCCCACAAAAAAGAAAAAACAACCATTCAACAACACACAAGACCAATGGGACTTCATTGTGGGTGTGGTATGTTAATATATATACACCCTGTCTACAGTATTCTTCACATTTGCTTGATTCTTCTCGTGACCATGGATCTGCGCTGGAAGAGTTTTCACTTCAACTTGGATTTGGACATCGCGATGGCTCAGGCGTATGCAGTTGCTTGCCATGAACAAAGGAAGAGAGAGAGGCAGCGAAGACGGCGGCGTATGTGGATACATCCGATTGTTGAACTCCGGGAGAGCCGTGGGGCATACCACACCCTCTACAGCGAGCTACGTGCAAACCCGGAGAAATTTACTGATTATATCCGGATGTCCCACGAAAGTTTCATGGATTTGCTTGCTCGTGTCCAACAATCCATCCGGAGACAGGACACACAGCTCCGTCGTGCGATTCCTCCTGAGGAACGGCTACTGGTGACATTACGGTATGTTTTAAAAACAAAGGGGTGTGGTCTGATGTTTTTTTTTGTAAATTTAGTATTCAAAACCTTGGGTAATTAGTTTTCGTGAATGTACTAATATTTTTTTTATAGTTTTTAAAAATAATATACATAAATATTAATTTTACTTCTTTGTCTGTTCACAGATTCCTGGCGACTGGAGAAACCCTATCCTCACTACACTTCCAGTACCGTATTGGAATCTCTACCTTGTCTGGAATTGTTGCTGACACCTGCCGGGCTCTCTGGAATGTTCTTTGCCCAGAATTTATGCCCCTGCCCACCGCTGAAAAGTGGATGGAAATTGCTGACAAATTCTGGACAGTATGCAATTTTCCCAACTGTTTGGGAGCTGTTGATGGGAAACACATACGGATCATCAAACCCCAAAGAACGGGATCTGAGTACTATAATTACAAAAAGTACTTTTCAATAGTACTCATTGCAATTGCGGATGCCGGATGTATGTTTGTAGCAGTGGACATTGGAGCATTTGGCCGTGGTAATGACTCGCAGGCTTTTAAAAACTCAGACATGGGCCGGAGGTTGTATGGCAACCAATTTAATTTCCCTATGCCACGGCCTCTTCCTCACACCGAAGCTCCGCCACTGCCCTTTGTAATGGTTGGCGATGAGGCTTTTCAAATGTGCGGAAACTTACTGAAACCCTACTCCAGCCGGGACTTGGACCACACCAAAAAAATTTTTAATTACAGGCTGACCAGGGCCAGAAGAACTGTCGAGTGTGCTTTTGGGATTCTTGTTTCCAGATGGCGAATTCTGGGCACGGCCATTAATCTTAAACTTGAAACAGTCGATGAGGTGGTGAAGGCCTGTGTGGTTCTACATAACTTTGTGATGGCTAAAGAGCACCCGACCTTTGAACTGGACGATGATGCTCCTAACCCATTGCCTGAATTCACTCAGCACACTCTCAGGTCATCCGTTGAAGTTGGCCAAATGAGGGACAAATTTGCGGCCTACTTTATTTCTGATGTAGGACGGGTGCACTGGCAAGATGAAATGGTGTAATGTTGTTGTTTATGGTAATAAAAATCCTTATTTGATACCATTACTGAGTGCACTATATTTTTTAAACTCCGATTAATTAAAAAACTTCCCATGTATAACTGAATTTTGTTATGTTCACACACCTGGGCAGGTAAATACACATACGAGTTAAAATGCAGCATTGCTAGTCTGCGTGAAATATATTGGAATGAGCAAAGCTGCAGGCCATGAATCAGGAAACCATTTTTTTTCAAGATAAAATTGTGCAAATAGTTTAAAACAAAGTATGTGATTTTCTCAAAACACAACACTCAAAACCCAACCCCAATGAAAGTCCATGGGGAATACAAGTCAGCATTGAGTGGATGAATGTAATCTGCTCCATTAAAAGTTATTACACTAGGCCTTTGAATGACTATACTAGGCCGTGGTATTTCAAATATGAGTATACTAGGCCTTGGGGCTAGTAGTATATGTGAAATACCACGGCCTAGTATAGTCATACCAAGGCCTACTGTAATAACTCGATTTTTAACAACTAGCATCTTGTTTCACCAAAAACAAACTGGTGAAACTAGAAAGAAACTTATTTTTTAGACAAGTTTCAACAGTTTGTTTTTCATGAAACCAGATTCTATTTGGTAAAACTAGAGTTATTACACTAGGCCTTGGAATGACTATACTAGGCCGTGGTATTTCAAATATGAGTATACTAGGCCTTGGGGCTAGTAGTATATGTGAAATACCACGGCCTAGTATAGTCATACCAAGGCCTACTGTAATAACTCGATTTTTAACAACTAGCATTTTAAACAACTAGCATCTTGTTTCACCAAAAACAAAGTGGTGAAACTAGAAAGAAACTTTATTTTTTAGACAAGTTTCAACAATTTGTTTTTCATGAAACCAGATTCTATTTGGTAAAACTAGAGTTATTACACTAGGCCTTGGAATGACTATACTAGTCCATGTTATTTCACATATGACTATACTAGCCCTTGGGTTGGTTTTTAACATGTATTTACCCATCAGTGTGTGTGAGTGGCGCAAACAACATTAATGAAACTTATTAATGGTGAACCACAAATGTAAATTTATTTTTTATCACAAAAAAAAAAATTAAAAATTATTTTTTACGGCGTTTGGGGGCAGATGGTTTCAATTTGGGGGTGTGCAGGGAATATGCAACACTTGCAGTTGAAGACGGTGTTTGAGGGGAAGGGGCAACAAAACTTGTGGGGGAAGGTAGTCCAGTTAAGGGAATTAAACTTGGAACACTTGTAGGAGAGGAAATCTGTTCAGTTACATTAGTTGTAATGGCATGTCGCCGTAGGCTTGTGTGCCTGGACCGACTTTGGCCCAATGCCCGCCTTGATTGATTTCGCCTTGAAGTAGGGGCAAATATGGAATGTAGGTCCCCCGTCTGCTGGTATGGCTGCTGCTGCTGAGGTGGCGGCTGCTGCTGCAGAGGTTGCGGCTGCTGCTGAGGTGGCGGCTGCTGCTGAGGTGGCAGCTGCTGCTGAGGTGGTTGCTGCTGCTGAGGTGGTTGCTGCTGCTGCTGAGGTGGCGGCTGCTGCTGAGGTGGTTGCTGCTGCTGCTGAGGTGGCGGCTGCTGCTGAGGTGGCTGCTGCTGCTGAGGTGGCGGCTGCTGAGTTGGCTGCTGCTGCTGAGGTGGCTGATGCTGCTCTTCTTGGTCAGTGCTCGTCCTTGCAGGAGGACTGGTGGCGGCAGTGATGGCCCAGGTTTGCAGAGTGGTGGTGGCAGGGCTACTACATGTTGTTGTAGCGGCAGGGCTGTTCCATGTTTGCCTAGTGGTGGCTGAGCTCCACGCATGCATGGGATTGGCGGTGGTGCTCCAGACAGGAGCAGCGCTTGCCATGGTGGTGTCGGTGAAGTGACCAGCTGCACTCAGACTTGTGGTGGTGTAACGGTGGGTGTCCAGCCTTTGAAGAGAGGTGTCCGTGCAGTGGTATGCAGCACAAGTCGGTAGTGAGGTGAAGCGAGTCAATGGTGGCACAGGTGGAAAGGACACCACTGACTGCTGACCGTACCGATTATGCTGCATAGCCTGCAAGAAAGCATTGTTGCAGGCCTGCAGCACATTCAGCTGTTGATCAGGACTAAGGTGTTCCGCCATGCCCTTTTCAATCTTACTAAAAAAATGGTGTGCTGGTCTGTTGAGGTCGGCCTCCAGACGGTCAAGGCGCTGTTCTACAGAATTGAAGCGGTGTTCAAAGTGGTTAAAACCACGTTCCATCAGTGCAAAACCGCTTTCAACTCTGTCGGACAGTGACTTGAGGCTGGAATTAAATGTCTCGCTCAAATGCATAAACTCGGGCAAGACATTCCTGTCCAAGGCCCTCTGCCGCTGGCGGGTAGTGCCCGCATAACCAGTGGCAGAGACCTGGGACAGGGGAACACCTGATGGCCCAGCTTCCTGGTCACCAGCTGTGTGTGTGTGGGACCTGCAAGGTGCTTCCTGGCTGTCGGATGGCTGGGACGGGTCAGAGGACGTCCGAGGAAGGACCGCTCCAGGGCCAGGTTGCAGGGTGCTGCTCCAGGTGCTGTGGAAGAAAGGAAAATCATTACTACCATGCCTTTACAAGAAGCATCAGCTGTGGATTAGAAAAACACAGATTAATAAAAATAAAAACCCAAAATGTATAATACTTACGATCTTGTGGCAAGGACCGGTCTTAGGAACTGCAACGCGTGATAGTGACGGTATCTAGTTCTGGTCCTTGACGCAGATCCACTGCGAACCTGGCCCTCAGCACGAACATCACTGTTGAAGCGGTCCTTGATCGAACGCCAACGTGTTCGGACTTTGTCCACTGTTGATAAAAAAAAACAGTGCCGTCAAGGACAACAGTCACTGCTTCACAATTTAGCAATACAATACTCAAAGCAGTCACTGTACACCCCGATGACACTGTTGGGTTTCCTGCTAGAATACACCTAGCACGAAACCCAACAGTGCCGTCAAGGACAACAGTCAATGCGGCACAATGTAGCAATACAATACTCAAAGCAGTCACTGTAGACACCGATGACACTGTTGGGTTTCCTGCTAGAATACGCCTAGCACGAAACCCAACAGTGCCGTCAAGGACAACAGTCACTGCGGCACAATGTAGCAATACAATACTCAAAGCAGTCACTGTAGACACCGATGACACTGTTGGGTTTCCTGCTAAAATACGCCTAGCACGAAACCCAACAGTGCCGTCAAGGACAACAGTCACTGCGGCACAATGTAGCAATACAATACTCAAAGCAGTCACTGTAGACCACGATGACACTGTTGGGTTTCCTGCTAGAATACGCCTAGCACGAAACCCAACAGTGCCGTCAAGGACAACAGTCACTGCGGCACAATGTAGCAATACAATACTCAAAGCAGTCACTGTAGACCACGATGACACTGTTGGGTTTCCTGCTAGAATACGCCTAGCACGAAACCCAACAGTGCCGTCAAGGACAACAGTCACTGCGGCACAATGTAGCAATACAATACTCAAAGCAGTCACTGTAGACCACGATGACACTGTTGGGTTTCCTGCTAGAATACGCCTAGCACGAAACCCAACAGTGCCGTCAAGGACAACAGTCACTGCGGCACAATGTAGCAATACAATACTCAAAGCAGTCACTGTAGACCACGATGACACTGTTGGGTTTCCTGCTAGAATACGCCTAGCACGAAACCCAACAGTGCCGTCAAGGACAACAGTCACTGCGGCACAATGTAGCAATACAATACTCAAAGCAGTCACTGTAGACCACGATGACACTGTTGGGTTTCCTGCTAGAATACGCCTAGCACGAAACCCAACAGTGCCGTCAAGGACAACAGTCACTGCGGCACAATGTAGCAATACAATACTCAAAGCAGTCACTGTAGACCACGATGACACTGTTGGGTTTCCTGCTAGAATACGCCTAGCACGAAACCCAACAGTGCCGTCAAGGACAACAGTCACTGCGGCACAATACAGAGCAGGGAAATACTCACTAAACGCCTTTTTGGCGGATGCTGTGGCGCTGTCCCAGCCATCCATCAACGCTGCGGCCACCTCATTCCATAGCCGCCGTGTCACCACATTGTCCTTGTACAGCCGGTCACGGCTGTCCCACAACGGCGAACGCTCCTGGACCAGGCTGATGAGCTGCTCATTATCCAGGTAGACGTCTTCATCCCGTTGTGGAACCTAGACAAAACACATTCATTAGAATAATCAAATTTAAATTGACTAAAAAGTTACAAAAAAAGAAACAAAAAAAAGAGTAAAAATAGAAGATAAAAAAAAAAAAAAAAACATTACAAATCATTTGATACTTACATTACGTATAACCACCGGGAATTGGCTTCGCTGCTCCTGCTGTTCGCCCTCACTATTCCCGTCCGCAGATGATGATGACGATGTCTGAAAGTTGAAAAAAACGTAAGAGATTTGGAGAAGCAGCAGATATACTTACCAGATGCACGAAAATAATCACCTCACGGTCTGCTTGCGCCAATTCCTGCCGCGATGGGGAATACTCCGATTCTGAAGACATACTGCATGTAAAAATAATAAAAATCATTAGTACATACATAATTTAAAAGGACAGGCATATAATGTAATATACTCACATTCTTCGCTGATATAATGGGTTCTTGGTTGAATGTCTGCTCTTCAATCTGTCTAGTGTAGTAGTGGCAGAGTTTTGGCAGGCACCTCCTTTATATAGCCTTTTTTTTTTGGACTTTAGAAGATTCTAACTAGGATAAAAAGTGGACACCACCCAAAAAACGCTGCGCTAAAAAAGCGCATACCTGCGCATGCCAGTGCGCACGTATGCGCATCCATAGGCTATAATGGCCATTTTTAGCGCAAAACGTGCGCATACGTGCGCATGCGATTTTTTCAAGGGCCAAAAAATGCAACATGCAGCGTCTGGAAAATACCAACGCACACCCCAAAAAAACGCAGCGCATGAAAATCGCATACATGCGCTTACAAGTGCGCAGGTATGCGCACCCATGTTAAATATAGGGGAAAAAATCGCATGCGCACGTATGCGTTTTTTTCCAGCGCTAAAAAACGCAAATGTGAAACCAGCCTTATTGCGGATTTTGTGCGGATTTGGCCTGCATTTTTACACCTGCGTTTTCCTATAATGGGATGGGTGTAAAAATGCTGCAGAATCCGCACAGAGAATTGACATGCTGCGGAAAAAAAATGCTGTGTTTCGGCACGGATTTTTCCGCAGCATGTGCACAGCAATTTTTTTTCCCCATTGAATAACATTGTACTGTAAATCACTTGCGGATCTGCAGTGGATCCGCAGGGGAAAATCCTCTGTGTGTGCACATACCCTAACAGCAGTGACCAAAGTGCTTTACTCTGACAAGCAGAGATCTAAGAACCACCCAAATACTGGGATCCGGTCTGGAGTCCAAGCTGCAACCTTCATTTTTGGGTTATTGTTTGGTGTAATGTCATTTTTTTTGGGCACTTCTTTTTCCATAATGCTTAACATAATATTTTATGTAACATTATTTGCTGTAATGTATTTTTCTTAAATCCTGATCACTATGATAGGGAGGCTGCACAACATACTCTGACTACACAACATCCTCTGTAGTGTCTGCCCTCCTCCAGTGCCACCCAGCCCCGCTTCCTTATGCAATGGTTTGCAGTAACATATACAGATATACCAACAGTGCAGGAATAACATACTAATTTATAAAGCATTTTAGAATTGTGCACACGTGGCAGATTTGCTAGCAAAACCTGAAATAATCCTGATGCCAACAAAGTGAATGAGAAACCTGAATTGCAGCATCTCAATTCTCTGTGCGTTTTGACCTCTCTCAAATCAGTCAAAAAACGCAGCTGTAAAAGTGCATCAAAATGCACGTTTTTGCAGATGCATTTTTCCTGCCAGGAGATGCAGAAAAGGTGCAGAAATTTCTGCTTCCATTTACTCAACGTATGCAGATAACCTTAAAGGGAACCTGTCACTAGGTTTTTGCTACCCCATCTGAGAGCAGCATGATGTAGGGATAGAGAGCCTGATTCCAGTGATGTGTCACTTACTAGGCTGCTTTTTTAAAATCCCTTTAGTCTCTGCTGCAGATCTTCCAGTTTCCTGAATGCTGAGCTCTGTATAACCCTGCCCACACCACTGATTCACTGTGCAGAGGTAGAAAGCAGGTTTACTAGTTGTTTAGTGATAATCTCCTGATTATAAAACTTTTATCAAAACAGCAGTAAGCAGCCTAGTAAGTGACACATTGCTGGAATCAGAGTTTCTCTCTCTACATTATGCTGCTCTCAGGTTAGTTGGCAAAAAATCTGGTGACAGATTCCTTTTAAAGGTAACCTGTCACCTTCAGAAATGCTCTTTACCTGCAGATGTAGGGTTAATCCACATATAAAGTCATGCATGGCTGACTTACTGGAGAAGAGGCTGCAAAGAGAAAATGATGTTACCTTCTTCTTGCAGCCGCTTGCTTCCAGTCATAGGGGACGGTTAGTCTATGTTCCCACGGTGATGCAGATTTCTTGCACCATTTCCACATGTATGAAGTAACTTGGGTTACTTGTATTTTTTGTATTGTGTTTTGAGTCTTTTTTTTACACGTTATGGCATTTTTTGACGCTACAGTTTTTGTCTGTTTTTGCTGTGGAACTAACCAAATATCAAAAAACAAGACAGACTCCAAAGTGATAAAAATACGTCAGTCACATACTGTAGATCGGGGTCCCCAACCTGAAGCTCGAGTGCCACATGTGGCTCGCGGCTCTCTGCCAGCTTGGTGCATTAGCACCAGGTGTAGCAAACAGCTATTAAGAGTAGATCTCTAGATGGTGACTTTAGTGTAGTGATGGGCAAACCCTAATAGTAAAGTTCGGGGTCCGTACCGAACACCTAGTGTTCGTGCCTGGACCCTGAACACAGACTTCTCTAGGAACTCCGTCTTATTGCTCGGGTTTGGCACCCTGAACATCGGCTGTTTCTCACACTGTGATCTGTGTGACAGTGTCAGAAACACCGGTGGCTTTGTTCAGCTGTAAGTTAGTTACCGGCGGTCAGAGCTGCGGTTCCCACGCTGCCAGATGACAGCATGTGATCCAGTAGCTGTGACCGGCGGTAAAAATGTTTCAGTACTACTCTCATCAGCAAACGCCTGCTCTCACTTTTAGCAGCGAGAGCAGGCGAGGCTGATGAGAATAAATAAAAAATGTTGTAGTACTATCATCAGCAGACGCTTGTCATCGGCAGTAACCTTTTTACTACGGACACACATGCTGTCATCTGACAGCGTAGGAACGACAGCTCTCTGATTGGCGGTAATGATGTTACCGCCGATCAGAGCCCATGTTTGCCACACTGTCACACAGATGTTTGGGCCCCCTATTCATTTGAATGGGGTCAGGGTTTATATTCAAGTTATTATTATGGTATCTTTCGTTACCCCTGTTCATGCTAACTTGTTAGTTTGGTTGGTGTTTTGCGGCACACTACTACTCCCCTCTTCCCTGGGTGCAGGAAGGGTACAGAATGAGGGCGGATTCAGGCGCTAAGGAAGGTACGTACATGGCCCCGAAGTCTTCACCATCAGAAGTAATCCGGGCAAAGGGCGAGCTAGTGTGCCCCTAGTGTTAGGGACAGGGAAGGAGCCCCTGGTCCCGGGACACCTGACAACAGAGTCGTGACACAAACTTTTTTAAAATGATCACCCGACCCCACTGGACCTGAACATCCACGGGTTCGCCCATCACTATTTTTGTGTAGTCATGCACATAAGAGCAGATCTGAAACAGGGTAAGATAGGAAACCCTGGAGCTCGGCATACTGCCTTGGTGAGATTTTAGTGGGAGAAACCTTTGGCGGTCATTATACTGGTAATAGGGGGTCTGTGTTGTGAGTTCATTTTCCCCTTCACCATTGAGGTCTGATGAACTCCCTCTTCTGGTGAAGGAAGGTAGTGAGGCTGATTACCAAGCACCTGGGTATGATGATGATGACTGGGTGACGGGAATTGCTGACTGGATATAAGGCAGCCGACGCCCTTCTGCCTTGCTGGTGATCTCTCTGAGGGATTCTAGGAGACCAGTCTGATTCCTGCTCCTCAAAAGCTAAGTTTTCTGCACTGCTTTTTGCATTTGTGTTTTGTTTTGTTTTGCCTTGTTTTTTTAAATTTCTGCTATTCCCTGCTGGGGTGAGTTGAATTCCTTTTTGCTCTGTCTTCAGAAAATACCTGAATGCTGATATAGTCTTTTTGAAGCCTAGCGTCTTCAGGGCCTTTTTCCCTATCAGCCTGTTGGCCCTTGTTTTGATAGGGTTTTTGGCGGATTGCAGACAGCAGCTTTCCTATCCTGTCCTATTTAGTTAGCTTGGGCCCCATCATTTGCTCAGCCTATCTTTCTATCTGTGTGAGTGTTTTTTCATCTTGCTTCACCGTCATTATATGTTGAGGGCTGCCTATTGCTTTGGGGTCTGCTCTGGGGCAGTTTAGATTTCCCTTTCTGTCTTTAGGCTATGTAGTTCTCCGGCTGTGATCGAGGGGTCTAGGGCACCGTAGGAACCCCCCACGGCTACTGCTAGTTGTTGTTGATAGGTTCAGGGGTCTGCAATCCGATAGCTGCCAACTTCTCTGGTTTTCTGGACTTAGCTAGTATTTCTGTTTTTGCCTCCCACGGTGACTCTTTCATAACAGAATAGGGTCAGAGCAGAGCCCTTCCTCAAGTTTTAAGCTCATGGCCGGAGTCCGGCCTCCGAGGTTGTATGGAAACTGATGTTCCTGCAGCAGAAACCGGAGGAATAGAAGCTGTCACCACTTTATTCCCATTTAACATTCGGGGCACAATAGCAATGTGTGTGAGCCGGTACCTGAGAGTAGGAAGTGTTATTCGTCGGGTTCCTGTCGCTGCACAGTGGGAATCCCGTGCATTGCTTCCGGCGGTCTCCTAGAATCCCTGAGAGATCACCAGCAAGGCAGAAGGGCATCGGCTGCCTTATATCCAGTCAGCAATTCCCGTCACCCAGTCATCATCATCATACCCAGGTGCTTGGTAATCAGCCTCACTACCTTCCTTCACCAGAAGAGGGAATTCATCAGACCTCAATGGTGAAGGGGAAAATGAACTCACAACAGGTCTGGGTGTCTCTACTGTGAGTGGGGCAGGAGCTGGATGTGGCTTGCAACCATCTCTCACAGCTGAATGTGGCTCCCAAGGTCAGACTGGTTGGGGACCACTGCTGTAGACACTGTGAGCTGAGAAAGGCTAAGTTCCAATGACGCATATTTGGTGAGATTGTGATGTTGCAGATTTTCTGTAGCATTTTTGCTTCTATAAGTTAAATTAGCTTACTACTTTTTTTTTACATTGTGTTTTTAGCAAGTTTTCAATTATACGGTTTAAATTTCTTTTGGGCATGTCATGTTTTAAATAAATAGGATTTGATTTTGACACTTTATAGTATTTAGCTTGGACAAAACTTTATTGATATAGTCATGTATGGATTACTTGTGTTTTTTTTTTTTCTGCTGATTTCCCATAATCCGATTCTATGGAAAAAATCTGCACATAAAACTCAGCTTACGCACAATTGAAATGTTGAGAATTTTAAACTTAAACACGTACCGCAGGACAGTTTATGCTGTGTAAAACAAAAAAAAAGATAACCTACAGAATTTTGCCAAAGCTACTGAGCCACGGGTAAATCAAGTATATTGGTTGTAGTGCAGGTCCAAGGGCTACCATTAGGCTGCAGGACCAATGGCTAACATTAGGCTGCAGGACCAACGGCTACCACTAGGCTGCAGGACCAACGGCTACCACTAGGCTGCAGGACCAACGGCTACCACTAGGCTGCAGGACCAACGGCTACCACTAGGTTGCAGGACCAATGGCTAACACTAGGCTGTAGACGAGGCAACTAACACTAGTCTGTATGTCGGGCAGCTATCACTAGGCTTCAGGCAAGGTAGCTAACAGAAGGCCGTTGGCCAGGTACCGGACACAGTGCCGCAGCCCAACATCATCCATGAAACTGTAGACCAAACATGGAGGAGCAGGTACTGAAGGCATAAAATCTAGTTTTCCCCCAATTCCACTGCCCAACTGGGCCAATGTACTCACTGGGATTCTTACTTATGTATGAACAGCATTAGTAGCAGAATATCTATTGTACATTAGATTGTCAGCTCCGAGGAGCAGGGTATTTGTCTTTGCTGTATATCTGTATGTAATTATAATATCAGGGTCAGCTCTGCTGAGCTTACAACCACATATAGATATACAATATGCAGCAGGACACACGTGATTCAGAATGATATACAATCAATTTAACTGGGGTCAGGATGGAATCCCCCTCCATCCCCCTGACGCAGAACTCTCGGAGGGAATTTCTTCCATTGCCTCTGAGTCCAGTGGCCTTCGGCTTGTTGCCAGTGACCGCATTTAGTTCTGTGGTCTCCACCGGCTGGACTTGAGAGTCATTGCGATTATTATTAAACTTTGTAAAGGGCCGGTAATATTTTCATTACAATGTTGCTTATTGCTATTCTAATTTAAAAAATACATTAACATACTGTGATGTGCAATTGGTTTCTGAATTTCTCCTTAGACTAGGACATTGATGGGAGAGATCAGTAATGCCCTCAATATTCCAAAACTAGAACCAGGAATTATAGATGTGTCCATACACAGAGAGGAGATCACATGTAATATCGTTCTATTGACTGATGTCGTAAAGTCCGATCCCGTCCCATGTTACATTCCAAGTGTTCTGGGGTTCAGGCTCTGTGATGGGGACATTTACATTGCATTTGCCCTACACATATACTACCTGAAAGAAGACTGATCACTTGGCCACTACCGTAATTCTTTCCTTGTCCTGACTGCAAACAGCTACATACATACATCATGTACGCAACAGACACCCTGCATCATGGAGTACTGCTCCAGACCACCAGGTGGCACACACAATTATAATTCCAAGTGGATTTAGACAAGGGTACCGTCTTTTTTAAGAGAACAATAAACTTGCAATGTACAGCAGCAGCAATGCAGTAACACCACATTCATATTTTCTGGAACCAGGGCTTTGCAAACTTTTTCTTCTGGCTTTCCATCAAACAAATCAAGAAAATGATCAGGTCTTACCAGACCGAAAAATATGATGTCTAGATGTCATTATCTATGGTGATTGTCTAAAATAAAATGAAAAATATCTTAACATTTTTCTTTTTATAAACTTTGAACCCAGTGTAATAATAAAATCTACATAGACGGCCATCTTGCCAATGTCAGCA
The DNA here is from genome assembly GCF_039654945.1 of Dendrobates tinctorius. Lineage (NCBI taxonomy): Eukaryota > Metazoa > Chordata > Amphibia > Anura > Dendrobatidae > Dendrobates > Dendrobates tinctorius. The sequence continues at coordinate 41,894,382 of NW_027361697.1, forward strand.
GAACTTGTCAACATCGTCCAACAGTTTAATGTGTATGGGAGCCCCCGACTCTCCCCTGACAGTTGATGTCGGGTAGAATAGGTTCCAGCATGTTAGATTTTGGACTGCCAACTAGTGATGAGCGAACGTGTTCGGATAAGGTGTTATCTGAGCATGCTCATGCGCCAATGAGTGTCTATGGCGTGCTCGAAAAATATGTTTGAGTCCCCGCGGCTGCATGTCTCGTGGCTGATGGACAGACACAACACATGCTGGGGTATCCTAACAAACAGGCAATCCCTGCATGTGTTGTGACTGTTGAACATCCGCAAGACATGCAGCCGCAGGGACTCAAACATATTTTTCGAGCACCCCAGAAGGCACTCAGCCCCAAGAGCATGCTCAGATAACACCTTATCCAAGCACGTTGCCCATCACTACTTCCAACCCTTTTGTTCTTGGTGAGATTAGCCGTTGCTAGAGGAGCCTGGCTGTGGCTCGCTCACAGGAGCGCGTATCCTGGGTCCTCTAAGTATGGAGGAGTTAGGAGGGATAGCTGCCAATAGAACGATTGGCCGGACCATCATTCCAGCTTCTGCTATCTGTTGTGTTTTGGGTGTGTGGCTTCAGGGCCAGGTGCCACCGCACTCACTAAATTTTTTCTCCTGGTTGTGCGGCTTTTGGGAAGTGGTTAAATTACATGAAAATAAATTTAAAAAAACAAACAAAAAACAGGAAGCTGCATACCTCCTGTAAGCAAGTGCACAACTACATGGAAAAGGTCATGCAAAGTTATGAAGAATATAAATAATGATGATAAAAGGGAAGCAAGTGTTGTGAAGTCCCCATATAACATCTACAAAGTGCGTAAAAGACGATTTTACCATCAAAACAAACCACTATGCATTATGATATCCTCATAAACAATGACTGCGCAATATATAACAGCTGTGTGACCAGATGGACTGTAGGGAAGAAAGAGTGCCGAGTGATGGACAGAAGTCACACGACAGCCAATAGAACCTCACAGCTAATTATTAACTCTGCTACCTCAACTACCAATATACAGTACGCACAAACCTACAAGTGTATGGAAATTGTAGACCACCAAGCATAAAAACTTTATATTTATTAAATATTTCAAATACATAAAGAAAAATTACTAGAAACAAAGTAATGCAAAGAAAGAGGGCTAGAAAAGGACAAACCTGCCTTTACACATTAGAAAAATACCCCACATATGAGAATAAATCATTGTTAAGGATATAAATACACAATGGTATGAATTTCCATAAAGATCCACATATATGTTCTCAGGATACTGCAACCTCTAACATTAACATACTGTATAAAATAGGAAATAAAAAAGAATGTGCATGTATAATGCTAGATGTTATGGAATATCATATACAGGTGCCTCTCACAAAATTAGAATATCATCAAAAAGTTAATTTCAGTTCTTCAATACATAAAGTGAAAATCACATATTAGATAGAGCAGGGGTGGGCAATTAATTTTCCCGAGGGGCCACATGCGAGACCGTGACTGTTGTGGAGGGCAGAACCAATAGGCCAAAATTAATTCTACTCAATATTAATTTATTAATATTAATTGTATTACTTAATATTGAGCAGAATTAAGTATGCTGAAACCCCCTATATATCTTTGCACCCATGTACAGCCCCTTCTGTATATCGTATGAACCCCCCACAGCCCCTTATATACAGCATGATTCATACAGCCTCCCCATATACAGCATGAGCCTCGCACAGCCTCTCCATATACAGCATGAGGCCCACATAGCCTCCCCATATATTGCATGATCCCCACACAGCCTCCCCCTATATTACATGAGCTCCACACAGCCTCCCTATATATACTGCATGAGCCCCACACAGCCTTCCCATATACTGCATGAGCCCCACACAGCCTTCCCATATACTGCATGAGCCCCACACAGCCTCCCTATATATACTGCGTGAGCCCCACACAGCCTTCCCATATACTGCATGAGCCCCACACAGCCTTCCCATATACTGCATGAGCCCCACACATCCTCCCTATATATACTGCATGAGCCCCACACAGCCTTCCCATATACTGCATGAGCCCCACACAGCCTTCCCATATACTGCATGAGCCCCACACATCCTACCTATATATACTGCATGGGCCCCACACAGCCTCCCTATATATTGCATGAGCACCCCACAGCCTTCTCATATACTGCATGAGGCCCCATAGCCTCACTATGTGGAGCATGTCACCCCCATAGCCTCCCCATGTGCAACATGTCACCCCAATAGCATCCCCATGTGCAACATGTTACCCTCATAGCATCCCCATGTTCTGCACAATAGCCCCATAGCCTCCCCATCAGCAGCACATCACCCCCATAGCATCCCCATGTTCTGCATGACAGCCCCATAGCCTCCCCATGCACAGCATGTTACCCCCATAGAATCCCAATGTGCTGCATGTCACCCCCATAGCCTCCCCATGTCACATCCACAACCTGAGTCCTCCATACATCCGTGACCTTGTCTCCCAGTACTTACCTGCACGCAACCTCCGATCCTCACAAAATCTCCTTTTCTACTCCCCTCTTATTTCCTCTTTCCACAATCGCATATAAGATTTCTTCTGCGCATCCCCCCTACCAAACCGCTGCACGACCAGCTCTACCCTCGCCTACTGTATCCTCACCCATCCCTTGTAGATTGTGAGCCCTAGTGGGCAGGGTCCTCGCTCCTCCTGGGCCAGTCATGACTTGTATCGTTTAAGATTACCGTACTTGTATTTATTATGTATACCCCTCCTCACATGTAAAGCGCCATGGAATAAATGGCGCTATAATAATAAGTAATAATAATAATGTCACCCCCATAGAATCCCCATGTACTGCATGTCACCCCCATAGAATCCCCATGTACTGTCTGTCACCTCCATAGAATTCCCATGTGCTGTCTGTCACCCCCATATTATCCCCATGTGCTGTCACCCCCCATAGAATCCCCATCATGTGCTGCATGTCACCCCCATAGAATCCCCATGTACTATCTGTCACCCCCATAGAATCCCCTTGTGCTGCATGTCACCCCCATAGAATCTCCATGTGCTGTATGTCACCCCCATAGAATCCCCATGTAACGTCTGTGACCTCCATAGAATCCCCATGTGCTGTCACCCCCATGTGCCGCATGTCACCCCCATAGAATCCCCATGTTCATACACATGAAAAAAAAGAACACCACATACTCACCTCAGTCCCGTTCCCTGGCGCTCTTCTCCCTGCCTCCAGATGAATAACAAATAGTAACTTAGCACTCAACTTGAATGATCCTTTTTGAAAGAAAATTTTATTTTGTGCAGTCTCAGAAACGTTTCGTCCCACAACAGGCCTTCATCGGTCTGCCGACTGATGTCACAGTGTGGTGACTAAATGCAAGTCCAAAATTTTGTATATATTGATTCCTGCTATCAAGGTTGGTGCAGGTGTGCACTGTGCACTCACTTGATACTGTTTGCGTATGGGCTGGTAAACTAGCCAGACTCAATATATATTGATTTTGGTGCGGTATCTAACTCCTTGGATTCAAATTAGGATGATGCACATTGTGAGATGCTTGGCCATGGAAGACAGGCGTTTGATATGAAAAACTAAGTGCTCTTGAACCATAGGTCCATCCAGGACTGTAGCTGAGAGGGAGCACAAGATAAGTGGTGTAATCAATGTAGTGGTATCCCCTAAAGCTTGTGGATACCGCGTTTTGATCTACATACCCCAACCGACCTCCACAAGCTTTAGGGGATACCACTACATTGATTACACCGCTTATCTTGTGCTCCCTCTCAGCTACAGTCCTGGATGGACCTATGGTTCAAGAGCACTTAGTTTTTCATATCAAACGCCTGTCTTCCATGGCCAAGCATCTCATAATGTGCATCACCCTAATTTGAATCCAAGGAGTTAGATACCGCACCAAAATCAATATATATTGAGTCTGGCTAGTTTACCAGCCCATACGCAAACAGTATCAAGTGAGTGCACAGTGCACACCTGCACCAACCTTGATAGCAGGAATCAATATATACAAAATTTTGGACTTGCATTTAGTCACCACACTGTGACATCAGTCGGCAGACCGATGAAGGCCTGTTGTGGGCCAAAACGTTTCTGAGACTGCACAAAATAAAATATTCTTTCAAAAAGGATCATTCAAGTTGAGTGCCAAGTTACTATTTGTTATTTATTTGGGTCTGGGTAACCTACTTGTGCACCCTGCGGTAGTGCCACGCTATACATATCACAGCTTCTCCCTGCCTCCGGCGCGCTGACTCTCCGGCGGTACACAGCTGACGCGATGAGATGACGTCATTGCGTCAGCTGTTTCACAGGCTAATTGATGGAGGAAGTGGCCGGAGGCCCATCCTCCACCAATGCTGACTGCGCCTAGGGAGAAAATGGAGAGAGCCAGCTGCAGGCACGGTGCGGTCCGCGGACCTCTGTTTTCCAGCCCCACAGCTGTCTCGGTCCGCGGACCGGACTGAGACAGCCAGAGGGCTGGATTTGGGCCGCACATTGTCCAGGTCTGAGATAGAGTCATTACAGAGTGATCTATTTCATGTGTTTATTTCTGTTAATGTTGATTATTATGGCTTACAGCCAATGAAAACCCAAATTATCTCAGTAAATTACAGTACTTTATAACACCAGCTTTTAAAAATTATTCTAAAATTCGAAATGTTGGCCTACTGAAATGTATGTTCAGTAAATGCACTCAATACTTGGTCGGGACTCCTTTGGCATCAATTATTGCATCAATGCTACTTGGCATGGAGGCGATCAGCCTGTGTCACTGCTGAGGTGTTATGGAAGCCCAGGTTGCTTTGATAGCAGCCTTCAGCTCGTCTGCATTGTTGGGTCTGGTGTCTCTCATACTCCACTTGACACTACCCCGTAGATTCTCTATGAGGTTAAGGTCAGGTGAATTTGCAGGCCAATCAAGCACAGTCATACTTGTCCTGCCCATTCTGTGCAGCAAGATATTTTAAGTGCTGTTCCAGCTATCGCCAGTAGGTGTCATAGTTTCCCTTCTCTTTCTTATTCATATGTTTGGAATCTTCTGTTTTCCTAAATGGTTAACTGTTCAGAACCGCCCTTCTTCCTTCCCTGGTCAACAACATGTAACCATTTTCAGCCAGTCTTCTGAGTAGCTCACATGAGCTCAGCTCCCTGCAAAACTACTGCTTATAACAAGTGGATTCTGGTACGGTTAATGCAATTATGTGTTATGCATCTGTGTTAGCAGCCATAATGCAGCCCCTCATGATGTTTGCAATGCATGTTCAGCTTCTGTAATGCTATTTCACTGCATGTTAGGTATATATGCATCCTCTGCATATGCATCCTCTTGTCACTGAGTGCAAAGCTGGCAGCCATTAGTTATTTTAGTTATCTTTCTCTTTTACTGTTGTGTATGTTATATTGCTCAGCTTTGATATAATGCATGATAACAGCATCCCGTATCATTGCTACTGTTGTGATAGTACTTTGTTTTGCTGTGATTACCTGCCAGTATTTGTGTATTGTATATCATCTACCCGTACTGACATGCTGCATTATGTTTCTTATAGTTTTTACCTGAATCATCCATAACTGTGTTCAACAATCTCTGATATAATCTACAACTTTGTACAACAACTAGTGTTGAGCATTCCGATACCGCAAGTATCGGGTATCGGCCGATACTTGCTGTATCGGAATTCCGATACCGACTTCCGATATTTTTTCAATATCGGAAGTCGGCATCGGAATCGGAAGTTCAAAGTTGATTGACAGCCGAAATGACGTCATCATGATGCGCGGTGTGTGCGCATCATGATGCGCCGTCATTTCGGGCCTTCCGGGGGTCTCTGCCGGCCTGCCGGGGGGCTGTGTGGACTGCCCGGGGTCTGTACCGGCCTGCCGGGGGGCTGTGCCGGCCTGCCGGTGGTCTGTGCACCCTGTGGGGGTCTGTACCGGCCTGCCGGGGGGCTGTGCTGGCCTGCCGGGGGGCTGTGCCGGCCTGCCGGGGGGCTGTGCTGATGTCCGGGGGTCTGTGCAAGCATCGTCCGATGGGACTACAAGTCCCATCTGGCGATGCCTGCTACCATGACAGTGATTGACACATTAGCCAATGATGGGACAGTAGTAGTCCCATCATCCGGCTAATGTGTTAAATGTTAAAAAAAAAAAAAAAAAAATACTACATACATACTACATACATACTACATGCATGCTACATACATACTACATGCTACATACATACCACATATATACTACATGCATGCTACATACATACTACATGCTACATACATACTACATATATACTACATGCATGCTACATACATACTACATGCTACATACATACTACATATATACTACATGCATGCTACATACATACTGCATGCTACATACATACTACATACATACTACATACATACTACATGCATGCTACATGCTACATACATAACACATATATACTACATGCATGCTACATACATACTACATGCTACATACATACCCCATACATACTACATACATACTACATACTACATGCATGCTACATACATACTACACGCTACATACATACTACATATATACTACATGCATGCTACATACATACTACATGCTACATACATACCACATACATACTACATACATACTACATGCATGCTACATACATACTACATGCTACATACATACTACATATATACTACATGCATGCTACATACATACTACATGCTACATACATACTACATGCATGCTACATACATACTGCATGCTACATACATACCACATACATACTACATACATACTACATACATACTACATGCATGCTACATGCTACATACATAACACATATATACTACATGCATGCTACATACATACTACATGCTACATACATACCACATACATACTACATACATACTACATACATACTACATCCATGCTACATACATACTACATGCTACATACATACTACATATATACTACATGCATGCTACATACATACTACATGCTACATACATACCACATACATACTACATACATACTACATGCATGCTACATACATACTACATACATACTACATGCTACATACATACCACATATATACTACATACATACTACATGCATGCTACATACATACTGCATGCTACATACATACTACATGCTACATACATACCACATATATACTACATACATACTACATTCATGCTACATACATACTACATGCTACATACATACCACATACATACTACATACATACTACATGCATGCTACATACATACTACATGCTACATACATACTACATATATACTACATGCATGCTATATACATACTGCATGCTACATACATACTACATACATACTACATACATACTACATGCATGCTACATACATACTGCATGCTACATACATACTACATATATACTACATGCATGCTACATACATACTGCATGCTACATACATACTACATGCATGCTACATACATACTACATACATACTACATGCTACATACATACCACATATATACTACATACATACTACATGCATGCTACATACATACTACATGCTACATACATACTACATATATACTACATGCATGCTACATACATACTACATGCTACATACATACCACATACATACTACATACATACTACATGCATGCTACATACATACTACATGCTACATACATACTACATATATACTACATGCATGCTACATACATACTGCATGCTACATACATACTACATACATACTACATACATAATACATGCTACATACATACCACATATATACTACATACATACTACATGCATGCTACATACATACTACATTCTACATACATACCACATATATACTACATACATACTACATGCATGCTACATACAATACATACATAGACATACAGTACATATAACATAGAGTAACATACTTACCAATACTTGTCACATTGTTCCCCGAAGCCATTGTCTTTTACGGAATAAATATTAACATAACAAACCACAAAAATACTCACCCACGATCCGAAGCAGTCCACGAGTGTGTCCCACGACGATCTTGGGTAGAGAACTGCAGCATCAGCTGATGCTGCCGTTCTCTACGGGCTGCAGGAATCCAATGACGGAAGGTAGGTATCCTTCCGCACTGTATTCCTCCTCCACTTAAAAAAAAAAAGTCCCTAGTCTCACTTTATGCCATTGCTGCGTGGGAAATTCCCACACAGCAATGGCATAAAGTGAGACTAGGGACTTTTTTTTTTTAAGTGGCGGAGGAATACAGTGCGGAAGGATACCTACCTTCCGTCATTGGATTCCTGCAGCCCGTAGAGAACGGCAGCATCAGCTGATGCTGCAGTTCTCTACCCAAGATCGTCGTGGGACACACTCGTGGACTGCTTCGGATCGTGGGTGAGTATTTTTGTGGTTTGTTATGTTAATATTTATTCTGTAAAAGACAATGGCTTCGGGGAACAATGTGACAAGTATTGGTAAGTATGTTACTCTATGTTATATGTATTGTATGTCTATGAATGTATTGTATGAATGTATTGTATGTAGCATGTATGTAGTATGTATGTAGTATATATGTGGTATGTATGTAGCATGTAGTATGTATGTAGTATGTATGTAGCATGCATGTAGCATGCAGTATGTATGTAGCATGCATGTAGTATATATGTATGTAGCATGTAGTATGTATGTAGCATGCATGTAGTATGTATGTAGTATGTATGTAGTATGTATGTGGTATGTATGTAGCATGCAGTATGTATGTAGCATGCATGTAGTATATATGTAGTATGTATGTAGCATGTAGTATGTATGTAGCATGCATGTAGTATGTATGTAGTATGTATGTGGTATGTATGTAGCATGCAGTATGTATGTAGCATGCATGTAGTATATATGTAGTATGTATGTAGCATGTAGCATGCATGTAGCATGCATGTAGTATGTATGTAGTATGTATGTGGTATGTATGTAGCATGCATGTAGTATGTATGTAGTATATATGTGGTATGTATGTAGCATGTAGTATGTATGTAGTATGCAGTATGTATGTAGCATGCATGTAGTATATATGTAGTATGTATGTAGCATGCATGTAGTATATATGTAGTATGTATGTAGCATGTAGTATATATGTAGTATGCATGTAGTATATATGTAGTATGTATGTTGCATGTAGTATATATGTAGTATGAATGTAGCATGTATGTAGTATGAATGTAGTATGTATGTAGTATGCATGTTGCATGTAGTATATATGTAGTATGAATGTAGCATGTATGTAGTATGTATGTAGCATGCATGTAGTATATATGTAGTATGTATGTAGCATATATGTAGTATGTATGTAGCATGTAGAATATATGTAGTATGCATGTTGCATGCATGTAGTATATATGTAGTATGCATGTTGCATGCATGTAGTATATATGTAGTATGTATGTTGCATGTAGTATATATGTAGTATGAATGTAGCATGTATGTAGTGTGTAGTATGAATGTAGCATGTATGTAGTATGCATGTTGTATGTATGTAGCATGTAATTTTTTTTTTTTTTGTACATTCAACACATTAGCCGGATGATGGGACTACTACTGTCCCATCATTGGCTAATGTGTCAATCACTGTCATGGTAGCAGGCATCGCCCGATGGGACTTGTAGTCCCATCGGACGATGCCTGCACAGACCCCCGAAGCCTGCACAGACCACCGGCAGGCCGGCACAGCCCCCCGGAGCCTGCACAGACCACCGGCAGGCCTGCACAGCCCCCCGGAGCCTGCACAGCCCCCCGGCAGGCCGGCACAGCCCCCCGGCAGGCCGGCACAGCCCACCGGAGCCTGCACAGACCACCGGCAGGCCGGCACAGCCCCCCGGCAGGCCGGCACAGACCCCCTGGCAGGCCGGCACAGCCCCCCTGGCAGGCCGGCACAGCCCCCCGAAAGGCCGGCACAGCCCCCCGAAAGGCCCGTACAGACCCCAGAGAGGCTGTACAAGGCAAAAACAGGGTTTTTCTTATTCCGATACCGGAAGTCCCATAGACTTGAATGGGACTTCCGGTATCGGAATCGGCGATACCGATACTTTTTTTTAAGATCGGCCGATCCATTCCGATCCGATACTTTGAAGTATCGGACGGTATCGCTCAACTCTAACAACAACCCCTGATCTCATCCACTACTGTGTTCTACTATACCATCTGTTATCTCCCATTGTTGTCCATATCATCCCAATAAATATAGACTTAAGAACCCATACAGTCTTGTTTCTGGGAGTGGATGAAAGGTTAAGCCGTATGCTGGAATCCACGCAGCGTCATACGTGGAAGAAGGCAAAACAATACTGTTGCGTTTAACCCCTTCATGACCCAGCCTATTTTGACCTTAGGGGAAGGTGACATCCAAAAAAATTTTTTTCAGCATTTGAAAAAATGTAAAGAATTAATGTTTACATTTTCTTAAAAAATATTATCTTTTGTTTTTAATTTTGTAAAATAGGAAAAATAATTTTAAAAAGTTCGGCATTTCCACTTGTTAACACTAGGGGGAGCAGCTACTGAAGTTTGGCACAAAAACCTAGTGCAACTAGCTCACATTACTGCACTGGAGTAAATATGGGCAGAGTCTGCTGACATGGGTGTGGTGTCACTCCTCTCCTCCCCTTCTGGGTGTTTGCTAAGGGAAAAGAGAGGATGACATCTAGGAACACAGTGAGCAGCCATTTTGATGGGGCCTGCAAAGTTACTGACTGTCTTTTCATGTAAAGTCTGGATCAGAACAGGTCACCAACCAGCAGAAATGTTTCCTGGATTTCTGTCGAGCAGACAGACGGTCCATCCATGTGTATAAAACACAGCGCTCTATGTACATTCCCTGGCACCAATCAGGGTGTCCCCCATAGACCAGCACACTGCTCTCCTGAAATACTCTGTGCTGCTGTCGCCCTGCTCCTTCCTCCATACATCAGGCCCCTGTCGCCTCACTTTCACACATCGCCAGGACAGGATCTGAGGAGAGGAATGGGGTCTTCGGTCACTGAGGATGGCAGGCAGCAAGGATTCTGGGAGCAGGGAGACAGCAGCACAGAGTATTTCAGGAGAGCAGTATCACACGGGATAGGATTAAGGGCCTGTCACACTAAGAGATATCGCTATAACTTGTGACATTATAGCGATATTGCTAGCGATATCTCTGTGTCTGATACTTACCTCTGACCGGCTCCCCCGCTGATTATCGCTGATCACGCAAGAACGTTCAGGACTGCTTCTCGTCGTCAGCTTCCTGCGGCGCTTCCTGCTGTAACGACAAGCGACGCGTGGAGCCGGGCGGGAGGACGCAGGATCGCCTCGTCTGACAGGTAAGTAGCGACCCCCCGTCCCCTGCGATGTCGCTGGTGAGATCTGCCTGTGTGGCAGCTCACTAGCGACCACTTAGCGATGTACCAGCGATCCTGACCGCGTCATATCGCTGGTCGGGATCGCTGGTACATCGCTAAGGCTAGTTTCACACTAGTGCTTTTGAGCGCAGCGACGGCCTGCGCACGGCCGCCGCTAAGCCACGCCCCCGTCACACCTCCGCCGGTAGCTCCGCCTACCGGCGCATGACGCTGCATGCGTCCTGCGTCCCCTATCTTTATCACTGGGGGCGCAGGCCGTGCGCAGTATGTGTTTGGCGGCGCATGCGTCCTTTTGACGGTGCGCTGACCTGCGCCAAACGCAACCTGCTGCAGTTTGGTTGCGCCGGCGCACCGTCAAAAAGGCGCATGCGCCGCCAAACGCATACTGCGCACGGCCTGCGCCCCCAGTGATAAAGATAGGGGACGCAGGACGCATGCAGCGTCATGCGCCGGTAGGCGGAGCTACTGGAGGAGGCGTGACAGGGGGCAGGGCTTAGCGGCGGCCGTGCTCAGGCCGTCGCTGCGCTCAAAAGCGCTAGTGTGAAACTAGCCTAAGTGTGACAGTACCTTCAGATACACAGCTCAGCAGTCAGTATCACACAGGAGGATTAGATACACAGCTCAGCAGACAGTATCACACAGGAGAGGATTAGATACACGGCTCAGCAGACAGTATCACACAGGAGAGGATTAGATACACGGCTCAGCACACAGTACCACACAGGAGAGGATTAGATACACGGCTCAGCACACAGTATCACACAGGATAGGATTAGATACACGGCTCAGCAGACAGTATCACACAGGATAGGATTAGATACACGGCTCAGCAGACAGTATCACACAGGAGAGGATTAGATACACAGCTCAGCACACAGTACCACACAGGAGAGGATTAGATACACGGCTCAGCAGACAGTATCACACAGGATAGGATTAGATACACGGCTCAGCAGACAGTATCACACAGGAGAGGATTAGATACACGGCTCAGCAGTCAGTATCACACAGGAGAGGATTAGATACACGGCTCAGCAGACAGTATCACACAGGAGAGGATTAGATACACGGCTCAGCAGACAGTATCACACAGGAGAGGATTAGATACACGGCTCAGCAGACAGTATCACACAGGAGAGAATTAGATACACGGCTCAGCAGACAGTATCACACAGGAGAGGATTAGATACACAGCTCAGCAGACAGTATCACACAGGAGAGGATTAGATACACAGCTCAGCAGACAGTATCACACAGGAGAGGATTAGATACACGGCTCAGCAGACAGTATCACACAGGATAGGATTAGATACACGGCTCAGCAGTCAGTATCACACAGGATAGGATTAGATACACAGCTCAGCAGACAGTATCACAGGAGAGGATTAGATACATAGCTCAGCAGTCAGTATCACACAGGAGAGGATTAGATACATGACTCAGCAGACAGTATCACACAGGATAGAATTAGATACATGGCTCAGCAGACAGTATCACACAGGATAGGATTAGATACACGGCTCAGCAGTCAGTATCACACAGGATAGGATTAGATACACAGCTCAGCAGACAGTATCACAGGAGAGGATTAGATACATAGCTCAGCAGTCAGTATCACACAGGAGAGGATTAGATACACGGCTCAGCAGTCAGCATCACAGGAGAGGATTAGATACACAGCTCACCAGACAGTATCACACAGGAGAGGATTAGATACAAAGCTCAGCAGTCAGTATCACAGGGAGAGGATTAGATGTCCAGCAGATTGCCAAGTGTTTTGAAACAGCAGGGAGCAGCTCCTTCTATGTTTTGCAGGGGCAGCAGCTGGTCGGGTGATTTGGAAAGAGCAGCTTGGTCTCCAGCAGCTCCTCCTGGTTCCTCTCTTACAGATGGTATGTGCAGAGTGAACATCCAAGCCGTTATGCTGGAACAGTACAGCATCCAGGGCTTGCAATAGAGTTTAACTGGAGCTAACAGGAAAGCACTGGGCTCTAATAAGATGGCGCCTGGCCACACCTACAGCTGTGAATTGAGCTGCTCACAGAGGCGTGCCCAGTTCCCTCCTGATGCAGCTGCAATGATAGAGATAGGGGTCGGGAGCTGACCGTTATGTCTTATGTCCAGGGACTGCCGTAAATGAGCATGGAAAGTGTCGTTCAGCAGCCAGAGAGGTAAGATGGCAGCCCCCAGTGGCTGCATTACTACAGAAAAAAAAAAAAAATCCATACACACCACTGAGTCAAGCTTAGGGGACAATATCTTTTTAAACTATTATCTTTTTTACATTCAATTATGAAAAAACACGGCACCTTCCCTTTAAGGACCTGGCCATTTTTTGCAATTCTGACCAATGTCCCTTTATGAGGTAATAACTCAGGAACGCTTCAACGCATCCTAGCCATTCAGAGTTTGTTTTTTCGTGACATATTGGGCTTCATGTTAGTGGTAAATTTAGGTCGTTCATTTTTGCGTTTATTTGTGAAAAAAATTGAAATTTGGTGAAAATTTTGCAATTTTAAAATTTTGAATTTTTATTCTGTTAAACCAGAGAGATATGTGACACAAAATAGTTAATAAATAACATTTCCCACATGTCTACTTTACATCAGCACAATTTTGGAAACATTTTTTTTCGTTAGGAAGTTATAAGGGTTAAAAGTTGACCAGCAATCTCTCATTTTTACAACAAAATTTACAAAACCATTTTTTTTTAGGGACCACCTCACATTTGAAGTCACTTTGAGGGGTCTATATGGCAGAAAATACCCAAAAGTGACACCATTCTAAAAACTGCACCCCTCAAGCTACTCAAAACTACATTCAAGAAGATTATTAACCCTTCAGGTGCTTCACAGGAACTAAAGCAACATGGAATGAAAAAATGGACATTTTAATTTTTCCAACCAAAATTTTCTTTTAGCATCAGTTTTTTCATTTTCACATGGGTAACAGGATAAAATGTATCCTAAAATTTGTTGGGCAATTTCTCCTGAGTACACCGATACCTCATATGTGGTCATAAACCACTGTTTGGGTGCACGGCAGGGCTCAGAAGGCAAGGAGCGCCATTTTACTTTTTGAATGGAAAATATGCTTGAATATTTAGCGGTTGCCATGTCGCGTTTGGAGAGCACCTGTGTGCCTAAACATTGGAGCTCCCCCACAAGTGACTCCATTTTGGAAACTAGACCCTCCAAGGAACTTATCTAGATGCATAGTGAGCACTTTGAACCCCCAGGTGCTTCACAAATTGATCCGTAAACAAAAATTTTATTTAGCCTCAGTTTTTTCATTTTCACATGGGCAACAGGATAAAATGGATCCTAAAATTTGTTGGGCAATTTCTCCTGAGTACATCGATACCTCATATGTGGTCATAAACCACTGTTTGGGCGCACGGCAGGGCCCGGAAGGGAAGGAGCGCCATGTGACTTTTAGATTGGAAAATTAGCTCCAATCGTTAGCGGACACCATGTCGCATTTGGAGAGCCCCTGTGTGCCATTGGAGCTCCCCCAAAAGTGACCCCATTTTGGAAACTAGACCCCCGAAGGAACTTATCTAGATGTGTGGTGAGCACTTTGAACCCCCAAGTGCTTCACAGAAGTATATAACGCATAGCAGTGAAAATAAAAATCATTTTTTTTTTGCTCAAAAATGATTTTTTAGCCCGCTATTTTTTTATCTTCACAAGGCTAAGGCTGGTTTCACATTAGCGCTTTTTAAGCGCACGCACGGCCGGGGTAGCTCCGCCCCTGAGCCGGCACTCTGCCCGGCGTGCCCGCCCCTTGCTTGTAGCGCCGCCTCCTAGCGCACAGCGGCGCCTGCGATCGGCGCACCCTATCTTTAGCATAGGGTGCGCAGATCGTGCGCAGGCCGTGCGCTAGTTGCGCTTTGACCTGCGCTGCGCACTTTTGACGGTGCGCCGTGCGCGCCAAAATCAAACTTTTCGGATTTTGGCGCGCACGGCGCACCGTCAAAAGTGCGCAGCGCAGGTCAAAGCACAACTAGCGCACGGCCTGCGCACGATCTGCGCACCCTATGCTAAAGATAGGGTGCGCCGATCGCAGGCGCCGCTGTGCGCTAGGAGGCAGCGCTACAAGCAAGGGGCGGGCACGCCGGGCAGAGAGCCGGCTCGGGGGCGGAGCTACCCCCGGCCGTGCGTGCGCTTAAAAAGCGCTAATGTGAAACCAGCCTAACAGGAGAAATTGAACCACAAAAGTTGTTGTGCAATTTGTCCTGAGTACACCGATACCCCATATGTGGGGGGGAACCACTGTTTTGGAGCACGGGAGAGCTCAGAAGGGAAGGAGCGCCATTTTGGAATGCAGACTTTGATGGAATGTTCTGCGGGCGTCATGTTGCGTTTGCAGAGCCCCTGTGTGCCTAAACAGTAGAAACCCCCACAAATGACCCCATTTTGGAAACAAGTACCCCCAAGAAGCTTATCTAGATGTGTAGTGAGCACTCTGAATCCACAAGTGCTTCACAGAAGTTTATAAATGCAGAGCCATGAAAATAAAAAAATATTTTTTTTTCCTCAAAAATGATTTTTTAGCCCGCTATTTTTTATTTTCCCAAGGGTAACAGGTTAAATTGGACCCCAAAAGTTGTTGTCCAGTTTGTCCTGAGTACACTGGTACCCCATATGTGGGGGGAAACCACTGTTTGAGCGCACGGCATGGCTCAGAACGGAAGGAGCGTCATTTGACTTTTTGAATGGAAAATTAGCTCCAATCGTTAGCGGACACCATGTCGTGTTTGCAGAGCCCCTGTGTGCGTAAACTTTGGAGCTCCCCCACAAGTGACCCCATTTTGGAAACTAGACCCCCTAAGGAACTTATCTAGATGCATAGTGAGCACTTTGAACCCCCAGGTGCTACACAGAAGTTTATAACGCAGAGCCGTTAAAATAAAAATATTTTTTTTTCCTCAAAAAATAAATTTTTAGCCTATTTTTTATTTTCACAAGGGTAAAAGGATAAATTGGACCCCAAAAGTTGTTGTCCGGCTTGTCCTGAGTACGCTGGTACCCCATATGTGGGGGGACCACTGTTTGGGCACACGTTGGGGCTCGGAAGGGAAGTAGTGACGTTTTCAAATGCCGACTTGATGGAATGGTCTGTGGGCGTCATGTCACGTTTGGAGAGCCCCTGATGTACCTAAACAGTGCAAACCCCCCACAAATGACCCCATTTTGGAAACTAGATCACCCAAGGAACTAATATAGATGTGTGGTGAGCACTTTGAACCCCCAAGTGCTTCACAGAAGTTTATAACGCAGAGCCGTGAAAATAAAAAAATATTATTTTTTCCTCAAAAAATTATTTTTAGCCCACTATTTTTTATTTTCACAAGGGTAACAGGATAAATTGGACCCCAAAAGTTGTTGTCCAGTTTGTCCTGAGTACGCTGGTACCCCATATGTGGGGGGGGGGGCACTGTTCAGGGACACGTTGGGGCTCGGAATGGAAGTAGTGACGTTTTGAAATGCCGACTTGATGGAATGGTCTGTGGGCGTCATGTTACATTTGCAGAGCCCCTGATGTACCTAAACAGTGGAAACCCCCCACAAGTGACCCCATTTTGGAAACTAGACCCCCCAAGGAACTTATCTAGATGTGTGGTGAGCACGTTGAACCCCCAAATGCTTCACAGAAGTTTATAACGCAGAACCGTGAAAATAAAAAATCATTTTTTTTCCACAAAAATAATTATTTTAGCCCCCATGTTTTTATTTTCCCAAGGGTAACAGGAGAAATTAGACCCCCAAAGTTGTTGAGCAATTTTTCCTGAGTGCCCTGATACCCCATAAGTGGGGGTACACCACTGTTTGGGCACATGTCGGGGCTCGAAATGGAGGGAGCACCGTTTGACTTTTTGAACGCAAAATTGGCTGGAATAAATGGTGGCTCCATGTCGCGTTTGGAGACCCCGTGATGTGCCTAAACAGTGGAAACCCCTCAATTCTATCTCCAGCCCTAACCCCAACACACCCCTAACGAAATCCCAACTCTAACCCTAACCACAAGCCTAACCGTAATCCCAACCCAACCCTAACCCTAATCCCAATTACAACCCTATCCCTAATTCCAACCCTTAGTCCAACCCTAACCCTATTTCTAACCCTAATTCCAACCCTAGCCCTAACCCTAGCCCTAACCCTAATGGAAAAAAAAAAAAAAAAAAATTTGTTTTTTTTATTATTTGTCCCTACCTACTTTTTTTTTATTTTGATCACTATAAAAGTTTATTATAGTGATCAAAATAAATGAATGAATCTGCAGCGTTGCAGATTCGATTCGGCGCACTGCGCATGCACCCGCCATCTTCCAAGATGGCGGCGCCCATGACGCTGGACGGCGTGATACCGGGACGGATAGCGGGAGATCGGAGGCACAAAGGAGGGTGAGAGGGGGTGATCGGAGGGCTGGGGGGGGGGGCGGAGGGAAGGCGGGGGGCAGATTATGACGGCGGCTGCCGATCGGTGCCGTCAGACGGTGGCGGCAGCCGATCGGTGCCGTCAGTCGGTGTAGGGGGGGGTCGGGTCTCGGTGTCCAGCCATGTCCGATGATATTTCAGCATCGGCCATGGCTGGATTGTAATATTTCACCAATTTTCATTGGTGAAATATTACAATCGCTCTGATTGGCAGTTTCACTTTTAACAGCCAATCAGAGCGATCGTAGGCACGTGGGGGCTAAGCCACACCCCCAGGTGTTAACTCTGAAGGGTCCTTTGTGTGCGGGTCGGGTGACCTTTCAGTGACCCAGGTCACCCGACCTGCATGGGGGTAATCAATTCATGACGCCACATAGACGTCATGGGTCGTATTGTCACGACTTTTAATGACGCCTACGTGGCGTCAAAGGTCGTGAAGGGGTTAAACCAGGTGCCAAGTTCTGCTGAAGAATGAAATTTCCATCTCCAAAAAGCTTGTCGGCAGAGGGAAGAATGAAGTGCTCTAAAATTTCCTGGTAGATGGCTGAGCTGACTTTGGTCTTGATAAAACACAGTGGACCTACACCAGCAGATGACATGGCTCCCCAAACCATCACGGATTGCGGAAACTTCAAACTGGGAGGAAACCAGAGGACCCACAGAAACACATGGAATACATACTGTATATTTCAGTGGCAAAAGTATTGGGATCCACATCGTAGTCACTGAACTTAGGTTTTTCATTGAGTCTCATCGCCCTCGATTTATAAAATCCCAGCTCTTCGGCATACTGTCTGCCTTTACTAACATTTGTGAAAGAATATAGCCACCGGTGTAACAAGTCAGTACATTAAATTTCTTCCTTCCTAAATGTTTTAATAAGTTAGTGGTATTATGAAGAAGTGGAAGGAATATCAGCAACTCAGCCACAACATGAGAACAAGTAAAGTTACAGATCAGGGTCAGTGAGGGTATAAAAGTCACCAACGCTCTGCTGATTCCATAACTGGAGAGTCCAGAACTTCCTTGGCATTAACATCAAGACAAAGTGTGCAGAAGATGCTTCCATGGCAGAGCAGCGGCATAAAGCCTTACACCACCAAGCACAATGCCATGCATCAGATGAAGCGGTGTAAAGCTGTCACCTCTGGAGCAGTGGAAACATGTTCTGCGGAGTGACAGATCACACTTCTGACAGATGGTGGCTTTGTGTACTGCAGAACCTTACCTACCTGACTGCAATGTCCCAGCTGAAAGATTTGATGGAGGAGGGATATTATGAGGTTAGCAGGGGTTGTCCTAATCTCATTATTTGCAGTGAAGAGAAATCTTAATTCTTCAGCATACAATGCATTTTAGAGAGAGAGATAGAAGCCGCCTTTATTACACTACTCTCCTTCATGGCCTGGCAGTCTTTATGTGAAGCTGTACAATATCTATATGCTCTGACATAGGAAAATATTTCCCTCTGTCCCTGTGTCCGTAAGTGATTAGTGATGTGATGAAGGCGGTTGTCTGTCTGGCTCTTAGTACAATGTGGAAGCAGACTTTCTCCTTTTTAATCAGATATGTAAAAATGATCAGGTCACCTCCACTTAGCATTACTGAACCCTCCCCGGTAACATAGCGACTCATGAAGGAGCTCGGACGTTACTCCTCTACTTCTCTTCAGTTTGGTTTATCCCAAACTGGCACCAATCAGGACACAGCACTTCCTCCAGGAGCCATAGTTGGACCTTTCCAGCACCTGCTTGTTCAATAATGTCCCCAAAAATTATGTTTTACACAAGTAAGAAACACATGTAAACATTTAATGATGGCTGTCACTCCAGCTCTTTCCCTCTTTTGAACCTCACCCGTCAGGTATATCCAGTCAGGTATATCCAGAGAGAACACTACTCTGGGATCTTTTCCTGAGGTTTTTTTTTGTAGCCTTTTCATTGGACGGTGTCTACTGTAGTTTGGAACATTTTTTTTTAAATCAGGAGGCGCTTCATATAAGAGACATGCACCTTCTATTCTCCCACCAGATGTGTGACAGTAGCCACGCAGTTATCATCAGTAACTGCAATAGGAGTTTCTATCGCCCTCTATGTGATGATCGCACAGCTACACTCTCCCATACTGCAATGACGGCAGCCTAACCACTGCAATATTGCTGGACCGCAGTGGCACTAGTTATCTGGCCAGCGTCAGAGCTGCGCGTGCAAATTGTACAGCAGCCTTCAAAAGTGTGTTCCTTGTCTCAGATCCCTCACCTGTCAGCATTGGCCGCTGCTTTACAATCCTGTGTGCAGTAAGAGACCACTACAGACTGGACAAGGGAAACGGAGGGAACCCGCAAGCACGGAGATGGTGTAAGTTTTCAGCTCCTGCAGTAATCGGTGTGTGCAGGGCTGAGGATTCAATATAGGCAGTGCTCCCTGTAGCGCTGTCAATCACCATATGGGGAGGAGCAGAGGATGATAATTAAGGAGAGTGTAACAATGATGTTTTTCTACAAAAATATAATCTGTAGCTCAGGTATAATTTTTTTTTTTTTTGATAGGGTCCAAAGTTCCCTACACGAATGCATAAATGGTTTAAATTTGAGTATTGTGGATGCCAGATTGTCACGCACAGTGTAGGAAGACTAAGTGTAACATGAGGGGAAGAGGGAGGGGGAAGCACAACACTAGGGAAGTGGAGACCCCTAGGCAGATTTAAAAATCACCCTGTCTGCCCTAAACATCCCTATATAGGTTCTGCACCTATCCCTGCCTGACCCTAGTGATAAGCACTAGTCCATCCCCACTACAACAAAGACAGATAGGGTAGGCAAAAAAGAGGGGAACACTTATCTTGAGCACACTCAGAGAGAACGCCAAACATCCTCCATAAACACCAGAGAGGAAGTTAACCGACTGCTATAGGTCCAAGCCTTCACGCGGGAGAAATGCGAATATCACCGGCGATTCCCAGAAGCAGACTGGGAGCATATAAACACCCAAGTCCACGTGTGTCAATTAGAGCCGGAGGAAGGTTTCCACTGGGTCCAAAAGTGAGAAGGACTAAGGAGGCATCTGCAAAGCCAAACACAGACCTCCTGCAGCATCTTACACACCCGTGAGATAGACTCCCTTTACAAAATGGAGCTCACCCCATTAACTGGTTGTGGGGAAAAAAGAAAAAAAACAAAAAACCCGAAAAGGTGTGAATTAACCTCACAGGTATATTACAAAAAGGAGATAACACCAATGAAAATTCTTTGAAAATGTGATCAGTTTATTTTTAAGCATAAGAACACGTTTTCCTGGAAAATCCCTGTGTTTCCAAATAAATACCAGTAGCTCAGTGAAGGATGGACATGGTGGAACAGGTTTCTATTAAAGTGCTTGAGCATATATTATGGATGCACCAACATTCTGTAGTCTGATAAAGTCTGCATCTTGGAGGGTTTGGTCCATATCCAGAGTAAAAAAAAACATGGAGTTGGTGCATCCCTAGTATACTGCTATATCACTAGTGAGTGGCACAGTAACACAATGGGACACACACAAAGCACCGTGTGCTGCCCCCTACACAGGGGTGCTGCTCAGCAGTGAGGGGTGCGGATTCGGCACAGATTGTCTATGATGACTGATATGTTGAGCTGTCCTCCACATTTATCTGATCGAAACTAGAGGGCTCCACAGCAAACAGTCTTAGCATATCCAGTTCTAGGGGATGCATGCAGCCGCTTATCACCAGGGAATGAAGAGGACCTCCGAAGTTAACAGTGCTGAGCTGCTGCAGAGTGCCGGCCGCTATATGTTGGTCAGATGCCCCCACTCGGGCCAGTCCCACGCAGATTGTGTTCTCAGTTAGAGCTGGGGGGCAGAACAGAAACATTTATTTGTATCACAATAATGTCTTCTATTTAGCTCAGTTCCCACATGTCAATGAATAAAATATCTCAATACTTGTTTTCACTTCCCCTAACATCTAAAATCACGGGTACACATGCAAATCATTGGTATTTTAGGTAGCAGCACAATAAAATCCTTGATTCTGGGCAGTCGTGTGATCGATACAATTGTAAAGAAGGTGCTTGACATGGTTCACACAACATCGAAGGACATTCTTCCAAGAGTAGGAGATGAGGGCAGACATGTCAGTTCCTTTGGGAGATAAGGAGGTGTTTATAAATGGCAATTTCTGCCGTTTCGGCTAAGGATGGAGGAAGCCCATCCTGTGCTGTCAGTCTCTAGGGCCTGGGTGTGTCGCTGACCTCATGCAGGATGTGGCATCTGCACGCCAAAAGGATACGAATGTAACATTAAATAACGTCGCTAAGATGGGGTCATTTATCCAACGTCTTCTAAGAAAAAAAAAAAAAAAAAAAGTCAAAAAAAATCCTTGAAATCTTGCACCAGATCCTGTTTGGCCAGTGCATATTCCCATGTAGATCAGTGAGCCATTTGTCTTTTTTTCTAGCTTTTATTCCCATTTCGCAAACCAATATCTTAACTGAAGTTCTAACTTTACCAATCTACCACGACAGGGTTGGAAAGTCGCTTCGATTTCCATTTGGAAAGTTTTCAGTATGCGTCAATGGGATTTTGTACTGTATATTGTTCCTATTCATGGTGCAGAATCAACAACACAAATCAGCAATGTTTGGACTAAGGATTAGTGATGAGCGAACGATTGGATAAGTTGTTATCCGCCATGCTCACGTGCTAACAGAGTGTCTTCGGTATGCTCGAATAATCTGTTCAAGTGTCACGGTTCTTTGACAGGAGACACCATATGCAGAAATAATCTAAAAACTGGCAATTCCTGCATGCGTTGCGGCTGTCGAACATCCGCGAGACATGCAGCCGCAGGACTTAAGGGCCGCTCACTGAGCACCCGAGCATGCACGGATAACACCTTATCTCAGCATGTTTGCTCTTCACTACAGAGGATACGCTTGTGCTAAAAATATGCAAATCATTCAATGTAAATTTGCATCAAATGTTTAGGTGTTTGCTCAACCTGGTAAATTTGAGCGATCTACGACTGAACCTGTCAGTTGATATTTTACATAATTGTCTGCAGTATGTTAGCTTCCACGAGCAGAAGAGCGGCTGGGTGGGCTTCACTACATTGCCTTGCAGCTATCACATCACATGGTATAGCACAGTCAGTCAATCAGAACGGACTACTGTAGCCTGTATAAAAGCTTAGAAAGGCAATGCAGGTATTTCAAGTTAATTAGTTAATTGGAATAGTGAAAGGATGTCACAGATGAGCCATAAAACAAATAAGGCAGCACTCTGTAAGGCTATAACATGCAAAGATGAAATATGAAAACTGAATTGCATTACTGCACTAGAAATATAAAAAATTGAGAATGCTCAGGGCATAAATTGGCCAATTCATGTGTACCTGGCAGCCACGTTAAGGCGATTCTCGTTTGCCAGGACCTAATGCCAATCCTCTCATTGACAGACTACATTTCTTCTGAGAACTTAACGTGAACCCTCTCTTGGACTGAAGTCTATATCTCTGTGGAAGGGTAGGATCCTGTTACAATTAAAAACATCTGAGGCTAAGGGGAGGGGTACTCATTCAGAAGGCTAATACAAATGTCAAAAAAACTGACCGCCACAGCCAAATATAAATCAGGTCTGAACAGGTGCTTACACATAGAGTCGCCAACTCATATACAGTCAAACAAATAAGACATCACTCTGTAGCGTTATAGGATTGGCATAGGTCCTGGCAAACGAGAGTCGCCTTATCGTGGCTGCCAGGTACACATGAATTGGCCAATTTGTGCACTAAGCACTCTCAATTTTTCATATTTCTAGTGCAGTAATGCAATTCAATTTTCATATTTGCATGTTATGGCGGTACAGAGTGCTGCCTTATTTGTTTGATTGTATTCGAGTTGGTGACTCTAGGTAAGAACCTGTTCAGACCCGATTTATGCTTGGACGTGACGGTCAGTTTTTTTGTTAGAGATTAGCCATAGACATGGGGAAAGAAAGCCAGGAATCACTGAAGAAGCTGTAAAAATACTGTGCGACAGCAGAGCAGTGAAGAACGACTTCCATCTAGTTATTTATAACCAGATATGTTGAGACAATGACATTAATAAGGCTGTGTTTGCATTAAAGATGTTGACAGGGGTTAGTTACAGTCCTAGGAGCCCTCAGAGTGTTACATGTCTTTTCAGGACATTTGCAGACTTTACAGTACTTAGATGTGCAGCAAAACGATTTACTGTCTGCAAATGAAAATGTCCACCTACTCTACCTGAGTGAACATACCCAGGGCCCATGAGCAGGCGGGGGGGGGGTCCACTCACCGTTGGTGACACTGGTACGGTAAGGGGGTCCAGTGCCTGTGACAATGCCTGCAAGTGGGCCCTCCCACTTGATCAGGGCCCCAGCACTTGCGTCACTTACCTCTCCCCGCTGCGTCTTTGACTGACGTTCAGATCAGAGGGGAGTCATGACGTCACGTCTGTGTGCCCTCTGCCTGAACAGTCCCCTTGCAGAGCTGGAAGATGCCGACAAGTTTGGAGCAGAGTAGCAGCCAGTGAGGAGAGCATTTCATATAAATTTGGAGCGTCATATATGGGGCTCATGATATATACCACTGTGTAGTGCCCATAATACTGTATGGAGCAATATATGGGGCTCATTCTGCATATACAGTAGCAGTATGTGGTGCCCATAATACTGTATGTAGGACTATACTCTCCGGTTTCTGACCTATAGTAGAATTTTAAAATGGATATCACTCATGTAATCTGTGGCATTGTACTATATCTATATTTCTCTGTCGTATCTGTGCATCATGAATCGTGGTCTGTGTTAAAGGGACCCACTGAGACTCTTTCGCCCGGAGCCGGACAAAAACATATCCATGGAGTAGGTCTAGAAGCCGCAGATCTGATGCAGAAAATCAGCATGTTTACATAGGAACTTTGTGAATGAGATTTTCGAAACTTTTACATTCAAAAGAAGTGAAATTTTTCACTGCCGACTTCAACTTTGGCGATGCAAAAGGTGAAATCAGTGTTACATCCACATGACTTTCACGTCAAAATCTGCACAATTTGATGTGGATTTTGATGTTGTAGAGTCTTTGTGGAAAATTCCCAGTGGATATGTCCTTTGTAGTGAAAGACTATCCTTAACACGACCCGCAAAAGCAAGCAAAAATCTTGGCGAGTTGTGCACAGTTTACACTGGTATCAGGACTTCTGTAATCATAGGAATAAATATAAAGAACCCAAAGTGGAGTGGCAGGTTCTTTATATTCACTGCACTGGGTGGAATCCCACCTGAGCACCCACTCTACAGAGGGCCATGCATCCCTTTTATTTACATAGGATCCGTGACAGATTTGTGGTCGTCTGTTAGATGAAGCCATTTTTTTTTTTTTTTACATATCCACTATTCACATTCTCAAAGACAATGGAAAACTGATGGAAAAATTGAATGGAATAGCAGACTGATCACTAAAGATCCATCATAAATCCTGTACAACCGGAGCCTCTAGCGTGAACAAGGCTCTTACAATGTTAAGGGGCATCAGCTCTCCGCAGATCTTCCCTGCACACTGCGCGGACCATACGGGCCCAGCGCCCACGGGAGCGTGTTATACTCACCCAGCTCCTCTCCCAGTTCTCTCCTGTTCTGCACAATCTGCAGAAGTTGCTCCGCTGCTTGATTTATGCTCATGTAACGTGGAGGCTCGAAAACCTTTTTTCCTCTGTAATAGAAGAACAACAAATAATCCCTAATCTCTTTCTGTATAGACACACACTGTCCCTCTATGTAAGAGGACTGTACAGTACATAGCATAATTAATGGCAACTGATGACAGAGAGTTTCCATTCATCAGAGTCAGACACAAATCGCCTTCCAGGAACCGATCAGGAGACAATCCACAATCTAGGCGACAACACCCAACATTCAATCACCGAGATGTAGGTGTGCCACCAGAGGACGGGTCATCTCAAGGGGGTTTTCCACCATTTGCTAAGTATGGTGCCTGAAAGCTGCGGAGCTCCAGTATAAAGATATTTCCACACGGGATTAAAATATTGGGGATCTTCAGGCCAGAAAATCACAGGAGCATGGGGTGGATGAGGTCTGCAGAATTTGCCTGCACAGACATTGACCTGCAGCATAGTCATTACTGTGGAAAAGGAGCATGAAATGGTTGTGGATTTGTCCCATCAACGCTGAATGGGAACTGGAAATCTGCAATCAAACCTTTGTACTGTGGAGCCCTGGGTGGAGAAAAGTGGCCAAAACAAACAGTAAAGAAACCCCCTCAAATGCCGAGTCTTCTGCAGCCCCAATCTGAGGCCTCTCTACTGAAATCTGTGCACTGGCCCCTTCCCAGGCTTCAGAGATCATGTGTCGACACTTCATGGCTGGAGCCGGAAACTCAAGGACCAGCGGGGGGCCAGAGAAACCTCATCATGGGAATGGCTGATGGTGGGAATACTGGCTTTGTTTTTTTCTCCAGTTCATCGGTTTTAATTTGTAGAAGAAAATCTGCCCCCAAATCAGCAAGAAATGATGAGGACTCTGGGTCAAATTCAACGCAGAATGATCCAGAGCCAATCTGACTGATGTGGGCTTATAACCCAACTAACCAGATGTTAAATGGTTTCCGTATTGTTTTAATAAACTTTGTATTGTTCCTAAATGCTGCGAGAATACACCATGCAGTATAATCAATACCATGAATACAAAATGGCTTTGTCTAGATCAGTGATCCCCAACTCCAGTCCCCAAGAGCCCCCAACAGATCATGTTTTTAGGATTTCCATAGTACTGCCCAGATGATATGGAATTATACTGAGGAAATCCTGATCTGTTGGGGACTGGAGTTGGAAACACTGATGTACATACACCTGTACATCTCCAAATCATGGCAGCGACTGTACATCACAGAGCACGTCTGGTGCTACTGACCAACCGACTAACGAGGACGAGTTACATTTTGCTGTTCTTCGATTGTCCAGCAGAGGTCAGTATAGGCATATATGGGATTTAAAGGGCCGGCGCGGCTTTGGTGGGCTGCCGTCAGTATAGGAATAGTTACTGCATGATAAACACTCACTTCATAAGGTTCTCTATGGATTGCTCCTTCACCTTGATATCTGTCGTAAAAACAAAATAGAAAAGCGTTACCAAACTCGAAGGGCACATACTGCGATGAAAGTACGTCTGCTTTAGTTTAACAAAAATATATAGAAAATTGGCACAACAAACTTTACACTTCCGCAACCACATTGTAGAAGCAGTTAATGGGGTGAAAAAAAGGCCAGATTTGCCATGTGAATTAGTGAGAATTTAAGAATTGGTTTTACTGCACAGGAGTGTGGCCACTGGTACATAGTGACCCAAGTGGCGTGGGCACATAGTGACCCACATAGTGACCCAAGCGGCCTGGGTACAGTGACCCACATAGTGACCCAAGCGGCGGGGTACATACTGACCCAAATGGTTTGGGTCACTATGTGGTTGTGAGTAACAGTGTCCCTTTTACAGCAGCATGCTCTACACCGGGCACTTTTGTCAATTGTCCCCAATAGTGAAAAGAAACAAACATCAAAATGGTGTCTGTTTTTTTAGGGTGAAGAATGAGAGGTGTAGACTTGTTAGGTTTTTATTGTGATACTTATGGTTAAAGTGTCAATAATAGGAACACCAAAGACTAAACTCTTTTTACGTTCCCTTACTTGCATGCTGTGCCATTCTTCTATTATTCCTCCAGGAGATGTGTAATAAATATAGACAACTGGGTGTTGACCTTTCTCCTTAATGCCTTAGAGGTGGGGTTTGCACATTAGTCAGGGGTGGGTCCCCAGACAGTGATGGGGTCCAATCAGTGCTGTTGTAGGGACACACCCCTCTCACAAGGACAATGGTGATGCTCAGATTTGTTAAAAATATTCTGGAGCAACAAAAGAGGAACGCCCCAAACTGTAACAGAATGTCATCTCATGGCGACTGCAAGGATTTGATTATAGGGTTGGAGCAATCTTATTTCCAGGAGGGTGCGGTTACCCAGGCTCCATGGAGGCACTGCACATGTGGCCACCACAGCCTGACTGCAGCAGTCAACGATCACCTTGGCCAACAGCTGTAAACAAATTACAGAAAACACAGAATCCTTAAAATGAAAGGGAAAGATCAAGGAGGATGTGCTAGATCTGTGTTACCTAGTAGGCAGAGCGTGTGCAAGCCACTCAGTCGGTTCCTCCTGATTTTGTCGTAAAAGCTCTCAGGTTTCCACGTGTCAGTCCAGAAAACAATGGAGGCCGTCTCCCCAAAATTGTAAAGCTGCAATACAGAATATATCAGAGATTTATGGATCCTGCTTACTCTTGGCCTCCTAAAGGGAACTGGTCACCTCCAGAAATGCTGCAATGGTAATCTGTAGGTAAACAAATTAAATCATATCTGGCTGTCTAAGTGGACCAGCGGGTACAGGGGAAAAGTGAAGTTATAATTTCCCTGCAGCCACTCGCTTCCAATCATCGGGGTGGTGCAGGGGCTGTTACAGTTACCGTTACAGTGACAGCGCTGTAATCACTCCCCGCCACTGTGATTGACAGTCTACTCCACCTCATACGTGCAGCGGATACGTTCCGAGGAGTGATAACTGCAGTCACTGTGACTGTTCCCGGCACCGCCCCAATGATGGGAAGCGAGCGACTGCAGGGAGGATGGAACTTCAGGCACCAGAAGTAAATTTCATTTTTAGGGTCATGCTGCAACTAAATGTTACACACGGGTAAGTTTAGGCAGACTTCCAGGTCTCCTACCCTGGCCTGCCGTTTTACAGATACAAAAAGTGTCCCTTTAAAAGGTTCACATAGATGTAACTGGATCCGGATAACAGATGGAGGTCTGATCGATCACTAATTCACTGTAGTTTTGGATGACGCCACTACAAATATACATGCTCCTTTCTTCACACCATTTTAGGGTTGGGGGTAGATGTTCTTTTGGATGCCACCTGCTTCAACTCTTTAAGGGCTCAGAAGTCCATTTTGGAAAATTCATCTGTCCTGTGGCAGATGCACATTAATGTCCTTCTGAAACTCGTGCTATCATTTGGAGATTTGTAGCCCGAGACGCTACACTTTCTTCGGACAAGATGTCTTGTAAATGTAAAGACGTCGGCTCATTTATGTGCCGTCAATATACCGAAGCTCAGGAACAGAGGAGTCTTTGACTTGCCACCATCCTGTAGAGCCATCAGAAGCCCCAGGCGTTCCCGTGCTGACCTCTGCGCGGACATATGCTCATCATAACCTTCGCAGAACTGAAGAAGGACGTCCTTCAATACAAAGAGGATTTAACATATTGTAAAGATTGTGACGGATAAGAATAAACTATCGGAGAGAGCGCTGCCACAATCACAGCGCAGGGCCCGCCGCCGGCTACATCTACAACAGCTGCTTCCTGCCCACGGCACAAAGGGGAACATGTCAGCAGGCGACAAGGTAGAGAGAAACCACAACGCAGAAGTTACAGAAAACATGGAGGAACGCGAAGAGGCAGCGGGCAGGGGTGTGCGGCAGGGTCAGAGGGTTAAACCCTACAGCACGTATAGAGTAAATACAGGGGCAACCATTGGCCCGTCTGCTTCATGTATGTAGTGATTCCGTATAGTCAGACATTCACTAAAAGGAATTTATCAGAAAAAGGTGTATTGTTTCAAATCAGGCTTTGGTTTTAAAGGGAATCTGTCACCAGTTTTGTAATCTGAAATGTAATAGCAGCATAATTTAGGAGCAGAGACCCTGATTCCAGTGATGTATCACTTGTAAGTCTACATGCTGTCTTTTTGACATAATCACAGTTTTATCTGATGCAAATCTAGCAGTTCTCTGAATGCTGAGCTGTGTATAACCCCGCCCACATCACTGATTGGCTGCTTTCTGTGTACCCTGTGCATAAACAGAAAGCTGCCAATCAGTGATATGAGGGGTTACACAGAGCAGTTGACACCTAGTCCTGATGTGATGATCTCCTGCTGATAAAGCACTGAAGTTTTTCACCAGCCCAGTAAGTGACACATCACTGGAATCAGGGTCTCTGCCTCTACATCATGCTGCTTTCAGATTATATAGTAAAAAAACCTGACAATCCTTTTAAAATGATTTTTTTTTTTTCTTTACAGACTTTTTAGCAATCACATTATCACTGCAGGCAGGAATACAATGACAGGTATCCCCCTCTATACTCAGCTGGTAACACAGGATCCACCAATCACATTAGGCGGTCACTTCTGCTTCCACCTACCTTCAAAATATCCTTTGCACACACGAAGGAGATGCTTCAACACAAGATATGGTCAGAGTCCATTCATTGCTGCTAATGCGCATGTAGACTTAATGAACGAACAGGAAGTTGAAATCTAGAAAAGTCCTAGTGGCCAGTGTGAAAAGTGCAAGATTTCTACATAATTTGTTTGAATTACAGTTTGTGATCAGAGAAAAATAAAAAGAAATCATCAATTTTTAAAGAATTATGGTAGTAATTTTATGATGACACTTTCACTCAAAAAAGCAAATAGCTTGAATTTGGTGATATGTGCAACATACCCATCCTACCAGAGGTCCCCCGGGATCACACTGCACTTTATAGTAGCTCGCTGTTACTGCTCGCCTCATATGTACGTGTGTTGCACTTTTCTCATTAATTACTATTTGACGTCACTTTAGGGCTAGTGCCCGTTTACACCTCTGTCAGACATTCATAATATCTGCACGGCTTGCTTGTTATCACGCCGGTCATATGGATTGTATCCTGGCATCAAATATTGGTCTCATGAACAGGTTCCGGCACCATGTGCACTTTTTAAATAGTTTTTATTTGGTTTCTCGAGTCCTTTGTGATCACTATATAGTAAGGATTCGTATTCTTAAAATCTAAGATCTTTTTTATGGGTCTTGCCTCATTTTTGGATTCCAGATGTTTTACATGCATCTTGGTTAGCACTCCTGTTTTTGCTTTTTCCGTGCTTCAGAGACAAAGCTGCCTGATCTAGGAGACATAATGGCGCGGATCAGTTGGTGCGGCCATGCTGCTGGTCCGCACTGTCATCTTCAGGAGCACACCGCCCCCTGTCAAGGCAGGAAGCGGGGAGGCAGAGGAGCGCCGCGCTCCTGATTATACAACCTGAGAACCCCTGTAACTGTCCTCTTTTAGAGCTACACTTCCAAAAGCGAATGTCACCGGCATTCATACATGGTGCCGAAAACCTGACCTGGAACTGACTGATATATTAAAAGACCTTTCTGATCTATTTCACTCATGGTTTATGTCTGTCCTGACCAGCGCCTGGAAGTATCTATACTGTCGTTCTATCAACAGGAAACACATTGCTTTCCAGGGAGCCCGTGCGTGCAGGCGAATAGCATGCAGCCTGCGGCGCTCTCCGAGCAGTGACCTGCTGCTCTGCAGATGCTCATCGCCATCCCGCTGCTCTTTTCTTAGTCCCGGGCTGCGGGCTGAGCACAGCTTCTTCCCATCACTGCTTACATGCAAAGCCTAATTTATGGCTACTTGTTCGGCGCTTCCTTTTGTCTTCCACTCCAATAATAACTACAGAAAATCTGGGTAACCTTACTGTGCCTATAAATTACAATTATGGTTTTTTATCATCTCCACTAAGTTTTTCACTTTTACTGGACACCAATCAGCCATTTCTTTTCCCAAGCAACTCATTAATCTCATTTCTATTCACCCGAGAAAGCAAGCGCCAAGAGGATCAGCCAAGAGGCTATGTAGCCAAAAACACTAAAAGATACAAGTACCAACAAATGGCTCGTAATGATATAGAACTGTTTCCAAATCGGAAAATGTGTTCTATTAACTGCCATTAAACAAGCAGTCTCATGAAACTTTACATTGCCTAAATCTATATGTAGTGTAAGTGTAGTAGTACACTTCCTAATCGCCGTCCTGCCCAGATTCCAGCTCCGCTCCAGTCCTCTTCTGGGTCACGTGACCTCTATTCTGACTCTCCAAATCACACTGGGGTTTATGCATGACCCGAAAGTCTCTTACAATGTAAGTCTATGGAGCCTTGCTCTCAAGTGCCGTAGCCTTATATCATTAAAGCCATTTTAGGCGCTCACACTTTGAGCCGGCAAGTCAGAATATAAGTCACGTGACCCAGAAGTGGAATGGAGCGGTGCTGGAAACTGGGGAAGACAGCGATCGTTGACTGTATTACTGATCTTACACTACCTAGACAACCAGAGGAGCATTGCGGCTTTACGTCTCCTCATCTCGGCATGCTTAGCATGGCATTCTCCGAAAGGATACTTCTTGACTACCTAGACAGAAATTTACGTAAAAATGTTTCATGGGAGCTCTTCTTCAATGTAAAAACCATGTTCCTCCTTTTGCATTATTATTTGGTTCTTCACTCGCTATTGCTGAAGTTAGGAAGGAATAGGATTCCATTGCTGGAAACTTCTTCCTTCTGCTCAACCAGCCCAACAAACTGCAGATGGATTTTCTTATCAGAGCTTCTTCTCCAGGGTTCTAAATGATGACAGATCTCAATTTTGTTGCTTAAGATAAAATTAATATAAGTATCAGAAAGTCAGAAATAATAAAAAAAAATATATAATATATATATATCTCTATCTAGCTATCTATCTCGCAGACTTTTAGGACAAAACTCGACATATCCCACCTGGTTGTCTACCACACTTTTTGTTTTCTGCATACATCATCCCTCCCTGCAGTTCAGCCCCCAGTAGTCCTCAGACATCATACTGAATGGTAGATTTCGCCCTGCTTGCTCTCTAAGCCACACGATCTATCCTTAGATTCCTAAGCCCAGCATCTCACGGGCGACCAGAGCCACATTGAGGCCACAGACACCTTTGACAGCTGCTCATCTTCCCGGAAAACAAAAAAGATCAACCCCATAAAAAGAAATCTGCCACTAGGAGAGAGTTGAGGGGTTCCCAAACACACCAGAAGGTGGTCCAGTACCGCAATAAAAACAAAAAACAGCTGACGGTAATTAAAGGGGAATGGCTTGCTTAAAGGGGTTGCTCTGCATCACCCTGGTACTTCCACCGATTTAGGTATGGACGTGTGCGCAATCAGCAGATATCAAGGCTGGATTGACACAAAGTGGGGCGCTGGGCAAAAATGAAAAGTGGGGACCCCAAATACTAACATATGGCACCATCACACGCAATGCCTAACAGATGATTCTGTCCCCATACAGGTCATCCTCTTTACACCGAGCAATGAACATATGAACAGTTTGGAAGTCTTGCTCACAGATTACCTTGAAATTCTCAACTTTACCTAAAGACTGGTACATGAAACATCAATCTTAAATTCCTCCCCAAAAGAAAGTTGCCAAAACATTTCTCATCAATTAGGCTCTACATACAAAAATGGGAAAAATCTTACAACACTGATGCTTAACTTATAAGACTGAAAACTCTCACGCAGACCAAAGCCTGCCATATTGTGACTCCACTCCGTGTCACTTTAGGCTGAAATCTACTCCCAAGATAAAATTGCGCTCTCACCTGCAGGCCGCAGCAGCCGATGGCGCTCAGTATAGACGCATTGTGTACGACCCGGTGCTGAATTCCCGCCTTAGCAGCTCGCAGGACTAGATCGCTGTGTGTTGTTGCCCTGGAAAGAAATACATGATAAAAATACAGGTAGACCACAGGTTAAAAAAAAAAAGTTAGAAAGAACAACAGATATATAGCTAATATGCTGTAATGTATAGAGGGATTTTAATGTTACATCTTAAAAGGTTGTTTTCAAAAGATGAATCAGTGTCCAAATGCCGGGCATCAGAGACGGAAGCTAATCTAGGAGATATAACCAACCTTTACACTGATGCCTCTCCCTTGTGCCAGTCATTGCACTGGTTACCCATCCACTCCAGAGTTCAATACAAACCTATCACTCTCACCCACAGAGCACACGCTTTATGCATTTAATAGCCCTCTGTTTCTGTACTGTTACATATTCAGACTGATAACCGGATCAAGCAGCAACAGGAACACCCCATTCTTACATTATGGTTGGTCCGAACAACGAATGCAATTGTTACCATCCACCTTTCATGTCTCTCCTATCTATGAGGAATCATAGATTGTAAGCTTACGAGAAGGGTCCTCACTCCTCTTGGTATCTGTTTTGATCTAGGTGTTTATTGTTATGCTGTAGCCAGAAATAGGCCCGATGCTATTGCATCGGGAGTGCGGTGAAATGAACATTAATCCTGCGCGGCACCGCCAATTGGCTCAGCCGGCGGGGGATTTGAATCCCGTACTGCTCATTGGCTCAGCCGGCGGGCAGCTCAGCCAATGAGCGGTGCCGCTTGGCTTTGGCAGGGAATTTGAATCTCACGCCGCTCATTGGCTGAGGCCCGGGGTGCTCAGCCAATGAGCGGTGCCACGTGGCTTGGCGGGGATTCATATCCCGCGTGGCAACGCTCATTGGCTCAGCCGGCGGTGCGGGGGATTTGAATGCTGCGCCGCTCATTGGCTGAGCACCAGGGGAGCGGCTTGGCGGGGGATATGAATCTCGGCCGCCATATCGGAACACCCATAACATGGGTGTTCCAATATTGCAGTCGGCATAGTTCTGATGCGAGCAGCTGAGAGATGAGCGGCTACCGTCGGTAGATCAGCGGCTAGCGAAGCTGATCTACCGACGGAATAGCGGTGTCGTTTATGTCACTTGTGGAGGCGCAGTTCGTGGCCTTTCAGCCGCGGTGGATTGTGGGATAGCGACACAATCGCCGGAAGCTGTGACAGAGCCGATTGGCAATTATTTATTAGATGTCTATTGTCTGTACAAGTCCCCTCTAAAATGTAAAGTGCTGCGGAATATGTTGGTGCTATATAAATAAATTATATTATTATTATGACGACCCACAGAGAGGACAACTGCTAAGAAAGAGGGGCTTCACCTGGACCGGGGTCGCACAAAGCAATCCGCTCATATCCAGCGTTGTCCAGTAAGTTCAGCCTGATTCCTTACTTTTTTTTTTTTTTTTTACTACCCTCAACCGTTTTATGGACCAGACTCGGCCATATAACGGTATGGCTTTTTTAGTACAATGGATGAAACAAGACAGGCATATCTATACTTATACATCAGATCCATGTTTCACTGATCCATTACTAAGAGACAATATAAAAAAAAAAAATCTAATGAAGGCAACACAGAATTTTCGTGCATGTGATATACGGTGCAGACCAATCAAGATTTCCCATTATCCTGATCTGCACTTGATCGTTTTGATGTGGAATCACTTTTTCCCAAATGAAGTGCCCTTTGACCTCCAGATACCCCGAGAGGTCGGGTAGCCACCTGTTCTCTGATCACACACAAATCCCTCATTAAAAATAAAAATTATTTATTGCATATTAAGTTATTTCATAATATACAAAAAAAAAAATAAAAATTAAATAAAAACTATAATAGAATCTAAAATTCAAAAGAATAAAAAAATGAGAAGTGTATAACTAGAAACGGACACTGCCGAGACGACACAAGGCTTCCTAATAAGATAGATGATTATTACTGCTAATCACAAGAAATCTGGGGATGGCGGAGAGGAGACCATGTGCGGACTACAAAGTGACCGCTCCGTGCATCATTACCCAGTGTGCGCACACAGCTGGGACCGGCACAAATGGCCATTTCATCTACAGAAGCCAGGGTCTCATTCTGGAAGGGTCAGGGGTCTGCACATGCTGTAAGGTGGGATACTCATCATTCAGATCATGGTCGCCCATTGGGGGATTTGATGTCTCCAAGTACAATTCAGTGTGTGACGATCAATCAACGTGCAAACAGAAATATCTGAGAGCAGATAACGATCACTGGGGTCACACCGGTGCATCTGGAATATTTGGACTGGTCAATATCGACCTACGACCAGTGCAACGCTGGGCAAACTATCACCAATCCTGACAAGTTTAGATTTTTTTTCTGTACATGCAAATTTTCTCTTTCAGATAGTCACGTTTTTGCGTGCTACACAGGGCTTTATTTTCAGGTCTCTTTTTTTGGTGGGAAAATGAGAAATACCGTATTTTTTGGACTGTAGGACGCACTTTTCCCCATAAAATTTTTGGGGAAAACGGGGGTGCATCTCATAGTCGGAATGTACTTACAGTTAGCGTGGTGGCAGCAGGAATCGGGCGATTTTTCCGGTGGCCCGATGCTGCAGGTGTGATGATCACGCTCCTATCCCAGACTGGTGCGGCAGTTTCGGCGGTGCTCGGTGCTGCGGGGGCCTCTGGCCACATTATGTGAAAGCCCAAAGCCCCCACAGTTTTATTTCCTCGATGCTGTGGCCTCCAGAAAATGGCCACCGGAGGCAGCGCATGTGCAGATTGAGATCTCGGCAATGTGATCTCATCCCGAGATCTCAATCTGCGCATGCGCCGCCTCCGGTGGCCATTTTCCAGAGGCCACAGCATCGAGGAAATAAAACTGTGGGGGATTCGGGCTTTCACATAATGTGGCCGGAGCCCCGCACCACTGAACCTGCCGCACCAAGCTGGGATGGGAGCGAGATCATCGCCCTGCAGCGTTGAACCACGGGAAGAATCGCCCGACAAGAACAAGGGGGCATTCTCTTCGTTTGGAGGATAGAATTTCTGCACCAGCATAGAAGAGGGTTCTTCACGGTAAGAGCAGTGAGGCTCTGGAATTCTCTTCCTGAGGAAGTGGTGATGGCCAACTCACTGAATGAATTTAAGAAAGGAATGCATGCTTTTCTTGTGAGTAACAGTATAGAAGGTTACGAATAACAGAATATTACAGGTAGATGGTTGACCCAGCTTAGGGGGAAGGAATTTTTTTCCCTATGGAGAAAATTGGCTTCTACTCTGTGGGTTTTTTGCCTTCCCCAGGATCAACAATGCAGAACAGCTGCACTAAAAATAGGCTGAACTAGATGGATATAAGGTCTTCCTTCAGCCTTCAAAACTATGTTACTATGATGATCGGTCGGTCACCAAACAACTGTACAAACAAGGGGACACCAGGGACACAATTACAACGGTGGGCCCTGCTATAGGGAACGGGGAAAGGGACACCTCCTGCACACTGCTGCGGCTGAGTCCTGGACTAAACTGACGTCCCTATACAGGTTCTTTCAACCTGTCGCCGAGAAGGATACCTCGTCCCTCACTTACCCTGCACCTATCCCTCACTAGGGAATTGGTAAGTGTGGACACTGGTCCCACCACTGCACTAATAAAACACAAAGGCTGAACTAGATGGACATAAGGTCTTCCTTCAGCCTTAAAAATTGTTACTATGACTCCTGCTGCCACCAGCGTTGCCGATCCTCCATGAGTAAGATGAAGGCCCAGTGCGTCATAGTTCGAAAAATACGGTAAGTGTTTGTTTTTACGTTTTTTTTTTTATGACCACTAAAATACTGAAAGCAGAACACATTCGTTATGTAATAATTATTTTCCTATATTGGTCACATTTTCTTCTTTATGGCAGCGGGTTATTTACATCAATTGGATTGACAGTGGAATTTTTTTTTTTTCTTGTACCTGCTATTAATTTATTTTACAATGCAAAAGACACAGAGTAATCACACAAAGAATTCCCTGCGCAATATGAGTATCGCTCCAACGCAGAGAGAAAATCCCTCCACTATAGCAGGAATTCCCCCAGAGACCGGAGAAGACAAAGCTGCGGCTAATGAGGTGTTAACATTCCCCCAATGCATCTCAAGAGAGCAAATTAATAGAAACCCCCCGACCCCCCGCTGCTGCCTGGGATGAGGTTGCATAACAGGACGCACCGTCTGGCTGTACAGAATAAGATGTGAGGGGCTGCAGACGGGAGCGCCGTTACTACACAGCATCCACCGCTTATAATGGGGGTCAGCGACATCTGCAGACCTGATGATAAACGTCCATTATCTGGTTTTAAAGGACAACTACAACAAAATAGGAACATTGCCCGACTCCCTCCAACAAGGAGGCCGAGGACCCCAAAATGCCAAGAATCTACAGGCCGCAGATTTACTATCCCCCAGTGAAAATGCATGCACACTCCACTAAGAAATCATACATGTCTATAGGAGAGGCACCCATGACATCTGCTCAAGGTATATAGGACCCTTAAAGGGGTGGTTCCAGTTTCAGGAAATTATGTCCCCAGGTGCAGGTTATTATATAAAAATGAAAAAAAAAAAAAAAAAAAAAAAATCAATACTCACCTTCCCCAGGTCCACCAGCGAACCTTCACCGCTGCTCCCAGTGTTTGGCATCGACATCACGTCAACAAGGCAGCCCTGGATTTTGGCCAACCGCTTTTTTGTTTCTCGCCCCCATTTTCAGTTTTGAAAGAAATATTCCCAATAAATAGGTTTAGCAGGAACGATGAGCAGATATTACATGACAAGGTATCATTAGGAAGGGCTTGTAGTCTTACCCAAATGGATCCCCAACCACCAAAAAGGCGACGTCACTGACAGCAGCGTCCCGGAGGATGTCATCAGCTTCTTGCTCCACGGTCTCCCGGTCAGCAAGGATCAGCTCCCGGCCATAGAAATCCTCCTGCGGAAGTAGAGGGGACACACACCGGTACTGTCACTACTGTGCGCTCATTGTACTCTAATACTTCTTAGAATCCCTCCCTTTGGAAAAAAAACCCAACAACCTGGAGCCGGATTCATTATTGCATTGGTGCCTGGTTTTTTGTCTCGTTTTTAGTGTTTTGCTGATTCTTTTCTGCCTGCACCATGTTCATTGTTCCTTTTTTGGTCTTCGGCAGTCACTGTGGGTGGAATTTAAGGTTTCCAGATTCATCTTCCAGAATTTTGGAAAAGTAGCAAAAATTGGTGTAAATGTTCTTCACTCCCTCCCCTGTGTACGCCTGAAATTTTGGCATAATATTTGCAACATATTAGTGGAACTGTTTTTTTTTTTTAAAGTTAAAAAGTGGTAAACCAGGTTAAAGACAGAAATAAAACACTTTAGAAAACCCAGAGATTATGAATTTGCCAATTAATCACAGCTTTTATACCAGAAACGTGGCACAAAAGGTCACAAAATTTAGGTGCAACTCAGAGTTCCACCAAAATTTAATGACTTTCGGTGTTTTCACGAGTTTTTATCAGCTCTGCCAAAATGGGCGAAGAAGGAGCATGGCGAGGTGCAACGCCACAGCTCATCTAATTCATGGGGACGATGTCGTTCTGTACACTGGTTCCTGACTGGAGTAAGATTTCCGCCTCTGGATAAGAACATAAACGGGCCTGATACATAAGGACTGGCATTGTTCACACCGGTCTCAATGAGTAGAAGTGCTGGAATCAGACAGTCCTGATTCATGAAGAGGAATATGGATTTTTTTTTTTTTAACTAAAAACTACTTTTGTCTTTTTTCATTTTAGAGGAATATGCAGCTTTTTGGGCAAATTTCATCAGCCATGCGCCGTACTTTGATGACATTACTGATGGTCTTCTGCCAAATAACACAAGACAAAAAATGAAAAATAACCCCCCACCCCCGCAAATAATGAATCCGGTCCACAGAGAAGGAGGAAGCTGAAGAACAACAGTGAGGGGTTCTAGGTGAAAAATCCCAAGTGGATCTGTAGCATAGATCAGAAGCGGACCCTCGAGACTTTGCTGCAGACTTTTAGGTTGGTTCACACGGGGGCGTACTTCATGGCCATGTACACAGAACACATTGCTTGGACTGACCGCGGATCTCAGTTTTCAGCCTCCCAGGTGTGTACAGGAGGCTGTGGGTTTGGATTGCACAGTCTGCTGTCCCTCCAGGCGAGGCGATCTGTACACAGAGCGTGAAATACATCCCCGTCTGAACACAGCTCAATGAC
Source organism: Dendrobates tinctorius (assembly GCF_039654945.1). Lineage (NCBI taxonomy): Eukaryota > Metazoa > Chordata > Amphibia > Anura > Dendrobatidae > Dendrobates > Dendrobates tinctorius. The sequence continues at coordinate 41,934,131 of NW_027361697.1, forward strand.
GCAGTCAGGCGGACTTACCACTCACGTGAGCATGGCATCGCAATCCTCGGACCGACCGGAAGCTCTCCTGACCTGAGCGTGACAGCTGCATAGACATACGTCACACTGTCAGGCTCTGGTACGAGGGTGGCGTGAGTAGTACGTCCAACTGACTGCACCTTATTGACATGCTGCAAATACGGACGGAAATGTACTGATCATGTGCACAACACTTCATGATTGTCCCTGGATTCCCTTGCTTTAGTATTCCATTGTGTTTTTGGACCATTTCCGTGCGTTAAAAAAACGCATCGTGAGCACATAGCCTCAGGATGTGTCTTCTCAGGGGAATATCAACGCAGAATGGTTGCACCAAGAAGTTTCAAACACGTGTATAAGCAGAAAAAAAGCAGCGTGATTATACCCGAAATATTAGAAACTGGAGCAAACCTTGCACTGAGTAAAGTAATAAGTGGTGCGGCACACCTCAGACCAGCGGCCGTCCACACCGTGCCAATCACATGCCTCACAACTTACACATGTGGCAGAAGCACGATGGTCAGTACTGCGGCACCCACACTGTCCACACACGGAGGGCAGCGGTCGGCGCCCACACACACACGGAGGGCAGCGGTCGGCGCCCACACACACACGGAGGGCAGCGGTCGGCGCCCACACACACACGGAGGGCAGCGGTCGGCGCCCACACACACACGGAGGGCAGCGGTCGGCGCCCACACACACACGGAGGGCAGCGGTCGGCGCCCACACACACACGGAGGGCAGCGGTCGGCGCCCACACACACACGGAGGGCAGCGGTCGGCGCCCACACACACGGAGGGCAGCGGTCGGCGCCCACACACACGGAGGGCAGCGGTCGGCGCCCACACACACGGAGGGCAGCGGTCGGCACCCACACACCCGGAGGGCAGCGGTCGGCACCCACACTGTCCACACCCGGAGGGCAGCGGTCGGCACCCACACTGTCCACACCCGGAGGGCAGCGGTCGGCACCCACACTGTCCACACCCGGAGGGCAGCGGTCGGCACCCACACTGTCCACACCCGGAGGGCAGCGGTCGGCACCCACACTGTCCACACCCGGAGGGCAGCGGTCGGCACCCACACTGTCCACACCCGGAGGGCAGCGGTCGGCACCCACACTGTCCACACCCGGAGGGCAGCGGTCGGCGCCCACACTGTCCACACCCGGAGGGCAGCGGTCGGCGCCCACACTGTCCACACACGGAGGGCAGCGGTCGGCAACCACACACACACGGAGGGCAGCGGTCGGCGCCCACACACACACGGAGGGCAGCGGTCGGCGCCCACACACACACGGAGGGCAGCGGTCGGCGCCCACACACACACGGAGGGCAGCGGTCGGCGCCCACACACACACGGAGGGCAGCGGTCGGCGCCCACACACACACGGAGGGCAGCGGTCGGCGCCCACACACACGGAGGGCAGCGGTCGGCGCCCACACACACGGAGGGCAGCGGTCGGCGCCCACACACACGGAGGGCAGCGGTCGGCGCCCACACACACGGAGGGCAGCGGTCGGCGCCCACACACACGGAGGGCAGCGGTCGGCGCCCACACACACACGGAGGGCAGCGGTCGGCGCCCACACACACACGGAGGGCAGCGGTCGGCACCCACACACACAAGGAGGGCAGCGGTCGGCGCCCACACACACGGAGGGCAGCGGTCGGCACCCACACTGTCCACACACGGAGGGCAGCGGTCGGCACCCACACTGTCCACACACGGAGGGCAGCGGTCGGCACCCACACTGTCCACACACGGAGGGCAGCGGTCGGCACCCACACTGTCCACACACGGAGGGCAGCGGTCGGCACCCACACTGTCCACACACGGAGGGCAGCGGTCGGCACCCACACTGTCCACACACGGAGGGCAGCGGTCGGCACCCACACTGTCCACACACGGAGGGCAGCGGTCGGCACCCACACTGTCCACACACGGAGGGCAGCGGTCGGCACCCACACTGTCCACACACGGAGGGCAGCGGTCGGCACCCACACTGTCCACACACGGAGGGCAGCGGTCGGCACCCACACTGTCCACACACGGAGGGCAGCGGTCGGCACCCACACTGTCCACACACGGAGGGCAGCGGTCGGCACCCACACTGTCCACACACGGAGGGCAGCGGTCGGCACCCACACTGTCCACACACGGAGGGCAGCGGTCGGCACCCACACTGTCCACACACGGAGGGCAGCGGTCGGCACCCACACTGTCCACACACGGAGGGCAGCGGTCGGCACCCACACTGTCCACACACGGAGGGCAGCGGTCGGCACCCACACTGTCCACACACGGAGGGCAGCGGTCGGCACCCACACTGTCCACACACGGAGGGCAGCGGTCGGCACCCACACTGTCCACACACGGAGGGCAGCGGTCGGCACCCACACTGTCCACACACGGAGGGCAGCGGTCGGCACCCACACTGTCCACACACGGAGGGCAGTGTCCACACACGGAGCGTAGCGGTCGGCACCCACACTGTCCACACACGGAGGGCAGCGGTCGGCACCCACACTGTCCACACACGGAGGGCAGCGGTCGGCACCCACACTGTCCACACACGGAGGGCAGCGGTCGGCACCCACACTGTCCACACACGGAGGGCAGCGGTCGGCACCCACACTGTCCACACCCGGAGGGCAGCGGTCGGCACCCACACTGTACACATGCATGGCAGCAGATCGCCCTCGCAGTACAACCTGCCCACACGTACAGTGATGGCCGCATGCAATGCTCTGCTGCACGGGGTGGCCGCACCATGCAGTCACACGCCGGTGCCCAGACCGTACCAGAGCCTCTTTGCCCACGGTCAGTATAGAGGTGTATGCTTCCAGATAGACCCGGGAGCAGCTCCTGATCACTTCCAGGCCCCTCACGGTCACGTCCTTCGCATCCCCCAGCCCCAGTCCGATCAGGTACAGCATGGTCCGCAGTGTCCTGGACAGAACTCGGATCTGAGGTATCCACCAATGTGTTAGACGTCAGTCTCCATGCAAACACGCTGACAGCTGCAGCGCCGCCGCGGAATACGGCTGTCGTAAGCAGCATCCTTTAACCTGGGGTGAGGTCTAGCCGTCCATAATAACTACTGGCATAGCATCCTAACTGCAGCGTTCGCCGCCATCTTTAGTGTGGTAAGGTCACTGCGTGGGAGAGCGCGGCGGCCATGTTTAGTGAGGGCAGAGGTTTACACTTCGCTTCTGTTACCGAGGGACGAGTGAGGAGAAGGATAATGTCTTTTTAGGTAAAATACTTTCCAATATACTTTTATTTTCAGTGAATTACAATAAAGCTTTTAAGAAAACAAAAAAAAAGCACTCTTAGTCTTAACACACGATGTTTGTATTGTACAGTTATCTGGAGGGAAGGACATGGCTATTCCCCTTCATATCCCCACAGCTCCTCTTTCCAGCGGACACAACATCCCTATTCTCGGTCTGGGTGAGTCATGTTCTGCTCCATGAAGACCTGTGCTTGTGCTCTGCCAGTTTTGGGGGTACCACAGCTCCCATCATGTCCTATTAGAGTATATAAAGGGTGTACTAATAGGTGACTATGTGATTGCAGACTTCCAAGTTGTGATAGCGCATGATGTGCACACTGTCAGGACAGGATTCGTGTGAGCAGACATATGCGATGTGTACACCTGTACGCAGAAAAAGCATGAAAATCTACACTCCCTGACAGAAGTTGTGTCGCTTATCCATGTTATGTAAATAGAAGCTTATAACCTGACGTTATATTCATCCATTGGTTGTATAAATTATTCTTTTGAAAGCTGAAACCCTCCGAAATGTGGTTTAGGTTAAGAAAATAAATTGGCATCAATACAGAAATATTGATCATTTAATGGATATAGAATGGTCGGATTTTGTCAAGACAAAAGTTTTGTTGCCTGGTCATATAATGCACCCAATCCTAGTTTACATCCTCACCTGTGCTCAATAAATGATTGGTTAATTAGTGGGTGTGTATAAAAAGAAACCCAGCACCCCAGACCTTCACTTGAGCTGCAACTTGACCTCAGACAACATGCCAAAAATCCACCCTGCGACCAAAGCCTGGATTATCAAGAGGCTGAAGACCAGATCCACTGCAGAGGTGGCTGGCACCTTTATTGTGTCGCAGCGTCCAGTACAAACAATTAAAAAAAGATTCGAAGAGACTGGAGATGTGTCTGACAAGCCCAGGTCCGGCAAACCCCGCAAGACAACTGCTCAGGAGGAATGTTTGTTGGTTAGAAAATCCAAAGCAAGCCCCTCTTCCACTGCAGCAGAGCTCCAATAGGCCTGGTCACCTCAAGTCCCTGTGTCAACTAGAACAGTTTGTAGGATTCTGTCTCAAAATGGCCTCCATGGTCGAATCAGTGCCCAGAAGCCAGCACTAAACAAAAGGCAAATAAAAAACCGTGTGGCATTTGCAAAGTCCCACAGCCTGCTAAACAGATGGATGCTGGAAAAGTGGCAGAAGGTGGATTTCTCTGATGAATCTTCAGTAGAATTTCACCACAGCCTCCCCAAATACTTCAGGAGACCTACTGAAGCCCGTATGGATCCAAAATACACTGAGAAAGCAGTTAAATTTGGTGGTGGAAAGATCATGGTCTGGGGTTACATTCAGTATGGGGGTGTGTGAAACATTTGCAAGGTGGAAGGCAATATCAATAGCCTAAAATATCAAGAAGTATTAGCAACATCTTATATTCCAAATCATAAAAGGGGTCAAATTCTGCAGCAGGATGGTGCTCCATCTCATACATCCATCTCTACAACAAAGTTCCTCCAGGCGAAAAAGATCAAGGTGCTCAAGGACTGGCCAGCCCAATCACCAGACATGAACATCATTGAGCATGTTTGGGGTGGGATGAAAGAGGAAGCTTGGAAGACAAAACCAAAGAATCTAGATGAACTCTGGGACGCATAAGACTGCATTCTTTGCTATTCCTGATGACTTCATTAATAAATTGTATGAATCATTGTTGAACCGCATGGATGCAGTCCTTCAATCTCATGCAAGTCACACAAAATATTAAATATGACTCTAATAGCATCACAACTTCATTCACCAATGTTATGCAACATATATCTGTATTTTAAGTTAATTATTTGTTTGAATATCACATTACTTTCTGTTGCCGACAAAACTTTTGTCTTGCCAAAATCTGACCATTCTGTGTTCATTAAATGATCAATATTTCTGCATTGACGCCAATTTATTTTCTTACCCTAAACCACATTTCGGAGGGTTTCAGCTTTCAAAAGAACAATTTATACAACCAATGGATGAATTTAACGTTAGGTTATAAGCTTTTATTTACATAACATAGATAAGCGACACAACTTCTGTCAGGGAGTGTAATATACATGTGACCATGAGTATACAGATCGCATCTAGTCACCTGAGCGCCCCCTCGCAGCACCAGGAGAGTGTGTGCATTGCTCACTGTCAGGATTGGGCACTCTATAATCAGTCAACTGAAGTGACAGCAGATTCCCTTCTCAACTCAATCGCTTTATCTTTCCCAGGACAATGGAACAGGACGACATTTATTTCTTTACAGATGCAGAAATTCTAAGTGGATATTATACACTATTACTAAGGGACGTTCTTTTCACGATAATCATGCGATTAAACAGGCTGCCGATCACCTAACAAATGAGCAAAACAATTGCTGAAATTATCTTTTTGGCTTAGTTAACTCCTTAACCCCCAAGGGTGGTTTACATGTTCATGACCGAGCCAATTTTTACAATTCTGACCACTGTGCCTTTATGAGGTAATAAAACTCTGAAACGCTTCCATCAAAATGCACGTTTTTGCAGATGCATTTTTCCTGCCAAGAGATGCAGAAAAGGTGCAGAAATTTCTGCTTCCATTTACTCAACATATGCAGATAACCTTAAAGGGAACCTGTCACTAGGTTTTTGCTACCCCATCTGAGAGCAGCATGATGTAGGGATAGAGATCCTGATTCCAGTAATGTGTCACTTACTAGTCTGCTTTTTTAACCCCTTCACCCCCAATGGTGGTTTGCATGTTCATGACCGGGCCAATTTTTACAATTCTGACCACTGTCCCTTTATGAGGTCATAACTCTGGAACGCTTCCATGGATCCCGGTGATTCTGACATTGTTTTCTCGTGACATATTGTACTTCATGACAGTGGTAAAATTTCATTCAAATAACTTGCGTTTATTTGTGAAAAAAACGGAAATTTGGCGAAAATGTTAAAAATTTCGCAATTTTCCAACTTTGAATTTTTATGCCCTTAAATCACAGAGATACGGCACACAAAAAACTTGATAAGTAACATTTCCCACATGTTTACTTTACATCAGCACAATTTTGGAACCAAAATATTTTTTTGTTAGGAAGTTATAAGGGTTAAAAATTGACCAGCGATTTCTCATTTTTGCAGCTCCATTTTATTTTTACGGACCACATCACATTTGAAGCCACTTTGAGGGGTCTATATGATAGAAAATACCCAAAAGTGACACCATTCTAAAAACTGCACCCCTTAAGGTGCTCAAAACCACATTCAAGAAGTTTACTAACCCTCAGGTGCGTCACAGGAATTTTTTGAATATTTAAAAAAAAATTAACATTTAACTTTTTTTCACAAAAGAAATACTTCAGGTTCAATTTTTTTATTTTACCAAGGGTAACAGGAGAAATTGGACTGCAATAGTTATTGTGCAGTTTGTCCTGAGTACGCTGATACCTGATATGGGGGGGGGAACCACTGTTTCGGCGCATGGCAGAGCTCAAAAGGGAAGGAGCACCGTTTGACTTTTTCAATGCAAAATTGGCTGGAATTCAGATCGGACGCCATGTCACGTTCGGAGAGTCCCTGATGGACCTAAACAGTGGAAACCCCCCACAAGTGACCCCATTTTGGAAACTAGACCCCCCAAAGAACTTATCTAGATATGTGGTGAGAACTTTGAACCCACAAAGGCTTCACAGAAGTTTATAAAGTACAGCCGTACAATTAGAAAATCATATTATTTCCACAAAAATGATCTTTTCACCCCCAATTTTTATTTTTCCAAGGGTAACAGGACCCTAAAAGTTATTGTGCAATTTGTCCTGAGTACGCTGATACCCCATATGTTGGTGTAAACAACTATTTGGGCGCATGGCAGAGCTCATAAGGGAGGCAGCGTCAATTTGACTTTTTTGGCTGGAATTGCGATCGTACACCATGTTGCGATTGGAAAATCCCTGATGTACCAAAACAGTGGAAACCCCCCACAAATGACACCATTTTGGAAACTAGACCCCCCAAGGAACTTATCTAGATGTGTGGTGAGAACTTTGAACCCCCAAGGGCTTCACAGAAGTTTATAACGTACAGCCGTACAATTAAAAATCATATTTTTTCCACAAAAATGATCTTTTCACCCTCAATTCTTATTTTTCCAAGTGTAACAGGACCCTAAAAGTTATTGTGCAATTTGTCCTGAGTACGCTGATACCCCACATGTGGGGGTAAACCACTATTTGGGCGCATGGCAGAGCTCGGAAGGGAAGCAGCGCCATTTGACGTTTTTGGCTGGAATTGAGATCGGACACCATGTCGCGTTTGGAAAGCCCCTGATGTACCAAAACAGTGAAAACTCCCAAGAAATGACACCATTTTGGAAACTAGACCCCCCAAGGAACTTATCTAGATGTGTGGTAAGCACTTTGAACCCCCCCCCGTGCTTCACAGAAGTTTATAACGCCCGGGCGTGAAAATAAAAAAATCGTATTTTTTCCACAAAAATGATCATTTAGTCCCCAATTTTTTTATTTTCCCAAGGGTACCAGGAGAAATTGGACCCCAAAGGTTGTTGTCCAATTTGTCCTGAGTAGGCTGATACCCCATATGTGGGAGAAAACTACTGTATGGGCACACATCGGGGCTCGAAAGGGAAGTAGTGACGTTTTGGAATGCAGACTTTGATGGATGCTCTGCGGGTGTCATTTTGCATTTGGAGAGCCCCTAATGTACCTAAACAGTGGAAATCCCCCACAAATGGCACCTTTTTTTAAACTAGACCCCCTAAGGAACTTATCTAGATGTGTGGTGAGCACTTTGAACACCCAAGGGCTTCACAGAAGTTTATAACGCCTAGGCGTGAAAATAAAAAAATCATATTTTTTCCACAAACATGATCATTTAGTCCCCAATTTTTTTATTTTCCAAAGGGTAACAGGAGAAATTGGACCCCAAAAGTTGTTTTGCAATTTGTCCTGAGTAGGCTGATACCCTTTATGTGGGGGGGTAAAACACTGTTTGGACGCATGGCAGAGCTTGGAAGGGAAGGAGCACCATTTGACTTTTTCAACGCAGAATTGGCTGGAATTGAGATCAGACGCCATGTTGCATTAGGAGAGCACCTGATGAGCCCAAACAGTGGAAACCCCCAATTATAACTCCAACCCTAACCCCAACACACCCCTAACCCTAATCTCAGCCCTAACCCTAGCCCTAACCCTAGTCCTAACCCTAGCCCTAACCCTAATGGGAAAATGGAAATAAATACATTTTCTTTTAATTTTATTATTTTTCCCTAACTAAGGGGGTGATAACGGGGGGTTTGATTTACTATTTATGGCGGTTTTTATGTTTGACAGCTCTCACACGCTAAAAGATGCTTTTTATTGTAAAAATAGTTTTTGCATCACCACATATTGAGAGCTATAATTTTTCCATATTTTGACCCACTGAGTCATGTGAGGTCTTTTTTTTTGTGGGACGAGTTGACCTTTTTATTGGTACCATTTTCGGGCATGTGACATCTTTTGATCGCTTTTTATTCCGATTTTTGGGACGCAGAATGAACAAAAACCAGCGTTTCATGAATTTCTTTTAGGGGAGTGCGTTTACACCGTTCTGCCTGCGGTAAAATTGATAAAGCGGTTTTATTCTTCGGGTCAGTACAGTTATAGCGATACCTCATTTAGGTCGTTTTTTTATGTTTTGGCGCTTTTATGCAATGAAAACAATTTTATATAAAAAATAATTATTTTTGCATCGCTTTATTCTGCGAGCTATAACTTTTTTATTTTTTTGCTGATGATGCTGTATGGCAGCTCGTTTTTTGCGGGACAAGATGACGTTTTCAGCGGTACCATGGATACATTTATATGCGCGTTATTGCACTTTTTGTTCGGCTGTATGATAATAAATCATTATTTTTTGCTTAGTTTTTTATTTTCGCTAAAGGGGTTAACTAGTGGGACAGTTTTATAGGGCGGGTCGTTACAGACGCGGCGATACCAAATATGTGTACTTTTATTGTTTGTTTTTTTTTATTTCCAAAAAATGAATTTATTAGGGAATATTTTTTTTTTTTAAATTTATTTAGCGATTTTTTTACAATTATTTTTACACTTTTTTTAACTTTATTACATTGTCCCAGGGGGGGAAATACCTTTCATGTGACAGATTGCTGATCTGTCACATCACAGATCACTGTGACAGATCAGGGATCTGTCACAGGCACTGCACAGGCTTTCCTCATGCCTGCACTTTACAGGCATGAGGAAGCCAGCTCCCTGCAGGCCCCCGAAGGTCCCCGTCGCCATCTTGCACTTTTTGTTCGGCTGTATGATAATAAATCATTATTTTTTGCTTAGTTTTTTATTTTCGCTAAAGGGGTTAACTAGTGGGACAGTTTTATAGGGCGGGTCGTTACGGACGCGGCGATACCTAATATGTGTACTTTTATTGTTTGGTTTTTTTTATTTCCAAAAAATGAATTTATTAGGGAATATTTTTTTTTTTTTTAAATTTATTTAGCGATTTTTTTACAATTATTTTTACACTTTTTTTTTTTTTTAACTTTATTACATTGTCCCAGGGGGGGAAATACCTGTCATGTGACAGATTGCTGATCTGTCACATCACAGATCACTGTGACAGATCAGCGATCTGTCACAGGCACTGCACAGGCTTTCCTCATGCCTGCACTTTACAGGCATGAGGAAGCCAGCTCCCTGCAGGCCCCCGAAGGTCCCCGTCGCCATCTTGGATTCGGGGACCTGCAGGGATGGAGCCCGCACAGCAGCGCTGCACATTGCGCTGCCGTGGGGGGCTCAGGGAAGCACAGAGGGAGCCCCCTCTCTGCTGATGCTTCCCTTTAAACCCCGGTACACCGCGATCGTGTTTGATCGCGGTGTGCAAGGGGTTAACGTGTCGGGGGCGGTCCGTGACCGCCCCTGACACATTGTGCCGGGTGTCAGCTGTGATAATCAGCTGACACCCGGCCGCGATCAGCGGCGCTCACCACGTGGGCGCCGCTGATCGCTGTCACGTACTATCCCGTCCCTGGGAATTAAGTCCCAGGGCACATGGACGGGATAGTACGTCACATGACAGAAAGGGGTTAAATGGAATCTGTCACCCCGGGACGTATATGACCTACCGTAATTTGTGTTGCAAATCTGTCGTGTTGAGTATATGATGTGCAATATAATCATTATAATTTGTTATACCTAACCACAATTAGTTACTATGCCCGGGAAACTCCGGGCTCTTCAGCTAGAACAGTATAAAATGAATTCATCCGATCGGTAAACGGCGTAACGACAAAAATGAACAAAACACCAAAATTACATTTATTTGGCTGCACAATAAAATGCAATGCGAGAGGCGACTAAAACATCATATCTACTTCCAAATGGTATCAGTGAACATGTCAACTCGGTGCAAAAAATAACCCTTAGAACAGCGCCAAAAAATAAAAAAGTTACAGGTCTATAGAAAATGGCGACAAAAGCAAAATTTTCTTTCTTACATATTTCTAAATATTTTTTCACCACTTAAGCAGAAAAAAATCTATCCATGGTTGGAATCTGTGTACTTGTACTGACCTGGAGAATCATATTGCCAGATCAGTTTTACCATATCATGAACATGGTAGATAAAAAACCCCAAAAAACAATTGTAAAATTGCACTTTTTTTTTTTTTTTCTGCAATTTCAACAAACTGGGATTTTTTTTCCAGTGCACTATGTGGTAGAAGGAATGGTGTCATTCAAAAGTATAACTTGTCCTGTAAAAACAAGCCATCATACATATGGCTGTATTGACTGAAAATTAAGAAGTGGAGGAAAAGAATGGGAAATGTCCATGGCGTAAAGGGATTAAATAGATAAAACTGAAAAGTCTTTAAATTACTAAGTTGCTTGATTGTTTTCATCTTATTAAACATTCTTATCATTCTCCGGACTAGAGGCATTATTACTCCCATACTGTACTTCTCGTTGTCTCTTTGCAGTCTTTCAGAGGTGGCTGGCTTTCTAGACAAGTTGCGTGCGCTAATTAGCTGTTTACTAGCGATCCAGCCAGGGTCAGTTGCCCCTGTGCTCTTATGCTTCAGAGGCAAAGCTGCCCCTGCTTGCACCATGGGAAAACGCACAATTCAGACCAGCGGAGTGTGAACGTCCGAGCTATACATTCTTTAACCCCTTCACAACCTTGGCCGTATAGGTACATCCAAGGTCATGTCCCTGCTTTTGCCACGGGCTCTGGCGCTGAGCCCGTGTTTTTCCCGGCACGTGACAGCTGATCTGATCAGTTGTCATGTGCCTCTAACAGGCGTGGGTGGATCCGAGATTCACCCGCAGCTATTAATCAGTTAAATGCTGTATAGTGCGCAATATGGTAAAATCAATGGTGTCATGCAAAAGTACAAATCATCCCGCAAAAAAACAAGCCCTCATATGGCCAGATTGATGGAAAATGAAAAGTTATGGCTCTGGGAAGCAGGAGAGCAAAAAAAAAAGAAAGCACAAAAAATGGAAAATCGCAATGTGGTGAAGGGGTTACGGACAAATAAACAATTGTCATATGGGCTGCTGATAATGGCGGCGGGACAGTGGTCCTTGACCACACTTATATTATGGAGGCAGTTTTGAAGATTGCATGATATAAAGAAAAACTGTCTTGCAGTCCTTATTTTTAGGAATTGAATACTCCTTATTTCACAGACAATTAATCAGGACATATAGAACTAGAAGGAAAAGGATTTTTGAGTATTAGAAGGTATCAATTAAGAATAATTGGGGTCTCTGTTTCACATTGAGCTGTTTTGGATCTGTGATTGAGTTTTGGGATTTGTTAATTATTCAGAACAAGGACTATAAAATCACCATGGACACATACTGTAAGAATGTTGACATCAATAGTTCGTTTTAGATTTTTGTAGGAGTTATTTTGTTTGCTACGTGGCTGCGGAATGTCTCCTGTGGCCAATAGTGTCATGCTCATAAACACTGGACACAAGATGCTTCCTTAGCCAAGTGGCTCTTTTACAGGCATGGTTCCTTGAGAAAGTATATCCAAAGCATCTATTATGTGATCCTTTTAATATACACATATAGCAGAGGACGAAACAAAAGAGAAACTAAGGGTGAGTGCAAACAGTGCAGATTATTTTTTATTATTATTATTATTATTATTTATATAGCGCCATTAATTCCATGGTGCTGTACATGAAAAGGGGGTTACATACAAAGTTATAGATATCGTTAACAGTAAATAAATTTACAATGACGGAATGGTACAGAGGGGAGAGGACCCTGTCCTTGCGGACTTACATTCTACGGGATAGTGGGGAAGAGACAGCAGGTCGGGGGTGCAGCAGCTGTGGTGGTGATGAGGCGGCAGCTCAGGCGGTGGTGAGGCAGCAGAATGGTCGTTGCAGGCTGTAAGCTTTCCTGAAAAGATGGGTTTTCAGGTTCCGTTTGAAGGATCCGACGGTGGTGGATAATCGAACGTGTTGAGGCATGGCATTCCAGAAGATAGGGGATATTCAGGAGAAATCTTGGAGGCAGTTGTGTGATGAACGAATAAGTGTGGAGGAGAGTAGGAGGTCTTGGGAGGATCGAAGATTACGTGAGGGAAGATATTGGGAGATTAGTTCAGAGATATAGGGAGGGGAAAGGTTGTGGATGGCTTTGTAGGTCAGTGTTAGTAGTTTGAACTGGATTCGTTGGGGAATTGGGAGCCAATGGGGAGATTTGCAGAGGGGGGAGACAGGGGAGTAGCGAGGAGAGAGGTGGATTAGTCGGGCAGCAGAATTGAGGACAGACTGGAGTGGTGCAAGAGAGTTAGCAGGGAGGCCACAGAGGAGGGTGTTGCAGTAGTCAAGGCGGGAGATGATGAGGGCATGTACAAGAGTTTTAGTAGATTGAGGACTGAGGAAGGGATTGAGCTGCAGATTTTTCCGTGCGGATTTGCAGGTAAAACCGCAGGTAAAGTGACCTGCGGTTTTCCTGCGGATATGCCAACGGTTTTCCCCTGCGGTTTGACACCTGGACAATGGAACAGGCGTCAAACCGCTGCGGAATCCGCAGAAAGAATTGACATACTGCAGATTTAAAACCGCAGCAAATCCGCGCGGAAAAATCTGCAGCATGTGCACTGCAGTTTTGAAATCCTATTGATTTTCATTGTACTGTACAATGCCTGTGGATCTGCAGCGGATCTGTAGAGGCAAATCCGCTGCGAATCCGCAGCAAAATCCACACCGTGTGCACATACCCTTAAGGGCCAGGGGCCCTGATCTGAATTCCCAAAACTCACATGTTCAAGAATATAGTTCAAGAATATAGTAGCAAGGTGAGAATAGTAAAACTTTTCTTGTAATCTAAAAGGATAAAATCATGTAGCGGGTAGTATAAAAGGAAATCACCTTCGTTACACATAGGTAATATAAATGAATAGACAGCCACAGTGGTGGACAAGTTATCAATAGAGAAGATAGAACTGTGGATTGAAAGTCCTTTACTTGTTTCCATATGCTAAATGCTCTGTTTGGGAATACAGTCATTTTGAGGTAGAGAAGCGGAGTTTCAACCCTCAGGTCTATCTTCTCTATTGATGACCTGTCCACCACTGTAGCTGTCTATACATTTATATTACCTGTGTAGCGAAGTTGTTTTCCTTTTATACTACACTGTACGTTACGTGTTACTGATATACAAAGGGTGACAAAAATGGAAACAAAACTTTCAGAACATCTTGATTTAATTAGTATAGAGTATGTATGCACTTACACGTCTTGTCATGCCATCAATAATCATATTATTGTTTGTCTGAAGAATGAGTGTTCTGCATGGAAAATGCACTTGCTGGCAGCTCCTTTTGCAATTCTTGACCAAGTATGTATCTGATGTGCTCAATAGGAGACACGTTCGAAGACACTGCTGGCCATGTTAACATGTTTAGACCCTGCAGGCTGCTCACAGTAGCAAGAGCAACATATCTCCTGGCATCCTCATTTTGGAAATGGCTCCTGGGACACTTTGCAGAAATGGCTATGCTACTGGTTCAAATCAATGTAATGCCAAACTGTTAGTGTACCTGGAATGAAGAGTAGATTTGTCCATCTACCCTATATTACCTTTCCTTGTGATCCTCCTTGAGATGGTTCTACTCCTTCATTGGAGTCCAGCTGTATTTAATTAAACTGATAGGATTTGATTTGTAAAGGCACACACCTGTCTATATAAGACCTCACAGCTCACAGTGCATGTCAGACCAAATGAGAATCATGAGGTCAAAGGAACTGGCCAAGGAGCTCAGAGACAGAATTGTGGCAAGGCACAGATCTGGCCATGGTTACAAAAGAAATTCTGCAGTACTTAAGTGCACAGTGGCCTCCATAATCCTTAAATGGTAGAAATTTGGGACCACTAGAAGTTTTCCTAGACCTGGCTGTCCAGCCAAGCTGAGCAATCGTGGGAGAAGAGCCTTGGTGAGAGAGGTAAAGAAAAACCCTGAGATCACTGTGGCTGAGCTCCACAGATGCAGTAGGGAGATGCACTCATATTTAAGTCACATGCTGTCCATTTCCTTGTGATCCTCCACTAGAAGTCTTCCTAGACCTGGCTGTCCAGCCAAGCTGAGCAATCGTGGGAGAAGAGCCTTGGTGAGAGAGGTAAAGAAGAAGCTCAAGATCACTGTGGCTGAGCTCCACAGATGCAGTAGGTGATCCCAAGAGGGAAAAAAAACACCAGATTCACGCGCTGCTATATTTCAACCATCAAATATTTGATGGTTGAAATATAGCAGCGCGGGAATCTGGTGTTTTTTTTCCCTCTTGGGATCTCCTCTTTGAGTAATGGAAGCAGATGCTGTCTGTCTACACCATCCTGCTGCAGCTTCATTGCATGTGACTAAGCGCATACAGTAATTGTGGCTTTACACAACTATTGAGGGTGAGTACCCTGCACTATTTAATTTATATTCATTATATCTGCACTGGTAAGGCCCTATGGGCGCGCTTTTGTGGTTTCTTTTATCTTTACAGATGCAGTAGGGAGATGGGAGAAAGTTTCACAAAGTCAACTATCACTGCAGTCCTCCATTAGTCTGGCCTTTGTGGCAGAGTGGCCCGACGGAAGCCTCTCCTCAGTGCAAGACATATCAAAGCCCACATAGAGTTTGCTAAACAGCACATGAAAGACTTCCAGACTATGAGAAATAAGATTCTCTGGTCTGATGAGACGAAGATAGAACTTTTTGGTGATAATTTTAAGCGGTATGTGTGGAGAAAACCAGGCGCTGTTCATCAGCTGCCCAATACAATCCCAACAGTGAAACATGGTGGTGGCAGCATCATGCTATGGGGGTGTTTTTCAGCTGCAGGGACAGGACGACTGGTTGCAATTGAATTTACCAAATGCCTGCAATGAAACAATGAGTGAACAATTTAAAGGGGTCTGAATACTTTCCATACCCACTGTATGACTTTGTTCTCAGACCACTGTGGCTCATTTAGATATGGTAAGAATAAATTATTTTGTTGCCAAATGGCAATGCTTAGATGTAAAACATTTCACTCTGCAATTACTGGTGAGGTATTTTCTTTTAAGCATTTTTTACTAGTTCTGAGCCGCCCATAGACTTTATACATCCGGGAGGTCTGCAATTTACTTTGCAATGACATTCTAAAACATTAGTGCAGAATAAGGTACTTGCAAGAAATTATGCAGCCCTGATACTGATTAAAATAATACCTGGTGATGAAATCAGTCTTGTGGTTGTTGCTTAATCTTTATTTTCAGTTTTGAGTTAATGATATGCTCGTGCTCCGGGGTGGCCTGTGGGGCTCTTCATGTGGTGCTCTGCTTACATATTCATCTGTATGTCTTCTGACAGGTCACTGAGCCCTCACTGACCTGCCCCTCAGTTTACATACTGAATATATTATATTTATCTTGGGGAAAAAAATCCTTAGGCAGGCAGGCACAGGCGGTGGCACCTGCGCTGCAGCCTGATCACATATTAATTTGTTTGCCGTTTTCCTTATAGTCATAAAAAAGAACAATCCATTTGAGTATGGCATCGGCGCAATAGCAGCTAATAGCATTTGATCCGCCAGCGGCGCCATCTTGGAGGAGGAAATTTTTCAAATGCCATTTTCAGTTGGATTTTTTTATGATTATAAGGAGAACAGGAGAAAGTGCTAATACTTACCTGCTATTATGATTCTCCAGGTCATTACGAGTTTGTAGATACCAAACATGTTTAGGTTGATTTTTATTTAAGTGGTGAGAAAAAAATCCAAAGTTTGTGAAAAAAAAAAAGTTGTCATTTTCCAAGACCCGTAGCGTCTCCTTTTTTGTGATCTGGGGCTGGGTGAGCGTCTCCTTTTTTTGTGATCTGGGGCTGGGTGAGTGCTTATTTTTTGTTCTCCGAGCTGACGTTTTTATTGATACCATTTTGGTGTACATACAATATTTTAATCACTCATTATTGTATTTTAATGCAATGTTGCGGCAATCAAAATAAACGTAATTCTGACGTTTTGATTTTTTTTGCGTTACGAACTTACGACGTTTATCGATCGGATTTATTCTTTTTGTATATTGGTAGATTGGGCGGTTCTGAATGCGGCGATACCAAATGTGTGTATTTTTTATTTTTAATTTATTGTTTTATTTTGAATGGGGCAAAAGGGGGGTGATTTGAACTTTTAGATTTTATTTTTTTAAATATTTTTATAAACTTTTTTTCACTTTACACTAGCTTTAATAGTCTCTATGGGAGTCTAGAAGCTGCAATCATCTGATTGCTTTTGCTAAAAGAGCAGGGCTTCAGCTCTGCTCTGTGTAGCAGAAATGCTCACTTGCTATGAGTGTCAACCAATGGGTGGCGCTCATAGCAATCCAACTATGACAACCACAAGGGTCTGCGGCCAACTCATCGGCGACCCGCGGCTATGTGACACAGGCGCCAATGGGCGTGGTTTGCAAACCTCTTCCGATGCGGTACATATTTAAATGCTGCTGTCAGAGATTGACAGCAACATTTAACATGTTAACAGCCACGGGTGGATCGCGATTCCACCCGCGGCTGTTAGGGGTACATGACGTCTGATCAGATCAGGACGGTTCAAGATGAACATATTCAATCAACCAATCAATCAAATTTATTATCGCCAAGGACATATTGCATATATACAAGGAATTCTTTGTGGCAAAGAGGCAACATAATATATAACAACAGATACAACAAGTAACATCTAACAAGACAGATACAGTATATAATCTACACATGAAGATTTTTGTTGAACAGAGAGTGGATAGAAGCTGTTCAAATGGCGGTTGGTGCTGCATTTGGGGACTCTGAAGCGACGTCCTGAAGGGAGTAGTTGGAATGAGGAGTGTCCCGGGTGAGAGGGATCGGATGAAATTTTCAATGCGTGGAATCGAATACTCTTATCATAAAGATCCTGGATTTTAGGCAGGGGGGAACCTATAATTCTCTCTGCTGTTCGGAAAGTCCTTTGTAAGCGGAGTTTGTCATGCGCAGTGGCTCCCCCATACCAGACTATCAGAGAGGAACAAATCACAGATCTGATGACAGCATTAAAGAATAAGATCAGCAGATTCTTAGATAAACCATATCTTTTCAGCTGATGCAGGAAGAATATCCTCTGTTGTGCTTTTCTTATAACAGCATCCACGTTTTCCCCCCATTTAAGATCATGAGAGATGATAACACCAAGGAATTTGGTCTCTGTGACCCCAAGAACCACTTTGTCATGGATGTAGAGTGGAAGTATCTCATGTTGATCTTCCCTAAAATCCACAACCATCTCAGCAGAACATATTGTTCCATTAGTATTGTGGCATAGGAGAGATGATATAGGGCTTTAGTCAGGCTAGTGTGCAAGGGTTGCTTGTTGATTCTGCATGCTTTGGTATGTGTGAGCTGTTGCTGTGTTATATACATGTGGTCAAAATTGTTGTTACCCCTCGTTTAATGACAGAAAAACCTACAATGGTGACAGAAATAACTTGAATCTGACAAAAGTAATAATAAATCAAAAATCTATGAAAATGAACAAATGAAAGTCAGACATTGCTTTTCAACCATGCTTTTACAGAATTAAAAAAAAATAAAACTCATGAAATAGGCCTGGACAGAAATGATGGTACCCTTAGCTTAATATTTTGTTGCACAACCTTTTGAGGCAATCACTGTAATCAAACGATTGCTGTAACTGTCATTGAGACTTCTGCACCTCTCGACAGGTATTTTGGCCCACTCCTCAAGAGGAAACTGCTCCAGTTGTTTCGTGTTTGAAGGTTGCCTTTTCCAGACGGCACGTTTCAGCTCTTTCCAAAGATGCTCAATAGGATTTAAGTCAGGGCTCATAGAAGGCCACTTAAGAATAGTCCAGTGTTTTTTACTCTTAGCCATGCTTAGGTGTTTTTAGCTGTGTGTTTGGGGTCAATATCCTGTTGCAAGACCCATGACCTGCGACTGAGACCAAGCTTTCTGACACTGGGCAGCATATTTCTCTCTAGAATACCTTGATAGTCTTGAGATTTCATTGTACCCTGCACAGATTCTAGACACCCTGTGTCAGATGCAGCAAAGCAGCCCCCAGAACATAACAGAGCCTCCTCCATTTTTCACAGTAGGGACTGTGTTCTTTTCTTTATATATTCATTTTTCCGTCTGTGAACATAGAGCTGATGTGCCTTGCTAAGAAGTTCCATTTTTGTCTCATCTGTCCATAGGATATTCTCTCAGAAGCTTTGTGGCTTGTCAACCTGTAGTTTGGTAAATTCCAGTCTGACTTTTTAATGATTTTTTTTCAACAATGGTGTCCTCCTCGGTCATCTCCTATGAAGTCCCCTTTGACTCATACAATGACAGATGGTGCGATCTGACAGTGATGTTCCTTGAGCTTGTAGTTCATGTTTAATCTGTTTAGAAGTTTTTCTGGGCTCTTTTGTTACCATTCGTATTATCCGTCTCTTTGATTTGTCATCAATTTTATTCCTGTGGCCTCGTCCAGGGAGGTTGGCTACAGTCCCATGGAGCTTAAATTTCTGAATAATATGTGTGACTGTAGTCACAGGAACATCAAGCTGCTTGGAGATGGTATTAGAACTTTTACCTTTAATATGTTTGTCTATAATTTTCTTTCTAATCTCCTGAGACAACTCTTTCCTTCGCTTCCTCTGGTCCATGTTGAGTGTGATACACACCATGTGACCAAACAGCACAGTGAATATCTGTAGACCTCTATACAGACTCACTCACTGATTTCAAGATTGTAGACACCTGTGATGCTAATTAGTGGACACACCTTGGTTTAACATGTCCCTTTTGTCACATTATTTTCAGGGGTACCATCATTTCTGTCCAGGCCTATTTCATGAGTTTTATTTTTTTTTTAAATTCTGTGGAAGCATGTTTGAAAAGCAACGTCTGACTATCATTTGTTCATTTTCATAGATTTTTGATTTATTATTACTTTAGTCAGATTCAAGTTATTTCTGTGATCATTGTGGGTTTTTCTGTCATTAATTAAATGAGGGGTACCATCAATTTTGACGATGTGTGTATAAAGCGGCAGCAACATCTGCATTGTTTAAGAAACTTATGTCTCCAAGAGGAAGAAGGGATTCAGAGAGCGAGTGTAAATCAAGGTGTTTGAGATTTCTGCGAAGTTGTGCAAGTTTGTGGCTTGGGGATTGTGCACCTGGAGAAGAGAATAAAGAGAATGTAAGTAGGCTGTGGTCAGAAAATGGGAGAGATGAGTTAGAGAGGTTAGATAGGGAACAGAGGTGGGTGAAGATGAGGTCCAGTGTGTGGCCCTCTTTGTGAATGATTGCAGAAGACCATTGAGTGAGGCCGAAGGAGGAAGTAAGAGATAGAAGCTTAGAGACAACTGAGTGGGAAGTGTCCATGGGAATGTTGAAGGTTTCCTCCTCGGTCAGTGACGGATGGTGCAATCTGACACTGATGCACCTTGACTTTGGAGTTCACCTCTAATCTCTTTTGAAATTGTTCTTGGCTCCTTGGTTACCATTCATACTTTTCGCCTCTTCAATTTGTTATCATTTTTCCACTTGCAACCATGTCCAGGGAGGTTGGCTACAGTCCCGTAGACCTTAAACTTCTGAATAATTTGTGCAACTGTAACAGGAACACCAAGGTGTTTGGAGATCGTCTTATAACTTTTACCTTTAACATGTTTGTCTGTAATTTTATTTCCAATCGCCTGAGACAACTCTCACCTTAGCTTTCTTTCGTACATGTTCACTGTGATGCACAGCATGATACCAAACAACACAGTGACTACTTTTCACCCTCTAAATAGGCAGACTGACTGATGACAAGTTTGTAGACATCTATGATGCTAATTACAGTACACACTTTAGTTTCACATGTCCCTATGGTTAAATTATTTTTAATCTTTACTAGGGGTACCACCATTTTTATTTAGGCCATTTTCATTAGTTTGGGAGTTTTTTTACATTTTTTTCTGTTCCTCCACAATTCAGAAACAATGTCTGATTCTCATTAGTTGATATTCCATAAATTAAAATTAAAATTACTTTTGTCAGTTTCAAGTTATTTCAGTGATCATTGTGTATTTTTTTTTTTTTTACTTTACCAGAAGGGTACCAACAGTTTTTTCCGTGTGTATATGTTTAATAATTTTTCAAAATATTTTTCGATACATGCTTTTAATAATTTATTTAATTTATATTATTATCTTTTTACTTTTTATACATTTATTGCTATTGTGATTTTTTAAAGTTTCTGAGCAAGTAATTGAGTCAATTGACATCACTGACTCTTCCTTTGTATATGGCTTGTTTGTTAGTTTTTATGTACTTGATGAAGTAATCGGCACAATTTTAAAATGCATAGCACCTTAACAAATTTGATCCTAGTTTTTAACTTCATGATTTCAAATTATTTCGTAGTATGATGGATGCATCCTGATTAGAGTCTGCTTTTTGCCAAATGTTTGGCTGGATGTTCTAAAGAGAAGTACCGTTACACTTAGCGATGCACCAGTGATCCCGACAACGATATGGATCGCTGGTGCATCGCTAAGTGGTCGCTAGTGAGCTGCCACACAGGTAGATCTCACCAGCGACATAGCAGCGGTCGGGGGTCGCTACTTACCTGTCAGACGCGGCGATCCTGACGTCCTCCCGCCCGCGTCCACGCGTCGCTCGTAGACGCCACAGGAAGCCCAGCAGGAAGCGCCCGACGAGAAATGGTCCAGGACGTTCTCGCGTGACCAGCGATGAGCAGCGGGGGAGCCGGTCGCAGGTAAGTATCAGACATAGCGATATTGCTAGCAATATCGCTGGTACGTCACAAAATCGGTGACGTTACAGCGATATTGCTAGCGATATCGCTATGTGTAACGGGGGCTTAAGTGTCAGGACACAGAGTCTGAGCGGCTTCAGTACTGCCCTCTTAACTCCTGAAAGCTTTTTACACAGTGTTGAGATAAAACTTCTTAAGCTAAAACTCTGTTAGATGCCAGAAGGAGAAAATGGTCATTTTTAAAGAAGAGAATTTGTGAAATGCAGTTTACAAGGATCATGTCGTCATGTTTAGTGACTAGAAATCTGGGAAAAGTTTCCCTTTAAAAAGCTATACACAATTTCACACAGAATTTTTATTTTAATATTTACCTTACTTTCTTCCCAGATGCAAAGTTAAGCCATTTTACAAATAGACTTCATTAAAAATGTTCAACCATTTTGCAGCTGCAGAGTGCTGGCTAATCGCAGCGCTGGAGTCCTGGGTCCAAATCCCACCAAGGACAACATCTGCAAGGAGTTTATATGTTCTCCCCATGTTTGTGTAAGTTTCCTCCTGGTTCTCCGGTTTCCTCCCACATTCCAAAGACATACTGATAGGGAATTTAGATTGTGAGCACCATTGGGGACAGTGATGATAATGTATGTAAAGCGCTGCGGAATAGGATAGCGCTATATAAGCAAAGCATAATAAATAGTCATTTTTCCAGCTGCCTCTTTGCAAAACTGCTATAAGTCCGTCAGAGTTCCTTTTCCTGGTACTGACTGCCCGCCCTGCTCTCCCCACTCTTCCCCCAGTGTTAGGTCAGGTTTAGATGGCCAGTCTAGGCCAGCGACTTATGCAAATTGAAGACTTGGCGGTGTTAATGCTCACCTGGTGAGGTGGATTCATGAAGTCGCAGGTCAGAGTGAACACAAGGACCCTGAGCTTTGACTCCACAGGCTGGAAGGCTTGTGGAACAGAAAGGACCCAGATAATAAACTATGCTGCATGGCAGACAAACAAGCGAAGCAGGACACACCAGAAGCCACATCACCAGGAGGGAAGATGAAGAGGAAAATTACAAATGTGAAACAGCTGAGATGTAGGCTGTAGTGATGAGTGAGCGTGCTCATCACTGCTCGTTGCTTGATCGAGCATTAGGGTGCTCAGGTACACTCGTTACTCGGCCAACTATCGAGGGTGCTTGGGAACAATGCTCGAGTCCCTGTCCCACATGTTTCACGGCTGTTAGACAGCTAATCAACATGCGCGAATTGCGTTCCAAAAACATTTGGCTACTGGCATTAATGTGATTGGCCGGCCGCAACATTTGCTACTTCCACCTCCCATTTCTCAGCGCCAGACGATGGGCAGGGGAAGCAGCGAATATTCATTAAGCATTTACATCTGCTTAACTGACAGATACAGTAAGTTATTTAAAAACAAATAAACACACACAAAGTCCTTTATTTAAAAAACACTCTCCAACAATTCCCCGCATTTACCCACTTATTAGAAAGCAAAGTTCCAATTCAGGTCTGACGTAGTCCACGGCGCCACGATCACCGTTCCGACATCCGCAGCATATGAAGCCTCATTCACAGAGCAAAGCTTGAGATGCCGTAGCTGCCATTGAGGGTAGCACAAGAGTTGGCAACTGTAATGAGCTGTGATGTCAGGAAGGTTACTGCCGATCACAGACGCTGTGTGACAGCGTGGGAAATAACATCTGTGACCGACGGTTACCTTACTGACATCACTGTCAATCACAGACACTGCCGGCTATCGGGGAGCGCTGCCAGATTCAGCATTGTGTGCTGATGTGGCAGCTTATGAACGGGCCCCATATGCAGGACTTTTTGAATGGGGCTCATTGTGGGACATGTGGAATACGGTCGATTCACTGGACAGTGACGGACCGTCGTGAGATTTTTTGGGGGAAATAAATTGGTGAAAGAGGGTGTCAGAGTTTTTTTTTCTTTTTTAAATAAAGGACCTTTCTTTGTGTGTTGTGAAGATACCAGATTATATCTTAACTTCCCAGATGGCTATTTTTAGCAAACCATGAAGAATATGTTGTTATATATACTTTTGCTTGTGTAAGCCTGTAATAGTGACTTGTAAGCTGATATTTCAGATAACATACTGTGCACTTATCTTTGACTAGTGATGTTTGCTGGTATGCTAATTATGAATTGTATTATGGAGCCCATTTGTTGACTTCGAAAGCAGAGGGGAAAAACTATGCAAATAGATTAAATAATCAAGTAATGCTGTTTGATCTCATCACCATTGTTTCCCTTATCTGTGAGGCTGGACTGAAGGACACTGGGTAAATCTAAAAATGGGTTACATGCCTCTGTATAAAGAGACTGAGATGGACAGATTGAGACAGCCAGATATTCAGCCAAACCTAATGGACCAGAGACAGCACTGCAGGCAATTCATCATGGCACCATCACGAGGGACCCGGATCTGTCATTCTACCGGAAACAATCTAGGGGTTTTCTGCTCCGGTTGGAAGAATGCAGATCTGCTCCATTGACCATCGCTGGACAATGGATACGTTTGGAGAAAGCCAGGATTGAGACCCGCTGGTTGCCTGGCTCTATGGAGATGTTCGGATAAGCCAGGTTGCTACTCTCATGTCAATTGGTCTTGTACATTATAAGAACTCCATGGGTTGTCATCTTCCTACGCTTGTCGTTACCTCCTCTGTGTGTGTACCACAGGTAGGGTAGCTGACCCTGGGAGCTCTGATGTAACATCTGCCATTATCCCGGTGGGTCAGCGGAAGGGTGAGACTCTGTAATGTGCACCATCTGTGGTATATGCTGGAACTGTTCTGTATGCTATTGTGTGTTGGCGGTTCAATAAATTATTGCCACAGTGTTACCCTCACCCTGTGTTGTCTGAATAGTGTTCTGCCCACATTAAAAGGAGAGTGGGCGTTTGTCTGGACGATGCCTGGTCCATGCGGTTCCGGCTAGCAGACCTAGGCGCCCACCATTCCCCCTTGTCTCCACAAGTGTGTTTATTGATTTTTACTTACATTGTTAGTAATGGAGATGTCAGACTGAGACCTCTCAATGCTTAATGGCAGCTGTGATTTTTGACAAATCACAGCTGTCATCTACCTTAAAAATCCCATTGCCCCAATTGCCAACGCACCAGGGCAATCCTTAAGAGCTGAGACAGGGCACCAGAATTGACACAACTAATGTGATGTTCCGTTTCTGGGTAAGCAGGGGTCTTGTATTTTTAGGATGGAAAAGGAACAATAACCATGGCTTTTTGTAGCCTGATAATATGAGCCCTCAGCTGTTTGCTTTTCTTTAGCTGGTTATTAAAATAGGGGGACCCCAAGTCATTTTTTAAAATTATTTGTTTATTTATTGCTAAAATCGACAGGGAAATATGGTGTGAAATGGCATTGCTTTTTCTTGTCTTTTTTATTTTGCGTTACATACAAGTCATTATGCAGGAAATAATGTTTCCTAACATTTTTTCCTGTAAAATCCATTTAATCTTTGGTTTTCGATGTTTTATTGTCAGTCCATAAAAGTGGCTTAATACTCTGACAACATTGTTCCCTGCAGCAACCTGGAAATCAGAGATGCGTCCAGGGGTCTTCCCCATGCTGTTCACATTCCACTTCAGTAGTGTTTGCATCCATTTTAGCGATATTCTGGATCACACCAGACATTCTGGGTGTCACATCGCTGTTGGAATCAGGGGCTGGTGTTCCAGCCTCGACCACTGGGAAGCGCCGGACTGTCACGTCACCGTCAGACTCGGGGGCTGCTGTTCCTGCCTCGGCCACTGGGCGGCGTCGGACTGTCACGTCGCCGTCGGACTCGGGGGCTGCTGTTCCTGCCTCGGCCACTGGGAGGCGCCGGACTCCTACTGGTGGTGCCGGCAATAGGAGGGCTATGTCCTCATGTGGGTCCGCTCCTTTGACACATGTCTCTGTCGTTGGGCATCGCCGTGGTTCTCTCGTGGGTGATGGTGGTGGCGGAGAAGGGGCTCCTGCGCAGGCATCTGGTGGGCGCAGGCTCCACTCCTCTGTCAGAGGTGAAGGGGTTGGTGCATTGCCATCTGGCCTGGTTCTGGGGGCGGTCCAGATGAGGTCATCAGACTGTGAGCCTGTGAGGGATAGCCTTATCCTTCAAATACTTTGGGGCCTCTCCTGCAGGCCGCCAGATATAGTCTTGGTTTCCCCAGTGTGCTAGTGTTGTATTTGCTATTTTTGACTCTGACCTTAAGCCTGGATTTCTGACCCTTCTACAGCCTGCCGATTTTGTACTTCTGCTATTCTCCCATTTTTTTTTCTTTTACGCTGACCCTAAGCCTGGACCTTTGACCCTTCTTCAGCCTGCCGATTTTGTACCCCTGCTGCCCCCCTGGTTTAGACTTGGACTCCTGACTACGCTTTCGGTCCCGTTTATTAATCCCTTTCTGGCGACTGTCCTGCTCTGGTCTGCTGCTCTTATACAGACAGCTACCTCCTGGGCTCTGCTGTAATTCCAGATCCCTGTATAGGGGTAAGGGGTCTTGGGGTTGCTCGGGGTACTGTCTTACTTGCAGCCCAGACTCGCACCAGACAGACGTCACACTGGGAGACCCTTTCAAAAAAGTGCTTGAGTTTCCCATTTACTTCCATTATGCTTGTTACTTGAAACAAGCACTCAAGCATTACGATTTGATCTATACCAGTAATGAGCACCCGAGCATTTTAGTGCTCTCCCATCACTAGTAGGTTGTAGCAACCACAGCAGATTGTAGTGTCATGTGAATAGACAGTACTACCAGTTGTAATTCTTACAGCAAATGATGGGTTAATTAGGAGGACACAGAAACAAGTTGAAGAACAGCAGATTGCAACCTAATGTGAATATATACTAATAGCAGTTCACAATACTTATGGCAAGCAATAGGTTTGCCAGTATGTCTTGTAGACCACTTGATGCAAATTGTAGACGTTAGTTACAAGAGTCTGAAGAGATGATGGTAACAAAAGAAACTAGATAGTAGCAAACTCCAAATAAACGGCAATTGAACACCTTACTGTCTCTATAATCAGACACGGCGGTGCCTTTATGGCTGATCCATTGACAATTCTTTTGCTTTCCCCATGACTCACAATCCAGAAACGTTAGTGGCTGGATGAAAGATACAAGAGTCTGTCTGGATCCCAGAATCTCACTCAGCTTTTATGCACACACACTGATTACAAGCAAACAGTCACAGGTGAGGATGTTACCTTTAGTGGCCAGTCAAACCCATTTGTGTCAACTTCTGTGCATGTTATCAGGACAAAATCACCAGGGTATGTGAACTATTGATCAGGGTCATTTGGATGTTTTGGGTTGTCATTATGATTTAAAAAGAGAAAACACAGTAGTTTGACAATAAATGGGTTCACCCAACCACCAACCATGAGTGGAGAAAAAGTTTTGGTGTTATCATTCATATTCTCTGAAAAAAGGCCAAGAAAGCAAAGTTTCTGCCGGGGTATGTAAACTTTTGAGCCCAACTGTATATGTAGATATACACACATCACTATAGACTCTTTACATTGCTTGTATGTCAGGGTTGATGGGACATGTGACGCTCTGTCACCACTGTGGATGTGATGTGGGGGACATGTGACGCTCTGTCACCACTGTGGATGTGATGTGGGGACATGTGAAGCTCTATCACCACTGTGGATGTGATGTGGGGACATGTGATGCTCTATCTTCGTTGTGGATGTGATGTGGAGGCATGTAAATCTCTATTATCACTGGATGTGTGTGATGTGGGGGCATGTGAAGCTCTATCACCACTGTAGATGTGATGTGTCGTGTCAGGCTCTATTCCCATTGTGGATGTAGTGTGGAGACATGTGAGGCTCTATCACCACTGTGCCACGGGGCGGGCTTACCTAGGAGGGATGTAGCTAAGCGGCTACCTGATTTCCACTAGAGCTCCCGACGGTGGAGACAGGCCTGAGCTGCAGGTAGCCATCAAGTACCACTCCTAGGCAGTCCCTGGTACTGCCCAGGGGTCAGGATCGCAGACATGGGCTGGGCTTAGAGTAACTGGTGTGGCGCCCCAGGGGTATGGCCGCCACAGTGACTTTGCCTTCCTCCAGGGAGGGTGATGTCATGCTTGGAAGCAGTGAAGGGTCTCTATCGCAGTTAACCTATACATGCAACACAGTTCCACTCCAAGCCAGCAGGGGGGACTCTGAACCGGGATTAAGGGGATGAGTGCTCTCTGAGGGCCAAGAGGAAGGAGTAGTCAGTTAGTGTGAGGAGGTCCACATGTGCAGACGTGTGGAGAGAAGCTGGAGGTTGAGCTGAGGAAGGAGAGCCCCCTCACAGTGAGAGCGCATGAACTGGAGCCTGGTCTCCACGGTTGTACGGATACTAACGGTCCTGCAACAGAAACCAGAGGAGTAGGAGGCTGTAAATGCCCTACTCTCATCTAAGACTCGGAGACACAACAGCACGGAGTGAGCCAAGAGAGGAATAGCGGCTACAGCTGTCTGCCATACGAGGAGTGCTAGTAGAAGAGAATTAGGAGGAACTTCAGTGTAACTCAGTACTAGGAGTACTTCATTCAAATAAGCGCTAGGAAGGAGACTGCACAGCCCATTTGCTGAGAGAGAATCCTGAGCTGCTTCCAGGCTAGCCTGCTCCAGTACCATCTGTAATCAGGACCCTGGACTGCATTTATCAAGTAAAGGCCCCTTTACATTTAGTGATGCACCAGCGATCCGACCCGGTCAGGATCGCTGGTGCATCGCTAAATGATCGCTAGTGAGCTGTCACACAGGCAGACCTCACAGCGATGCAGCAGCGACGCAGCGCACGATACTCACCTTTCACACACAGCGATCCTGATGTCCTCCCACCCGCCTCCACGCGTCGCTTGTCATCACAGCAGGAAGCCCAGCAGGAAGCTGACGACGAGAAATGGAGCCGGACATTCTCGCGCGATCAGCGATGGACAGCGGGGGAGCCGGTCGGAGGTAAGTATCACACATAGCGATATCGCTATAACGTCACAAAATCGATGATGTTATAGCGATATCGCTAGCGATATTGCTATGTGTAAAACCCCCTTAAAGGTACAGAAACTGCACCCTGCTGTGTCTTTGTCTGCTTCCTACCCTTCTGGCACTGCTACATCCCTGTGCCAACCACATCTACACTGCCCAGGGACTACAGCTTCACCTGTGGGGAGCTTTTACACCTTTGCTGCACCCTACCATCAGTCCCAGTGGATCTGCAGGCAGCGTCACCTTAACATCTCACTTGCCGATCACCACAGGTGGCGTCACGAACTATTCCATTAACTACATTCTACCATTCAATTTCCCCCATTACTTGGGCGCCCAGGGCCAAGGACCGGGTCACCGCTGCTGTAACACATCCCGCTGACACCGGCCCGGTACCGAGTACCCCACAGCCCTGGGAGGGCGACCCACTGGCTGGACAGTATTTGGACTCTGTTCAAACAGATACTGACTCAGTCACAGACAGGGCTGGATTCCGATACTGGAACAGGCTTCGACATTACGGGCCCAGGAATGCTAACCAAGACAGACACTGGTGCTGGTTCAAGTATCGTCGGATTGTTTTCAGGTTCAGGTACCTCCGGTACTGCTTCATGGTTCGGATACTGCCAATGCGACATCAGGGTTCAGCTGGGTGCGGCTTTATGCATCGGGACTGCCAGGGATGGTTTCAGTTTCACGCCCTGATCACACACGGACCAGTGGTTTCAGGTTCAGTGCCTGGCCACATAAAGACCAGGGGTCCAGGCTCACACCACATAAGGACCATACAGTTGCACACCCTCACAGTAGGGAACTACAGCAGTTGCCTTTTATACAAGATGCCTCCCAGTTATTGGCTGGGGGCATTTTCAAAGTAACATAGCAAGGCCGAAAAAAAGACATTTGTCCATCCAGTTAAACCTTTATTAAGTCAGAATAAATCCCCAGATCTACGTCCTTCTAAGGAACCTAATAACTGTAAGATACAATATTGTTACGCTCCATAGTAGCAAAAAATTGTAGCACTGAACATTGAACCCATGCCTCCAAAGAGACTGGAGCCTTAATCCAGCGCCTAAGACTGCTCGGCCATGCTACCTTTATTTGAGTATGTGTATTGCCCCTTTAAGAACAGGGGAGAGCACAGCCGGAAAGCCTGTGTGGGGTGCACAGTAGCTGGACACAGGGAGTTCACTGGGGCAATGGGTTTATCGGCGTTCCTGCATTGGGGGAGGGAGGGGGATCATGAAGGGGCATCAGCATTAGTGTTACAGTGACACCGTGTGCAGTCCATTTAGAAAATGGAAAGGACACAAACGTGTACAAACAGATGTGTAAATGCATAGCAGAGGGGAGTGCCAGGAGATTATACAGAGATCTACAGTGGAGAGGAGAGAAAGTATCTAACGTCTTATAGAGAGCTGAGAAAGTAGGAAAGGACATGGAGAGGAAACAAGTACAGTATTTTAGCGCTGCTCATGCATCTCATTTGCTTATGGGAAAGATCATAGGCTATAAAGTAAAAGGAAGGCCTTACCTATGTCCCCATGTCCTTTCCTGAAAACCCATCTTTTCAGGAAAGCTTACAGCCTGCAATGACCATTCTGCCGCCTCACCACCGCCCGAGCTGCCTCCTCTTCACCACCAGAGCTGCTGCACCCCCGACCTTCTGTCTCTTCCCCACTATCCCGTAGAATGTAAGTCTGCAAGGACAGGGTCCTCTCCCCTCTGCACCAGTCCGTCATTGTAAATTTGTTTACTGTTAATGATATCTATAACTTTGTATGTAACCCCCTTCTCATGTACAGCACCATGGAATTAATGGTGCTATAGAAATAAATAGTAATAATGTAGTTTGAATTAATGACACCAGTGAGGATGGATAGATTGACTGATTCAGGCTTAGCATGAATGATAAGATTTTGGGTGGAGTGCCTCTATAACGAATAGTATCATTATGATTTTATGCCTACTGTTAGCATTCAGTCAGTCTGCAATGTTTTGTAGAAGCGGGGCATTGTAGAATTCTTATGGGAGAGGTTTATTCAATCACTAAAAAGGAAGCGCTTTATCTGTATGGGTGTGGGGGGAGAATCCGTTCTTCCTGAAACTTGTCACATCAAACAATGTTTAGAAGGAAACATTAGTGATGGCGAGCTCCCAGCCCTTCCCTTGCATGCTGCCGCTGACACAATTATCTGCAGATGATATACTACATTATTACAGCAAGGGTTAGACCTAGGGGGCAATAACTTGTTTATTGTGATTTAAGTAGTTTTTCCTCCAAAGTTAAACAGTTTACTGATTACGGATTCATCAGGGCAAACCATGTTCAGAAGATGATCACACTTATCCTACACTCCTAGCAGTGCAAACAGCGCCTCCGACTGCCCGCAGCGTTCCTTCCGTCTCCTGGTGACTCCCATTGTAAAACGTATTCTGTATTTTTATTCTATATATCTGGTATTGAAAGCATAGTGAATTACACTTTACAAAACCTATGAAGGACTATTTCTGAACATATATTTTGACCATAAAGCCGTCATTGGGTAAACTTGGATACCACCATACGAGCCTTATTTTCATAGGGATATTACTTTGGTATTTCTCATATTTTTCCAAAATATTCATGTATTGAAAAGGACAGCTAACTGCTGTTTTTAATAGTTGAATACATGCGTTTTATTGAAAGATAATCGTGTTTTTATTAATGCTCACGCACAATTATCTTTCAGTGTTACGTTACGTTCCCACAATGAGATTTTGGTGAGGTTTTGATGGTCCAGATTTTCTGCCCCATTTCTGCATCCATTAAGTAAAATAGATAGCCAGGGTGGAAAATGGCATAATAAAAAATTGATCGTCCCAGCGACATATGTAAAGATATACCTGAACCAGGAGAGAATAAGGTTCCAGATCCAAAAAATCTGAAAATCACAATTAAGAATACATTTCCTTGCACAAGAAATACTAAATAATAGAACTTTGCTTATTAGGTGTCTAAACGTATAACCTGAAGAATTAATTCAATGGTTATTTAATGTGAAATGTGATCAGTATAGAACATTTTCCATCTAGTTATCGATTTATTTATATGCCACAAGTCCAATGGGAGAAACAAGATATTCCGTCCCCTGACTGCTGGTACTTGTGGTGTTTTGTGTGTACTCTCAGTGTTTGCACTGATGGATGTCTTGAAAGGAAGGCTCCCCTCCAGGGTATCAATAGCTATAGTGCAGATAGGATATAAGAACAAGGGGGCCGGGTAGAAAGGAAGGGGCCTTTGAAGTCGGTTTGAAGGGACCCTCTTTGTGAGTACATATAACCCTTTCACACTCAGCCTGGCATATTATACTCACTAAAATGAGTTCAGCGACCCTAGAAATCGCAATTGATTTGTGTCAGGAGCCCCCCCAGCCCCTTGGTTGCCCTGGATTTCAATGGAAGAAAGCGGTCTCTTTTCACCCGTCTCCAAGGAGACCTCTGGGAGCCGCGCATCTGAGAACAATTTGGCCAGGGTGAAGGCTAGTCTGAGAATTGGTGGGAATGGAAGGAAGAAAGGCAACCTCTCACATTGCCTCTGGAAAGCATTACAGGTTTATGGCTTGATGTTTGGAGACCGGAATGCTGTGAAATATCCAAATTCTTTACACTTCATTTTCTGCTTTCATCAAGGTGAAGTACGTTTTAGTAATCACTTTATCCCCGTAGCAGTAAAATTGATAATATACCTGTGAAAAGTATAAATATGTAGATACAAAATAATAATTATGCAGATCAAACAAGATGGACGTCTGCCGTACACGTAAGGACCTGGATAAAGGGAACACTTGGACGCACTGGAATGATATTGTGCAGCGATTACCTTATTAGCCCTTATGGGTCTTCTTTAAAGGGAACCTGTCACTAAGGGTGGAGTCAGGGGGCCTGCTGATTTATGGGGTCCACAGACACCACCCCCGTTTTCAGCTGAGTGTGTGTTATTGGATGCCCAGTCATCTGAAATGTATTGCGGCTCACGGAGGATGAGGGCGCTGCTCTCCGCAGGAGCGCTGACAGGTGAGAAAAATGATTTATTTTTTGTGTTTGAAGAGAGCGCCAGGTGGGGGCACATTATTACTGGAAGGAGCCTAGGACAGGAGATATCATTAAATAAAGGGGCTGTGATGGGGGACATGATTACAGGATGGGGGACATTACTACAGGATAGATGCCAGGACGGGGACATTACTACAGGATAGATGCCAGGATGGGGACATTACTACAGGATAGATGCCAGGATGGGGGACATTACTACAGGATAGATGCCAGGACGGGGACATTACTACAGGATAGATGCCAGGATGGGGACATTACTACAAGATAGATGCCAGAATGGGGGACATTACTACAGGATAGATGCCAGGATGGGGGGCATTACTACAGGATAGATGCCAGGATGGGGACATTACTACAGGATAGATGCCAGGATGGGGGACATTACTACAGGATAGATGCCAGGATGGGGGGCATTACTGCAGGATAGATGCCAGGATGGGGACATTACTACAGGATAGATGCGAGGATGGGGACATTACTACAGGATAGATGCCAGGATGGGGGACATTACTACAGGATAGATGCCAGGATGGGGACATTACTACAGGATAGATGCCAGGATGGGGACATTACTACAGGATAGATGCCAGGATGGGGGACATTACTACAGGGTAGATGCCAGGATGGGGGACATTACTACAGGATAGATGCCAGGATGGGGACATTACTACAGGATAGATGCCAGGATGGGGACATTACTACAGGATAGATGCCAGGATGGGAGACATTACTACAGGATAGATGCCAGGATGGGGGACATTACTACAGGATAGATGCCAGGATGGGGACATTACTACAGGATAGATGCCAGGATGGGGGACATTACTACAGGATAGGTGCCAGGATGGGGGGAATTACTACAGAATGGGGGACATTACTACAGGATAGATGCCAGGATAGGGGACATTACTACAGGATAGATGCCAGGATGGGGGGCATTATTACAGGATAGATGCCAGTATGTGGGACATTACTACAGGATAGGTGCCAGGATGGGGGGAATTACTACAGGATGGGGGACATTACTACAGGATAGATGCCAGGATGGGGGACATTACTACAGGATAAGTGCCAGGATGGGGGGAATTACTACAGGATGGGGGACATTACTACAGGATAGATGCCAGGATGGGGGGCATTATTACAGGATAGATGCCAGTATGTGGGACATTATTACAGTATGGGGGACATTACTACAGGATAGGTGATAGGTGCCAGGATGGGGGATATTACTACAGGATGGGGGACATTACTACAGGATAGATGCAAGGATTGGGGACATTATTACAGGATGGGGGACATTATTATTGGATAGGTGCCAGTATGGGGGACATTATTACAGGATTGGGGACATTACTACAGGATAGATGCCAGGATGGGGACATGATTACAGGATGGGGTACATTACTTCTGGATAGGTGCCATTATTACACGAAGAAGCCTAACATGGCAGATATTATTAAATAAATGGACCATGATGGGAGCCAGGATGGGGGACATTATTACAAGACTGGGACTATTACTACAGGATAGATGCCAGGATGGGGGACAGTATTACAGCATGGGAGACATTACTACAGAATGGGGGACTTTATTACAGGGTGGGGGACATTATTGCAGGTGCCTATACATCTGATCAACATGCTGGTGGGAACCCGGTTCACATTTTGCACCGGGGCCCATAGGACTCACGGTATGTGGTATAGAGAAAAAACTCAGCAGAGTGATATAGGTAGGTTTCTTGGGTTGGAACAGATGTAGTATAATTTGTACTTTGTTCATTGAAATCCCTAGTGTCTGTATACATAAAAGTCCAGTGGGCGGTCCTATCAGTGAAGACTGTCAAGCACTAAATAGCCCTGCCCACTGCACTCATCCATACAAACACCAGGGATTTCAATGAATAAAATACAAATTTTACTGAAATTTTTCACTCACAAATATACTGTATCTCCATCTGATCAGCTCCTCCGTCTCTGTAACATCCTGCCTGTAGATCAGATATCATCTTCAGCATGATGGGTTTCCTTTAAATAATGTTTCATGAGTTACATTATGCGATCCCTTGGTTGTGGCACTTTTTCTTGTATGTCCAGATAAATATAAAGCCAGCGGATTATCTGTGGGGTACAAAAACCATCTATTGTTAATGTCAAGGCAGAGAAAAATGCAGCACTCACCCGTTGAAGCTGTAGTCCATTTCTCTCCCCGCATGCCTCCTTGAAACCTACACGTCAACTTTTCATGTAAAAGCCACACACGGTGTAATAAAAGACGGAATATCTAAATCAGCGTGGCGAGTGCCGCATTTTTTCTGCTTTGACGTTAAATTTATATGTGATATTTAAAGCCGAGCACCTCAAACCAGTTGATAAAAGCTGTTATACTTCAGATAATTCTCTTACCCATTAAACAGTAAAATATGGGCAGCAAATTGATTCCATCTGTGTGCTATCCTCCTTTTTTTTTTACCAGATCAAAGTGGAACATGTCTCCCTTTTTTTGTTTTTTTTGTCTGCAAAAAATGACATATGTAAAGGCACATTGATTGTAATGCATCTGTGAATAATAATGGATCGCACACGTCCCAAGAAAACTGATGTGTGAAAAAGCCCGTAGTGTGAAAGCCACTACGACCTTCATGACAGAGCGGCGTGTGGCCATGACTTTGTAGTGTGGATATCTCTAGCGGGGAAGCCCCCAGTGCATTTTTCTTTCATGTGTTGTTGCGCCCTTCATGACTATTTTGTCTTTTCTTTTGTATCACTTTAAACCATTAGAAAGATGGAAACAGTGAAAAAAATAAGTTGTGATAAAAGAGTTCGTTGATTATTTGGCATCTAAGATGCTAAGACATATATAGAAAATTCAAGCAGATACTGTATGTCGAGCCGTCGCCTGTCGCTGCCGACCAGATATCTTCTTTGATTTTCTAACCCATAGTGCTAAATTAAAATCTGGATTGTGATTTGCTGCCTTAGGCCGGCTTCACATTTGCGCATGGCTGAACTGCGGAGGGCTGCGGACTTCCTCCGTGAAGCTGCGCCCACTGCCACACCTCCTCCAGTCAGCTCCACCTACGTCTGCATGCGGCCTGCGTACCTATCTTTAACATTGTGATAAAGGAATGAAAAAGCTGGTTTTTCATTCCTTCATCACAATGTTAAAGATAGGTACGCAGGCCGCATGCAGACATAGGTGGAGCTGACTGGAGGAGGTGTGGCAGTGGGAGGAGTTTCACGGAGGAAGTCCGCAGCCCTCCGCAGTTCGGCCATCCGCAAATATGAACCTAGCCTTAGGCAAGTCCAATAATTTCTATCTGCACTACTTTTTGTATGAGAATGTCATCCAGGACTTTGTTTCACATATTTAATTTATGTATAAGATTTCTATACTGTACTTAGCCTTTATTTTCATTTTTGCCATATGGTGTAGTATACAGTTGGGTCAGGGTGGCTATCTATCACGGCACCGTTGCTTGACAAGTTGACCTTGAATTTGAGGTTTTCTTGTCCTGAGTGTTCTGCCAGAATCATTAGTGAACAAGAAGGGTTTGAGCCTATTGGCAGAGTCTCTGAATGCTTTTCATTCATCCGTCTCTGGGTATTATTCCACCAGTCCCTGAGAAGCCGCAGCTCTTGTATCCTACCAAGCTGAGCCCGACTCTCGCTGCTGAGATCCTGCCTCCAAGAATGGAAGTGGTACAATTACATAATTCCCTTTTGTACTGTCCAGCCTCTTACTGGCAGGGGAAAAGCCACACTCACACTTCACCCATATGTTCACAATTCCATTGATCCAAGTGTATGTTTTACATTCACAGGGCTAAATTGTGCATATACATAAAGCATCCAGGTTTTAAAGTCGTTTTAGGGGCTTTCCAGGGAAAGAAGAATGTAGATAAATCCGCCTTCAGTGGTAATTATATTGCGTACTGATATAGTCAATGTAGATAAATCTGCTTTCAGTAGTAATTATATAATTACTGATAAAGTCATATTAGGCCCGGTACCCCTATCCTCCTGCACCGCTCCATGTTACTCATGGCTGACTCTTTTCCGATACTGTGCACGAGGCAGTCCAGTGTTTCTTTTGTCAGTAGGGCAGTATGGTAAGGTTCAGTTGAATGTGTTTTTTTCAGTAGCTAACCCAGCCCCCTTCTATGTCTACACATTGCCTGTGACAAAGAAGGAGTCTGATGTAGCTACTGAAGTAAGCAGGCGGGCGACAATCTTCCCACGCAGAGCTGGTTACATGCCGTTACAGGAAGTGCAGCCCCATGTCGAGTCCAAGAGGGGAAGTGAAGCATTTGGGGGACGGGGAGGCTACGGCATGAAGAAGGCATGTAACCAGACTGATATAAAAATATTTTTTTATTTAAAACCTTGTCAACTTTAGCATCTCACAACAAGGATCCGGGAAGCTGGGATGTGAGCGGTGGCTGTGTAGGTTCCTCAGAATAGAGAGAAGATTTTCTTTTAAGAGAAGACAAAAAAATGCTTACTCTATAGAGCGACTGTTTTGTTAAAGTTTAGCTCAGGGTCAATTTTCCTAAAAAGGGAACCTATCACCAGGTTTTTCGCATATAACCTACGGCCACCACCTTTCAGCCCCATGTGACCGCATTCTAAAATTATGTATACATGACTTCAACTTGACCTTTAAGGCAAAATCTCCACCATTTTATTATATTACATCGTCTGGTCCGATGGGCGTCGCTGGTCTTCATCCAGCACCTCCTCAGTTCTTGCAATGCCATCCTCCTTCTCTGCTTTGTGTGTATGACAAGTTCTTCATTATTTACACACTGTTCCCCACAGTGCTCAGTGTGCAGCCATACTTTTCTCTGCCCTGCCGAGGGCAGAGTAATGTACTGCTCTGTGCATGCACGGGGGAATGCCATAGAGCGCCGACCCATGCGCGTTAGAGTACTTTGCTCTGCCCTCGGCAGGGCAGAGAGAAGTGCGCCTGGGCAGGAGCGCAAATGGGAACACTGTGTGCATGATGTAGGACGCTTTATTCAAATGAAGTAGAGAAGGAGGACACCGTCACAAGAGAGGAGGCACAAGATGAAGACCAGCGACACTCATCGGATCGGACCGCCTCATGGGGCAGTATAATAAAGGTGTTATTTTTGCCTTTCCAGGGCGAATTCGAGACATATATACAACATTTTAGAATGCTGTCACATGGGGCTGAAAGGTAGTGGCCATAAATCATATTGGAAAAAACAGGTGGCAGGTTCCCTTTAATAAAATGCACTTTTTAGGGTTGTGTATTATACAAGGACAGTTATTTTCTCACTATAGTCTCTCATATGGGACATAACAAAATGGCTGAATTTTACTGTGTTGTACCAGTGCAGTTGCCGCTTTGTCTGACATCACTTCCTGCTCTTCTGCTGTTGGCTGAAGCAGCACCTCACAGACTTCCTGTTCTGCTGCCATTGGCTGAAGCAGCACCACAGGCTACCTGCTTTGCAGCTATTGGCTAAAGTGGCACCTCACAGACATCCTGCTCTGCCTGCATGCTCTCTGCACATACCACTGGTAATACTAAGCTCTCTGCTCCATTTTACTCGCTTCCTCAATTTGAACCAGAGCATAAGTAGATATACTGGAAGGGGTGAAGAGAGCTTTGAATATTAAAGGGGCTTCCCAATGTTGCACTTTTTTGCTTTTACAGGTTCTTTTGCTCTCCTCCACACTTAACTTTGATGTGGTCTGTTAGTTTAAATCAGCTGAGAGGAGCTCAGAAAAAGACATAAAAAAGTTAAAAACTCCCCATCATTCAATCTGAATGAGCTCATTTACCGTTTCTCAGTTAGCTCATTCTGCATCCAGTGATAGGCAGTTCAATACAGAGGCTATAGAAAATACATGGTACAAAATGTTTAAAGGAAACCAATTACAAACATGAGTTATCTCAAAGTTACTGTTTGTGCATAGAAAAAATGTTTCCAAAGCTGGACAAACCCCTTTAACCGTACTGTGTGCAGAGCCGGAAGATGTAGCAAGTGTTTGAGATGCAGTTTCAGCCAATATTTGCAGAAATCTTACTAAATAATTGTGAAATAATGAAGTCCTCTTATATGGTAAATGACCTTGATATGTCCATTTTATGTATCATGAAAATGTGCTTAGGGTTTCACTTTAAGAAAAAAGTAAAGTAGCCAACAGAAGCGTAACTATAGTGGGTGCAAGGGGTTGGTACTAAAAGCCTTGAGGACCCAAAGGTGCCATTTGAGAAGTCTAGTATTATTAAAGACCTGTGATAGTTGTGGCCCTTGACTTTCAAGTTACGCCACTGCCTACAAACAGTGCCAGTCTTTCAGACTCCTGTGACTGTGACCTGGGAGGTGAATCTGGAATACAAAAGATCATTAGAATTCACTTAAAGTGAATGCAGGATTCATTTTTTTTTTTTTTACTTTAGACCTAAAAACTAACAGGCAGCTGGTTGCTACCCACCCGCCTTTTGTTCCCTGCTACCCACCCTCTCCTGTCATAGAGCAGTTGTAGACCACCCCTGCCAGCGATTCTGCAGCTTCCGCTGACATTGCGTCGACAGAGCAGCAGCTTCTGCCATTTCTGTTCTGTTGACAGAGCATGACTGCTGCCTAACTGCGGGAGGCCGGCCGTCTATTAGCATACAGTCATCAGCAACACCCCGTCAACAGAGAAGCCCAGAAGAGGAAGAGCTGCGCTGTTGAGGTGGAGCAGCTGAATCGCCGGCAGGAGCAGTCAGTGACCACCTTGTGCTGGTGCCAGGTAAAACAGGCAGATAGTATCTACCTGCCTGTTAGTTTTTAGGCCCATAGAAAAAAAAATAGTCCAGAAAAATATCTTTTATAACAAAAATATATGTCCTGTTCTAATTGTGCATCTAACTCCTAGGGATGTCTCATCATGGAGGATATTCCCACAGTGCGCTGCTTTATGCTCTGAGATCCTGTGGTATTCGGCACATCGATACAGCTAAGCGATATGGCAATGAAGAATTGGTTGGGAAAGCTATATCTGAAAGCGGAGTGAAGCGAGAAGACCTGTGGATCACCACTAAGCTGTGGCCTGGGGACTACGGATACAAAGAAGCCACACAGGCATGTCTAGATTCCTGCAGAAGACTTGGAGTAGAATATCTGGGTATGAATGATGGATTGTATTCTTATAGATTCCATATAGTAAATCGGACATACAGCATATGTAACATTAGCCTTTAAAGGGTTTTACAATAATGTTAGCAAAAAATTGTAATAAAATAATACAAGAACCTGCACTTGCTTAAAATATGCCACCCACCGTCTATGTAATGCCTCTCTAGGGCTTCTTGCTGGTCTTTGTTTACTTGGTAGTGATTAGATTCCATTGACATATGTGACTACTGCTGTCAATCACTTAGCTGTGTCGTTACTTGTGGAAATGCAAAGGTACTTTTATTATTTTATCAGCCACCCCCATTCATCTGTGTCAATCTTGGAATATCCGTTTAGGGTCTGTAGCAATGGAGCATTATAGGGGCTTTCCACTACTATTTGATCACCTTTCATATGGCCAGGGAGGCCATGACGCCCTACCGTAGGGTCTTTATTGGCATGTTCTGCCCCCAGTAGCTATGTTACTGGTAACTCCCTAGTTTGAAGTCACTGACACTTTTTCACCTACAAAATGGCATATAAGAATATTAAACATCACTAGGGTTCTATAATGAGTAAGGCTGGTTTCACATTAGCGTTTTTTTGCGCTGCGCATCGTGCGCGTCCATGCGCAATCGTCATGTGCACCTATGTTTAACATGCCGTGCGCATGGTCTTGTGTTTGCACGCGTTCGTATGCGTTTTTGTGCGCATGCGTTTTTTTTAGGTGTGCGCCTAGGCACGCCAGACGCAACCTGTTGCATTTTTGGGTCCGTCCAACGGCGTAAAAAAACCGCATGCGCACACT
Organism: Dendrobates tinctorius; assembly: GCF_039654945.1. Taxonomy (NCBI): domain Eukaryota; kingdom Metazoa; phylum Chordata; class Amphibia; order Anura; family Dendrobatidae; genus Dendrobates; species Dendrobates tinctorius. The sequence goes on from NW_027361697.1 coordinate 41,974,836, forward strand.
TGTGCATGCAATGCAACAAAATAACGCATTACAGTCTATGGGAAAAACATGCGTTTTAAGAGTTAACATGGCTAGAAACTGGTTAAAACGCACGAAGCGCTGCGCTAAAAAACGCTAATGTGAAAGTAGCCTAAGGTTCAGTAAAACTATGGTAAGTTCCTGTATTGCTTCCATTTTATGACTGCCTGAAAATTAGCAAAGTTGCTAAAAGTAATGCAATGTATGACTAAAAGCTCATTTACACGGAGCGATAATCGGCTCACAAGCAAAACTTTTGTAGGTGTTTACATCATATCCTTTGCACCTGGGATCCTTAGCTGTTTTAGGATTATCTAGAGAAAAGGCCTATAACTCCACTTCCAAACAGGAATCGTACCAAAAAAGACCAAATAATTGCAGAGTATGACCTGCAAATCCTGAAATAGCCAGGACGTTATGTAATTATGTGTGGATCTTTCATCTCACTCTCGAGGGAGGAAGTTAGTGTATTCTTCCAGCTTATATTCTTATGTCTAAAGGAGTTAAATCTGCTGCAAACTTCTTTTTAAATGAAAATAGATGTTCTGCAGGTCTGTTAACAATTTATTTTGCTCGAAAAGTCAGAATTTGCGGCATACACTAAAGCAGTAGGTATTCAGTTCTGCAAAAAATGTATATGAATGCTTTAAAGCAGGGATGTCAATCTAAAATACACAGAGGGCCAAAAAAACCTTGGACAAAGTCGCAGGCCGACCTTAATATTTATTTTAAAAAATGTCTATAATTGAGGACGTTTTTCCTTATCATCAAATATAACGATTAACTTTTTCATATGGAAACAAACTTAAAAGGGTCATCCCACGAACAAAATACATTTTAATTAATAGTCGTTAGCATAAAATATTGGAATAATATAACATGTTACGTAAGCGCAGTAAAAAGCATATGGCCCAATGGCCTAATTTAAATAGGTAATAACAAAGGATAAAAAACTTTTAATACAGACAATAAAGTATGATGCCAGCAAAAGTGCCCACAAACACAGTATGATACCCACCACAGTGAATTCCTCCACAGTACCCTTCACACACATATCATGATGACCCTGTTTTATCCCCTCCCAACAAAGAATGGTTACCTCATCACGGTATAACCCTCCAACTGTAATCCCCACATAGCCCTCCATACAGTATAAAGGCCACAAAAATCGCTCCATATAGTATAATAGGCCCCACATAGTCCTTCATACAGTATACTGGGGCCCTGCATTGCATTCCATAATTGCTTTCCAGTGTAATGGCCCCACATGGTACTCAAAACAGTATAATGGCCACAAAAAGTGCTTCATACAGTATAATGGCCCCACAGAGTGTTCCATACAGTATAATGGCCTCACATAGTGCTCTGTTGTGAGTTCATTTTCCCCTTCACCATTGAGGTCTGATGAACTCCCTCTTCTGGTGAAGGAAGGTAGTGAGGCTGATTACCAAGCACCTGAGCAGGATGATGATGACTGGGTGACTGGAATTGCTGACTGGATATAAGGCAGCCGACGCCCTTCTGCCTTGCTGGTGATTTCTCTGAGGGATTCTAGGAGACCAGTCTGATTCCTGCTCCTCAAAAGCTAAGTTTTCTGCTCTGCTTTTTGCATTTGTGTTTTGGTTTTGTTTTGCCTTGTCTTTCTGGATTTTTGCCATTCCCTGCTGGGGTGAGCTGTATTCCTTTTTGCTCTGTCTTCAGAAAATACCTAAGTACTGATATAGTATTTTTGAAGCCTAGCATCTTCAGGGCTTTTTTCCCTATCAGTCTGTTGGCTCTTGTTTTGATAGGGTTTTGGCGGATTGGAGACAGCAGCTTTTCTATCCTGTCCTATTTAGTTAGCTTGGGCCCCATCATTTGCTCAGCTTATCTTTCTATCTGTGTGAGTGTTTTTTCATCTTGCTTCACCGTCATTATATGTTGGCGGCTGCCTATTGCTTTGGGGTCTGCTCTGGGGCAGTTTAGATTTCCCTTTCTGTCTTTAGGCCATTTAGTTCTCCGGCTGTGATCGAGGGGTCTAGGGCACTGTAGGAACCCCCCACGGCTACTGCTAGTTGTTGATAGGTTCAGGGGTCTGCAATCCGATAGCTGCCAACTTCTCTGGTTTTCTGGACTTAGCTAGTATTTCTGTTTTTGCCTCCTACGGTGACTCCTTCATAACAGAATCACCAGCCATACCGCAGATCCTAGTGTACTCAATAGCATGAAAGAATTGTAAAAAAAAAAAAAAAAAATATGGTGTGTATATTTTTTCCTCTATATCTCTGAGGCCGTAGGGGGAATTTTTTTTATCTCAATGGAGATAAAGCAATTGTCTGATCGTGTGGAGCAGCTCGCTGCGGAAGTGCGGGGAATTTCCGCCTACCTTGCTCATTCACATGCTGCTGAACCAAAGAGCCCTACTCCTGATGTGTTTTTTGGGGATCGGTCTAAATTTTTGAATTTCAAGAATAATTGTAAATTATTTTTTGCCTTGAAGCCTAACTCGTCAGGGAGCTCCGCGCAGCAGGTTAAAATTGTCATCTCTTTGCTGCGTGGTGATCCCCAGGATTGGGCGTTTTCTTTGAAACCAGATGATCCTATTCTGACTAATGTGAACGCATTTTTTCAAGCCTTGGGGTTGTTGTATGATGAACCTAATGCTATTGATCAGGCTGAAAAGACCCTGTTGGCATTGAGCCAGGGTCGAGATTCTGCAGAATTGTACTGTCAAAAATTCCGAAAGTGGGCGGTCCTTACTACCTGGAATGATAATGCCTTGGCAGCTCTCTTTCGGAAGGGTTTGTCAGAAGCCGTAAAAGATACTATGGTGGGATTTCCTGTTCCCTCTGGTCTTGACGATTCTATGTCATTAGCCATTCAGGTTGATCGGCGTTTACGTGAACGCAGGACTGCACGATAGGTGTTGCCACCTGTTGAACAAGTGTCTGAACCTATGCAATGTGATAGAGTTTTGTCCAGGGAGCAACGTCAGGAGTTCAGACGGCGTAATAAGCTGTGTTTTTTTTGTGGAGATGCCTCGCATATTATTTCTGTCCTAAACGAGAGAAACGTTTTGCACACACGTTTTCTGTGGGTGGTGTTCAACCTAAGTTTCTTCTGGCAATTACTCTGATCTGCTCCCTGTCCACATTTTCCGCCAAGGCTTTTGTGGATTCGGGAGCAGCCCTGAACCTAATGGACTTGGATTTTGCTAAACGTTATGGATTTCCGATGACACCTCTGCGGACGCCTATCCCTTTGAGGGGGATTGATGCTACTCCTTTGGTGAAAAATAAACCTCAGTTTTGGACCCAGGTGGTAATGCGGGTCGCCCCAGACCATCAAGAAAATTGCAGATTTTTGATGTTGCATAATTTGCATGATACCATTGTTCTGGGGTTTCCCTGGTTGCAAATTCATAATCCAGTTTTGGATTGGAAATCTGTGTCTGTGGTGAGTTGGGGTTGTCGGTGTGCCCTTAGTGAGGCTCCGGTTTTTTCCACCTCTCCTCAGTCGCATGATGTTCCTGACTATTTGGCGGACTTTTATGATGTATTTAGTGAGAATGAGTCTGCGTCTCTGCCTCCTCATAGGAGTTATGACTGTGCAATTGAACTGAGCCCGGGGTGTAAATTTCCCAAGGGTCGGCTCTTCAATTTATCTGTACCCGAGCACGAGGCTATGCGATCCTATATTAAGGAGGCGTTGGAGAAGGGTCATATTAGACCATCCTCTTCACCCTTAGGTGCCGGTTTTTTTTTCGTGGCCAAAAAGGATGGTTCATTAAGGCCTTGTATTGATTATCGTGCCCTCAACAAAATTACTATTAAATATCAGTATCCGTTACCCCTGATTTCGGATCTATTCTCCAGAGTTAAAGGTGCTTGCTGGTTTACCAAGCTTGACCTCAGGGGGGTGTATAATCTTATCCACATTAAGCATGGGGATGAATGGAAGACGGCGTTTAATACTCCGGAGGGACATTTTGAGTACCTGGTGATGCCTTTTGGGCTCACTAATGCCCCTTCTGTCTTCCAGTGCTTCATGAACGACATTTTCCGAGACTTTGTGGATACATTTTTGATTATCTATCTGGATGATATTTTGATCTTCTCCAAGGATTGGGATTCTCATGTGGAACATGTTCGGACTGTGTTCTGGATCTTGAGGGAGAATTCCCTGTATGTCAAAGGATCGAAATGCCTTTTTGGGGTACAGAGGATTTCATTTTTGGGATTTATTTTGTCTCCGTCAACTATTGAAATGGACCCGGCCAAGGTACAGGCCATTTATGATTGGGTTCAGCCCACTTCTTTGAAGGCCCTCCAGAAGTTTTTGGGTTTTGCTAATTTTTATCGGAAATTTATAGCAAAATTTTCTAGTATTGCCAAGCCATTGAATGATCTGACTAAGAAGGGTGCTGATGTGTTGAATTGGTCTCCGGAGGCTGTTTCTTCCTTTCAGGAGCTGAAGCGAAGATTCACTTCTGCCCCGGTTTTGCGGCAACCTGATGTCTCACTCCCATTCCAGGTAGAGGTGGACGCTTCTGAGATTGCTGCAGGAGCTGTTTTGTCCCAAAAGGATCCTGTAACATCTAAAATGAATCCCTGTGCTTTCTTTTCCCGAAAGTTCTCTCCATCTGAACGTATCTATGATGTGGGGAATCGGGAACTGTTAGCCATGAAATGGGCATTTGAGGAGCGGAGACATTGGTTGGAGGGAGCTAAACATCAAGTCGTGGTCTTCACTGACCACAAGAATTTGATTTACTTGGAGTCGGCCAAACGCTTGAACCCTAGACAGGCTAGGTGGGCCTTGCTTTTTACACGTTTTGATTTTGTGGTCTCTTTTCTTCCAGGCACTAAGAATGTCAAGGCTGACGCTCTCTCTAGGAGCTTCTTTGCTGATTCTCCTGTGGTCACCAAGCCTGCTACCATCTTAGGCAAAGGGGTAGTTCTTTCTGCATCTCGTCCGATTTGAGACGTGCTCTGGAAGAGTTCCAGGAGGACAAACCTGAGCATTGTCCCAGTGGAAAGTTGTATGTTCCTGACCAGTGGAAGAAGAGAGTGATGTCTGAAGTTCATTGCTCTGCATTGGCTGGTCATCCAGGTATTTTTGGTACTAGAGATCTGGTGAGTCGGTCTTTTTGGTGGCCCGCCTTGTCTCGTGATGTCAGGAATTTTGTGCAGTCCTGTGGGACTTGATCCCGGTCTAAACCTTGTTCTCGCTCTAGTGGGTTGTTGATGCCTTTGCCGGTCCCCAGGAGCCATGGACCCATATTTCAATGGATTTCATCTCTGATATGCCTGTCTCTCAGAGAACGACTGTTATTTGGGTGATTTGTGATAGGTTCTCTAAGATGGTTCATCTTGTACCACTCCCTAAGTTGCCATCTTCCTCTGAGTTGGAGCCCCTGTTTTTGCAACAGGAGGTTCGCTTGCACGGGATTCCTGAGAACATTGTATCTGACAGAGGAGTTCAGATTGTGTCTAGATTTTGGAGGACTTTCTGTTCCAAGCTGGGAATTCAGTTGTCCTTCTCCTCTGCTTTTCACCCTCAGACCAATGGGCAGAGGGAGAGAACAAACCAGACCTTGGAGTCGTATTTGAGATGTTTTATTTCCGCTGATCAGGATGATTGGGTTTCATTTTTGCCCTTGGCCGAATTTGCTTTAAATAATAGAGCTAGTTCTGCCACTTTGATGTCACCTTTTTTTTGTAACTTTGGGTTTCATCCTCGATTTTCTTCAGGGCAGGTGGAGCCTTCTGCCTGCCCAGGTGTTGACACTGTGGTGGAGAGAATGCACCAGATCTGGGACCAAGTGGTGGATAAGTTATCTCTCTCCCAGGAAAAGGCCCAGCGGTTTTCCAACCGATATAGGACCATTGGTCCCCAGTTTAAGGTTGGTGATATGGTTTGGTCATCATCAAAAAATATCGCTATGAAGGTGGCTTCTCCTAAGTTTAAGCCTAGATTTATTGGACCTTACAAGATTTTGGAGATTATTAATCCGGTCTCTTTTCGTTTGGCTCTTCCTGTCACATTTAAAATCCATAATGTGTTTCATAAGTCCTTGTTGAAGAGGTTTGTTGAACCAGTTGTTCCTGGGGTGGCACCTCCGGACCCTGTATTGGTTGAAGGTAACATGGAATATGAGGTAGAGAAGATACTGGATTCCCGTCTGGCTAGACGGAGACTCCAGTATTTGGTTAAGTGGAAGGGTTATGGTCAGGAGGATAATTCCTGGGTCTCTGCCTCTGATATTCATGCCAAAAGATTGGTGCGTGCCTTTCATCGGGCTCACCCTGATCGCCCTGGTGGCGTGGATGAGGGTTCAGTGACTCATCCTCAAGGGGGAGGTACTGTTGTGAGTTAATTTTCCCCTTCACCATTGAGGTCTGATGAACTCCCTCTTCTGGTGAAGGAAGGTAGTGAGGCTGATTACCAATCACCTGAGCAGGATGATGATGACTGGGTGACTGGAATTGCTGACTGGATATAAGGCAGCCGACGCCCTTCTGCCTTGCTGGTGATTTCTCTGAGGGATTCTAGGAGACCAGTCTGATTCCTGCTCCTCAAAAGCTAAGTTTTCTGCTCTGCTTTTTGCATTTGTGTTTTGGTTTTGTTTTGCCTTGTCTTTCTGGATTTTTGCCATTCACTGCTGGGGTGAGCTGTATTCCTTTTTGCTCTGTCTTCAGAAAATACCTGAGTACAGATATAGTCTTTTTGAAGCCTAGCATCTTCAGGGCTTTTTTTCCCTATCAGTCTGTTGGCTCTTGTTTTGATAGGGTTTTGGCGGATTGGAGACAGCAGCTTTTCTATCCTGTCCTATTTAGTTAGCTTGGGCCCCATCATTTGCTCAGCCTATCTTTCTATCTGTGTGAGTGTTTTTTCATCTTGCTTCACCGTCATTATATGTTGGCGGCTGCCTATTGCTTTGGGGTCTGCTCTGGGGCAGTTTAGATTTCCCTTTCTGTCTTTAGGCTATTTAGTTCTCCGGCTGTGATCGAGGGGTCTAGGGCACCGTAGGAACCCCCCACGGCTACTGCTAGTTGTTGTTGATAGGTTCAGGGGTCTGCAATCCGATAGCTGCCAACTTCTCTGGTTTTCTGGACTTAGCTAGTATTTCTGTTTTTGCCTCCTACGGTGACTCATTCATAACAGTGCTCTATACTTTATAATGTCCACACATAGTGTTACATAGAGTATCATGGACCGATATAGTGCTCCATACAGTATAATGACCCAACATAGTGCTCTATACAGTATTAATGGGCCCCTCATAATGTTCTTACAGTAACATGGAACAGTGGCCATGGAACAAGGAGGTGGACTAAGATTCTGCAGGTGAACAACTGGCTACGTCGATGGTGCCGTCGGCAACGATTTGGATTTATGGATCACGGAGTGAATTACCTTTACGATGGACTACTTGCTAGAGATGGGGTGCACCTTACGAAGACTGGAAAACATGTATTTGGAAGTCGCTTTGCTACACTTGTAAGGAGAGCTTTAAACTAGAACAACGTGGGAAGGGAAGCAAAACACCAGAAAAAGCCATACACCTGACAAATGCTATTGAGAACTCTGCTATTAGAAGTGGAAAGGAAGAACAAAGACAAAAGAATCTAATTAATAAAAATATTGGAGAAAGAGAAACCAATCACAAACTAAAATGTTTCTATACTAATGCACAAAGCATGAGCAACAAACAAGGAGAATTGGAACTACTAACACAGGAAAAGAAATATGATGTCATTGGAATCACTGAAACTTGGTGGAACGATACACATGATTGGAATACAAGGCTAGAAGGATACAACTTATTTGCAAGAAACAGACTTGATAAACGAGGAGGAGGTGTCGCATTGTATGTTAGAAACGCGTATATCTGCACAGAGATTGAAGCTTCAGAGACCGGGATTTCTGTGGAAACTGTTTGGGTAAGAATACAAGGACAGAACAATGGAAAGGACACCATTGTAGGCATTTACTACAGGCCGCCTGTGCAAGCTGAAGATATGGATGAACTCTTTATGCATCAAATGGCCAAGTTCTCCAAAAAATATGACATAGTTGTCATGGGAGATTTCAACTATCCAGACATTTGTTGGGAATCTCTCTCAGGCAAAACTAACAGGTCAAGGAAATTCTTATCCTCTCTTGCTGACAACTTTATCTTTCAAAAGGTAGAGGAGAAAACAAGGGGAACTGCTACCTTGGATCTAATCCTTATAAACAGGGAGGAAATGGTTGAGGAGGTAAAAGTGGCTGGGACCCTAGGAGGTAGCGACCATGCTATTTTAGAATTTTGGATAACTAGAGGAGGAAGACCTGTGAAGACTCAGACGTCAAGGTTAGATTTCAGAAAGGCAGATTTTAAGGGATTCAGAAAGAGAATTGGAGGGATCCAATGGCTGGATATCCTTAAAGACAAAAATGTCCAGGAAGGATGGGAAATCTTGAAAAATGAAATTCTCAAAGCACAAATGTTAACAATTCCGAAAAGAGGGAAGAATAGGAAGCATTTAAGGAAACCTGGATGGATGAACACAGAACTTAAGCACATGCTAAAAAGGAAGAAAAAAATGTTTATAAAATGGAAAGAGGGAGGCATATCTAAAGAAGAATATAATTCTGTCTGCAGAACCTGCAGGGCACAAATCAGATTATCTAAAGCTGACAATGAATTGAGGCTTGCAAGAGATGTCAAAAGCAATAATAAAGGATTTTGGGGACATGTCAAAAGTAAAAGAAAAGTCAAAGATGCTATAGGATTTTTACAGGATGAAAATGATGAAATGGTAAGTCAGGATGTTGAGAAGGCCGAACTTTTAAATTCCTATTTTGCATCTGTTTTCTCTCAGAAAGGAAATGTAACATCAACTGTTCTTCACTGTCCTATTAAGGAAATAGAAGAATCCAGGATATCTATAAACAGAAAGATAGTGAGGAAACACTTAGCTAACCTAAATGAATTCAAGTCTCCAGGTCCAGATGAATTACACCCCAGAGTACTGAAGGAGATAGCAGAAGAAATTTTTGAACCCCTCTCCATAATCTTTGAAAATTCTTGGAGAACAGGAGAAGTCCCAGAAGACTGGAGAAGAGCAAATGTTGTTCCTATCTTCAAAAAGGGGAAGAAGGTGGACCCAGGCAACTATAGGACAGTGAGTCTGACTTCTATACCAGGAAAGATCTTTGAACAAATTATTAAACAACATGTATGTCAGTACCTGGATAAGAATGAAGTGATTAAACAGAGTCAGCATGGGTTTGTAACTAATAAGTCATGTCAGACTAACTTAATTTCCTTTTATGATGGAATCACTGATTGGGTGGATCAAGGAAATGCTGTAGATATAGTATATCTTGACTTCAGCAAAGCATTTGACAAAGTATCTCATACAATCCTTATTGAAAAAATGACTAAGTATGGAATGGACAAGGTAACAGTTAGGTGGATTCATAACTGGCTTAGTGATCGGACCCAAAGAGTGGTCGTAAATGGCTGCACATCCAGTTAGAAGAATGTCTCAAGTGGGGTACCACAGGGCTCTGTCCTGGGCCCTGTATTGTTCAACATCTTTATCAACGATTTAGATGAAGGAATTGAGGGTAAACTGACTAAATTTGCTGATGACACAAAGCTAGGAGGGATAGCTAATACTAGAGAAGAGAGAGAAAGGATTCAAAAAGATATAAATAAACTGGAGAAGTGGGTAGCAACTAACAGAATGGTTTTTAACAGGGAAAAATGCAAAGTACTACATCTGGGCAATAAAAATGAAAAAAGCATATACAGAATGGGAGGAATAGGGCTAAGCAACAGCACATGTGAAAAAGACTTGGGTATACTAATAGATCACAGACTGAATATGAGTCAACAGTGTGATGCAGCAGCAAAAAAGGCAAATGCAATTCTAGGATGTATTAACAGAAGCATACAGTCTAGATCACGTGAAGTCATTATTTCCCTCTACTCCTCTTTGGTCAGACCTCATCTGGAATATTGTGTCCAGTTTTGGGCGCCAAATTTAAAAAAAGACATCAACAAACTGGAGCAAGTTCAGAAAAGAGCGACCAGAATTGTGACCGCTGCAAACCCTGTCTTATGAGGAAAGGTTGCAGGATTTGGGAATGTTTAGTTTCAAAAGAGAAGACTGAGAGGAGACTTAATAGCTGTCTACAAATATCTCAAGGGCTGTCACATTGTAGAAGGATCAACTTTATTCTCATTTGTACAATGAAAGACTAAAAGCAATGGGATGAAACTGAATGGGAGGAGACACAAATTAGATATTAGAAAAAACTTTTTGACAGTTAGAGTGATCAATGAGTGGAACAGGCTGCCACGAGAAGTGGTGAGTTCTCCTTCAATGGAAGTCTTCAAACAGAGGCTGGACAGGCATCTGACTGGGATGATTTAGCGAATCCTGCTTTGAGCAGGGGGTTGGATCAGATGGCCCAGGAGGTCCCTTCCAACTCTACAATTCTATGATTCTATGATTCTATATTGACCTGACATAGACCTCCATATAGTATAATGGGCCCCATATAGTGCTTCATACAGTATAACGGCCTCACATAGTGCTCCATACAGTTTAATTGCCCTACATAGTGGTCCATACATTATAATGGGCTCCATATAGTGCTCCCTACAGTATAATGGTCCCTCATAGTGCTCCATAAAGTATAATGCATCCTACATGGTGCTCCATACAGTATAATGGACCATGGATGAAAAAACACAAAACTCACCTCTGCCCATTCCCCCTCTGCTCCAGTCTCTTCATGGTGTCTTCAGATCCTCTGCACTTTTCAATACAGAGGGTGCTTCGAAATGACATCATCATGTCCACTGCACTGAGATACCAGACTCGAAGGGGGGAATGATGAGAGAGGGAGCATCAGCGGACGCTCTTTCCTCCATCATTGCTTTCAACTGTATCGGCATATAGGATGCTGATATAGTTGAAAGTGTGATATTGGGTGAAAGTGTGACGTCAGGATGGGGACTCGTCCGGCATTGCGGACCAAATATACTCGAGGACGCGCCTGGCATCATGGGCCAATATACTCACCCTGCTGGCCACAGTTTGACATAGGTGCTTTAAAGGCTACAATCTCCTAACATAATAAGAATATGCTATTCAATGAAAATCATATACTTCAGCGTTTTGTAAAATTATCTTTGTTGGGCAAGCTAAGTGGCAACCAATACGACCTTTACTGAGGTCTCTCAAGTGTTATCAAGAAACATTTAAAACATCTGAATAGTAAACATTTGTAATTATTTTGTGATAATTCCCTGCTCCATCATTTACAATGATCCTGATTAATAACATTACATAAAGTTTAGCTGTTCTAGTACAATTTTTCTGACATTTTTTAGCTGCATTTTACAACAAAAGTCATGATCTGTAAACAGCTTACAAAACAGCAAATGGATCTCATTCTTGCAAGTTATTACAGTAGTCAGGAGTTTTACCAAAACCTACATAAAGTTATCGAAAAGCACGAGGGAAAATGTATCATGGTCTGATGAGACCAAGGTTCAATTTTTAACTATAATTCCAAAAGGTATGTTTGGTGCAAAACCAACACTGCATATCTCCAAAAGAACATGACACCCACAGCGAAGCATGGTGGAGGCAGCATTATGCTTTGGAACTTTTTTTTGCAGCTGGAATTTGGACTGTAGTCAAGGGAGGGGGAATTACTGTATGAACAGTTAATATCAGTCAATTTTGCAACAATCCTTCAGGCCTCTACTAAAAAGCTGAAGATGAATAGGAGATCAAAGTTTTGAAGTCGCACACCCAGAGCCTAGACCTGAATCCAATTGAAAATCTGTGGGTGACCAGAAGAGGGCGCTGTACACAGTAGATTCCCTGCAATCTGACAGATTTGGAGCACTATTGCAGGGAAGTGTCAGCAAAGATTTCCAAATCTAGATGTGCCATGCTGACTCCTACCCAGAAAAACTGAATGTTGTCATACATTAAAAGGGTACTTCAACAGAATATTAGTTTTAGGCTGTGTGCCCACGATGCGTTTTGTTAAGCGTTTCCGCAGCGTTTGAGCCGGATCAGACGCTGCAGAAACGCTTAAAAGATGCATCAAATTAATTAGCATGCGTTTTTGGCTTTTTGTGCCAATGCATGCGTTTTTAACCGCTCAGGAATCGCTTAGCGGCTTAAAACGCAGCATGCTCATTAATTCCCGCATTGCTCAGCGTTTTTAGCCATCCCCAATGATCCCAGAAATCGCGTGTCAAAAAACGCGTCAAAATCGCGTAAAAAATCGCGCAAAAAGCGCGCGGAAAAAGACGCGCGATTTCTGGGAAGGGGATCCTTTTCCTGAGCGTTTAAAAACGCTAGCGTGGGCACATAGCCTAAAAGTGTGCATGTTCATGTAAACATGTTATTTTAATTCTTTATTCTTCTAAAATATTTTCGTGTGGAAATAGTTTATTTTTCCACACAAACACTTTTCAAATCCTGAAGGTCCCGTGGGTTCCTTCTATGAATGCAGTGCTTTAGTTTCTGTCATAAATTGTTTATTGGATCAAGTGATTGGCTGGACCATTCTAGCAACTTTATTTTGTTTCTCTGAAACCAATTTAGAGTTTCTTTGACTGTGTGATGGGATCATTGTCTTGTTGAAATGTCCACCTTTGTTTTATCTTCATCATTCTGGTAGATGGCAGCAGATTTTTGTCAAGAATGTATCAGTACATTTGTCCATTAACCCCTTAACGACCTCGATACACCTTTTGATGGCGGCAGTTAAGGGTACTTATGCCTCAGTGCTACTTTTTAACGGCGCTGAGAAATAAGGGTATAGCGCCCCCCAGAGTTGGAATTTCTCCGTGATCTTGGCTACCGGGGTAGCTGAGACCCCTGAGAACATGATTCAGGTCGATTTTTACCTACCCAAGTGTTGCGATCGCCGTTATTAACGTTATAAAGGCGACCGTAAAGGAAAAAAAAGTCTGATTTTTCATTTAATTTTTCTCTTCTCTGATGTGATCGCACATCAGAGGAGAGAGAAATAAGGTCCCTCGATCACTCCCCGGTACCTCTGATGTCCCTGCAACTCCCTGTAAAGTCCCCCGGGCAGTATTCTTCTGGGAGAAATGGCGGGGGCATTCACAGTGTGCCCGCCGAGATCTGCTGGCACCCGACAACAATTACCTATTGGTTCATTTTTATCACTGTGATAGACCCTTTCACAGTGATCAAAATAAAAAAAATAGTAAATCAAACCCCCCTTTATCACACTCTTATTTAGGTTAAAGTAATAAAATAAAAAAAGTATTTATTTCCATTTTTCCATTAGGGTTAGAGTTGAGCTAAAGTGAGTTGGGCTAAAGTGAGGGTTAGGGCTAAAGTTAGGGTTGGAGTTAAAGTTAGGGTGGAGCTAAAATTAGGGTTGGGCTAAAGTTAGGGATGGGCTAGGGTTAGGGTTGTAGTTATGGTTGGGATTACGGTTAGGGTTGGGATTAGGGTTAGGGGTGTGTTAGGGTTATGGTTAGGGTTCAGATTAGGGTTAGGGGTGTGTTGAGGTTAAGGTTGGAGTTAGAATTGGGGGTTCCACTGTTTAGGTACATCAGGGGCTTAAATCATATATATCCCTACAAATTATCTTTATTGATTAAAAAACCATATGCAATGGTTCACACAAAAAAAAAGTGCACAAACAAAAACAAATCGTGTTCCAAAATTACCAATTAAAAATGGGTAAGCTAGAAGTCCCTCTTACGTCATCTAGGCTGTCGCCTTCCTGGCTGCGGAGGTTGGCACCCTAGGGGGTAACGTTGTGGCGCCCCCACTCCACGATGACTGACCCTGGGAGCCCTATATTCCCTGCAACCACTAGGGGAACCCTCCTACCTGATGTCCTAAAGGAACCCCTATCAATAGACATAGACGATCCTATATCTAAGAGGACCCTAGACCCCAATTAAAAACAAAAATGAACACAATAGGCAATTGGTGACGATTGAAATAATTTCACAATGTGGTCAAAGGATAACAATACTCCAGGGGTTTGGGCCCTTGGTTTGCAAAAATAGACTGTAGTCTCTTGGCATACAGACTAAATTTCAAAAGTTGCTACAGAAATTAGATACTGCTTACACTGCCAACTAATGGTTGGTATAGATGAAAAAATGGTGCTCAGAAAACTATTAGAGCCTATTAGACAACTCAGGTCTCTACAGTAGGCTAGCCTGATCTGTGACATGAAACTCTCTTCCACAACCTCACCTTTGTAGCAGAGTTTCACTGTTTCTCACCTCTGAGACGCTTGTTTCTGTGTCAGTTAATGACTGTGTTTCAACCTAAATATGAAAATGATGATCGTTATCACCTATAGTATAATTGGTTACTTTTACACTTGACCATTATCCTACAAAATCCCTGACTTTGTGCAAGGGAACATAGAAGAATTGATGATGTTTTGACTCAAAGGTTGGTCCGAATATTAGTTTGATTTAGATTTCTCTTTCGTTCATTCACTTTGCATTTTGGTAGTTGATGAAAACAAACTATTCACATTTCTATTTTCGAAAGCATTCTTACTTTTTACATTGTTGCAAACAATGGTTTTCCTGTGTGATTTTTGCAACTATCTCACTGCGGTTGGTACAACTTCTGGGTGCTCCAACAAGGCAGTAAGTAAATTAAAATCCCCAACATGGTCGGTGGCATGTTTACGTTTAGTAGCATGCAATTCTGATATATTTACGTCAGATTTCAGCGTAATTGAATGCAAAGACAAAGAGCGGAAATGGTAATAGTTGTAAATAGATCTTATTGAACTCTCCATTGTTTGCTGGAGCTTGTCAGCTTCTCGAGTACTGGACGGGTTACAGTTGTGCTTTATTTTCCGTTAACATGAGATTGTTTTCACTTGAACTTCATTAAACTAGCCACAAAATAGGAAAGCTATTACCAAATACTGAGCTTTGTTGTAGGAGATAGAATTTCAGATGAATAAAGTTTTCGAGAGCACTACCCATGGAAATGCGCAAGAGTAAAGATTCTGATGCCCTAAGAAGTGTCATAGACCTATGATTAAGGAGAAATAGAGTGCACCATTTCATTGATTAAAGCAGTTGTCCTTGCTCATGACTGTTAGAGGTGGGTAGTGGAGGGTTCCCGCTAAATAGAGAAGACGGGGAGGCACAAAAAGAGATGCATCTAGGACCACTTATCCTATATGGCATGGCATGGTGCTCACTGAAATCAATTGATGCAGAAAATGCCTGTTTATTTGGTTGACATGTGAAAGAAATAGCTAACATAGGGCAAAAGATCACAGAAAAAGATATGCAATAAAGAGGTGAAAATTAGTGTATGAATTAAATACATGACATGAGGTATTGGTCGATATTTTGGCCAAAATACGTAAGTTCACAACCCTCATCAAGGTTCCTCACACTTGTGAGTCCTAACACTAAAATTAAAAATGGCTAGCATAGGACAAAATTTCCAAAAAACATCACAGAAAAAGATACAGCCTTATCAACACCAGGTCAGATTACCAGGGCGGCATGGTGGCTCAGTGGTTAGCGCTGCAGCCTTGCAGTGCTGGGGTCCTGGGTTCGAATCCAACATCTGTATGTTCTCCCCGTATTTGCGTGGGTTTCCTCCAGGCACTCCGGTTTCCTCCCACATTCTAAAGGCATACTAATAGGGAATTTAGATTGTGAGCCCCATCGGGGACAGTGATGATAATTCGTGCAAACTGTAAAGCGCTGCGGAATATGTTAGCGCTATATAAAAATATAGATTTTTACCAGTGTACATGGTAATAATGTAGGTTTAATACTACACAGCCCCCTCCAAGTTTTGGTATGTTATGAGTGACTGTTCTCATCGGTATTTTGCACCTGTTCTGCCCCCGTTTTTATCAATGGGGTTTGCTGCATCCTGCTGGTGCATTGGTGATCTGATCTGGTGTTGATAAGACTGTATCCTTTTCTGTGATTTTTTTGACACGTCTTAGAACATGCTCAAATATCAAATTAGGAATTTAATATATAAGGAATTACTAAAGAAAAGACACAATGTGTGTGAGAGCAGACATACGTTAAATGAATGTTGTCATGGACCACAGAAGTTGGTTTGGCCGTGTGCACTAACCACACTGTCTGGTATCACCCTACTAGTTCATTGACTTTTTCATTCAAATATTGGTTCTCTTGACCACCCTAGGCTATGCATACATGGTGTTTTTGCCACACAATAGTTGGGTCTTGGGTTTGAAGCCTGAAAAATGGGATTCTTGTGGTTACCCTAGCCAGGGCCATTGATTTTAGCTTGGTCTAGCCTTAGGTTCGTCAGTGTCTGCTTTTCTGAGGCGGTCAGAATAGACAGTCGACCACACTTTTGTTCTCGCCTCGGAAAGGTGGACGCAGCAGAAAGTGAGGCCAGTCCGAGCACACAGTGACTCCATCTGCCTTATTAAACTCAGTGTTCCTAAAAGCTGTTTTTAGGGGCTTCAGGTGGAAGCTCCAACAGAGCCACTGACTTGTGGAAAAAAGCACAACTTGAACCTAGCCTTAGACTCCATCCTTAGAAACGTCTGGATCTTGGAGGCACGAGAGAATGATCCGATGGAGAGTACTATATTGATCAGACAGCAGTATGACGTGCACTCAGAGTTATTGTGACTTCGACCTGCAAGTAGCGTGAGCGATAAAGATGGAGCATTTTGTGCCAAGAATCCATTGTCTTCATTTGTTGTGGTTGTAGTGCTAGGCCCATGTCTGTGTCTTATTCTGCAGTTCTGTAATGGAACAATCTCTTCTAAATTTAGAGGCGGGATGCTACAGTTACAGGGATTCTAAGCCATAATTTCAATGTTATGATCATGAAAAGATTGTGTGTAGAAAGAAAACTCCACAATTCACATACCGGTAAATCTTGTCTGTACAGAACAGAACCAAAAATCTAGTAGACAAACTGCAGCAATGTTTCTTATGTCTGTAAGAGCCTGATTTATCAAAGTGTAAAATCATTCCATACCCTAAATAGTATGAATGAAGAAAAAAATGAAACACTAGGATTGCCATTTCCAACTGACTGTAACTCCCCCTCCAAAAAAAAAAAAATACAAGAAAATGCAATTACGGTAAAATGTTGTATTTACCTAAAAAGTGTACAAATAAAATCTAAATTCCGTCATGCCAAAAATAGCCTTTATACAGCTTGAAATATGAGAAAATGGTCTGAGAAAAATAACACAAACCAACTCTAAAAAAAACTATGTAAGTTTAATGCCATAATCGTACTGATCCGAATAATTACAGTGGGGAAAAAAAGTATTTAGTCAGTCAGCAATAGTGCAAGTTCCACCACTTAAAAAGATGAGAGGCGTCTGTAATTTACATCATAGGTAAACCTCAACTATGGGAGACAAACTGAGAAAAAAAAATCCAGAAAATCACATTGTGTGTTTTTTTTTCATTTTATTTGCATATTATGGTGGAAAATAAGTATTTGGTCAGAAACAAGCAATCAAGATTTCTGGCTCTCACAGACCTGTAACTTCTTCTTTAAGAGTCTCCTCTTTCCTCCCCTCATTACCTGTAGTAATGGCACCTGTTTAAACTTGTTATCAGTATAAGAAGACACCTGTGCACACCCTCAAACAGTCTGACTCCAAACTCCACTATGGTGAAGACCAAAGAGCTGTCAAAGGACACCAGAAACAAAATTGTAGCCCTGCACCAGGCTGGGAAGACTGAATTTGCAATAGCCAACCAGCTTGGAGTGAAGAAATCAACTGTGGGAGCAATAATTAGAAAATGGAAGACATACAAGACCACTGATAATCTCCCTCGATCTGGTGCTCCACGCAAAATCCCACCCCGTGGGGTCAGAATGATCACAAGAACGGTGAGCAAAAATCCCAGAACCACGCGGGGGGACCTAGTGAATGAACTGCAGAGAGCTGGGACCAATGTAACAAGGCCTACCATAAGTAACACACTAGGCCACCATGGACTCAGATCCTGCAGTGCCAGACGTGTCCCACTGCTTAAGCCTGTACATGTCCGGGCCCGTCTGAAGTTTTCTAGAGAGCATTTGGATGATCCAGAGGAGTTTTGGGAGAATGTCCTATGGTCTGATGAAACCAAACTGGAACTGTTTGGTAGAAACACAACTTGTCGTGTTTGGAGGAAAAAGAATACTGAGTTGCATCCATCAAACACCATACCTACTGTAAAGCATGGTGGTGGAAACATCATGCTTTGGGGCTGTTTCTCTGCAAAGGGGCCAGGACGACTGATCTGGGTACATGAAAGAATGAATGGGGCCATGTATCGTGAGATTTTGAGTGCAAACCTCCTTCCATCAGCAAGGGCATTGAAGATGAAACGTGGCTGGGTCTTTCAACATGACAATGATGCAAAGCACACCGCCAGGGCAACGAAGGAGTGGCTTCGTAAGAAGCATTTCAAGGTCCTGGAGTGGCCTAGCCAGTCTCCAGATCTCAACCCTATAGAACACCTTTGGAGGGAGTTGAAAGTCCGTGTTGCCAAGCGAAAAACCAAAAACATCACTGCTCTAGAGTAGATCTGCATGGAGGAATGGGCCAACATACCAACAACAGTGTGTGGCAACCTTGTGAAGACTTACAGAAAACGTTTGACCTCTGTCATTGCCAACAAAGGATATATCACAAAGTATTGAGATGAAATTTTGTTTCTGACCAAATACTTATTTTCCACCATAATATGCAAATAAAATGAAAAAAAAACAGACAATGTGATTTTCTGGATTTTTTTTTCTCAGTTTGTCTCCCATAGTTGAGGTCTACCTATGATGTAAATTACAGACGCCTCTCATCTTTTTAAGTGGTGGAACTTGCACTATTGCTGACTGACTAAATACTTTTTTTCCCCACTGTATATTGTCAGGTCCTTCTTACTGTACAATGAAAGCTGTAAACACAACACAAAAAAACAATGTCAGACATTTTTTTTCTCTTCGTTTTTGTTTTACGTATATTATGTGAATGTTGTCATTTACATCTATAGCTTTTCCGTCAAAAATCTCTCTCCATCTATGTAAATAGAGGAATAGAAAGTGTAGGCCTCTTATAGGAAGGGGGGACTGAAAAGTGTAAATCCAAAAAATTGGCTCCAATGGGACAGAGTTCTGGCACAGTATGATTAGTGAATCTGCCTCAATATCTCTGTCTAAATAAGGTCCTTTTGCCTGGAGCATTAGTAGAAATTCCCATGATGAAAAAGATATATTCGTGTCTTTTTGATAAGTTACTTCCAGCCCCGCTTACAGTCACAGCAGTGTAGAGGTTAGAGGTTATTTGCTCGTCATCGGACATTCTTGAATCAATCTACCCACAAATAGAAGGTTGTTCTTAGTAAACTTCAACCCTCTCGGAATTTAACTTCCACTGACGAACACATTCATTAAAGAATCACCCAATATTCCTTAAATGGCCAGAAATGCATCAGACGTATCAAAAATTTAAATTGGTAGATTTAGAAGCGTGTCCCTTGCCTCGCCAAACCCGACATAGCTGAAATTCTATACACGGTATTAGGAAAACAGTCTGACTTCCTGCACTAATTGGTGGCTAGATTGTTATCTATGCAACATTAGATGTTTTTGTTAAGATATATATACATCGGAGTACATAAAACTTAAGCCCCCATCACACACAGCGATCTCGCTAGCGAGATCTCTGCTGAGTCACAAGTTTTGTGACGCAACAGCGAAGCGATCTCACCAGCGAGATCGCTGTGTGTGACACTTACCAGCGACCGGCCCCCCTGCCGGTTATCGCTGATCGTCCTGGAATGGCCAGGACATTTTTTTGATCGCTGGTCTCCTGCTGGCCAGCACGCATCGCTGTGTGTGGCAGGCGGGAGACCAACGATCAGCCAGCTGGCGCTGGTAACTAAGGTACACATCGGGTTTCTAAGTGGCGCGGCGCTTAGAAACCCGATGTGTACCTTAGTTACCAGCGCGCTGGTGCAGGGAGCTGGTAGCCAAGGTACACATCGGGTTTCTAAGTGCCGCGCGCCGCTTAGAAACCCGATGTGTACCTTGGTTACCAGCTCCCTGCACCAGCGCGCTGGAACTAAGGTACACTGCGGGTAACTAAGCAACATTCGTCGCTTGTTACTCACGTGTCGCTGGTGCTGATCGGTGGTGAAGCTGCCTGTTTGGCAGCTCACCAGCGATCATGTAGCGACACACCAGCCATCCTGACAAGGTCATATCGTTGTCGGGATCGCTGGTGCGTCGCTATTTGTGACGGGAACCTTAGTCCTAAAATGTTATTTTTGAAAATTTTTCAACATGTTTTATAAAGTATTAGTATCATCCATAAGGGCACACATGCTGACCACCAGCATTTGTCTGCGCTCCCCAGTAATAACAAACTATAACAATTGCTCAAAAGTGTTGTCCCACAAAGGAAAAAAAAAACATTTATTACGTATACTCAGGATACGGTATGACGTTTGGGAACAGTGGAAAATTAATGGAGTGATAGTACATATGTGTAACCACTGCTCCATTCCACTCGGATCACCATGCTCTGGTGATCAGTGGGGACCCGACACTCATACACTTATCAGGTTGATTAATATTTTTCACAGGTTAACTTCTTTAAATGGAACCTGTCATCAGAATCATGCTGACCGAAGTACTGACAGCATGAATCAGACACTAGATACCCGATTGCAGGCAGGTGAACGTAGAAACATATTTAGAAAAGTCGTTTGGAGACTGTGCCTCAAGCAGGTCCTCAATGGCTTCTCTGCCCCCTCCAGTTGCATGACAGGTCTTTCCCGTGTGTGTACATAGGGAGAGACCTGTCAGTAAAACGGATCAGAGCAGTGAGAAGCCGGCTGAGTACTCTCCTCGGACTGGTCCTCTGAGACTCATAGAGGTTTGGGTTCTGAATCTAATGAAAGATTCCCTTATAATAGGAGACTGACCACATGTATCCTTCGTCACATCACTGCCAATTGTGTCAAAAATGTTATCAGTGCCGTAACTGATGAGTAACTTACCACATTTTTCCAGGTCAATTGTAATCCGTAGACAATCTGTTTTTTTTTTTTTTATGACAGCAGCTAATAATCATTTACAGAAGTGTTCCCCAACTCCAGTCCTCAAGAGCCACCAACAGGTCATGTTTTCAGGATTTCATTAGTATTGCCCAGGTGATGGAATTATTGCTTGTGCAGGTACTGCTATTATCACCTGTGCCATACTAAGGAAATCCTGAAGACATGAACCGTTGGTGGCTCTTGAGGACCGGAGTTGGGGAATGATTTACAGGATCATTTACAGCTTCCTATGTTACAGAATTGCAATGTAGCCATATAAATCGGATGCTATACTGTGGCTCCGTATGCCGTCCGATTTTTGTCCCATACCAATGGACTTGAATGGGAGAGTCTCATCTGATTTGCAGAAGAAACTAGTGCAGGCTGCAATTGTTTTCAAAGTCAAAAAGTGAAAAAATTGTTAATCTGCACCTATCCATTGATTTAACATTAGTCTGATTTTTCCATGGAGAGCACTGAGACTGAAAATACAGATGAAAATGAATGAGCTCTTTATGTGTTTTCCTTTGTTTAGTAGTAATTCCTGAATTTGTCGACAAACAGGGACATCAAAGCTTAATAAAATGAAAGGGTTATTCCAATTTCTGCCTTTGATGACTGAGCGTCTAGGTCCTGGCCATCAGATGCAGGGCTACGAAAACAGCCAAGTGCTAATTTAGCCTTTACTGCGTGAGTAACTCCCATAGAAACTAATGGGATTTACAGAGACAGTGCAGCAATGTGAGCCGTGCTGTTGGGGAAACTCCTAAGTTGCAGAAATAGCGTAGTTTGCTGCGTTACACTGATTTCGTATCTCCCATTAATGTCTATAGGTGTCTCACAAACAGCTTAGTGCTGCTTTCCTACCTACGACCCACCAAGGGCATGAAAAGACAGAGTTGGGAATAACCCTCTGGAACTACTAAATCTCACCCTATCACATGGGAGTGATGGGTTAATAGGTAAGGTCTGGTACTGCCAATGAACAATACAACCTAATGAATATGTGCCACGTGAATGTGACATGGTAGCGTTTTCTCATGATGACTATCCCATTCATCAGGAATATTAAAGTCAATAATATGACCGCAATCCGAAGAGTCTGAACCCTTGCAAACATTTTATGATTTTTTGGAGCTTAGGCTTGTGTCATTTCAAAAGAAAACCAGGATTTAAGGACTTAACAATGTCAAGCTCCATCTACAAAGTGCCGTCTAGTTATCCTGCACAGCCCAGAATGGTCCGTGACCGCACAACGTGTAATTAACATTTGGTTGCAGATTATTATCCTATGTGCACAGGTCACACAGATCCCTGCCAGGAAGAACTTGACACTTTGAAGTGGCATGGTAATAGTAAGATTAGAGAAGACAGGAGGGTGTGAGTTTATGAGTCAGTCACACCTAAAACTTCTTTCTCCTTATCTCCTGTAAGGAATTGTACAAAGGGCTTCAGGTATGGATTGTGTTTATACAGTGATTTAATGGGTACCCTATAGACTATGCCATCCTGAAAGAGCAGTCAAGAATGCAAAACGGAAAATGTCTACTGCAGCTTAGGACCTTGACAAACAAACCTTTTGCTGCAAATTGCTCTGTTTTGCAATGTGATTTTTGGCTGCAAGCCCTGGACAGGTGAAGCCCTAAGTTAAAATATGTGATCCTTGTTCAAGACATTAAGGAAAAAGCTGCATTGTAAAACCAACTGTTCTGCTTGGTGCATGCTACGTCTAACTTTGCCCCTAAAATACCAGGAAGATGCCACAAATAAAAGTGCTTTTTAGCTGGACTATTCAGTGACTGTAAGGTAACTTTTTAGCTTTTTAACCTACAAAAAATGTGAAAAATCTAAAATGATGCTAAAAGCTCAGCAAAACGCTCTGTATGAATCCTGCCTTGAAGCATTAAAGGGAATCTGTCACCTCATTTTCGGCTTAAGAGATGCGGCCACCGCCATCAGGGGCTTATCTACAGCATTCTGTAATGCTGTAGAATTGCCCCTGATGTAACCTGAAAGATAAGAAAAACAAGTTAGATTATACTCTCCGGGGAATGGGGGCGGGTGCGGTGGGTGTCGCGGTCGGCTCCGGCGCCTCCCATCTTCATACGAAGATGACCTCCTTCTTACTTCTGCTGCGGCTCCTGCGCAGGTGTACTTTCTCTGCCCTGTTGAGGGCAGAGTAAAGTACTGGAGTGTGCAGGCGCTGGGAAAGGTCAGAGCGGTCCGGCACCTGCGCACTGCAGTACTTAACTCTGCCATCAACAGGGCAGATAAAGTACGCCTGCGCAGGAGCCGCAGCAGAAGTAAGAAGTAGGACGTCATCTCTAGAAGATGGGAGGCACCGGACCGCGACACCCATTGGACCGGACCGGATCCCCGGGTGAGTATAATCAAACTCGTTTTTCTTATCTTTCAGGTAACATCGGGGGCTTATCTACAGCATTACAGAATGCTGTAGATAAGCCCCTGATGGCTGTGGCTGCATCTTATAGACCAAAAATTGGGTGACAGATTCCCTTTAAAGGAGCTTTTCAGGGACTGTTCTTCAGCCTACTGGTCAGGATTAGTTAAAAATATTAACAGGATATGTGATTCATTATCTCCATGTCCAACGCTCCTCTCCGCAGCCACTCCAGTCTTTGTTTACAAGTAGAGATGGGCAAACCCGAACAGTAAAGTTTAGGGTCCGTACTTAACATCTGTTGTTCGAGCACAGACTTCTCCAGGAAGTCTGTGTTACTGTTTGGGTACGGCAGCCCAAACATCGGGTATTTCTCACACTGTCATCTGCATGACAGTGGGAGAAACACCAGCGGCTCTGATTCGCAGTAAGATTATTACCAGTGGTCAGAGCGCTGCGGTTCCCACGCTGTCAGATGACAGAGTGTGCCAGCAGCTGTGACCGGCAGTAAAAAATTTACCTCCGGTCACAGGCATCGGCTGATGGGAGTATATAATAAATTCACCTTTTCTGGGGCGGCTGCAGGTTGCTATTTTTAGAAAGGCCCCGAACAGCCATCTGAATGGGGTCCGGATTCGGCAACTGTTCTGGTACCCGAACCAAACTTTTTTGTAACTGTTCAGCCGAACCGGCTGGACCCGAACATCCAAGCGTTCGTCCATCACTATTTACAAGCCGTAGTCATGACTTCACCACTGTAAAGCCTGAAAAGAAAGACGGGATCAGCGGCAGAATGGCAGCACAGGAGAATGAGTAAAAATACTTTTAATTTTTTAACCTTGCTTTGGGTGATAGAATTAAGATCCAGCTTCCTGAAAAAACTCTTTAAACCTAATGAGCCTACTAAAATTCTTTCCATATCTCACCTTAGTCACGGAAGCTTTTCATAAATTCAGCACTTTTGGTACTCAAAATACTTTGGACTCTTTTGACTTGCGGAAATAAAACCTAGATACTTGTCAAAATTCCAATAGCCACAATCAAGACAGGCAATGCCCCACATATATAATGCCCCTGTGAAGGAACACTTTTTGCAGTTTTCATAAAAAAGTAGAGAGACCAAAAATCTGTTTTAAACTTCAATTTTGAAATTAAAATGTACACTTAAGCAGACCTGTTATGCTATCAATGAATGACCAGTGGGTAAAAACAGATGGTGCGGACAGAGCTGTTTGTTTCTTGTGCAATTAATTGAAAGATTGTTTATGGTGACAGTAATTTTAGAAAATGCCTTTTGTGTCAGAAAACCTTTCTAGTTTTTAGAAATACAGTGTGTACAGAAAGTATTCAGACCCCTTTAAATTTGTCTCTGTTTGTTTCATTGCAGCCATTTGGTAAATTCAAAAAAGTTCATTTTTTTCTCATTAATGTACACTCTGCTCCCCATGTTGACTGAAAAAAACAGAGTTGTAGAAATTATTGCAAATTTATTAAAAAATAAAAATTGAAATATCACACGGTCATAAGTATTCAGACCCTTTGCTCAGTATTGAGTAGAAGCACCCTTTTGAGCTAGTACAGCCATGAGTCTTCTTGGGAATGATGCAACAAGTTTTTCACACCTGGATTTGGGGATCCTCTTTCATTCTTTCTTGCAGATCCTCTCCAGTTCCATCAGACTGGGTGGTGAACGTTGATGTACAGCCATTTTTAGGTCTCTGCAGAGATGCTCAATTGGGTCTAGGTCAGGGTCTGGCTGGGCCGGTGAAGAATGGTCACAGAGTTGTTATGAAGCCACTTCTTTGTTATTTTAGCTGTGTGCTTAGGGTCATTGTCTTGTTGGAAGGTGAACCTTCGACCAAGTCTGAGGTCCAGAGCACTCTGGAAGGGGTTTTAGAATCATAGAATCGTAGAGTTGGAAGGGACCTCCGGGGCCATCTGGTCCAACCCCCTGCTCAAAGCAGGATTCGCTAAATCATCCCAGACAGATGTCTGTCCAGCCTCTGTTTGATGACTTCTATTGAAGGAGAACTCACCACCTCCCGTGGCAGCCTGTTCCACTCATTGATCACTCTGTCAAAAAGTTTTTTATAATGTCTAATCTGTGTCTCCTCCCATTCAGTTTCATCCCATTGCTTCTAGTCTTTCATTGTGCAAATGAGAATAAAGATGATCCTTCTACAGTGTGACAGCCCTTCAGATATTTGTAGACAGCTATTAAGTCTCCTCTCAGTCTTCTCTTCTGCAAGCTAAACATTCCAAAATCCTGCAACCTTTCCTCATAAGACATGGTTTGCAGACTGGTCACCATTCTGGTCGCTCTTTTCTGAACTTGCTCCAGTTTGTTGATGTCTTTTTTAAAATGTGGTGCCCAAAACTGGACACAATATTCCAGATGAGGTCTGACCAAAGAGGAGTAGAGGGCAATAATGACTTCACGTGATCTAGACTGTATGCTTCTGTTAATACACCCTAGAATTGCATTTGCCCTTTTTGCTGCTGCATCACACTGTTGACTCATATTCAGTCTGTGATCTATTAGTATATCCAAGTCTTTTTCACATGTGCTGTTGCTTAGCCCTATTCCTCCCATTCTGTATATGCTTTTTTCATTTTTATTGCCCAGATGTAGTACTTTGCATTTTTCCCTCTTAAAAACCATTCTGTTAGTTGCTGCCCACTTCTCCAGTTTATTTATATCTTTTTGAATCCTCTCTCTCTCTTCTCTAGTATTAGCAATCCCTCCTAGCTTTGTGTCATCAGCAAATTTAATCAGTTTACCCTCAATTCCTTCATCTAAATTGTTCATAAATATGTTGAACAATACAGGGCCCAGGACAGAGCCCTGTGGTACCCCACTTGAGACATTCTTCTAACTGGATGTGCAGCCATTTACGACCACTCTTTGGGTTCGATCACTAAGCCAATTATGAATCCACCTAACAGTTGCCTTGTCCATTCCATACTTAGCCATTTTTTCATTAAGGATTGTGTGAGATACTTTGTCAAATGCTTTGCTGAAGTCAAGATATACTATATCTGCAGCATTTCCCTGATCCACCCAATCAGTGATTCTGTCATAGAAGGAAATTAAGTTAGTCTGACATGACTTATTAGTTACAAACCCATGCTGACTCTGTTTAACCACTTCATTCTTCTCCAGGTACTTACATACATGTTGTTTAATAATTTGTTCAAAGATCTTTCCTGGTATAGAAGTCAGACTCACCGGCTTATAGTTGCCTGGGTTTTCATCCAGCATATCTCTGTACTTGGCAGCATTCATGTTTCCTTCAATTGCGACCAGTTGACCTGTCCTTGCAGCTGAAAAACACCCCCATAGTATGATGCTGCCTCTACCATGTTTCACTGTTGGGATTGTATTAGGCAGGTGATGAGCAGTGCCTGGTTTTCTCCACACATACCGCTTAGAATCATTACCAAAAAGTTCTATCTTTGTCTCATCAGACCAGATAATCTTTTTTCTCATAGTCTCGGAGTCCTTAATGTGTTTTTTTTAACAAACTCTATGCAGGCTTTCATATGTCTGGCACTGAGGAGAGGCTTCTGTCGGGCCACTCTGCCACATTTGACTAAACAAAAAATATTTTTCTAGTAAAAGTATGAAGGTTGTTTTTTTTTCCTCACCAAATGGATCCAGTCATATATTTAGCAAAAAGATGCCTATGTAGTGGAAAAAGCTTTAAAACTACCATGACTATATGAAGTTTACTACTTATTCCATTGCCACTAGTTTGCAAAATCAGCTAATTCACTGTGTTTTATCACACCTGTAAATGGCATTGCTCGGAAGTATAGATTATTTCACCTGCTTAGTGATATGTGGCCTTCTGAGAATTTATAAATGCCGGATTTTTCTTGAAGATCTATATTCTTCTTGAAATGGAGGTGAAATCCTTTTGACTGTAGAGTGCTGTGACTGTAACTAGAAGAAGTCAGCAGACACAATGAACCCTCTGCGAGATGACCCCTCCAGTTGTTCACGCACTTCCCAAGCTTCTCTCTCGGAGAGCCTGCCAGGAATTTAGACTTTGTGGAATTTAAATGACCTTCATGAAAGAGGCTAAAGGGTGAGAGATTTTGTTTCAACCCTACTTATTACATACCATATGTGCTTTTAAGATAAAAGTATGCTAATTATTTGTACAAATTAAACTCTATATCGATCTATGAGACCCTGGATGGTTTACACATTTTGTTGCAGTATGTTGATAGTACACATATTTGGTCTCATCAGTCTACACAAAATGTCCCATAGCCAAAGAGGCAAACCGAAATCAGTTTTGTAGAAATTTCTTCAGGTTTATTAAAAATGATAGACTGAACCAGAATATTTACATAAGCATTAAGATGGCCAAACTTGACACCCAAACCTAAGCTTAGGTACAGTCAGTTTCCATATACCTTGAAATGTTTCTAAATCTTGGCGTCCACCTATGGTAAATTCACATGATAGGATATGCATCGGAAAGGTACAAACCTGTGAAAAATAGCCATGGAGGCAAAAGTAACTATATGTGGACCTAAGGAAGGGAAAAATCGCTGAGAAAAAGGATGTGATTATCATTCTGGCAAAACACCAGATGTCTTCTGAGATGGAAGAATCTTCCTAATAGAGAACATGGTAGTTTGGCCATAAACAGTGTGCTGATATTGTTGTGTCATGGCAATCTCCGAGTCTTCCAAGTACAGTGGCCTGTTAGGGCCTACCATAATCTGGATCTATCAAGCCTCCTGTCAGTGTTATACTGCCAAGTTTAATACCCTGCATTAAATAAGCATTGAAGGGTACTAGATCAGCAATCAGAAAATTAAATGTTCCTGTCCCATAAAGAGACTAAGTAAAAAAAAAGCACTTTGAAAAAGTAAATAAAAGCAAAACAAAATAAAGAAGGTAAAACAAAATAAAGAAGGTAAAATCACAAAAAAGTAATGGCCGAAAGTGTTGGCACATTTAAAATTGTTGCAGAAATTGCAGTATTTCTCCAAGAAAATTATTACAATTACACGTTTTGTTATACACATGTTTATTTCATTTGCGTGTATTGGAACAACACAAAAAAAGGAAAAATGGACACAATTTAACACAAAACTCCAAAAATGGGCCGGACAAAATTGTTGGCACCCTCAACTTAATATTTGGCTTTTCAACATATGGAATACTTGGATCCCTTTTATGTTGAGACTAGGAGGGCAGATTCCTCGTCCAGATAGACCTGTTTGCCTTTACACTGTTGCTGGAATTTCTAGAAGACATTTTCTGAATGACCTGTCCTGCACTTCTTGATCGTAAAACTTGAAGCTTTGCACTGAAAATCAAAAGAAAATACTAAATTACAAAATATTTTAAAATATTCCAGAATGTTCTAGATGTGAATAAAATACCACTTTTTGTTACAACTTAGAAAGATATTTTCTTCATAGAATAAAATTAAAACACGAAAAATCTTTTTTTTTTTAATTTTGAAATAAAAAAGAGGGGGAACTTTTTTGAATATTTTACAAATTTGATGATACTAATGTCATTTGAATGCAATTGTTCCTCCAATGTAAGGGGTTTCATTTTCGTTTTGCAAAATTTTTAAAATAGTCATCACCCTACTGCACACCCTTTGGAATAAATAACTAGAATCAACCGATTCCAATAACCATCCGCAAGCTTCTTACACCACTCAACTGGAATTTTAAACACTCTACTTTTGCAAACTGCTCGAGAGCTCTCATATTTGAAGATTGCCTTCTTCCAACAGCAATTTTAAGATCTCTCTAGTGGTGTTCAATTTGATTTAGATCTGGACTCATTGCTGGCCATTTCAGAACTCTCCAGTTCCTTGTTTCCAGCCATTTGTGGGAGCTTCTTGAAGCATGTTTGGAGTCATTAAGCTGCTGGAAGACCCATGACCTAGGATGCAAACCCAACTTTCTGACACTGGGCACTACATTGCAACCCAAAATCCTTTGGTAATCTTCAGATTTCATGATGTCTTGCACACAGTCAAGGCACCCAGTGCCAGATGCACCAAAGCAACCCCCAAACATCTTTGAACCTCTACCACATTTGACTGTAGGTACTGTGTTATTTTCTTTGTAGGCCTCTTTCCATTTTCACTAAAGAGTAGAATGATATACTTTACCAAAAAGATCAATCTTGGTCTCATCTGTCCGCAAGACGCTTTCCCAGAAGGATTTTGGCTTACTTACATTTTGGCCAACTGCAGTCTAGCTTTTTTATGTCTCTATGTCAGCATTGGGGTCCTTCTGGGTCTCCTGCCATAGCGTTTCATTCACATTTCAACAGATAGTTTGCACTGACAATAATGCACCCTGAGCCTGCATTATAGCTTGAATTTCTTTAGAACTTGATTGGGGCTGCTTATCCACCATCCAGATCATTCTGTGTTGCAAGTTTTCATCAATTTTTTCTGCTGCTTTTATCTACAGTGCCATGGTTTATAAACCTCTTGATTATATTGGGCACCATGGACAAAGGAACATCAAGATCTTTGGAGATGGACTTGTAGCCTTGAGATTGTTGATATTTTTCAATAAACTTGGTTCTGTGACTTTCGCAGGTGCCGCATGTGGTTTATGGACTCACTGTGCCACTGGGTCGGGCTTACCTAGAAGGTCAAAGCTAAGTGGATACCTGTGTCACTGGAGCTCCTGATGGTGGAGTCAGGCTTGAGCTGCAGGTAGCCGCCAGGTATCATTCCTTGGCAGTCCCTGATACCACAGCTGCCAATCCCAGGGGTCAGTTATGCTGGACAGTCCCGATAAGGGACAGTCCAGATAACATGGATCTCGGAGATAGGTTAATGTACAGACACACAGTTTGTCGGGAAATGGTCAGGTACTGCCGACAACCTTCTTCTTGTTCAAGATGCTTCTCGCCGACTGTACATTGTTGGGGCAGAACAGAGTGCGTTTTGAAACATGTGTCTTAAATTATTGAGTCTTTCATAGCCTGGCAAGACTAGCTATCCCCTTAGAAGAAACAAAGATCAACTGGGATTCTTCCTCCTGGTCGGTAGATAGTAGAGACTCGGAAAATGCTGCGTCAATCTTCAACTTGGTCTCACTGAGGATACGTACTTGAGGATGGAGATTTTCAGGGAACAGGTTATTTTAGATTGTTAGCCCCCAAGGACAGGGTTCTCTGTCCTCCTTTCCCATTCAGTAACTCGTTTTCTTCAAGATTATTGTACTTGTTTTTTGTTATGTATACCCCATTTCACATGTAAAGCACCATGGAATAAATAATAATTGAAACAATCACCTGACGGAGAGGATAGCCACACTGACGGCTGAGCTGGAAGTATAGGGACCTGACACCTCTCACGACATGACTGTCCCCAGTGAAGCACTTCACCAGACATCAGTCTAGCACAGGCTCAGAAATTTTCTCTGAATGCAGTGCTCCTAACTGGAGTTGTACAGGTTCCGTGACCACCTGAACGACTTTGGATAGGTCCTTTCCTTCAACAGATGATAGTCTCAGTGGGTTCTGGAGGTGTTAGAAAGGAATCTGATACCGAACCAAAACGGCCTGCTGTAAGAAATTTCCCGCGGAACTAGCGTCAAGATAGGCTGTTTAGTTGAACCAGCTATTTCCACAAGACACATTGAAAGTCAGTGGTGAAGATTCTCCTCTGTTGCCTAGGGAAGCTTTACCTACAGGCCCTAGGTTTAGGAGGTTTTTGACCTTTCATGACAGCCACGAATAATGTGCTCCTCGCTACCGCAGATGAAGCAAACTTGACATGACCACATTCCAGTTGCTGCTCTGCCAACCTAACATGATTGACCTGCATGGGTTCCATGAGGTCGGCTGTTTCTGCAAAATGAGGAACAAGCATTCTCTTCAAGGACAAAGCTAAATGTGACAGTCTCCTTTCACGCATTACCTCTTTGGTCCTCGCTTGAAACCTGAGGTCGATTTGCAAAGCCAGCTATTGGCTGGGGGCATCGTTGCATGTGCGCACGCTGATCCTCAAAAGCAGGGAGCATAAGTTACATATTCTCAAGTTCTCAGACAGTTCTCTTTTCCTCTTTCTGTTCTCCATGATTAGTGTGACACAGACACACAATGTAAAGGTTGAGTCAACTTCTCCCCTTTTTTCTGGTTTCAGGTGCCATTTTCATATTGCTCACACCTGTTACTTGCTGCAAGTGAGTTTCAGTGAGCATCATATGTTTGAAACAAAGTTTTTTACCCAAAATGTTGGAAAAGTGACAACAATTTTGTCCTTCCCATTTTTGGAGTTTTATGTGAAGTTATGTCCAATTTGCCTTTTTTTTCTCTGTTTTTGTGTTGTTCCAATACACACAAAGGAAATAATAATGTGTATACCAAAACACGTATAATTGCAATAATTTTATGGCAGAAATATTTCATTTTCTGGAACATTTTCAAGGGTACCAACACTTTCGGCCGTGATTGTATGGCATTGCTGTGTCCATGGCAGCAATATCTGTAAAGCTGTCACATTATTTAAAACTCTACAGTGAACACCATAAAGAAAATAAAAATTCCAAAAACACAGTTTTTTAATAGTTCCGTAATAAGGTGCAATCATAAAGTCATGTGTATCACTAAAAACTCCGTTGACAGAAAAATATAAAAGTTATAACTCTCAGAATATTCCTAAATAATTTTGTTTATTTTGTTTGCCTTAATTTTTACAATAGCTTTTAGAAGCAGCAGGCTTTTGTATAATTGCTGTAGGGCATTTGTCTGATATTTTAAAGTTTGGCGTTTCATTTCTAAATTAAGCATAAAGAAAAATGGCTCAAAGTAATACAATTCTGAAAAACACCTGTGGGTTCTGGTTGCTCAATACACCCCTAAAAATGTGCTCAAACAGTAGTTCTGGCCACATAGAGGGTATTGCTGTACTCAGGAGAAATTGTGCAAGAAATTGTGGGGTCCGTTTTCTGCTGTTACCCCCTGTGAAAAGGAAAATTTGGGGCAATACTTTAGTAAAAAAAAATAATTTTTCAATTTTTCCTTTAATTTTGTGTTAACTGCTGTGAAGCACTTGAAAAGTTAACGAATAGTGATTAGCAAACATGCTCGGAAAAGGTGTTACCCGAGCATGCTCGGGTGCTAACAGTGACTTTGGCGGTCCTCGAAAAATACATTCAAGTCCGGGTGGCAGCATGTCTCACAGCTGTTCGACAGCCGCAACACTTGCAGGGATTGCCTAACAAACAGGACATGCAGGTGCGGGGACTTGAACGTATTCTTTGAGCACGCTGAGGACGCTCTGTTAGCACTTATCCGAGTACGTTCACTCATCACTATTAACCAACCTTCTGAATGTGGATTTCAGGTCCTGGAGGGGGATGTTTTTAAAGTGTGGTCTTGATTGGGATTTCTTTTTTTATATATAGGCCCCTCAAAAGTGAACTGGTCCCTAAAAAAAACAGGTTATGTAAAATTAATTGAAAAACTGCATTCCATTTATGAACCTAGTGATGTCAGGCTTACTTATCAAAAAGTGTCACTTGATGGGATGCTCTCCCATCTTCTCTGCAACCAACTACTCAGTCCAACGGCATAAATCCACTATATGGATGGGTAAGGAAAAGTCGCAAACTCTACATACTTTAGTGACAAGATTGTGTCTTCCTTTTTAGATCTCTACTTGATGCATTGGCCAGATGCTCACATTCCTGGTAAGAGTTCCCGGGAGGCGAGAGCAGAGACATGGAAGGCTCTTGAGGATTTGTATTACAGAGGTAACTTTTCATATTTTGCCACCTCAGGTGGTTTGCAAAAAACATTGCATCTCTTAATACAGTGCTATTGACTTGAGCAATGCTTCCACTAAGATGTTGACCTAGTAATCTGGACCTTTAAGCTTGAGTTCCACAATAATTTTTGGGTGATTTTTTTTTACATTAGATGCAGAATATTTTCAGGTAAAAGAAAAACGCATCTGTGTTTTTAGTTAATTTTCAGTGCGAAAAATCAACAAAAACATTTCAATAACCCCTTTTTTCCCCCATTATAAATCAAGAAACTATCATTATGTCTGTAAAAAGTCTGGTGTATGAAATTATAAAATTACTTATTTCATACAGTAAAAGCCATGATGATAGAAAAAAAATCAAAACAACAGAATTACTTTTTTTGGTTATCACTCCTACCCTAAAAAAATGCAATAAAAAGTGATTAAAATGTTAAATGTACCACAAATTGGTATTAATAAAGCAATAAGCTTCTTATGCAAAAAAGAAGTCCTCACACAGGTGAGTAGATAGAAAAATAAATGTTACGGGTCTTGGGATGATGCAATACAAACCCCAAATATTGTTTTAACAACTTTATAATTAACAAAAACCGTCTATTGAAGCTTGTCATCACTGTAATTGTACTGACCTGGGGAATTATGTTTTAGAATCATTTTTACCATACAATAAACGCCGTAAAAACGAACCCCCTCCCAAAAAACTATGGTGTAATTGCATTTTTTCCACAATTTCCACACTTGAAATGTATTTTCCTATTTTACATTACATTAAATGTTAAAATGAATGGTGTCATCGAAAAAGATCGCTCCGCAAAAAAATAAAAAGCCCTCGTATGGCTTTGTCGATGGAAAAGTAAAAAGGTTGTGGCTTTTGGAAGAAGGGAAGAGGAAATAAAAAGCGAAAAACAAAAAAATCCTCGTCCTTACCCCCTTCACAACATATGACATACATTTATGTTGGGGTTACAGAACAGGGGAAGGACTTGGGTATTCTGGTTGCAAGTAAACTAACCAACGATACTCAATGTCAGGCAGCAGCTGCAAACGCAAACAAGATCTTTGGGATTGTAGAAAGACAGGTACCTATGCAGATAGCTTCTTCAGAAAGGAAAAGGACTTGAACTCAAGTGCTGTCTTTTGGATGTAGCAATCAAAACCTTGAGGGAAAAATGAACAAATACCCAGCAGTAAGTAAATAAAAAGTAGAACATGTAAGTAACATAGGGTACGTGATCAACCAAGCGAAAAAGCCATCCCACCCCAACAAGGTGTACTCAGTTCTGAAAGTCAGTATCGAACCTTTAAAGATCCTTGCCACATGACTCCATTTAGAAAACAGCAAAAGAGCAACAAGGTTTACCCGTCCAGGCCTCCAGACAAATGCACTATCAGGATGCAGTGGACCCATATAATTAAGATGGCAACACAGGTGCAAGAATACCAATGAAACAACCGCTCACAGCCTACCAATACATGGAGGGGGCGGTTGCCTGGTATGTTAATGCACAATAAAAAGCTTGTATGCGGCGCTGTTCACACTATGGCCATGCACTGCATCCAGGCCAGCCTAGTAGTGACACCCTTCTATTAGCTGAGGCGGGCTGGCCCAGCGCTATCAAAATGCATGCCATGTGAACAGACACCGCAGTTTACAAGACCAAATGGGCCCAACTGCACCCTGAATAAAAAGTGCAAAAAAACACATTAAAAATGACTCCATTCGCAACAAGCCAAACTATAAACTCCATTTGAGAGACGTGTTTCTGGAAGATTGCCCCTCATCAGTGCAAAAAGTAGTTGTTTGGATGGGTGAGAGGCCACTGACAGGGGGTTTAACCCCTTCCTGACCTTTGACACCACGTAGGCGTCATGAAAAGTCGTGCCAATCCGACCCTTGATGCCTATGTGGCGTCATGAATTCATAGCCCCCCTGCGGGTCGGGTGACCGGTGTCACTGAAAGGTCACCCGACCCGCACACATAGGACCCTTTCTACTTCACCCCGGGGGGGTGACTTAGCCCCCCGTGGCTACGATCGCTCTGATTGGCTGTTAAAAGTGAAACAGCCAATCAGAGCGATTGTAATATTTCACCAATGAAATTTGGTGAAATATTACAAACCAGCCATGGCCGATGCTGCAATAGCATGTACCTTGGCTGGAGACACCGATCAGAACCCCCACCGACTGACTGCGCCGATCGGCCGCCACCGTCATCATCTGCACCCCCTCCCCTTCCATCCGCTCCCCCCCTACCTCTTGAAGCTCATCAAGAGAATGCCAAGAGTGTGTAAAGCAGTAATCAAAGCAAAAGGTGGCTACGTTGAAGAACCTAGAATATAAGACATATTTTCAGTTGTTTCACACTTTTTTGTTAATTATATAATTCCACATGTGTTAATTCATAGTTTTGATGCCTTCAGGGTGAATCTACAATTTTCATAGTCATGAAAATAAAGAAAACTCTTTGAATGAGAAGGTGTGTCCAAACTTTTGGTCTGTACTGTAAATAAAAGTGATGTTTTAGGTTATCTCTACCCTCATTATATAAGAAAATGAAGCATTAAAGACATTTGTAAGGGGGCTAAACTAATCCTAGTGTAGAAAGGGTACACAGGCTGGACGCTAGTTGTTCATTTCTGTAACAAGTAGTAATAATTTGTTATCTCAACAATATGACAAGTTAATATAAAATAATTCAGATGTAACCAACAAAAAGCTGTTCTGTACAGATAAGAAGTCTTATACAGAATATACCGTTTGACCAAAGCAACCTCCTGCAATTGTGGTCAATTTATCGCTAACTTCATGGACGCTGAATAATGTAGGCGATAGACATCCTTCACATCTGGACATGCAGAAAAGATTCTATGCCAGTTTCAATGTTTGCTGTGTCATACTGATAGTGTGTCAAAGCAAGAAATGTAAAGCCTAAAGTGTTTTTGACGTTGTCTAATTTCTACATAGATCTTTGCTTCCAAAGTTGTGGAATAAGTTATTATTTTGTTGTGAAAATAAAATGAGTAAAACAGTGCAAAACGTCTAAAAGAATGAATGCAAATCTGGTCGTGGACTTAATGCATCTAGAAC
Organism: Dendrobates tinctorius; assembly: GCF_039654945.1. Classification (NCBI taxonomy): domain Eukaryota; kingdom Metazoa; phylum Chordata; class Amphibia; order Anura; family Dendrobatidae; genus Dendrobates; species Dendrobates tinctorius. The sequence continues at coordinate 42,011,207 of NW_027361697.1, forward strand.
CTGATGAAGACGCTAGCCCGGGATCGAAAACACGTCTGTTCTTGTAGACCACTGTTTCCCAAATTCCCGTCCTCACAGCCCCCAACAGATCATTTTTTCAGGATTCCTTAGTATTACATAGAAGCTGTGACAATTTCTGCTGCCTTGATAATAATTCCATCACCTGTGCATTACTAGAGAAATGGTGAAAACATGACGTGTTGGGGACCGTGAAGCGTTTGGGAGAACTGTTGTAGACCTTTTGTACTGTGTTACTTATTTTATTTTCCCAATAAATTAATAAGTTATTCCCCAACCTTTGAATATCAGGATGTGGATAATTTGTGAATACCTCCCGCTCTGCCAATTATTGAAGTTGTCAATTCACAGAAAATTATTAACTCAGGGGTTTTTTTTCAACGTGTTTCAAAATGAAAGGCACTTCTTCTTCAGGAAACAACCACATACAAGCATTAGCGAAGAGGATGGTATGTATATTTGTATGTGGTTGAAAATGTTAGGCGTCGGGTTCCGGGCACTGCACAGCGGGAATCACGAGCCTTGCCGTCGATGGTCTCCCATTCTTCTCTGGCCGCAGTGGAGCCTGCTCAGCAGACTTCTCGATCCCGGCGTTCTGCTCACACCAGCATTGTGGGCTCGGTTGCTGCTGCCACCTCTGGTCCAGTTATGGCAATGCAGTCTGGCCAGCAGTAAAAGACTCCAGAGTCTAAGTCCTTCCTTCGGTCCACTGAGCATGCTCGTGGGACGATCTCCCGTTGAGGATCGGGAGTCACATGTTCAGGTCCTTCTCCAGTTTGGATTGGACCATCAGGAGGGTCAGGAAGGTCCCGGAAGGACACGGCTATAAAAGGGTCGCATGGCCGTCCCGCCATGCGCTATGATAGATCCTGAGGCTATAGTGTTTAGTGTATGTGTGATGACGGATGTATGAGACTTGTGACTGACTCATTAAGATTCTCCCTCCTTGGATATTATGCATGAGTTAGGGTTAGGAATCAGAGTCAGCACCGTTGCTCTGTCACTGCTTAGCGCCGCAGTGTAATTATTCATCACACTCTAGCGCCCTGGGTCGTCGGCCAGTACAGGCCTCCTGGACCACTGCTACCGCAGCGTCCGCCACAGTAGCGCCGTGCGCTGTATGTGCGCTTTCCAGCTCAGTTGTTAGGCTGGTTAGTGGCGTCCGTCAGGGCGGACATTGCACCCGCTCCAAGCGGTGGTTGACATTGCTGTGACCTGTGAGCTTAACAGGTCTCATTTGTTCACCAGCTGGTACGAACTATGTGAGGTAACGGAGTTCGTTCCGGTAAGCACCGGCGCAGTGGTTACCCACCGGTGCCCGGCTTCCCCCTACTTGCCTCTCTCCTCATTGCTTAGCTGCAGTTTGTCACCTCTGCACGGTGGGCCCCGGGCTGCGAACGCACCTCATATATTATTCCATCTTATTATTTGGTGCGTTGCGCCAGCCCGTAACAGAAGAAGATGAAGATGATCCAGAAAGAAGAGGCTTCCACAGCCATATCTCACAAGGTGAGCATATTAAGCTCCCCGTAGGGCCCAATTCATCAAGCCTATCATTGTTCATGCCGGTCTTGATGAGAGGGTGGGCTGGAGTCAGATGCTTCTGATTCATGAAGAGGCTCATCAGATAAACGGCGTACCCCCTCAGTGTGCATCTCACCACAAATCCTACTCCAGCCCCTGCTGTAGAAACATTTGTGGTGTAGCGATGGCCACCGCTTGTCATAAATTCAGCATGCCCCCGTCCCGCCTTAGCCCTGCCCAGTTCTGCAGAGTTGGGAGAAATTGGCATGAAGTTGCAAAATTTAGGCACAGCTCTGAATTGCACCGAAATGTTTTGACTTTTCAAAGCTCTTACCCCAGAATTCTGGTGTGGAAGCTCTGATGCATCAGAGGCATAATATTGCACTTTATGCATATACATTACTACCTAAAGGAAGGCCCTTGTTCCTCTATTTTTTTTTCTAGATTTTCTACATAGTAATAGCATTCTTCTGCCGTGAGGATGTCAAAGAAGGAAATCTTGACACTTGTTTAAATTGAGGAACTGAGGATCAAGAAGTGAGAAACCAACATATGTAAAGTGACTGTAGATTATATAGAAATACCATGTTTATTGGCAATATAAGGTATATGGTAGTATGTTCTTACAGTGGGTTTGTAGCCAGACTTCACAATACAAACTGCATTCATTATTAAATCAACCTCTTTAACGTGATAGCAGGCGGAATAACATCCACACAGTTTCATATAGGGTGAGACCGCCATTGGGATATACTACTACCTGCCTGCTCTGTGTCATTAAAGGGACTGGTGACTTTATCTTTATTATAAAAGATGTGTTGGAGACATGATATTGGGGTAGTGACTAATATGTAAGTTTTACAAGTTCTTGTCCTGCACTTGCTAGAGCTCTGTTATCACACAGCTCTCCTGTCTCTCCACAATATGGTTACTGGTGGAGGAACATGTCACCAGACATGTCCATCATCAGTCTCCACCATATGAAAAACATTGCCCATGAGAAAGCTGTCCTTTCATTGGACAGGAGTGATCACATGCTCCTCCACCAGTGGCCATATTGTGGAAAGTTAGGAAAGCTGTGCAACCTGTGAGGAAGGTGAAGGGGAAGAATCTGTATTACTTACATATTGGTGACTGTTACAAAATCATGTACTCGAAGTAGAGAGCTGGAATAACAATAAGCTCAATAAGGTCTCCTTCAAGTAAAAATAAGGGAGACTGAATGCGATGGTGCTCACCTGGTGTGGTTGTATGACCACAACCACTATAAAGGCTCAAGGCTGCTGCAAACCCATGGCTAAGATAACATCAGAAATGGAATAAAAGGGTTAATTCTGCCCTGTTGATATTAATGATGGAAAAAAGTGGACGGTATCCAGGAATGCGGTTTATTAGCCAACACATTTCAAACGCTGTGGTTTTATCCTGATGAAGAAGTTAGGAACCATTGTAGGCTGAAATGCAGCAACTGTACCACCACCTTGTTTTGTGATTTATTTTTTTTTTATACATGAAGACCTAATAGACCTAATAAAGTAAATTTTTCATTTATCTATTTTTTCAGACACTTTTATCTTTTTCTTTTCAATTTTTTTTTCTAGCTAGCCTAGCGATCAGACTGTGGCTGCTTCAATATACGACATAATGGCTTTATATTCCATCAAGATCCCTGTGCTACTTTTACTTTATAGTGTACCTACCACCAGTCTGTGGCTGCACTTTATATTTAAGAAAACAGTTGGCAGCACAGCTGCAGACCGGTGATTTTTCTAAGTAGCACTAATTAGAAAAATTAATGCTAAGTGTCTCTGATGCCCTCTGACAGGACCAGACTTTCTATCAAAATTCAGGCCTGAACATCAGTATTGTAGGGTCCCTGCATATGGAGTGGGATCTAACTAACACCCAAAACCACTTTCACTGTGAGGATGGATTCAGGCGGCCATATAAATTGGACCGAGATCGGACCGCTGTGCACAGACCGGCGGGCTGGTCTCCCAACCCGAGCGTGACAACTTCATGTATTTTTATAAAGCTGTCACGCTCAGTTTGGGAGACCCACTCGCCAGTCGGTCTGTGCATTGCAGTCTAATCTTGGTCAGATTTTTATGGTCCTCTGACTGTTCCCTGAAAGTGATTTGAACTAAATCCTCGCTTCTGTATCCTTTACTAATGGCACTATACTAATTAACTTACAATTATAAAATACTTAAGAATAAACCACTCAGACACATTGACTTAACCCACAACTTGCTGTCCATTCAGATCCCTGAATGACTAACCCCAACCAGCCATCTTTCCTACCCAGGCAAGCATGGCCGTACCCCACCAAAGACTAATTCCACCATCGCCTGCAGACTCAGATTGAAAATACCCTTACCAATCTCTGATGGGCGTACCAAATCTTTTCTAAAAATTCCGGCAACGCCACCTTCTAAGTCAATGTGTCTAAACGAAAAAGCGCCAGTTGATGGTAAAAACTTACAAAGCGATCTGTTCAAACACTTATTTTTTCTCAGAACTGTAGCCCTTCTGACTAAACCCATAAGATTCTCCGTATAATTGTTGAAAAAATTATTTTAACACCTGTGAACAGTCCATTAATCTTCTGCAGATTCCTCTTCATAATATAAAGGGGATCGATTGTCTCCATCTTCCCGATGTCATTGCCTCCTAGATGTATTATAAGGATGTCAGGCGAAGGAAAATTGTCACTCATCATTAGCACTTGAACAATGAAACCATCCCATTTCTGCCCTCTGATTCCCATCCGGCAAACTCTTACTGGATCAGGTGGTAATGAGAGATTTGGTCCGTGGCACCTTTCCTGTGCTCTGTGCTCCACCAGTGGATGAAGGAATGACCGAGAATCTAGAACGTAAAACCTGTAAAAACTGTATAATAATGGCACTGGGGACAATGACTTTGTAATATACAGCTGATAGCAGTTTGACCTTCCCAGCTTCTTTATAATTGACTCATTTTATCCTAATCTTGCAGCCTCTGTCGTATCTCCAATACGAAAAGAATGAGTAGAAAAATATCTATCCCCTAGGCCCAAATTGAACAGACATTTCCTTAGAATGCTTCTAAATTGAAACTGTGACAGCAGCACACCGGAGTGGTGTACCAGCAGATGCTCACCCCCAACGGGGCGCACGTTCAAATAAACTTTAATTACACAAACAGGACAAATATGAGCATCCGGGAAACACATTAATTTGAAGCTGACACCTTTTTCGGCTTGATCTGTTTTGGCCTTTACCATGTGTACTACCATATGATTGGCTCTCACCAACCTCAAACCTTCTGACCCTAGCTTACCTATCGGGAGCAATTCCCCAATCCTCAATGCACTGAAAAAGAGTAAGAAGCAGCTGCTGAGAAAAGCACAGACTCAACTTCATTAAAATAACAAGACATTGACACCGCACAAACATCCCTCAGAATGGCTGGGGTAATGGGACACATGCCATCCTGATCACAGTGATGCTTCTTATAACCCTTCAACACTCGCTTCACTATAAAACAACTATTTCAAGGCCGTGCAACAACATTTTTTAGGAAAAACGATATTCCTGCCAAGTGCTTTACCACTGTGGAGTATGCGAAACCTTTTTCACACCTGCAGAACGCCAAAGCCAACTGCCCTGAACCCATAAACATTTCACAACTACTATTCATGCAAAAGGATGTCCATTGCTCCCACGCCGCTAAATTGTGTAACTTGACTCTGGTGTGTCAACCAAATATTGGATTGTGCCCTGGTGCTGTGATTTCTTCATCTTTCTATGAGACAGAAGCGCATGTAGGTCAGTAGACTGGACATAGATTTAGGCCGTGAAATCTAGTAAAGAATGCACTTCTATATTGGCGAGTGAATGAATATACTTTCTCTGCTGTTTACAATAAGAAGAACCTGTATGAGGATTGTATGCAGAATGCAGCCATCATTGCAACATAAAGAGTGACGTAATAGACAAAATACAAAAATCTGTTGTCCATGAGGTGATAGAAAACTGGACAATTGTGCCAAGGGCGATGGAAGTATTAAGATAATATGCAACTGACAAAAAAGAAATAAAAAGTCAGAGTAACCCAAAGGAGGGCCACACAAATTAATCCAGGCAACTTGCTGTCTCTATGAAGTGGGTTAGTGACGGTAGGAGCATGCAACATTAAACAGAAAAATCCTTAAAAAAATAGTATTGAAAGACCGATGCACACATAATTGCCATCCTAGGACAGTGAAGTATATTAGTGTCTATAGTAAAAGCCCCTGTATAAAGTATTCCTTCATATGAGACCTCTGTAGCATCTTTTGGTTTGTTTGACTGTCATTTAGTCCATATTCAAGAGCTCTGTATAAACCCGCCCCCACAACTGATTGTCAGCTTTCTGCCTATGCACAGCATGTACAAAAGCTGTCAATCAGTGGTGTGAGCGGGGTTAAACAGTGCTCAGCATTCAGAGAACTGCTAGATCTGCAGCAGATAAAACAGACAAAACTACAGCAAGCAGCTGAGTAAGTGACACATCACTGGAACCAGGGTCTCTGCCTCTATATTATACTTCTCTCAGATTAGGTTAAAAAAACTAATGACGGATTCCCTTTAAAAATAGCTCTAAACCTCACCAATTTTAGGCAGGTTTGGTGATCAATTTTATGTGTATGAGTTTCCTTTACTATTAATGCGTCCTATTTTTACTGCTGAGGGTTACTGTCTCATGTTGCCATTCTTGCCTATCAGAATAATTTTAGTATATGTACAGGTGCTTCTCACAAAATTAGAATATCATCAAAAAGTTACTGTAATTGATTTCAGTTCTTCAATACAAAAGTGAAACTCATATAGAGTCATTACAGACAGAGTGATCTGTTTCAAGTGTTTATTTCTGTTAATGTTGATGATTATGGCTTACAGTCAATGAACACCCAAAAGTCATTATCTCAGCGAATTGCTTTTGATTCTATTAGTAAAGAAGTCTTTTTTTCCTGAAACACTCCTAATTATTTATATAATGGTGTGTAAGTTATTAAAATATAAACCAGTCGCCATCATTGCCAGTTTCCGGCGTCGCTCCAGTTTTCTTCTGGCCCTCTTGATCTGAAAAGAGACTAGACGGCTCACACTGGGGTTTATATCTGGATCGGAAGTTGCTTTCTTAATCTACATGAGTTTGTAAACCTCAGTTTGGGTGCCATATACTTACATTGGAATAGAAGCAGCGCTCCGCACAGGGTGAGCCGGCAAAGCTGAAGACCTGTCACATGGGCCAGAAGAGGACTGGAGCTGCACTGGAGACGGCGGAAGATGGTGATCGGTAAGTATTGTAATTTACTTACACTACATCCCATACATAATTAGGGGGCAATAGGGAAGCATTTTTGACCGAGACTGCTCCTTTATGGTCAATCACATAGTGGATTATCATCTTTCATTAACTGTAAACTTACACAGGACACCTACAAACCTTTACAATGGATGGTCTCTAATGCTACTGGTCTATAATACAATCTGACATCAATGCCCCGTTTCATTGCCAGGCGTCTGTCGATCGATTGGAGTTAGCAACTTTCTGATTCATCATTTGGAGCAGCTGAAGGAAGACTGTGATGTGGTTCCTCACCTCAACCAGGTAAAGAAACTAATAATTATCAGTATTATTATACCGTATATATTCTACAGCAATTTCCTTTTTTTCTAATATTTTTTTCCAGTTACATTATCTACCGGTAGTTCTTTTTTTTTAATTTCTGCACCTTCATTCACTGCATTCAAATTTACTAAACTAAAAGGTATTTTTTCAGCACTTTTTTTGTTAATTAGTCCCTCAAAATATGTAAAGGTACAATTTTTTTTTTTGCAATAAATAATGAAGTGACCACATGACAAGATGTGTAAATCAGAAAGCCTACACCTATAGAATGTTTTAATAGAATTTTTGTATACCTTTAGAATAAAGCTATCTGACAATGATTTAGTTGCTGATCATCTCATTTGTACTTCATTATAATAAGAACCTGTCAGCACAATTTTGAAATGTAAAGTAAAGCCATGGCTATGATGGTGCAGTAACACTGTTTAAAATTGATATCTTTGGTAAAGAAAATTGCTTTGTTGTTCTTCTTTATTCACCATTTGTAGTTTTCTGCTATTTAGATTTGGGTGCACAGGGGCCGGACTGTGTACCGGGTCTTCTCCTCCGTGTCTGTGATTCCCCGGCCCCTCCTCCTGCCTCCGGATTTTGAATGACATATCACTGCTGAGATTTCAAATGGCAGTCCGGCGGCAGGCTCAGGGGAATCACAGACAAGTAAGAGAAGACCCAGTGTACAATCCAGCCCCTGTGCACCCAAATCTAAGCAGAAAACTTCAAAAGGTGATTAAAGAGGAACCACAGAGCAGATTTTTCCACCAAAGGTATCAATCTGATCAGTATTATCACATCATTACAGACACTTTTTTGCTTTACATTACAAAATCAGGGTTTTTTAATGTATATACAGAAGAGATGTCACTGGTTTACCGTGACAGAGAGGAGCCAGAAGACCACAGCATCTGATTTTTCCTACACCTGCACTGTTTAGAAGCACTTCACCTTCATGTTAAACAGTGCAGGTTTCTTTTAGTAGTGCAGGGTTTAATCTGCTCAATTGAAAGCTCATGGAAGCTTTTCTGCTCTCAGCTGTTCACTGTTGGCCACTCCCCTCTCTTACGTATATATTCTGGGTCCTGGCAAGCACTCATTGCCAGAGCTAGCTTCATGCTGCATGATTGGAGATGGTGGTCGATAGTTGTTGTTTGAGAAGGCATATGGTGGATTTATCTGAGACTGCTGCTAGGTTTTGGGTGTGTGCTCTTTCTCCTACTTTGGTTTTATCCGATCCTCCACTCCCTGATGTTTACCTCTGTTGTTTATGTAAGTATATTTGTATGATTGGTATTTTTCATTATCCATGTTCGTATTACCTTGTTAGTCTGGTTGGTGTATTATGGTACACTACTACTCCCCTCTTCCCTGGGTGGTGGAAGGGTATAGACTGATGGCGGATTCAAGAGCTAGGGTAAGGTACGTGACCCCAGCGTCTTCACCATCAGAAGTAATCCGGGGAAAAAGGCGAGTTAGGGCGTTCCTAGCGTTAGGGACAGGGAAGGAGCCCATGATCCTGGGACTCCCAACAACAGAGTCGTGACAGAAGATGAGCATCTACCCAAGAATATTGGCACTGCTTAGCTCTTGTCAAACAATAGTGTTGGCCAACGGGAACCTAAGACCCATCATATTCATTAGATAGCTGTAAGCCACAAGAATGTTTTGACGACGGCTACATCTTCTAGGTTCTCCCTATGTATGAGTCCTCTTATCAACCAGAGAACAAAAGGATCAGCTACTGAAAATCACACATTCCAGATGCTTCTCTCCCTAAAGATCATATGGGGCATTGGTCAGCACGGTGGCTCAGTGGTTAGTACTGTAGCTGTGCAGCACTGGGATCCTGAGTTCAAATCCCACCAAGGACAACGTCTGCAAGAAGTTTGTATGTTCTCCCAGTGTGTTGGTTTCCTTCCACAATCCAAATAGGGAACTGTCCGAATGAGGACAATGAAGATGATGTCTGTTAAGTGCTGTGGAGTACTGTATGATGGTGCTATATAAGGAAGCATTTTAATAAATAACATTAGACTGTTGGCTGATTCCGAAAATATTTTCAAGTGTGGATGACTTTAGCCATGTGTATGGCCTGTACTTAAGTCATCAATGCCGGCGGCAAACGGCTCAGTTGTGGAGCTGCACAACACAGGTCGTAGCTGGGTGTGGCATATAAATGCCCTATTCAAATCAATAGATGGTGGATATGTAGTGCCCGGCTGCTGCCATAATTCTATTGACGTTGACTGAGCAGTTCTGTCCACCACTGGTATTGGGAATGAAAAGAAGTGTTAAAGTCTCGGACTGTTACCTTTTAGCTTGATTATCAGAGCCTGGCAGACCTCAAGTCTGTGCTGGTTTTGAAAGCTATAGAAGAGCCTTTTCCTGTGAATTTCTGTCATTTTTATTGCATCTTTTTTCTCAAAAGCTCTCCTTTTTTATATATATAAATTGAATTGTTTTGGATGTTAAAGGTAAAAAGGTTTATTTTTTTAGTTAACCAAAAGGTTTCAAAATGATGAGAAATGAATTAAAAAAAAAGTTCAAGTTCATGGTAAGGAGGCCAAATTTTTCATTGGGAGTTATTGCAAAGATGATGGTGACATTCTCTTCAGTGGATATACTTCAGGGATATCTTTATGAAATGTTTTAGGACTTTATGTGGCTCAATGTCCTGGACTATGATGGCTTTCCTGTTTTGTAATTATACTGGAGTTTTGGTGTTTTCTACAGAACTAGGTTTCCCTTTCAGGTCCTCCAGTTTTTCCTGGCCTCTCCTGATGACGGCAATCTTCCTCTAACTCCTCTTGGTGTAGGAGAGTCCCCATTTTCCTTGAGCTCCTGCCAACTCATTGTTTTCACACCATTGTCGTTAGTTGAGACAACTTGTTCTAAAGATACGAAGCAGGAAATGACCAGCTTTCCGTATTACTGGGAAAGAAATGTTTAATGTTGGCTGCTCCTGACTGTTTTCCGCATGTTATTATTTCTGTAAATTCCTTTCTAATTACTCAACAGTGAGATCATTGGACAACAACTGTAAAGTTCAACTGCGCGCCCCTACACCCCGTAATCATATATCCTCTCAAGATAGACGATATTGGTAGATCGCATATGCCAGAACAATATCAGTGTTGACTGTTGTCTGATCTGTCCTTTACATGCAGATGATGTGTAGGGATTGGTACAAACCAGTTCAGCACATAAGTGATAAAGGGGTTATCCAGGACTGTTTTCTTTTATCCCTACGGAGCAAAGCACTTATCTGTAAATAGTTGATAACTACCTGTCTGTTCTGCCCTGCTCCACTGACCGCTCCTGCCGATGGGAGAGATTCTCCTACGTCCTATCATGTCACAGGGTATCACTGCCGTGAAACAAGTGGAAGGGGCAGAGGTTATCTAATATTCTCCGAGAATCCCTTTAGAATGTAATCTCTGCCTATCCGCTGGGACTGGCACCCTGAATGTAGTCGTATGTGACACTCCAAACATACGTCTACTGTCCGTAAGGAGGCCCTGCGCTTGGGTCCTGGGTTCAAATCCAACCAAGGACAACATCTGCAGTGAGTTTGTATATTCTCCCCGTGTTTGCGTGGGTTCCCTCGGGGTTCTCCGGTTTCCTCCCACATTCCAAGGACATACTGATAGGGAATTTAGATTGTGAGACCCAGTGGGGACAGTGCCAATAATGTCTGTAAAGCGCTGTTGAATTAATGGCGCTATATAATTGAGTATAATAAATAAATAAATAAATAACACCCACCTGGACTTTGATTGTTAACCCCTTCATGACCCAGCCTATTTTGACCTTAATGACCTGGCCATTTTTTGCAATTCTGACCAGTGTCCCTTTATGAGGTAATAACTCATGAACGCCTCATCCTAGTGATTCTGAGTTTGTTTTTTCGTGACATATTGGGCTTTATGTTAGTGGTAAATTTAGGTCAATAATTATTTCCGTTTATTTGTGAAAAAAATGGAAATTTTGCGAAAATTTTAAAAATTTCGCAATTTTCAAATTTTGAATTTTTATTCTGTTAACCAAGAGAGTTATGTGGCAAAAATAGTTAATAAATAACATTTCCCACATGTCTACTTTACATCAGCACAATTTTGGAAACATTTTTGTTTGTTAGGAAGTTATAAGGGTTAAAATTTGACCAGCGATCTCATTTTTACAACAAAATTTACAAAACCATTTTTTTTAGGGACCACCTCACATTTGAAGTCACTTTGAGGGGTCTATATAGCAGAAAATACCCAAAAGTGACACCATTCTAAAAACTGCACCCCTCAAGCTACTCAAAACTACATTCAAGAAGATTATTAACCCTTCAGGTGCTTCACATGAACTAAAGCAACGTGGACGGAAAAAATGGACATTTTAATTTTTCCAACAAAAATTTTTTTTAGCATCAACTTTTTCATTTTCACATGGGTAACAGGATAAAATGGATCCTAACATTTGTTGGGCAATTTCTCCTGAGTACACCGATACCTCATATGTGGTCATAAACCACTGTTTGGGCGCACAGCTCAGAAGGAGCGCCATTTGACTTTTTGAATGGAAAATTAGCTCCAATCGTTAGCGGACACCATGTCGCGTTTGGAGAGCCCTTGTGTGCCTAAACATTGGAGCTCCCCCCACAAGTGACCCAATTTTGGAATCTAGACCACCAAAGGAACTTATCTAGATGTGTGGTGAGCACTTTGAACTCCCAAGTGCTTCACAGAAGTTTATAACGCAGAGCAGTGAAAATAAAAAATCATTTTTTTTTCCTCAAAAATGATTTTTTAGCCCGCTATTTTTTATTTTCACAAGGCTAACAGGAGAAATTGGACCACAAAAGTTGTTGTGCAATTTGTCCTGAGTACACCAATACCCGATATGTGGTGGTGAACCACTGTTTGTGCGCATGGGAGAAATCAGAAGGGAAGGAGCGCCATTTTGGAATGCAGACTTTGATGAAATGTTCTGCGGGCGTCATGTTGCGTTTGCAGAGCCCCTGATGTGCCTAAACAGTAGAAACCCCCCACAAGTGACCCCATTTATTTTGGAAACTAGAACCCCCAAGGAGCTTATCTAGATGTGTAGTGAGCACTTTGAACCCCCAAGTGCTTCACAGAAATTTATAAACGCAGAGCCATGAAAATAAAAAAATCATTTTTTTCCTCAAAAATGATTTTTTAGCCCACTATTTTTTATTTTCCCAAGGGTAACAGGATAAATTGGAACCCAAAAGTTGTTGACCAGTTTGTTCTGAGTACGCTGGTACCTCATATGTTGGGGGGAACCACTGTTTGGGCGCACGGCAGGGCTCAGAAGGGAAGGAGCGTCATTTGACTTTTTGAATGGAAAATTAGCTCCAATCGTTAGCGGACACCATGTTGTGTTTGGAGAGCCCCTGTGTACGTAAACTTTGGAGCTCCCCCACAAATGACCCCATTTTGGAAACTAGCCCAGCTAAGGAACTTATCTAGATGCATAGTGAGCACTTTGAACCCCCAGGTGCTTCACAGAAGTTTATAACGCAGAGCCGTGAAAATAAAAAAAAAATTTTCCTCAAAAAATGTTTTTTTAGCCCGCTATTTTTTATTTTCACAATGGTAACAGGAGAAATTGGACCCCTAAAGTTGTTGTCCAGTTTGTCCTGAGTACGCTGGTACCCCATATGTGGGGGGAAGCCACTGTTTAGGCACACGTCGGGGCTCGGAAGGGAAGTAGTGACATTTTGAAATGCCGACTTTGATGGAATGGTCTGCGGGCGTCATGTACGTTTGCAGAGCCCCTGATGTGCCTAAACAGTAGAAACTCCCCACAAGTTACCCCATTTTGGAAACTAGACCCCCCCAAGAAACTTATCTAGATGTGTGGTGAGCACTTTGAACCCCCTAGTGCTTCACAAAACTTTATAACGCAGAGCTGTGAAAATAAAAGATCTTTTTTTTTCCAGAAAAATAATTTTTTTATCCCCCAATTTTTTATTTTCCCAAGGGTAACAGGAGAAATTAGACCCCCAAAGTTGTTGTGCAATTTTTCCTGAGTGCACTGATACCCCATATGTGGGGGTAAACCACTGTTTGGGCACACGTCGGGGCTCGGAATGGAGAGAGCACTGTTTGACTTTTTGAACGCAAAATTGGCTGGAATAAATGGTGGCGCCATGTCGTGTTTAGAGACCCCCGTGATGTGCCTAAACAGTGGAAACCCCTCAAATCTAACTCCAACCCTAACCCCAGCACACCCCTAACCCTAATCCCAACCCTAATCATAACCCTAGCCACAACCCTAACCCCAACACACCCCTAATCCCAACTCTAACCCTAACCACAAGCCTAACCCTAATTCCAACTCTAACCCTAATTCCAACCCTATCCCTAATTCCAACCCTAGTTCTAACCCTAACCCTAATTCCAACCCTAACTCTAATTCCAACCCTAACCCTATTTCTAACCCTAACCCTATTTCTAACCCTAATTCCAACCCTAACCCTAATTCTAACCCTAATGGAAAAATAAAAATATTTTCTTTATTTTATTATTTGTCCCTACCTATGGGGGTGATAAAAGGGAGGTTTATTTACTTTTTTTTTATTTTGATCACTGTGGGAGTTTAAAACAGTGATCAAAATAAATGAATGAATCTGCAGCATTGCAGATTCCGGCGGGTGCACTGCGCATACGCCCGCCATTTTCCAAGATTGCGGCGCCCATGATCCGGGACAGTGGGACACCGGGAGCCAGAGCGAGACTCGGAGGGTACCGGGGGGGAGTGGAGGTGATCGGACTGCGGGGGGGGGAGCAAAGGGAAAGGGAGGGGGAGCAGATCGTGACGGCGACGGCCGATCACTGCCGTCAGTCCGTGGCGGGGGCCGCTCGCCCCCGCCAGATGGTGTGGGGGGGTCAGATTAGTGTCTCCAGCCATGTCCGATGCTACTGCAGCATTGGTCATGGCTGGATTGTAATATTTCATCAAATTTCATTGATGAAATATTACTGTCGCTCTGATTGGCTGTTTCACTTTTAACAGCCAATCAGAACGATCGTAGCCACGTGGGGGCTAAGCCACCCCCCGTGGTGAAGCACAAAGCCTCCTGTGTATGCGCAAGTCGGGTGACCTTTCAGTGACCCCGGTCACCCGACCCGCAGGAGGGTGATTTATACCATGACGCCTACGTAGGCGTCATGGGTCGTATTGGCACAGCTTTTCATGACGCCTACGTAAGCGTCATGGTCGGGAAGGAGTTAATATCTCTTCAATGAAGAAGCAAAATTTCAAATAATAAAGCTGTATTCCTCTGCAGTCACTATTACATTGCGTGTCCAGCACAAATTGAAACATTTTTTGAAAGATCCTCAAGCAAGTCTGATGATCCAACAAAAACATTATAGAGCATACAGTGGGGGAAATAAGTATTTGATCCCTTTCTAATTTTGTAAGTTTGCCCTCTGACAAATACATGAACAGTCAATAATTTTAAGGGTAGGCTAATTTTAACATTGAGAGATAGAATATCAAAAATAAAATCCATAAAATAACCTTGTATAAATTCTATAAATGTATTTGTATTTTGCAGTGAGAAATAAGTATTTGATCCCTCTGGCAAACAAGAGTTAATACTTGGTGGCAAAACCCTTGTTGGTTGCACAGCAGTCTGACTTTTTTGTAGTTGATGATGAGTTTTACGCACATGTCAGGTGGAATTTTAGTCCACTCCTCTTTGCAAATCATCTCTAAATCATTAAGATTTTGAGGCTGTCGCTTGGCAACTCGGCGCTTCTACTCCCTCCATAAATTTTCTATGGGATTAAGGTTTGGAGACTGGCTAGGCCACTCCATGACCTTAATGTGGAAGGAGGTTGTCACTCAGAATTTTACAGTACATGGCTCCATCCATTCTCCAATTGATGCAGTGAAGTAGTCCTGTGCCCTTAGCAGAAAAACACCCCTAAAAGATAGTGTTTCCTCCTCCATGCTTGACAGTGGGGATGGTGTTCTTTGGGTCATAGGCAGCATTTCTCTTCCTCCAAACACGGCCTGTTGAGTTAATGCCAAAGAGATCAAATTTTGTCTCATCTGACCACAGCACCTTCTCCCAATCACTCACAGACTCATCCAGATGTTCTTTGGCAAACTTCAGATAGGCCTGCACATGTGCGTTCTTGAGCAGGGGGACCTTGCGGGCACTGCAGGATTTTAAACCTTTACGGCATAATGTGTTACCAATGGTTTTCTTGTGACTGTGGTCCCAGCTGCCTTGAGATCATTTTACAAGTTCCCCCTGTGTAATTTTAGGCTGATCTCTCACCTTCTTCATGATTAAGGATACTCCACGAGGTGAGATTTTGCATGGTGCCCCAGATCAATGTAGATTGACAGTCATTTTGTATTTTTTCCATTTTCCTTACTATTGCATCAACCGTTCTCTTCTTGTCACCCAGCATCTTATGGTTTTGTAGCCGATTCCAGCTTTGTGCAGGTCTATGAACTTGTCTCTGACATCCTTATAAAGCTCTTTGGTCTTCCCATATTGTAGGGGATAGAGTCTGACTGGTTAATTGGGTCTGTGGATAGGAGTCTTTTATAAAGGTGACTATTTAAGACGGCTGTCTTTAAAGCAGGTAACGAGTTGATTAGGAGCGTCTAACTGGTCTATAGGAGCCAGAACTCTTTATGGTTGGTAGGGGATCAAACACTTATTTCTCACTGCAAAATGCAAATAAATTTATACAATGTGATTTTCTGGATTTTATTTTTGATATTCTATCTCTCAATGTTAAAATTAACTTACCCTTAAAATTATAGACTGTTCATGTCTTTGTCAGTGGGCAAACTTACAAAATCAGCAAGGGATCAAACACTTATTTCCCCCACTGTAGATGCAGCATATGAGAAGTTTAGAAGTTGTAATAATTAAGGATTGCAGTCTTCCTTTTTGGTAGTAGGTAATGATGTGGTAAAAGATGTGAGAAGGGTCAACACTTTGCAGAGACATCTGTGGCATATAGAATATACAGGAGATACTTCAATGTCCTTCTTTCTCTCCAGAAGCTGTTTAACCTATTAGATACCTGAGTGAATCATAAACCAGCCAAATTAATTACTTGCCCTAATAATATTTACTTTATAAATTAACATTTGGGATAAAATAGGCCAGTTGGAAATGTATCTAATATGGGCGATTTTTTAAATCTATCTTGGGCATGGAGTAAGGTGACCATGTTTCAGACTTGATTCTATTAGAATTGTAAACTGAAAAAAAAGATTTATATCTTGTATAATTATACAATGTGCTTCACCAATCCAAGCTGTAATTTACTGGTCACTTCCAGAAACTAATCTTAATCTTAAATTGCTCTTTAGGATTCTCTTCTCTTTTGTCCAGACCAACTCGCGATATCTACAAACTTGGACTCTGACGTGATCTCCCCTCTAGTGGAATGACTGTGATAGCTAGGGTTAAGCATTGTGAAAGAGCTTGGTTTAAAAATAATAATCAGTTATAAGTATGGACCCACTTATGGTTAAAATTGATTGACAGGTTCTCTTTAATGGTCCTTTGTTATTGGTATTCTTTTTTTCATTCAACGTTTGAATTGATATGCAAGTGAGGCTGAAGAGTTAAGGCTCCGTCACACACAGCGATATCGCCAGCGAGATCGCTGATTTTGTGACGCCTCAGCGATCTCGCCAGCGAGATCGCTGTGTGTGACATGTATCAGCGACCGGCCCCCCCGCCGGGTATCGCTGATTGCGCTCGAACGTTCTGGGCCGTTTTTTGATCGTCGGTCTCCCGCTGGCCAGCGCGCATCACTGCGTGTGGCAGCGAGAGACCAGTGATCAGCAACGCTGGACGCTGGTTTCCAATGTAAACAGCGAGTATCTAAGAGCCGCACGTCTCTTGGTTACCCGCTGTTTACCTTGGAAACCAACTTGCTTGCTGGTCCTGATCGCTGGAGGGTCTGTCTATGTGACAGCTCACCAGTGATTAGCCTAACTATGCCCAGTGATCCCATCCATGTCGGATCGTTGGTGGGATCGCTGGGACATCGTTATGTGTAACGGGGCCTTTATAGTAGATTTGAAGCCTCTGTCACTCCAGCTCTACTCCTCTCCCAGCACTACCTCCTTCTGCTTCACTACCAGCCTCTATGCTTTGTGACGTCAGGAAAAGGAGCCATCAGTAATAGAGTGACAGGCTTTAGATCTATAGTAGATTTTCAACCTAATTTGCAAATCAATTCAAATGCTAATTTCTCAGAAACAGAGGAATGGACTGGCCATGTATAGGTATTCTGGACTTGACTTTGAAAGAGCTACATGTGTAAATAAATATATTGGTGGTGAAATCCTGCTGACAAATTCCCTATAAGGAAAGAAACATGCAAAAGAGTTGAAGGCACCACCAATAAGATGGATTACTGCCTTATTTTATCAGCTGACATGATCCACAGGAAAGCAGGAAATGTATTAAATGGAAAGTGTAGGGTTGTCCATTTTTCTAGCCGCAGCACTTAGGTGCCTTGATGTGCCTCTGACCTTCGTCATGCTGGATAATTTTTCTTACTTTGTTCATGACGGCAGGGGGAAAGTTATTGTTATGATTTGTGTTATGGAAGACTATGAGCTAAACCTGGTGAATAGTGTCATGAGATCATGTAAACACCAGCACAATGTATACTATATATGTAACCACAGTCATTCTTTTGTTGCCTTCACGGGGTGAAAGGATTGTACTGGAGTGAATGTATTTTTCCTACCCTGCATTGTGTGCTTCCTCTCTGTGGGAACACTGTCTCTTTTCCCACTCCTTTCTCCTTTCCCCCTCATTTCTGTTTTTCCTCCCCTAATCCGCTTGGCCTATCTTTCCAAGCTTGTCATCCAGTTGTCTCCATCTCAGCCTGTCCAAGCCTCGATTGTTATTGTGCTCTCTTTTTTTTGGGCTACTGATGGGGACAAACTGTTCTGGAGTTTTATTTTGTGGCTCCAGGGTGGATGGACGAGACTTTTCAATTTCAGAATGAAGTGGCTTCTACAAAGGACAAAGCATGTCAGGAGAGCCTGTGAATGGAGAGAGGAATGACCCAGTTGTCCCTTAGCCTCTTTTTTTTTCAAGCGTTGTGCTATGAATTGCTAATGTGGATGTGTGTGTTCTGTGAAGGCGGTAGGCTCCCAAGAACTCGGTTTTGATTCAATACATTATTATTTTCTATTGCTTTGAATGTGTTAATAATAAGCATGGAGAAGAGTGTAGGCATCACGATATACACTCATCAACAGTGAATTTGCAACACCAAGAAAGAGAATTTGTGGAATCATTAAAAAAAATTGGAAAAATGATTACACTTGTTAATGACATGAAGATGATGGAAAAATGGAAGCAAGTTTTTCAAAACATCTCAGTTTATTTAGTATCGAGTATGGGTGCCACTTGCAGTAATCCCCGCACTTACACAGCTTAGCAGTAAACAATGAGGTTACTAATGGTTGTCTGACAAATGTTCTGCCACGCTGAATACACTTGGGCTTGCAAATTATCAAGATCCGTTGCTGGCAGCTCCCTTTAGAATTGCTGACATCACATCACACATGTGCTCCATAGGAGAGAAGTCTGGCGACGCTGCAGTCCATTTTATAACGTTTAGGTCAGGCAGCCTGCTTATAGAACAGCAGCATGAGCAATATATAGCTTGGAATTATTGTGTTGAAAAACAACTCCTAGGACATTTTCACCTTCCTTCGTGAAGGTCTCTTTGTCGCTTTGTCCATGTAGCCTCCAGACCAATCTCCGGCTATCATTGCATCTAAAAAAGCAGGGTTCATCACTAAAGAGGATAGACCTCTAACCCAACCTCCATATCCATCTTGCAAAAAAATCCCTGTTTGGGCGAGAAGAACAGACAAATCGCGGCACCCTAAGTGTGTAAACACAACATTGTAGTCTTTAAAGGGTGCACAATTTTATGCACTCACCTGATAGAAGACTAATATGGCTTTAGATTGTGTATCCTCAAAAATCCTTCCCTCTGGGATACTTTTCAATAGACAGGGCTTGCAGCTTGCCTCGGGTGGATCCAAGTGAAAGTGCCAGATTCAGGCTCACACAGGATGAGTAAATCAAGAAAGGCACATCCAGTCCATGAATGGCAGCGCTTCCCAGGACTCACATCCAAAGATGATATTTCAGTTCTGAATTTTATACTATTAGGGTTTGTACTGTGTTTTTATGATACCTGATGAAGGATATACACTGTATCCGAAACGCGTTCTATCTCCTCTTTTTTAACCTATCAAATAAAATATGAAATATCATCTTTGGATGTGAGTCCTGGGAAGCGCTGCCATTCATGGGCTGGATGTGCCTTTCTTGATTTTTCCATTTCCATCTTGCGCTTCAAAAGTGATAGTCTTTGAGAACAGTGGTGTGAAGTCAATGGAGCACCTCTAGCTGGACATGTGGCTCAAAGACCAATTTGTGCAAACACCTTATGGTGATTTGCGTATATACATGAATACACAAGTTTTGCCTGTAGAAGGTGCAAGATCTGCTCCGAAACGCATAGCAAATAAACATTTATAAATCCTTCAGTGTTTCCTTTTTGACTGGATGACCCTGAGCAGTGCTAAGTAGATCACCTGAGAAACATTTCTTCCTTCATCCCATACCTGGGCTCACACTGGGATCCAGCCAGTGGAGCAGCAGCTAATAGGATCACACATCCAGCCCAAAGCAGTGTTGTGTCTGAGATGTACAACCACCACAGGTGAGGACCTGCACAATCTTGTAATATTACCTGCGCTTTCTTTTCTCCCTTTCAGTCTCCTAGGATGTAATTCATCTGGACCAAGGGATTTAAATTAATTTAAATTAGCTAAGTTTTCCCTCACCATCTTCTCTGTTTATGGATAGTGTGGATTCTTTTATTCCTTCGATAGCACCTTGAAGATCAGTTGATGTTACAATTGTTTTCATAGAGAATGCAGATGCAGAATTACAATTTAAAAGTTCGGCCTTCTCAACATAATTTTTGACCACTTCACCCTTTTCATCTTGTAAAAATCATATAGCATCTTTAACTTTTTTTTTGCATTTGACATACTCCCAAAATCTATTGTTACCGGCGTAGAAAATCACATCATCATCAGCCGCACATGGAGCCACACTGCCAGGTTACAAAACAGCACATCTCCAGGAACTTCCTGCTCAACGCCACCCGGCTTGGGACTATGGGATAGAGGATTTGTCATGGGTATATGGGCACAGGACTATGGGATAGAATGTGTGATGGTACATGGGCACTGGACTATGGGATGGAGGATGTGTGATGGGTACATGGGCACTGGACTATGGGATGGAGGATGTGTGATGGGTACATGGGCACTGGATTATGGGATGGAGGATGTGTGATGGGTACATGGGCACTGGACTATGGGATGGAGGATGTGTGATGGGTACATGGGCACTGGACTATGGGATGGAGGATGTGTGATGGGTATATGGGCACTGGACTTTGAGATGGAGGATGTGTGCTGGGTATATGGGCACGAAACTATGGAATGGAGGATATGTATGATGGGTATATGGGTACATGACTATGGGATACAGGATGTGTGATGGGTATATGGGCATTAGACTATGGGATGGATGATGTGTGATGAGTATATGGGTACTGGACTATGGGATAGAAAATGTGTGATGGGTATATTTTTGGCACAAGACTATGGGATAGAGGATGTGTGATGTATATGGGCACGGGACCATGAGATAGAGGATGTGTGTTGGGTATATGGGAACTGCCCTTATGGGATGGAGGATGTGTGATGGGTATATGGACACGGGACTATGGGATGGAGGATATGTATGATGGTTATATGGGCACGGGACTATGGGTTAGAGGATGAGTGATGGGTAAATGGGCACTGGATTATGGGATAGAGGATGTGTGATGGTTATATGGGCACGGGACTATGGGATGGAGGATATGTATGACGGGTATATGGGCACGGGACTATGAGATGAAGGATGTGTGATGGGTATATGGGCACTCGACCATGGGATGGCGAATATGTATGATGCGTATATGGGCACTGGACTATGGGATGGAGGATATGTATGATGGGTATATGAGCACTGGACTATGGGATGGAGGATGTGTGATGGGTATATGGGCACTGGACTATGGGATGGAGGGTATGTATGATGGGTATATGGGCACGGGACTATGGGATGAGGATATGTATGACGGGTATATGGGCACGGGACTATGGGATGGAGGATGTGTGATGGGTATATGGGCACTCGACTATGGGATGGTCGAATATGTATGATGCGTATATGGGCACTGGACTATGGGATGGAGGATATGTATGATGGGTATATGAGCACTGCACTATGGTATGGAGGATATGTATGATGGGTATATGAGCACTGGACTATGGGATGGAGGATGTGTGATGGGTATATGGGCATGGGACTATGGGATGGAGGATAATCATTATAATTTGTTATAACTAACCACAGTTAGTTACTATGCCCGGGCAATGCCAGGCTCTTCAGCTTGTTCTTTATAAATATATAGTACCTTTATAAATAAATATATATATACTGTTTGTATATACAGTATATATATATATATATATATATATATATATATATATATCTCCAATATAAATGTAAATTGGAAGGCTGTTTGGCTATGGAAAATATTACAAATGATGTGAGCATTCTCTGTAGAATGCTCTTGTCAGGTGATTGTTGTTTTAATAAAGTTTTTGAAAATAATAAACAATTAGAGCACACAGAGAGAAGCGTTCATGGTCACCATTTAATATTATGCTAGTTTGATCACTAGCTATAAAAATGTGATTCTTCGTTGCGTTTCTTTCTATAGGTTGAATATCACCCTTTTCAGAGGCCACAGGAGCTGGTGGAATATTGTAAGAAAAATCATATTGTATTTGGAGGATACTGTCCTCTGGCAAAGGGCCAAGCACTGACACATCCAGTTATTCTGAGGCTCGCAAAACAGTATGGGAAGACACCAGCTCAAATTTGTATACGTTGGAGCATCCAGGTAACGTCATTTGTCTCATTTTATAAGTGACGTTTTATCAGCGATTAGTAATAAAGATGTCAGCTACAGATTTGCAGCTCCTGATTTATAACTTCACAGTTGTTAAAAGTGAGGGAAAATTTGTAAAACAGAGGCAAGGAAAAAGTTGAAGAATTTGCCTCAACAGCCAATCAGATCAAAAGAGACTCAAAAGTAAAATCTGGTTGCTGTGGGCAAGTGTTTCACTTAAATGTTTTACCAGTTTTAATACATTTTCCCTATGAACTCTTATTTCATATGTGAATGCCGAAATATCTAGGAGGATATTTATTAACAAGCTTCACAGCAAAAATTACCCCTAAAAATGATTTATGAAATATGCCTTAAAAATGATAACTGTAATTAAAGAAGATATAACCAAATACTTCGAAATTAATACCACAAAAGAATCCTCTCCGGGGATAATCTGGCTAGCGCATAAAAAGTACATTACTGGCTCCTTAATTAAATTAGCAGCCACCAGAAAAAAGGCCAGAACTGATCTGCAAACCAGATTAGAAAACAAACTTGCAAAACTAGAGTTAAGGCCCCATCACACACAGCGAGATCTCTAGCGAGATCGCTGATTTTGTGACCCAACAGCGATCTCGCCAGCGATATCCCTGGGTGTGACACGCATCAGCAACCGGCTTCCCTGCCGGGTATCGCTGATCATGCAGGAGTGTCCTGGGCCATTTTTTGATCGTTGGTCTCCCGCTGGCCAGCACGCATCGCTGCGTGTGGCAGCGGGAGACCAACGATCAACGAGCTCCCAGCGCTGTAAGCAGTGAGTGTCTGTTTTACAGCTCTCCAGCGATCATGTAGCGAGGCACCAGCGATCCTGACAAGGTTGCATCGTTGTCGGAATCGCTGGTGCATCGTTTAGTGTGACAGCACCCTTAGCTAATTAATATCCACCTCTCTTTATCTCTCTACACAAATCCAGGACACAAAGCTCCAGCTGGATGCTATACTTACCACTAGGACAGAAAGAGCTTTGACTTGGACCAAAGTCACTTTTTATAAATATGCCAACAAACCCAGTAGAATGCTAGCATGCAAATTATATGCGAGAGAATCATTTAACACCATTTCCTCCATAAAATACTCTACTGGTAAGGTGTTGGCTCGGCACATCCAGACACCATCTATAAAATATTTCAGAACTACTATCAGAACCTATACTCCACACCGCAACCACCTCCACCTCAACTTCTGCAAAATTTCTTACATGATCTTCGACTTCCCAAAGTTTCAGAACCAATGGCCCAGCAACTTAACTCAGATATCACTGTAGAGGAAATAACTTTAGCTATGAAAAATTTAAAAAAAGGAAAAGCCCCTGGACCTGACGGGCTTACGGCTGCATATTATACAAAATTTAATGAAATCCTAACACCTCATATTAAGCTTTTGTGATGCTTTTCTACATGGTTCACAAATGCCCCCTGAATTTTTTGTCGCCCACGTTACAAAAATACCCAAACCCAAAAGAGACCATCTCCTCACTAAGAATTATAGGCCCATCTCTCTCTTACATATAGATTTAAAAATTTTCACAGCAATTATCATCAGCAGATTAAATGAGTCACTGCCTGCCCTCATCCATCGAGACCAGGTGGGATTTATACCCCGGATAACATCCGACGTAACCGCAATGTCATTCACATTGCAAACTAACGCAAAGAACAGCTACTACTCCTTGCCTTAGACATTGAAAAGGCCTTTGACTCGTTGTCATGGACTTATCTGTTTACAGTCCTCTCTAAATTTGGCTTTACCCCTGAACTAATTTCGTGCCTTAAACTATTATATGACCATCCCACAGCATATCTAAAACTCCCTACAACATGCTCTACACCTATAATTATTCAACGTGGCACTAGGCAGGGCTGTCCGCTTTCCCCAGCTCTTTTTGCACTAGCTATGGAGCCCCTGGCCGATGCCATTAGGACGAACACGAACATAACAAGATTGACAAATCTGGGCGATCAATACAAAGTTAGTCTCTTTACGGACGATCTCCTTTTGACAATTACTAACCCCTATACTACTCTCCCTAATTTATTCTCGTTACTCCATGAATTTGAAGATATCTCGGGACTCAAAATTAATATTGAAAAATCTGATGCTCTTTTTATAAACACCCCAAAAGACATACAAGACAATATCACCTCTCATTTCAAATGTGCAAGAAAAGAATATTACCTAACATATTTAGGAGTTAATTTAACGGCAAATAGATCAACACTACTTAAGTGGAATTATGCACCACTTATTCAGAGCTTCCAAAAGGATTTGACGGGGTGGTCCTTGTTGAATCTATCTTGGCTGGGTAGACTACATACACTAAAAATGGTATCTCTACCTTGATTCTTATACCTTTTTCGATCCCTACCAATAGCAATCCCGACCAGGACATTTTCCAACTTACATTCCACTTTTACTAGATTCATGTGGCAAGGAAAGAAAGCTAGGATTTCACAAAAAGTAATGTTCTTTCATAGAAGACTAGGAGGTGTATCACTTCCAAATTTTGCCCTTTATTTTAAATCCGCTCAAATAGCACAACTGACAAATATCTGTTCCCAAAACAATAAACCGAGATGGGTCCACTTGGAGTCACATCTTGTCAAACCATTTTCACTACCAGGTCTGATGTGGTCCACGGAGAAAATTCGAAAAGGTATCATTTTAAAGGCTCCCTTTAGAGCACACTCCCTTATCCTTTGGAGGAAAGCTAGATTCAAATATAAGCTATAGTCTGAACCATCCCCTTTGACCTCCATCGTATGCAGCCCGATGTTTCTACCGAGCCTCAATACAAAAATGTTTGCATGGTGGGTCTTGAGAGGGATCACTACATTAAAGCATTTGTGCTCTCCATTTAATATTATGCTGGAAAGACCGGAATTTATTTGAAAATGCGAACCACCAATTGGAGAGACCATGCGTATAAATCAGGTCCTCCTCTTTGCAAATAGTCTTCTCCCAAACAAAAACCCTCTACGTGTGTCTAGTTTTGAGCAAAAGTGCATTAATGACCAAATGGGAAAAGGAACCATATCCTCAATATACTCAATTCTTAACCCACCCCCACCCCATGATGATAAAAAAATGAAATTTATGCTACAATGGGAAGAGGAAATGGGATTTGATTTGCCACTAAAGAACTGGAGATCCTGTTGTGATACGTTGTCCAAGGGAAACCACCAATGATCCCTTGTGGAGACCTCATTGAAGGTTCTCCACAGGACATATCTTGTTCCAGCCAAACTTCACAGTATATACCCAAATGTATCAGTGCTATGTTATCGGGGCTGTGACCTTTCGGGAGATATGAAACATATCTAGTGGACTTGCCCAGTGGTCTCAGATCTCTGGCATGGAGTGAGACGTATTGTGAATCAATTGACAGGCAGGAAAATTCCTTTAGAACCTTTGATTTTTCTTCTGGGGCGAAGCACCCGTCTCTTCCTAGAAGTCTCCATAAATTGGTAAACTTCCTTTTCATGGCCACCAAAATTCATATAGCGGCAAAATGGAAATACCCAACACTGTCATTACTACTTGTTAAAGAAAAAATGAATAATATTATGCTCTATGAACACATTGAAACCACTAGAAACGATATGTGGGATCAGTTCTTTAAGATTTGGGGACCATGGATGAACTTAGACCCAAACACGCAAATGGACCAAATCTTGCGCATATCACCGTAATATACCCAGACAGTGGAGGTGGGGAATTGAATCTAGACTGAAAACCAAGGTATATAATCATTATATTTTTGTCCTGGACTCGTGGTACAGATGAGGATGGAATGAAACACCCTTTACAAATAGGCTATTGAAAAAGTACTAAAGTTTCTTTAATGTACACTGTGTATTTAACGTTCCCCTTTCCTACTGTTTTACCCTCTTGTTGTAGTTGTCTTGTCTTTAACCCTATAAGTTATATGTAAGTCATGATAAGCTAAAAATTCCCCTGCAAGGGAATATGTTTCTAAGCATTTTGCTCTTTAACATAAATTTCAGTAAAACCTTTTTGAAACTAAAAATGATAAATGTAATAAACACACCAAGAATAATTAAAACCTAATATAACTAATGTGCACAAGTAAACTCCGGGTAAAACAAAAAGCAAAACAAGAACCTGACGCTACAAAGCCCTAACAACAATGCCTATCTGTGGAGGTTTGTTCCCTAAATAGTGTAAATGGTGCCCCAGCATTGACTGTCCCTATTGGAACCTGCCATTCCTAAAACTAGGAAAAGCATACCATGCTGATCAGGAATATCAGATTGGATACAGGTCCAAATTCAGATCATGCAAGTTACAATACAATATAATTAATGTCATAGTCCTTATATCCCATATAATAACTTCCCTAGACAGTAATTGGGGTATAAGAAAGAAAATATTAGATATCCTGGTCAGTGTTACTTAATATCCCCAATGTCGTTTATTAATATCCTGTACATAAGGTATCTCCATCAATGTTTCCTTAATCAGATATGTAATCAGTAGCAGAGCAGTGCAAACCAAAACGATGTTGCTAAAGAAGCACTCCTATCAAAGCGCTATCCTTTTAATTAGAGTTGAGCGACTTTTGGTTTTTTAGGGTCGCGTTTCGTTTCGTGAAACCCGACTTTTCCAAAAGTCGGGTCGAGCAAGATCGTCCGATTATAGGGAAAAGTCGGGGTCGTCCCGAAACACGAAACCCAATGTAAGTCAATGGGGAATAAAAGTCGGCAGTGAGAGGAGGACAGGAAACACACCTACAGTGCCCATTTGAATGCCAAAAGCATCAATTCTTCTTACTTAAGCTTGTCAACCTTAATTAACTTCATAATACAAGTTACGCACTGAAAAATGGGGGTTATTTGGCTAAAGTTGTGGGGGGGGAGGGCTGGCTGCAGGTTTTTATGTGCCCTGGGCGAAAGAGCGCCCCTTTAACACATACCACAACTCATCATGCTCCGATACGGCAGAGAAATAGCGGTATAGTACAATGAAAAATACCTCACTTTTTACATCTCATGACGAGGCCCATCTATTTCTCCATACAGAATCATTGGTCCCATATAATGTTTGAAACAGTATATGATGAGCTCCACATAATGCTACAGTATATGTTGGTCCCCATGGATGAAGCTCCACTGTCTTATGGGCCCAAATAATGCTCCAAACATAATGGGCCCCATTTCTAATGCTCTAGTGTATAATGGGCCCTGTAAATGCTGCTCCAGTGTCTGATGTCCACCTTTGGAATGTTCCAGTGTATGGTGGGCCCCATCTATCATTCTCCAGAGTATAGTGCTCCCCAAAAATTGCTGTCCCAACATTGAAAACAATCAAATAAGTCTCCTCGCTAGGGAATCCCTGGACTAGTCTGGACTCCTCGTCGTCCCCATCTTCCATCTCACTGCACAGTATTTCAACCTTGCAAGTGCTGTGATCCTGAGCAAGCAGGGGGGGCCCACTCGTTGGCGACGGCCCTGGCACAGGGCCCCTGATAGTACGGTGGTGTGTCTGATGGCGGGTGGGCCGAACCTGCACTTTCATCTGCAGCTTCCTCTTTGTCACCGTGTAAGATGGAACTGTATATGGGAAGGGTAACCTGAGTTTCATCAGGGTCAGATTCAGGCCGTGTAGCGTGAGAGGGGAATGTAGTGGTCTGGGTCAATGTACCAGCAGATTCATCGAGCAGTCGCTGGGCATCAGTGCACTTGTGTCGCCCCCAGGAGTACGGTCGCCACAGTGGCATTACCTTCCTCCTAGGGAGTGTGATGTCATGCTTGGGAGCAACGAAGGATCTCTCTAGCAGGTTAACTGATTGGGCGGCGTTATTCCCACGAGTCATGACCCTCCAAACAGCGTTCATGAAGGCAAAGTGTTTGTTTTACGTGGGCAGTATGGTTGCAAAGCTGAACCTTAAAGGAATGTCCAGAAGGGCACCACCAGGAGTGGAGCCTACGGTTAAATTCGACTCCACCTGGGAAACCTCAACCATGCCAGCTACAGAACAGATGCACACATTGCAAGCTTAATTCCGTTAACGAACGAGACTCCGTCATGCCCCGCGGTCCGAGTCCGGCTTACTAGAGGGAGACGTGAGGCTCTGGAACATGAGATTGGCCAATAACTGGTGTGTCATGCCCTTACATGTCCGTGGCTGCATGTGCGCTACACTGAAAAGGCCAGCGTTTGTCGCTTACAGGTGCAGATAACCCGCTGAACAACGTTAGTGATGGGGATCACTGAGTGATTACAATTATTACCCGCGAACAATGATTTCCCAGTAAGTGCAGGTCAACTGCAGTTCCGGAATTAGGCCTAACCGTCATTCCTGAAAAAATGAAAAACTTACGTGTGCAAACCACAGGTGCTGTAGCTTGCCAGCCGTTCTCACGCCCAGTATGGATTACACGTGATTGCACAAAGGTTAGAAAGGGTACCGTATCCCCAGATAACATGTATGGATAGCGTACACATTCAAAATATATGTCTCAGGAGGCAGGCTCAGACGGTGTTAGGCCCAGTATGGATTGCACGTGATTGCACAAAGGGTACCGTATCCCCGGATAACATGTATGGATAGCGTACACATTCAAAATATATGTCTCAGGAGGCAGGCTCAGACGGTGTCAGGCCCAGTATGGATTGCACGTGATTGCACAAAGGTTAGAAAGGGTACCGTATCCCCGGATAACATGTATGGATAGCGTACACATTCAAAATATATGTCTCAGGAGGCAGGCTCAGACGGTGTCAGGCCCAGTATGGATTGCACGTGATTGCACAAAGGTTAGAAAGGGTACCGTATCCCCGGATAACATGTATGGATAGCGTACACATTCAAAATATATGTCTCAGGAGGCAGGCTCAGACGGTGTCAGGCCCAGTATGGATTGCACGTGATTGCACAAAGGTTAGAAATGGTACCGTATCCCCGGATAACATGTATGGATAGCGTACACATTCAAAATATATGTCTCAGGAGGCAGGCTCAGACGGTGTCAGGCCCAGTATGGATTGCACGTGATTGCACAAAGGTTAGAAAGGGTACCGTATCCCCGGATAACATGTATGGATAGCGTACACATTCAAAATATATGTCTCAGGAGGCAGGCTCAGACGGTGTCAGGCCCAGTATGGATTGCACGTGATTGCACAAAGGTTAGAAAGGGTACCGTATCCCCGGATAACATGTATGGATAGCATACACATTCAAAATATATGTCTCAGGAGGCAGGCTCAGACGGTGTCAGGCCCAGTATGGATTGCACGTGATTGCACAAAGGTTAGAAAGGGTACCGTATCCCCGGATAACATGTATGGATAGCGTACACATTCAAAATATATGTCTCAGGAGGCAGGCTCAGACGGTGTCAGGCCCAGTATGGATTGCACGTGATTGCACAAAGGTTAGAAAGGGTACCATATCCCCGGATAACATGTATGGATAGCGTACACATTCAAAATATATGTCTCAGGAGGCAGGCTCAGACGGTGTCAGGCCCAGTATGGATTGCACGTGATTGCACAAAGGTTAGAAAGGGTACCGTATCCCCGGATAACATGTATGGATAGCGTACACATTCAAAATATATGTCTCAGGAGGCAGGCTCAGACGGTGTCAGGCACAGTATGGATTTGACGGCCCAGATTACACAGCGGAGGAGCAGGGAGAAGTAAAGGTTGCAAATGCTGGGGCCCTGCCCAAGCAAGGGGGGCCCTCTCGTGGGCGTCGGTACTGGCACTGGGCCCCTCATAGTACAGCGGTGTGTCTGACGGCGGGTGTGCACCACCACCGTCAGAGACACTTGATTGCACTATGAGGGACCCTGTGCCAGTGCCCGCGCCCAAGAGTCGGCCTACCCACCTGTCCAGGGCAACGGCACTCGCACGGTGTCATGCGCTAGGTGGTGACCCCGGCCATGGGGGGGGGAGGCAGCACAGTTAGGGAGTTTTAGAAAGTGGCATATGTTGATGTTGGACATTCAGCTGATGCAAAAGGCGAAATAGGTGAAGTCCCAGGAAGAGGTGGACCAAAGCAAGCCATATTTCTGTCACCCTATGTGTCATCAGGGGAAGGTGGGACAAAATCCTTGGAAACCCATGCATGGTTCATTTTAATGAAGGTTAGATCATCCACATTTTGGGTTGACAGACGGGTCCTTTTTTCTGTCAGGATTGATCCAGCTGCACTGAAGACTCTTTCCGATAGCACACTTGCAGCTGGGCAAGCGAGCTCCTGTAAGGCATATTGTGCCAATTCAGGCCAGGTGTCCAGTTTAGCGGCCCAATAGTCAAAGGGGAATGACCTGTGTGGGAGAACATCGATATGGGAGGAAAAGTAGTTTGTAACCATGGTTGACAACTGCTGTCTCCTGTCACTTTCCATCGATGCACTATTACCAGTTGTGTGAGCGGTATTTGAAAAATCAGTCCACAACATTGTCATGAAACCCCTGTCTCCAACGCCACTTCTGCTGTGTGCACCACGAACACCTCTGCCAAGCTGCCCCCGGCCCGTACGGCTCGTGTGAGAACCATCACCGCTGCTGTGTGCTGGGAATGCCTCAAGCAACCGATTTACCAGAGTTGCTTGTTTATTAGCCAATATTAGGTCAAGGTTCTCCTGTGGCATGATGTTTTGTAATTTGCCTTTATAGCGTGGATCCAGGATGCTGGCCAACCAGTAGTCGTCATCATTCATCATTTTGGCAATGCGGGGGTCCCTTTTTAGGATCCGCAAGGCATAATCTGACATGTGGGCCAATGTTCCCGGTGTCAATGATGCACTGCAAGTGCTGGTTGGAGGAGCACTTTCTGGCAAATCCACATCCCTCCAGTCACGCACAAACCCTGTACCAGACCTTGCCACGCCAACATTTTCACTTGCCCCACGAGATGCATCCTCCTCCCCTAAGTAACCATCCCCATCATCA
Organism: Dendrobates tinctorius; assembly: GCF_039654945.1. Lineage (NCBI taxonomy): Eukaryota > Metazoa > Chordata > Amphibia > Anura > Dendrobatidae > Dendrobates > Dendrobates tinctorius. The sequence goes on from NW_027361697.1 coordinate 42,042,456, forward strand.
TCCTCCTCCTCCTCTTCTTCCTCCACCTCGTCCAGGAGAGGTCCCTGAGCAGACAATGGCTGAATGTCATCAAGGATTCCCTCCTCCTCTTCCTCCTCATCAACATTGGCTGCAGACGCCTGCTCCTTAAGGTGCGTCAAAGTTTGCATGAGCAGACGCATAAGTGGGATGCTCATGCTTAGGATGGCGTCGTCTGCGCTTACCAGCCGTGTGCATTCCTCAAAACACTGAAGGACTTTACAGAGGTCTTTCAGCTTCGACCACTGCACACCTGTCAACTCCATGTCTGCTCTCAAAGTGCCTGGCCGTGTATCCTCCCACAAATGCATTATGGCCTGCCTCTGCTCGCACAGCCGCTCCACCATGTGCAGGGTGGAGTTCCACCTTGTTGCAATGTCGATAATGAGGCGGTGGTTGGGAAGGTGGAGCAATCGCTGCAGCTTCTGCATACGAACGGAGTGTACAGGCGACCGGCGGATGTGCGCGCACAGTCTTCGTACCTTCTGGAGCAGGGCTGTTAACTCCGGATAATTTTTGAGGAAGCACTGCACCACCAGTTTCAAGGTGTGAGCCAAGCAAGGTATGTGGCTGAGTTTTGAAAGGGCTATGGCTGCCACAAAATTACGGCCGTTATCACTAACTACCTTGCCTGCCTCAAGATGTACACTGCCCAGCCATGACTCAGTTTGTCGCTTCAAGTACTCGGCCAGCACCTCGGCGGTATGTCTGTCGCCCAAACACATCATCTGCAACACAGCCTGCTGATGCTTTCCACTAGCTGCTCGATAGGGGGACACATCGTGTGCAACAGTGGCAGCTGCAGATGGAGTGCTCGTAAGACTGCGCTCTGTGGACGAGCTTTCGCTTCTGGAGGAGGAGGAGGAGGAGGAGGGTGGAACGCCTACAGCCAACTGTTTCCTATACCGTGGGCTAGGCAGCACTGTCCCACCACCGCTGTCCCCTGTGGACCCTGCATCCACCACATTAACCCAGTGCGCAGTGATGGACACGTAACGGCCCTGGCCATGCCGACTGGACCATGCATCAGTTGTGAGGTGCACCTTTCCGCTCACTGACTGCTTGAGTGCATGGACAATGCGGTCTTTCACATGATGGTGGAGGGCTGGGATGGCTTTGCGAGAGAAGAAGTGGCGACTGGGTAGGTCATAGCGTGGTACTGCATAGGCCATGAGTTCGCGGAAAGCTGTGCTTTCCACCTACCGAAAGGGCATCATCTCAAACGAGATTAGTTTGGCAATGTGGGCGTTCAAACCCAGTGTATGCGGATGAGAGACTGAGTACTTTCTTGACCTACTCATAGTGTCTGGGAGGGTGAGCTGGACTTGAGAGCTGCATATGGTGGAAGTAGCGGTGGACAGGGCGGACTGAGAGAGGGTTGATGATGGTGATGGAGTTGGTGTTCTTTCTGATGGCCTAGAATCAGTCTTTCGTTGATATAACAGTGGGATTCCCTGACTGCTGTGGCCTTGCAACGACACCTCAACATTTGCTGCTGTGCTAACCGGTGGGCTTACAGTGGGGGAAACAATGTAGCGTTGCTGACTACCTTCGTTGTGATCAGTTGCACATGTGGCACTTGAGGTTTGGTGTTGTGTCCACGCTTGCAAGTGCATGCTGGTTAAATGTCTAAGCATGCAACTGGTATTCAAATTTTTCAGATTTTTCCCTCGGCTAAAGGTCTTTGCGCACTTCTTACAGATAACCTTGGCCTGATCATGAGGATTTTGTTCAAAAAAGTGCCACACTGCACTCTTCCTACTTTGGCAGACATTTTGCGGCCTAGCACGCTGTGATCTTTTGACCCTCTGGACAAGCTGTCCAGCAACTCTTTTGATGTTTGGAACCTGTCTTTGGAGTGCTCCGGGCCTGCCAGATAACAGCTGTTGCGATGTCGATGTCTGCTGTGGATGCTCCTCATCTGAGCTATTGGAAGCAGCACCCTCTTCCCCCAATGGATGCCAATCTGGGTCAACAACTGGGTCATCCATCACCTCCTCTTCTATGTCATGTGCACCTTCCTCTGTGTCACCGTGTATGGTGGTATAGTGTGCGAGAAGGGGCACCTGAGTCGCATCAGGGTCAGAATCTGGCTCTGTACACTGCGAGGACAATGTAGTGCTCTGAGTGAATGTACCAGCAGAATCATCCATCAGCGGCTGTGCATCAGTGCACTCCATGTCAGATTCATCTTGGCCTGGATAATTCACCATTTCACTTGATAATCCAGGCATGGTATGTGAAAACAGCTCCATGGAGTAATCAGTAGTATGGCCTGCGTCATCCTTCAATCTTGGTTGGGGTGAAGGACACAAGGAAAGGTGTGGTTCATGAACATGAGCCTCCAATGACGACTCAGTGCTTTTACTTTTTACAACTGAAGAAGAGGAGGCGATAGAGCTGGAGGCTGAGTCAGCAATGTAAGACAAAACTTTTTCCTGATGCTCTGGCTTTAAAAGCGGTTTGCCAACTCCTAGAAAACTAAGCGTTCGAGGCCTTATGTAGCCAGACGATGACGCAGGCTCAACACCTCCTGCATTCGGTCCTATTTTGCTCTTGCCACTACCATCAGATCCACCACCAACACCATCATTACCAGCTGCCAACCCCTGCCCAATTCCACGGCCTCTTCCACCAGCCTTCCTCATTTTTGGTAGAAATGTAGACAAAATCCAACAAACTATTTAGTATGTAAAACAAGGTGTCTATAGGACAGGGGAGATTTTGAATTTCTGCACACACTTTTGGACACTGGACACTTTTGGATTGTGTGAGGCCCACTGATATCTGAGCGCTATGTGACAGGCTCGATGGCACAGCTGTGACCTAAGTGACTAGAGAATAAGAGATTTTGAATCTCTGCACACACTTTTCGACACTGGACACTTTTGGATTGTGTGAGGCCCACTGATATCTGAGCGCTATGTGACAGGCTCGATGGCACAGCTGTGACCTAAGTGACTAGAGAATAAGTGAGATTTTGAATCTCTGCACACACTTTTGGACACTGGACACTTTTGGATTGTGTGAGGCCCAATGAATATCTGAGCGCTATGTGACAAGCTCGATGGCACAGCTGTGACCTAAGTGACTAGAGGATAAGTGAGAGTTTGAATCTCTGCACACACTTTTGGACACTGGACACTTTTGGATTGTGTGAGGCCCAATGAATATCTGAGCGCTATGTGACAAGCTCGATGGCACAGCTGTGACCTAAGTGACTAGAGGATAAGTGAGAGTTTGAATCTCTGCACACACTTTTGGACACTGGACACTTTTGGATTGTGTGAGGCCCAATGAATATCTGAGCGCTATGTGACAAGCTCGATGGCACAGCTGTGACCTAAGTGACTAGAGGATAAGTGAGAGTTTGAATCTCTGCACACACTTTTGGACACTGGACACTTTTGGATTGTGTGAGGCCCAATGAATATCTGAGCGCTATGTGACAAGCTCGATGGCACAGCTGTGACCTAAGTGACTAGAGGATAAGTGAGAGTTTGAATCTCTGCACACACTTTTGGACACTGGACACTTTTGGATTGTGTGAGGCCCAATGAATATCTGAGCGCTATGTGACAAGCTCGATGGCACAGCTGTGACCTAAGTGACTAGAGAATAAGTGAGATTTTGAATCTCTGCACACACTTTTGGACACTGGACACTTTTGGATTGTGTGAGGCCCACTGATATCTGAGCGCTATGTGACAGGCTCGATGGCACAGCTGTGACCTAAGTGACTAGAGAATAAGTGAGATTTTGAATCTCTGCACACACTTTTGGACACTGGACACTTTTGGATTGTGTGAGGCCCAATGAATATCTGAGCGCTATGTGACAAGCTCGATGGCACAGCTGTGACCTAAGTGACTAGAGAATAAGTGAGATTTTGAATCTCTGCACACACTTTTGGACACTGGACACTTTTGGATTGTGTGAGGCCCACTGATATCTGAGCGCTATGTGACAGGCTCGATGGCACAGCTGTGACCTAAGTGACTAGAGAATAAGTGAGATTTTGAATCTCTGCACACACTTTTGGACACTGGACACTTTTGGATTGTGTGAGGCCCAATGAATATCTGAGCGCTATGTGACAAGCTCGATGGCACAGCTGTGACCTAAGTGACTAGAGGATAAGTGAGAGTTTGAATCTCTGCACACACTTTTGGACACTGGACACTTTTGGATTGTGTGAGGCCCAATGAAAATCTGAGCGCTATGTGACAAGCTCGATGGCACAGCTGTGACCTAAGTGACTAGAGGATAAGTGAGAGTTTGAATCTCTGCACACACTTTTGGACACTGGACACTTTTGGATTGTGTGAGGCCCAATGAATATCTGAGCGCTATGTGACAGGCTCGATGGCACAGCTGTGACCTAAGTGACTAGAGGATAAGTGAGAGTTTGAATCTCTGCACGCACTTTTGGACACTGGACACTTTTGGATTGTGTGAGGCCCAATGAATATCTGAGCGCTATGTGACAGGCTCGATGGCACAGCTGTGACCTAAGTGACTAGAGGATAAGTGAGAGTTTGAATCTCTGCACACACTTTTGGACACTGGACACTTTTGGATTGTGTGAGGCCCAATGAATATCTGAGCGCTATGTGACAGGCTCGATGGCACAGCTGTGACCTAAGTGACTAGAGGATAAGTGAGAGTTTGAATCTCTGCACACACTTTTGGACACTGGACACTTTTGGATTGTGTGAGGCCCAATGAATATCTGAGCGCTATATGACAAGCTCGATGGCACAGCTGTGACCTAAGTGACTAGAGGATAAGTGAGAGTTTGAATCTCTGCACACACTTTTGGACACTGGACACTTTTGGATTGTGTGAGGCCCAATGAATATCTGAGCGCTATGTGACAAGCTCGATGGCACAGCTGTGACCTAAGTGACTAGAGGATAAGTGAGAGTTTGAATCTCTGCACACACTTTTGGACACTGGACACTTTTGGATTGTGTGAGGCCCAATGAATATCTGAGCGCTATGTGACAAGCTCGATGGCACAGCTGTGACCTAAGTGACTAGAGGATAAGTGAGAGTTTGAATCTCTGCACACACTTTTGGACACTGGACACTTTTGGATTGTGTGAGGCCCAATGAATATCTGAGCGCTATGTGACAAGCTCGATGGCACAGCTGTGACCTAAGTGACTAGAGGATAAGTGAGATTGGATTGCTTTTAAAAAAGCAGTTTGCGGAGCAGTGGGTAAACAGCAATGCCAGCCTGTCAGGAAGCCTTAGAAGGCAGCACAACAACCAACACCACTGATACACCACTATATAGCCTCCCCTTGCACTGCACACACAGTGACTGGTGTGTTGTGCAGGCCAAATCGCTAGCAGCAGAAGCAGTTTTTTGGTCTTCTTCCCTGCCTAACGCTCTCCCTACAGAATCAGCAGCAACCTCTCCCTATGCTAAGATCGGCAGAAGTAAGATGGCGGTCGGCGTGCACGCCCTTTTATACCCCCTGTGACGCCCACCAAAGCAAGCCAATCACTTGCATGCCCTTCTGAAAGATGGTGGTGACCCGTGCCTATGTCATCACGTTGCCCACAGTGTCCGTGGATCCTGATTGGCTGAAAAAGAGCGCAAAACAAACTTTTGAAACGCGACTTTGGCGCGTAAGTCGCCGACCTCGTGGCCGACCTCATCCTAGGGTCGGGTTTCGTTTCATGAAACCCGACTTTGCCAAAAGTCGGCGACTTTTGAATTTTTTCGACCCGTTTCGCTCAACTCTACTTTTAATGTATTACAGTCATCATATTCTACTCAGTAAATGCTTCTCTTTTCTCTGTTCTATGTTGAAATAGGCAGTCTCTTTTTCCTGCAAAAATCATTCCCCTCTTCAAGTCCTGACACAGTTGCACCCTCCTTCCCCTGCCAGGGACTTTTGCAGTGACTCATGACTTGTGCAGAGAAAATTGATCTCCTGTTTCTACGTAGAGGTTAGAAGGAATCAGCTCGTCAGTTCTTAATCACGTGATGTCGGAGACCTGATGGAAAACAGAAGAATTATCTGAGTAGAAAAGCAAAATGAGCAAATGTAAGTACAAAGTACCATATAATATGATGACTGCAATATATTATGAGGATAACAATTTTGGTGGGAGCAGGAGGAGGGCTTCTTTATGTAGTACAGATATCCCAATTAATAACTCCCCATATGCTCAATACGGTTCCTCAGGGGCAGAAAACAGAAAAACAGTGGTATATATAACCTATAGATAGCATGAGGCATACAGTACAAAGTCGAAACTTAGCTTGACTTCAATAAGTCAGTGATGGCATGCTATTGAGTTATACTTTGTTGGAATACCTATACAACTTAATAAACAACATTTGTGATATTAATTGACATTGACCAGGATGTCTGTTACTTTCCTACTTACTCCCCAATTACTGTCTTGGGAAGTTATTTTATGGGATATCAGAACTATGACATTAATTATCTTATATTGTAAGTTGCATGATCTGCATTTGGACCTGTATCCAATCTGTTATTCCTGATCAGCACCGACTTCCTTTCCTAGCTTTAGGAATGGCAGGTTCCGATAGGGACAGGTGACACTGAGTGGGGGCGCCATTTGCGTTATTAAAGGTGCCAACCTCTGCCGATAGGTAGGCATTGTTCTTAGGGCCTGGTTAGGGCATTTTCACGTCAGGTCCTTGTTTAACTACTTTTTGCTTTACCCAGAGTTTACTTGTGCATTTGGCTTTACTTGTTCTTGGTGTTTATTGTTTTTACAATTTTTAAAGCATATCTACTAAATATTTTTATGGGTAATTTTTGCTTTGAACCTTGACCTAACTAGTTTACCCTGTACTGAATTAATATTTATTATTATAACTGTACTAATGGTGAACCATATTGCACAATTGGAAAGGTTTTGGAAAACTTTGAATCGCCTCCAACTTTTCCATACACATTATTCATATGTGTCGTAAGATGTATTTTCCGCTTTATGATAAGTAATACTTGGTCTAAACACATTGGTGAAATAGCTACATAATGTGTCATAGATCCTTGGATGATTTCAGTTTGTTAAAGGAAACTATCAGAAAATGGCCTACAGTATAGTTTAAAGGGAACCTGTCAGGTCTGATAATACTATTGTCCAGCAGACCTAGGGTTAATTAGCAGGTTAATAGCAATTAGAAAGATCCCCAGTCACTGTACTGAAAGAGCGGCAGCTACCTGGAGAAAGTCAATTTTATTCCTCCTGGGAGCCTCCGACTTTCAGTCATGTAGGTGTCTGTCTCTTGATTCATTCTATCCAAACAGTGTTGGTCAGAGTCTGGCTGCATGATTGCTGGGGCGTTCAGAGAAATTATAGTTTAAAGATCTGGCCAAAAAGGATTTCCAGTTTGTCAAGGAGCGCTTCCGGCTGATTCATTAATTACTCCGAATATTTAAAGGAATATCCAGTTTATTATTAGACATAAAAACACAACGCGTTTCGGCTATACATAAAATTAGCATTCATCAGGTAAAATCATATATATCTTTAAAAGACACATTTATATAGGGAAAAAAAAAGGGTTCAACCCTTCAATCAATTATCATCGATTAAAAACACATGCACACCTCTCCAAATTGTTGGGAGGCTAGTTGTAGGTGGAATCTACAGTATATTGCTTGGAATCTAATAAAAAAAAAAAACATTTTCTATGTGGTTTTTTCTTCTTTTTTTTCCCTTTTTTCCCTTTTCCTCCCTCTTCCTTCCCTTTCCTTCTCCTTTTTCCTTTCTTTTCTCCCTTCTCTTCTCATTATACATATACTTCTTCTACTATCTTTATCGCACTTACATAGTTACTCTACAGAGCCACCCACATGTATGGTCTCTGGGTGCTTAGTTTCTTTCAATGGGGTTTTTAGCCATTGATTTCTAGCCGGGGATATTTGTGTTCCACACAAATCACTATTATATACTAGAGGAAACATCTCATCAGAAATGGCATATGATCACATTCTTAACCCCTTAACGACCAAGCCATTTTGTAGGTTAAAGACCAGGCCTTAATTTTGAAATCGCACCACTGTCACTTTATATGGTTATAACTCTGGAACGCTTCAACGTATCCTGCTGATTTTGAGATTGTTTTTTTCGTGATATATTGTACTTCATGTTAGTGGTAAAATTTCTTCGATATGACTTGTGTTTATTTATGAAAAAATGGAAATATGGCAAAAAATTTTAAAATTTTGCAATTTTCAAACTTTTAATTTTTATGCCCTTAAATCAGAGAGATATGACACAAAAAATAGTTAATAAATAACATTTCCCACATGTCTACTTTACATCAGCACAATTTTGGAACCAAAATTTTTTTTTCTTAGGAAGGTATAAGGGTTAGAAGTTGACCAGCGATTTCTCATTTTTCCAACAAAATTTACAAAGCCATTTTTTTTAGGGACCACCTCACATTTAAAGTGAGCTTGGGTGGTCAATATAACAGAAAATACCCAAAAGTGACACCATTCTAAAAACTGCACCCCTCAAGGTGTTCAAAACCACATTCAAGAAGTTTATTAACCGTTTAGGTACTTCAAAAGAATTGAAGCAATGTGGAAGGAAAAAATGAACATTTAACTTTTTTTCCCAAAAATTTTTATTTGGACACAATTTTTTTTATTTTGTCAAGGGTATCAGGAGAAAATGAACCACAATATTTGTTGTGCAATTTCTCCTGAGTACACCGATACCCCATGTGTGGAGGAAGACCAATCTTTAGGCGCACGGCAGTGCTCAGAAAGGAAGGAGCATCATTTGAGATTTTGAGTGTCAAATTGGCTGGAATCGAGAGCGGACGCGATGTCGCGTTTGGAGAGCCCCTGATGTATCTAAACAGTGGAAACCCCCCATAAGTGACCCCATTTTGGAAACTAGACCCCCCAAGGAACTTATCTAAATGTGTGTTGAGCACTTTGAACCCCCAAGGGCTTCACAGAAGGTTATAACAGAGCCGTAAAATTAAAAAATCATATTTTTTCTACAAAAATGATCTTCAATGAGCTATAATTTTTCCATATTTCGGCCGACAGTCATGTGCGGGCTTGATTTTTGCGGGAAGAGCTGATGTTTTTATTGGTACCATTTTCAGGCACATAACGTTTTTTGATCACTTTCTATTCTGATTTTTCTGTTCATTTTTTGAATGAACAAAACCCAGCAATTTAGGAATGCTTTTTTTTTTTCCCCCTCTGTTCCGCATGTGGTAAAATTAGTATGGCAGCTTTATTCTTCGGGTCACTTCGATCACAGAGATACCTCATTTATATCTTTATTTATGTTTTGGTGTTTTTTACACAATAAAAACTTTTATAGAAAAAATATTTTTGCACCACTTTATTCTGCGAGCTATAACTTTTTTATTTTTTGCTGATGATGCTGTATGGCGTCTCGTTTTTTGCGGGACAAGATGACGTTTTCAGCGGTACCATGTTTATTTATATTCGTCTTTTTGATCGCGTGTTATTATGATGATACTGCTTGGAAAAAGTATAATTTGCTACTTTTTTGTGTTTTTTTTTACGGCATTCACTGAACGGGTTAACTAGGGTGACACTTTTATGGATGGGATTTTTACGAACGTGGCGATACCAAACATGTGTATTTTTTTGTTTATTTTATTTTTTTACATAAAAATGTGTAATTTTTAGGGGATTTTTTAGGGAATTTTTATATTATTTTTAATAATTTTTTTTTTACATTTTTTTTGAAAAATGTTTTTTTTTTTACCTTGTCCCTTTATGGGACTTTCACTTTCGCTTTCACTTTAGGTATAATACATTACAATGCTCCAGCATTGTAATGCATTATACCAATGCTGAGAGCTGCTGACACCATGCTGTGAGCATGATCTCACCAGTTCTCCGTAGGTAAATGACCCGGAGGTTGTCATGACACCTCTGGGTCATCATGGCACACGTCGGGCCCCGCAATTACATCGCAGGGACGCCGACCTGAGGCAAAGGGAGCCCCCTACCCTCTGCCTCCCCCTCTGAACGCTGCGATCACGCTCGATCACAGCAGTGAGGGGGTTAACAGCCAGGGGCGGTGGGGGCTCCGCTCCTAGCTGTCAGTGCAGGACGCTCAGCCACTGCAGCGCTGGGCTCCTTCACTGATCAGGCAAGGAGAAGCTCAAATTTCAGCTTCTCCTGCTGATCAATGCTGTGTTTGGTCTGTCAGATTATGAAAAAATGAGGATGATTGACCTCATGGATATCAACATCCGACACTGCGGAGACACCATCACGTGTTTCTCAACGCAGTGATTCTAGAGCACTGCCCCCATCCCTTATGGGAAATATGTAAAACTTGCAAAAACAGAAGCCGCGGAGACACCATCACATGTTTCTCAACGCAAGCAATGATCTCCATGAGGTCAATCATCCTCGTTTTTTCATAGTCTTTTACTAGGCATTGCTCCTACTAGCCAGTTTCCTACTCCACACTGATGAGGGGCAATACCCCGAAACAGCTGTCTGTGGATGGATACCATGTTTTGGCATAGGTGGTTTCCTTCATTGGAGACTGCCCTTCCCGTGGTTGTTCCTTCCCGGGGAAAGACCTGGCTAGTCATTGCTTGCGTTGAGAAACATGTGATGGTGTCTCCGCGGCTTCTGTTTTTGCATGTTTTACATATTTCCCATAAGGGATGGGGGCAGTGCTCTAGAATCACTGCGTTGAGAAACACGTGATGGTGTCTCCGCAGTGTCGGATGTTGATCTCCATGAGGTCAATCATCCTCGTTTTTTCATAGTCTTTTACTAGGCATTGCTCCTACTAGCCAGTTTCCTACTCCACACTGATGAGGGGCAATACCCCGAAACAGCTGTCTGTGGATGGATACCATGTTTTGGCATAGGTGGTTTCCTTCATTGGAGACTGCCCTTCCCGTGGTTGTTCCTTCCCGGTGAAAGACCTGGCTAGTCATTGCTTGCGTTGAGAAACATGTGATGGTGTCTCCGCGGCTTCTGTTTTTGCATGGTCTGTCAGATTGACCGACCAATCACATCGCTGTGGGTGCAGGGGCCAAGTGCAAGGGTCCTGCCCCCCTTGCTGTGCCTCCCAGCTGTCATAGACAGCTGTCGGCACTGAACTGAAACTGCGTGTTTACACGCAGTGACAGTTCAAAGGCAGGACGTGCAGAGTCCGTCATGGTACGGGAAGTTACCTCCTGCCATGACGGACTGTGCACGTCCATAGACATTAAGGTGTTAAGGGGGATTCAAAGTGAACCAACAAGAAACCAGTAGTGAATTTATCAAAGAATCTTTTTAGACTTAAGACAACAGTACTTTATATTTTCTAGCTTATCATTGAGGCCATCTGGATACAGAGTCCTCAATCTGTATATCCAGAAGGCCTCTTTCTTATTTAACTGTTGTATCCTGTTCGAAACATCTCCAGGAATCTGTTCAACCTGTGTCAGGGTCACATTGAATTCTTTTTTATGTGTTAGCAGGAGGTGTCTTGATAGACTGTGAGTAAGGAGACCGATGAAACTAATAAAATGAAATTATCTATGGGTTGGAAAAATAGTTTTAACTCATCATAGATATATACAAATTCTTTAATATGGATGCTAAACGATAAATAACCTTATTAATTTTAAACATGGAAGAAGTATATGTATAATGAGAAGAGAAGGGAGAAAAGAAAGGAAAAAGGAGAAGGAAAGGGAAGGAAGAGGGAGGAAAAGGGAAAAAAAAAAATGAAAAAACCACATAGAAAATGTTTGTTTTTTTTATTAGATTCCAAGCAATATAGATTCCACCTACAACTAGCCTCCTAACAGTTTGGAGAGGTGTGCATGTGTTTTTAATCAATGATAATTGATTGAAGGGTGGAACCTTTTTTTTTTTTTCCCTATATAAATGTGTCTTTTAAAGATATATATGATTTTACCTGATGAAGGCTAATTTTATGTATAGCCGAAACGCGTTGTGTTTTTATGTCTAATAATAAACTGGATATTCCTTTAAATATTCGGAGTAATTAATGAATCAGCCGGAAGCGCTCCTTGACAAACTGGAAATCCTTTTCTGCATTCTCTGACGAATCTCCTACAAGGTAGTTCGTTCCACCTGTTTTGAGCTGCAGGCCAGCAGATCCAGACGATTACTCCAGTACCCAAACACAGGGTTATACGCTGAGCAACAAGACACCAAAAAGGTGAGAAGAATTTTTTATTTCTATCTGACATAATTAAAACTCTGCACTTAGATCTGCACCCCCCTTCTTTTTCTGGATATTCCTTGAAATACTCGGAGTAATTAATGAATCAGACGGAAGCGCTCCTCTCCTTGACAAACTGGAAATCTTTCTCTGCAAAGATCTGGCCAAGAGAGAAGATGAGCCCCTCACTGGCTTACCCCTGCCTTGCTCCTGGTGATTGACAAGTGTCTACTTATGGATGCACGGGAAAGAATTGTGAGTCACCTGCATCAAGATGGGTAAAAGCAGCAGCAGGATGGACAGTAGCGGCAGCAGGATGAGCCGAAGTCACAGCAAAATAGACAGAATCCGCAAAAGGATGGGCAAAAGTCAAAGCAGGATGGTCTAAAGCGGCAGCAGGATGGATAAAAGCGGCAGCAGAATGGACAAAAGTGGCATCAGGATGGACAGAAGGGGCATCAGGATGGAGAGAAGCGGCAGGAGGATGGCCAGAAGTCGCAGCAGGATGGGCAGAAGCAGCAGCAGGATGGGCAGAAGTCACAGCAGGATGGGCAGAAGCGGCAGGAGGATGGGCAGAAGTCGTAGCAGGATAGGCAGAAGCAGAAGCAGGATGAGCAGAAGTCGCAGCAGGATAGGCAGAAGCAGAAGCAGGATGAGCAGAAGTCACAGTAGGATGAGCGAAAGTCACAGCAGAATGGGCAGAAGGCGCTTCATGCTCATCTTGTCTCTTGTGGCTGGATCTTTAAAGTGTGATTTAAGAAAACAAAAACTGGAGCTCTTCAGAGGAAAACATAGTCGCGCTGCCTGGCCTTGAATCATGCTGTCTGCGGTTTGCACAGCATGAATCAAGTGATAAGTTCCCTTTAAGATCTGCCATAAAGAAATATCTGTCCACAAAAGCCATTCTTTTGGCAGTACTTTGCAGCAGTAATGATTAACCATAATTATCACCACAGTAATAATAATTAGGAAGTATAAACAAGAAAAAACTATAATGAGATGCACCTCTGTCGTGTTGTGGACCCATATTGTATTTGGCTTACAAATTCTAACCCAAAATGTCCTAAATAAAAAGTTAATATTAGTCAATGGGTCAAACAAGTGAATAAAATATGGTCATACAGTGCCTTGAGAAAGTATTCAACCCCCTGGAACTTTTCAACTTTTTCCCACATATCATGCTTCAAACATAAAGATACCAAATGTAAATTTTTGGTGAAGAATCAACAACAGGTGGGACACAATTGTGAAGTTGAACGAAATGTATTGGTTATTTTAAATTTTGGTGGAAATACAAAAACTGAAAAGTGGGGCGTGCAATATTATTCGGCCCCTTTATCTTAATACTTTGTTGCGTCACCTTTTGGTGCGATTACAGCTGCAAATCCCTTGGGGTATGTCGCTATCAGTTTTGTACATCGAGAGACTGAAACTCTCGCCCATTCTTCCTTGGCAAACAGCTAGAGCTCAGTGAGGTTTGATGGAGATCGTTTGTGAACAGCAGTTTTCAGCTCTTTCCACAGATTCTCGCTTGGATTCAGGTCTGGACTTTGACTTGGCCATTCTAACACCTGGATACATTTATTTGTGAACCATTCCATTGTAGATTTTGCTTTATGTTTGGGATCATTGTCTTGTTGGAAGACAAATCTCTGTCCCAGTCTCAGGTCTTTTGTAGACTCCAACAGGTTTTCTTCAAGAATGGTCCTGTATTTGGCTCCATCCATCTTCCTATCAATTTTAACCATCTTCCCTGTCGATGCTGAAGAAAAGCCGGCCGAAACCATGATGCTGCCACCACCATGTTTGACAGTGGGGATGGTGTGTTCAGGGTGGTGAGCTGTGTTGCCTTTACGCCAAACATATAGTTTGGCATTGTTGCCAAAAAGTTTGATTTTGATTTCATCTGACCAGAGCACCTTCTTCCACATGTTTGGTGTATCTCCCAGGTGGCTTGTTGCAAACTTTTTATGGATATCTTTGAGAAATGGCTTCCTTTTTGCCACTCTTCCATAAAGGCCAGATTTGTGCAGGGTACGATTGATTGTTTTTCTTTGGACAGACTGTCCCACCTCAGCTGTAGATCTCTGCAGTTCATCCAGAGTGATCATGGGCCTCTTGGCTGCATCTCTGATCAGTCCTCCTTGTTTGAGATGAAAGTTTAGAGGGACGGCCGGGTCTTGGTAGATCTGAAGTGGCATGATACTCCTTCCATTTCAATATGATCGCTTGCACAGTGCTTCTTTAGTTGTTTAAAGTTTTGGAAATCATTTTGTATCCAAATGCGGCTTTAAACTTCTACACAACAGTATCTCGGACCTGTCTGTTGTGTTCCTTGGTCTTCATGATGCTCTCTGTGCATCAAACAGAACCCTGAAACTATCACAGAGCAGGTGCATTTACACAGAGACTTGATTACACACAGGTGGATTATATTTATCATCATTAGTCATTTATAACAGCATTGGATCATTCAGAGATCCACAATGAACTTCTGGAGTGAGTTTGCGGCACTGAAAGTAAAGGGGCCGAATAATATTGTACGCCCCACTTTTCAGTTTTTGTGTTTCCACAAAAATGTAAAATAACCAATAAATTTCGTTCAACTTCACAATTGTGTCCCACTTGTTGTTGGTTCTTCACCAAAAATTTACATTTGGTATCTTTATGTTTGAAGCATGATATGTGGGAAAAGGTTGAAAAGTTCCAGGGGGCCGAATACTTTTGCAAGGCACTGTATATAAATTTTATCTGTAGTACCAGGAGAACTTGCAGCAGAATGTCTGTGTCTGCCTGAAACGCCTCCCCTCTCCATAGAACATTATGAACACTAGCTGCCATCTCCTATAGTTGTAATATAGAACTCTGTATTTATGGAAGTCATATTTTGATTGTAAATTGAGAATATTGAGAATGAAAGATCAGTCCAGGAAGAGAAAGAAGCTAATTTCAATGATAAGAAATATTACGAAGTTGCTTACTTTCACATTGTTCTATGAAAAAAAAATGTTACGGATGAAAGAAAAACATTAAGATCTATAGAGAAATGCATCTGTGTGAAATCAGGAAACCATTAATAATGCATCTGATATTAAAGCGTTTTTAAAAAGGCATTCTTATGTAATTTATGATCTTCCCATAAGCCAGTCCATCTATATAACAGATCTCTAAGGCCGGGGTCACACTTGTGAGTGCAATGCGAGAAACTCGCGCATGTCTCTCGCATCATTATTTGGCACTGTCGCCGGCGGTTCGGACCGGAGCGCTCAGCTGCATAGAAAGACATGCAGCCGCACACTCCGGTCCCGAGTGCCGGTGGCAGTACCGGGTATTGATGTGAGACTCACGCGAGTTTCTCACATTGCACTCACAAGTGTGACCCCGGCCTAACAATGAGCATGCACTCATCCACTATGTCTTAGCTAGAGTTGGTGCAAATTGATTGGCAGGACCCAGTCCAGCCGCCAGCTCAGTGATCTTTTGTCACCGGATGGGAGCCCTGAGGATTGGCTTCCACTTCCCGCAGCTTTTCGTTTGCTGGCCTGGGTCGTGTGATGTACATTCAATGCCATGTTATGCCAGGCCAGCTAATTAATAGAGCTGTGGATGCCGGGTCATAGGAAGCAGTTCTCCGTCTGATGGACACAGAGTAATTACCTGGACCGGGCAATACCAATCTATTCCCACCACCTCTAGTCCTCCAGCATTTGTATTGTGTCATAGTACACCTGTGTTGTGCATTTGTGTGATCCTATATAAATACACTCAGATATGATGATGACATTCCACACTTGGTATTAATAGGGAAGTGCACAGATACACGTTTATTGTAAAATTCTTTATACTTCTTAGAATGGTGTCGTCACCATCCCAAAGTCAACGAAAGAGAGCAGAATCCAGGAGAATTGCCAGGTAAGGCTGCGAGCTGCTGACCACTGACATGATTGTACAAGATGTGACTTTCTAAAAATTTTGGTGCTAAAAAAAAAACATTCTTTGCAGTGTTAGGCTTTTGCATACAGCAACTCCTCTATTAGGCCTCGTATTTAATCCGCTTGTAATTGTGAGCCGCGAAATTCATAAGAATCATTATATCAGCTCACTACATGTAATGTTAGACACTCGAAAGTTACCGTACCTTAAGGGGTCGCTCACACTGGCGAGTAGCCAGTGTATCACTCAGATGTGTGCTGCCTGATGTGTCATCAGATGGCTCCCGCACCAATGCTGTCATGGAGCATTGCACACGAGCATTTTTTTCTTATGCCGAGTCGACACTAGAAACTAATCGCTGCGAGCTGCAATGAGCGGCGTGTATCAGTCGGGGCACACCGACACACAGGTCTATGGGTGCGTGCAAAACATATAATCCGAGTGTAGTCCGATATACTCCGACTCACAGAATGGAGGAGATGAAGAAATTAAGTTCTCCATCTTCTCCGAACCTGTGATCCGATTTTCGCATGCAAGAGGACCGGATCACAATAAGATGACACTCGGCTCCCGCTCGCAGCAGAGTTTGAGCCGAGGATCATTTGCTTATAGCATCCGATTCTCTCGCATGGAGAATCATTGCATGCTGTACGCCAGTAGGTTTTCCGGCTCAAGAGAAATCTCTACAGTCGCTCTCTCTGACTGTAACTTGCCAAATCATTAGAGTGCGCACTGTACACACTGTCAGGATTCCCATTGACTTCTAGAGCAAGTGTGCAGGCACATGATTGCAAGATTGAAAATTGCATACTTGTGGTCAAATGCCGACTAGATTCGATTCGCTTTTTTTCTATATCACTATTTAAAGACATAGATGAGACTCTAATCAGCTTATGATGGCATGAAAGCATGCTTGCCTTGATGTGACCGCCCACGTTGCCAAATGTTACACATTTGTATACTGTGATAAAGTACATATGTCCCACCATGAAATGTATACATTATAAATTTGAGTATCGATCTACAAAATACATTTATGAATCAGATTTCAGTAATTCAAACTTATCTTAACGTAAAATTACAAACCGACAATGACATTTCCACAGCTTAGGCCATTTACACTACATGCTTTCTTTAAAGGGAACCTGTCATCAGTTTTGTCACTTATAAACTATTCCCATCTCCTTTAAGATCATAAGAATGGGGTTCCTGCAGTCCATTTATATCCTCAGATGTGCCCCTGTATACCTCAGAAAAAGTGCTTTATATTTGTCCCGTGCTGCATGTTAATTTGCATGGTCTGGTCCGATGGGTGTTCCCAGATTGTGATGAGCGCAGCCTCGGTCCCTTCAAATGCCTCCCCAGTCCCTTGAGACACCGCCCCGGTCCTTTCAAATGCCACCTCAGTCCCTTCAGACACCTCCCCGGTCCCTTCAAATGCCTCCCCGGTTCCTTCAGTGGCCGCTCTGGTCCCTTCAAATTCTGCCCCGGTCCCTTCAGACGCCGCCCCTGTCCCTTCAAATGCCTCCCCGTCCCTTCAGATGCCACCCCAGTCCCTTCAAATGCCTCCCCAGTACCTTCAGATGCCGCTCCGGTCTCTTCAAATGCTCCCCCGGTCCCTTCAGACGCCTCCCAGGTCCCTTCAAATGCCTCCCCGGTACCTTCAGACACCACTCTGGTCCCTTCAAATGCTGCCCTGGTCCCTTCAGATGGCGCCCCGGTCCCTTCAAATGCCGCCCTGGTCCCTTCAGGCGCCACCCCGGTCCCTTCAAATACCTCCCCAGTCCCTTCAGATGCTGCCCTGGTCCCTTCAGATGCATCCCCGGCCCCTTCAGACGCTGCTCCGGTCCCTTCAAATTCCGGGGAGGCATTTGAAGGGACCGGGGCAATGCTGATTACAATCTGGAAACACCCATCAGACCAGGCCATGCAAATTAACATACAGCACCGGGACAAGTATAAAGCACTTTTTGTGATGTATGCAGGGGCACGTCTGAGGATGTAAATGTTTTACAGGAACTCCATTCTTATGATCTTAAAGGTGATGGGCATACTTTATAAACTCATGTACAATTGTGGCCAAAAGTATTGACACCCCTAAAATTCTGTCAGATAATACTCAGTTTCTTCCTGAAAATGATTGCAAACACAAATTCTTTGGTATTATTGTCTTCATTTAATTTGTCTTAAATAAAAAAACACAAAAGAGAATGAAGAAAAAAGCAAAACATTGATCATTTCACACAAAACTCTAAAAATGGGCCAGACAAAAGTATTGGCACCCTCAGCCTAATACTTGGTTGCACAACCTTTAGCCAAAATAACTGCGACCAACCGCTTCCGGTAACCATCAATGAGTTTCTTACAATGCTCTGCTGGAATTTTAGACCATTCTTCTTTGGCAAACTGCTCCAGGTCCCTGATATTTGAAGGGTGCCTTCTCCAAACTGCCATTTTTAGATCTCTCCACAGGTGTTCTATGGGATTCAGGTCTGGACTCGTTGCTGGCCACCTTAGAAGTCTCCAGTGCTTTCTCTCAAATCATTTTCTAGTGCTTTTTGAAGTGTGTTTTGGGTCATTGTCCTGCTGACCTCTGAGGGAGACCCAGCTTTCTCACACTGGGCCCTACATTATGCTGCAAGATTTGTTGGTAGTCTTCAGACTTCATAATGCCATGCACATGGTCAAGCAGTCCAGTGCCAGAGGCAGCAAAGCAACCCCAAATTATCAGGGAACCTCCGCCATGTTTGACTGTAGGGACGTGTTCTTTTCTTTGAATGCCTCTTTTTTTCTCCTGTAAACTCTATGTTGATGCCTTTGCCCAAAAAGCTCTACTTTTGTCTCATCTGACCAGAGAACATTCTTCCAAAACGTTTTAGGCTTTTTCAGGTAAGTTTTGGCAAACTCCAGCCTGGCTTTTTTATGTCTCAGGGTAAGAAGTGGGGTCTTCCTGGGTCTCCTACCATACAGTCCCTTTTCATTCAGATGCCGACGGATAGTACGGGTTGACACTGTTGTACCCTCGGACTGCAGGGCAGCTTGAACTTGTTTGGATGATAGTCGAGGTTCTTTATCCAGCATCCGCACAAACTTGCGTTGAAATCTCTTGTAAATTTTTCTTTTCCTTCCACATCTTGGGAGGTTAGCCACAGTGCCATGGGCTTTAAACTTCTTGAAGACACTGCGCACGGTAGACACAGGAACATTCAGGTCTTTGGAGATGGACTTGTAGCCTTGAGATTGCTCATGCTTCCTCACAATTTGGTTTCTCAAGTCCTCAGACAGTTCTTTGGTCTTCTTTCTTTTCTCCATGCTCAATGTGGTACACACAAGGACACAGGACAGAGGTTGAGTCAACTTTAATCCATGTCAACTGGCTGCAAGTGTGATTTAGTTATTGCCAACACCTGTTAGGTGCCGCAGGTAAGTTACAGGTGCTGTTAATTACACAAATTAGAGAAGCATCATATGATTTTTTTCGAACAGTGCCAATACTTTTGTCCACCCTCTTTTTTATGTTGGGTGTGGAATTATATCCAATTTGGCTTTAGGACAGTTATTTTTGTGTTTTTTCATTTAAGACAAATTAAATGAAGATAATAATACCAAAGAATTTGTGTTTGCAATAATTTTCAGGAAGAAACTGAGTATTATCTGACAGAATTGCAGGGGTGTCAATACTTTTGGCCACAACTGTATGCGGCCATTGTTGGCTGATAAGATAAGATATACAGTTCCGTTCACAATTCTCCCAAACACAACAGGAACATATACAGCTTCTGTAATTTCTTTTGGTTTTTCTGTCTTGCCCTTAAAACAACACTAAGGGAGAATTGCTTTATCGCAAAATGTCAGTTCCCATTGCCAGGCTGCTTACAATCACATAGCATTGCTTCAATTACTAATAGAGAAGTATTACAAGTTATCACATTACTGTAATGTCATTTATGACAACTACATTTGACATGACATAAGGGCTACACCGGTGGGTAGCGGGGTCTTCCACCAATGTCCAGAATATGTCCGAGCATAGGCCTACATGCAGAGCCGTCACATGCAGGTCCTGCACACGCAGGCGCCTGCAGACGCAGGATCGTCACATGCAGGGTTGTCACATTTGGGGTCGTCACATACGGGGCCATCACATACGGGACCTGCAGACGCAGGGCTGTCACATGCAGGGCCGTCACATGCAGGATCGTCACATGCAGGACACATGCAGGATCATCACATGCAGGGCCATCACATGCGGGGCCATCACATGCTGGGCATGCAGACGCAGGGCCTTCACATGCAGGGCTGTCACATGCAGGGTCATCACATGCATTGCTGTCACATGCAGGGCCTTCAAATGCAGGGCCGTCACATGCAGGGCCACCACATGCAGGATCGTCACATGTGGGGCCTTCACATGCAGGGCCTGCAGACGCAGAGCCTTCACATGCAGGGCTGTCACATGCAGGGTCATCACATGCAGGGCTGTCACATGCAGGGTCATCACATGCAGGGCTGTCACATGCAGGGTCATCACATGCAGGGCCGTCACATGCAGGGCCACCACATGCAGGATCGTCACATGTGGGGCCTTCACATGCAGGGCCTGCAGACGCAGAGCCTTCACATGCAGGGCTGTCACATGCAGGGTCTTCAAATGCAGGGCTGTCACATGCAGGGTCATCACATGCAGGGCTGTCACATGCAGGGTCATCACATGCAGGGCCGTCACATGCTGGGTCATCACATGCAGGGCCGACACTGTCTCTTCTCAATGCAATAGATTAGAACTCGGCAAGTGTTACTAATGTTCTGCTTCTATGTATTGTTTCTGTGAGCTGGATGTGTATGTCTACATTACATCAAGTCCACATTTAGCCTTATTTTCTCTGCACTGTAGCAGAAGGGTTAAGCTCCGGGACGGCATCCTTGTGATCTCTTTGCCATATTTGACACTTGCTTACATTCTTGGTATTCACATACATATGGTTCACACTTCTATTAAACCGTTTGTCAGTATCAGCAGTAACTCGCGGACTCTTGTACACCTCGCATTGTTACTGGTGGTTTACTCACTAAACTAATATTTCATTCATTCCTAAAATGATTGTGTTGTGTGTCCAGAATCCATTGTGTCATAGGATATGTAATCCTTCAAAACGTATGTTCACACATTGTATTTTTGCTGTATTTTTAAAATGATTTTTCCTCAGCAAAGCGAATGAGATTTCTGAAATCTTATGCACACTCTGCTCATTTTTTTCTCGCAGATTTGAAGCAGTTTTATATTTTCAACTTGTCAATTCTTTTTTACATATTTCATCCATTCTAATGCATGGGAGAAAAATGCATAACAAAAACACGTAAAAAGCGCCTCAAAAATAATTGTATCTTAAGAAAGGTTTTTCTAGATGATAAAAAAAAACCTTTTTGGTGTCTGCAGCCAATACTTAATGTGTGCACATACCCAGACAGTGTACAATAACCCATGTGTGCGTTCTCCCTACACACTAACCTACCTGCATCTCCTCAGGTGTTGGGTTTCAGACTAGCGGATGAGGACATTCTCACCTTAGATTCCTTGCATGATGGGCGGCACGTGTCCTGGGATCCCACCAATGTGCTGTAGCTGGCAAAGGTTTGAGCATCCGTTAGCGCTTCTTCTTCTTTGACTCTCTCAGTACAGCAATATAGTACAGCATACCATATATCATGCATCAAAGCAGATATGAATACTTGAACTCTTCTTCCTATCACTTCTTACATTGTTCATAAAGTGTATTTCATCTATTCAAAATTTGTTCTGTCTTTTTTTTATTAAACTCTCAACCTAATTCATCAAAGAGTTTACACTAATATTGTGGAGTAAAACACTTTGAAAAGTCTCAAAATTTTAGGTCAACGCAAAGTTGATCAAAAAGTGCAATTTTTGACATGTTCATTCCACTTTTGACCAGGTCTGTCAAAGAGGGCAGAGCCAGGATGGGACAGGGTGTGACAATACCTGCCTGAGACCTATGGCATGATGCAAAAATGGCCAGCACTCCTATAATATTGAATTAAATGGAGTTATCCGGCCTTAGGCAACAAGTCTGGAGTCACTCTATGTGACTCCAGACATGTGAATCCTCACATCGCACACATTGTCAGAATTCCCCAGCCCTGGGAGTGGCGGCCGCTTGACTGTAAGTATGAGATTTGCATACATGTGGTCATGAGCTGACTAGATGGGCGCGGGCTCATGCAAATCAACTGTTTTGAGCGAGGTTGGAAAAGTCTAGTCGGAGTGTGGCCGGAAGAATGCAAATCTCAAATTTACGGTCACGTGACCACCCGCTCTCGGCATTTGAGAATCCTCACAGTGTGAAGTGCACTCGCACAATGTGAGGATCCACAAGTCTGCAGTCACATAGAGTGACTGCACTCTTATAACCTAAGACTGGACAACCCCTTTAATGCTCAGGTGCATGTGCGCCGTGGCCAATATTCCTGCACACACTGTACAAATACTGTGCAGCAGCAGTTAATGAAGACATGAATTCTACTATCATTATACACATAAAAAACGTTAGGTACTTAGTCAACACTTTTTTTTAATAAGAAAATGTATAAGTCACCAGGCAGGGATAAGGTGATCTCATTGGATGGACCCTAACTATAGAGACTTACATCTGCCTAACGAGACCTCTAATTAACGGGGTAAGAAATAGTATTAGGGTCCTTGTCGCTGGTGGATGACTTATAGATTTTCTGATAAATAATGTGGACTGAGAACCTTTTACATGTGCAGCAATAGTGGGATTCGTGTGTTCATTAATTGCTGGTGCTGTTGCATAGTGTTTGCTGTTAATATGTCATAAAAGTGCAACATGGGAATTAACCCTTAAATGGATTGCCTATGAGTAAAGGTATACAGATTCCAAGGGAAACTAAAGTCAGGGAGGTTTTACTCGCCTCTTCTTCCTCTGAACACTATGCAGCATGTCTGAGCTTCTCACATCTTCACCTGCTGATGGACTTCTCATACTTCGCTTGGATCAACATATATATTTTTGTATGCAAGCTTCACAAACTTTTTACAACATGTTATGTTTTGATGCAAACATTGTGTTAAGGCGTTCACATTGGGTGGCATTTTCACAATGTTGCATAGTTACATTAGTTAAGAACAGACTTAGGTATATAAAATTTAACCTTTCTCCACCAGTTACACGTTCTCTATCGCTAGATTATTTAATCATAGAATCATAGAGTTGGAAGGGACCTCCTGGGCCATCTGGTCCAACCCCCTGCTCAAAGCAGGATTCGCTAAATCATCCCAGTCAGATGTCTGTCCAGCCTCTGTTTGAAGACTTCCATTGAAGGAGAACTCACCACTTCTCGTGGCAGCCTGTTCCACTCATTGATCACTCTAACTGTCAAAAAGTTTTTTCTAATATCTAATCTGTGTCTCTTCCCATTCAGTTTCATCCCATTGCTTCTAGTCTTTCCTTGTGCAAATGAGAATAAAGTTGATCCTTCTACAATGTGACAGCCCATTAGATATTTGTAGACAGCTATTAAGTCTCCTCTCAGTCTTCTCTTTTGCAAACTAAACATTCCCATGTTTACAACCCACAATGTCATTTGTTGTGAGAAAAGTATCCAGCCAGTGGTGTAACGCCTGCTGTCGCCACTGCGACCAGGGCTGTCGCATGAGGGGACCTCCGACACCAGCAAATTTCAGCTGGATATGTGTCCTCAAACGCACATCCAGCTGAATTGTATTGAGGCGCACAGACCCATCGGGCCCATGCGCAGCAATACACGCTGCCAGCCAATCAGAGGCCAGCAGCTGACGTCGGCATGCACGTGAGTGCATTTAAATTATATCATACAGTATGTTTCTGTTGCCTGCGCGCTAAAGTCAGCTGCTGGCTTCAGGAGAGGACGCTGCACAGTGAGGGAGTTCGGGGAGGGTATTTTTTTTTTAATCAATGAGTTCATGGTGCCCATGGCATGTATGACTATAGGTTGTGCATTTTATTACATGTATGACTATGGGCTGTGCATTTTACTACATGTATGAGTATGGGCTGTGCATTATATTATGTGTGAATGTGCTGTGCATTATACTACATGTATGACTATGGGCTGTGCATTATACATTATACTACATATATGAGTATGGGTTGCACATTACACTACATGTATGACTATGTACTATTCATTATACTACATGGATGACTATGGGCTGTGCATTATATTACATGGATGACTATGGGCTGTGCATTATACTACATGGATGACTATGGGCTGTGCATTATACTACATGGATGACTGGGTTATGCATTATACTACATGGATGATTATGGGCTGTGCATTATACTACATGGATGACTATGGGCTGTGCATTATACTATATGGAGGACTATGAGGGCACATTATACTATATGGAGGACTATGGGCTGTGCATTATACTATATGAAGAACTATGGGGGGCTCTATACTATTTGAAGGACTATAACAGGCGCATTATACTATGTCGGGGTGCATTATACTGTATTGAGTACAATGAGGGGCGCATTATACACATGGATGAGTATCTGCTTTGCATTATACCACATGTATGACTATGGGCTCTGCATTGTACTAAATATGTGACTAAGGGCTGTGCATTATACTGTATGGAGGACTATGGGCTATGCATTATACTATATGGGGGAAAATGAGGGTAGATTATAATATATGAAGGACTATGTGGCATGAATTATACTATAGGAAAGACTATGGGCTGTGCATTATACTGTACACTCCCTGACAGAAGTTATGTCGCTTATTCATGTTATGTAAATAAAAGCTTATAACCTGACGTTAAATTCATCCATTGGTTGTACAAATTATTCTTTTGATAGCTGAAACCCTCCGAAATGTGGTTTAGGTTAAGAAAATAAATTGCCATCAATGCAGAAATATTGATCATTTAATGGACACAGAATGGTCAGATTTTGGCAAGACAAAAGTTTTGTCGGCCACAGAAAGTAATGTGATATTCAAACAAATAATTATCTTAAAATACAAATATATGTTGCATAACATTGGTGAATGAAGTTGTGATGCTATTACAGTCATATTTAATATTTTGTATGGTGACTTCCATGAGCTTGAAGGACTGCATCCATGCGGTTCAACAATGATTCGTACAATTTATTAATGAAGTCATCAGGAATAGCAAAGAATGCAGTCTTACATGCCTCCCAGAGTTCATCTAGATTCTTTGTCTTCCAAGCTTCCTCTTTCATCCTACCCCAAACATCCTCAATGATGTTCATGTCTGGTGATTGGGCTGGCCAGTCCTTGAGCACCTTGATCTTTTTTGCCTGGAGGAACTTTGTTGTAGAGATGGATGTATGAGATGGAGCACCATCCTGCTGCAGAATTTGACCCCTTTTATGATTTGGAATATAAGTAGCAGCTAATACGAGGGGCGCCTGAAAACTTCGAGGCCCACCCATGAAATCTTTTTGGCATGGTCTTGTTTTGCAATGCAATATGTTATTTAGTTAGTTGAATGGTCTCATGAGCAATCTGGATTTATTTTGATTTTTTTTGTTTCCGTTACAGCATTTTATTGTTGGGTTGCAAGGCTGAAATATGGAAATGGAGAAGTTGGCAAAGTTCACACATCGGCTGCTGCAATTCACTCCTGTGGTTTCCAACTGCTTCAGCACCCACCCTATTCCCCTGATTTGGCTCCCTCGGACTATCACCTATTCCCACAGATGAAAAAGCACCTTGGTGGAAGGTGGAATTGCAGCCATTGCAACAGCCGTTGTGTGAACTTTGCCAATTTCTCCATTTCCATATTTCAGCCTTGCGACCCAACTTTAAAATGCTATAACGGAACCAAAAAAAATAAAAATAAATCCAGATTGCTCATGAGACCATTCAACTAACTAAATAACATATTGCATTGCAAAACAAGACCATGCAAAAAAGATTTCATGGGTGGGCCTCAAAGTTTTCAGGCGCCCCTCGTAAATGCCAGGATGGAGGGCATATATACCAGGATGATGGACATACAGTGCCTTTCGAAAGTATTCAGCTCCCTGGAACTTTTCAACCTTTTCCCACATATCATGCTTCAAACATAAAGATAGCAAAAGTAAATTTTTGGTGAAGAATCAACAACAAGTGGAACACAATTGTGAAGTTGAATGAAATTTATTGGTTATTTTAAATTTTTGTAGAAATTCAAAAACTGAAAAGTGGGGCGTGCAATATTATTCAGCCCCTTTACTTTCAGTGCAGCAAACTCACTCCAGAAGTTCATTGTGGATCTCTGAATGATCCAATGTTGTCCTAAATGTCTAATGATGATAAATATAATCCACCTGTGTGTAATCTAGTCTCCGTATATATGCACCTGCTCTGTGATAGTCTCAGGGTTCTGTTTGAAGCACAGAGAGCATCATGAAGACCAAGGAACACAACAGGCAGGTTCGAGATACTGTTGTGGAGAAGTTTAAAGCCAGATTTGGATACAAAATGATTTCCAAAACTTTAAACATCCCAAGGAGCACTATGCAAGCGATCATATTGAAATGGAAGGAGTATGATACCACTGCAAATCTACCAAGACCCGGCCGTCCCTCTAAACTTTCATCTCAAACAAGGAGAAGACTGATCAGAGATGCAGCCAAGAGGCCCATGATCACTCTGGATGAACTGCAGAGATCCACAGCTGAGGTGGGACAGTCTGTCCATAGGACAACAATCAGTCGTACACTGCACAAATCTGGCCTTTATGGAAGAGTGGCAAGAAGAAAGCCATTTCTCAAAGATATCCATAAAAAGTGTCGTTTAAAGTTTGCAACAAGCCACCTGGGAGACACACCAAATATGTGGAAGAAGGTACTCTGGTCAGATGAAACCAAAATCAAACTTTTCGGCAACAATGACAAACTATATGTTTGGCATAAAGGCAACACAGCTCATCACCCTGAACACACAATCCCCACTGTCAAACATAGTGGTGGCAGCATCATAGTTTGGGCCTGATTTTCTTCAGCAGGGACAGGGAAGATGGTTAAAATTGATGGGAAGATGGATGGAGCCAAATACAGGACCATTCTTGAAGAAAACCTGTTGGAGTCTGCAAAAGACCTGAGACTGGAACAGAGATTTGTCTTCCAACAAGACAATGATCCCAAACATAAAGCAAAATCTACAATGGAATGGTTCACAAATAAACGTATCCAGGTGTTAGAATGGCCAAGTCAAAGTCCAGAACTGAATCCAATCAAGAATCTGTGGAAAGAGCTGAAAACTGCTGTTCACAAACGATCTCCATCAAACCTCACTGAGCTCGAGCTGTTTGCCAAGGAGAGAATGGGCAAGAATTTCAGTCTTTCGATGTACAAAACTGATAGAGACATACCCCAAGCGACTTGCAGCTGTAATCACAGCAAAAGGTGGCGCAACAAAGTATTAAGTTAAAGGGGCAGAATAATATTGCACACCCCACTTTTCAGTTTTTGAATTTCCACAAAAATTTAAAATAACCCAACAAATTTCGTTCAACTTCACAATTGTGTCCCACTTGTTGTTGATTCTTCACCAAAAAATTGATATTTGCTATCTTTATGTTTGAAGCATGATATGTGGGAAAAGGTTGAAAAGTTCCAAGGAGCCGAATATTTTCGAATGGCACTGTATATATAATCAGAATGGGGGGCCCGATCCATATCTTGCATCGGGGCCCATTACTCTAGTTACGCCACTGCATCCAGCCCTATTATTGAGTTGCTGATATAGTATCGGCTATTACTATCTCTTGTGGTCTGTATTTCACAGTCTGTGTACTCTAAAGGGCCCTATACACATAGCGATATCGCTAGCAATATCGCTAAAGCGTCACCGATTTTGTGACGCAGCAGCGATATCCCTAGCGGTATCGCTACATGTGATACTCACTTCCGACCGGCTCCCTCGTTGATCGAGCGAGATCGGCCTGGTCCATTTCTCATCGTCGGCTTCCTGCTGGCGCCGACGAGCGAGCCATGGATGCAGGCGGAAGAAGACATCATCGCTGCGTCTGACGGTAAGTATAGACCACCGACCACTGCTGCATCGCTAGTGAGATCTGCCTGTTTGGCAGCTCACTAGCGACCATTTAGCGATGCACCAGTGATCCTGACCGGGTCATATCGTGGTCGGGATCGCTGGTGCATCGCTAAATGTAATGAGGCCTTAACTGTAAAGAACCCTTTCCTAATTAGCTGCCAGAATCCCCTTTACTTCACAGGAATGAATGTGCTCTGTCATCTCTTTTTTTTAACACATGCTAATATCTTGTTTGCCTATGCAGCTTCTGCCTGACATTGAGTGCTGCTTAGCTTAATTGTAGCCAGATTACCCAGGTCCTGTTCTGCAATTCCTAATATATTTCCATGTAATGTATATGCAGTAATATGATTACTGCAGCCTGGGCGTATTATTTGTTTAAATTCAGAAAATATCTGAGCATTGAATTATAGCGTAATGTGTTTTTTATTTCTTTTTTTTTAGAATTGCTTTGTGTTTGCCAAATATGTTCAAAAAACATGTTCTTGCAGCCTAAGGCTGGCCAAACACATTAGATAGCTGTCTGCCGAACTGCTATTCAGCCTACAGCTATCTCTCCCAACTCCCCCAAACACAAGAACGCTCGTCTCGACAAAGCATTCCAGTGCTCTATATGAGAAAGCAACTGGCAGCGGATTATCTCCCCGCTGAGCGAAAGGATCGGACTGGCAAATTCCATCAGCACACATCTTATGTCTCCTTGCATAGTGTCACATTCAGGAGGCCTCCATACACATTAGTCAGTGCATGAAGTGTATGACTTTTATATTATGTGCCTTAAAAGTCCGAGATTTCATTGACGCTATCTCGGTGTTCTTTCCAAAAATATTTTGCCAGCAGTGGTTGTGAGGGGGGATTGGTGAGGACTCTCACATTGGTTAATGGATTTGCTCAGATAGAATTAGACTGATTCAGATGTAAGAAAACATTTTAAGACATTTTCTTGGCAGAATAGTTTGCCGTCACTCTATATGACTGCAGACTGCTGAATCGTGGAGGTGTGCAATGTGCGCACTGTCACGATTCTCCCACTCGCGCTGCTAATACAGTGAATCGTGACAGTGCGCACATTGCACACATTCACAATGCAGCTGTCTGCAGTTATATAGAGTGACAACAAACTTTTTTCACATCCCTGAAATCCCCTTTAATATTAAGACTACAATAAGCAAAATACCTGTTGGGCCGATTTGTTGTCAGCTCAGTTAGCACTTTTAGCCCCTTCTATTGGCATTTTCATACTTCTCATTATACATCATCCAAGAGTTGTGAATAGAATAACTCTATAATATTTTTTCCTCGGAAAGATTTAAACCTAGATTTTTCAAGTGTCAAGTCTAGTAATAGTTAAAGGGGCGGCATTTTTTCAGCATGATGTGCCACATTTTGTGTATGGGCCTTTTCTGATGTTGCAGCACTGAAATATGGACGGGCTATTATTTTTGACATGCAAATTATATAAAGAGAGAGTGTAATAACTACAGAGTAATGTTGTGGCTGGTGGGTATTTGTATAATTGATGTTATTCACATGATATGTTTCTGAAATTAAAAATTTAGAAAAATCAACGATCTGCGAGCGTTGTAGAGCAGGAGGAGTTGAGCTTGTGATATATAGTTTTTTGGGAAAGGTTCAGAGTAGCTTGCCTTTTATTCATTGTTCATTTCTCTTTCTGTGCTGTGGGGTCCAGTAGGCGGTCCTGTTAGTGGTTAGCATGCATACAAAGATAGCTGTCCATCACTAAGCTCCGCCCACTGGACCTTTCATCCCTTTACCAGTTTCACCTTTATTTTTAGCTTTGAAGGTATGTAGTTGTACTCTTACTAAAAATTCTGTTACTTAAACTGGAAATGATGACATTGTTTTACACGTGAAAGCACATTTTGTGCTGTCATTATCAGGAAACTGTAAATTATGTCATCATATAAATGTATTCTCGGATTATGTCATGACTTCCGCAGCCGGACACGCAGGGCAGTAATGTTCGGTGATAACCTAGAATGAGTCAGGGATGTTATTCTCCTGGTATATTGTCACTGGGCTGAAAAGCTGGATTCTCCTAGATCTCTAACAAAAAAATCCATTGTTTGCTTGTGAATAGAGAAAAGATTTACTGACCTAATCCCAGGAATATCAGCAGACGCAAACAGTGCAGAATGAGATCCCTGCAAATAGTGTCATGTGAATGGGATCTCTGGCTCCTCTGATAAGAATGTGCCAAGGTTACCTATAGAATATAGGTCACTGACCTAAGTTATATAGTGATTTACCTCTGACATTAAAAGTCTTAAAGGATAACTGTCTAGGCATTATGGCTGATGAGCAGGGCCCTATTAGTGACCCATATTATTGTACACACATATTCTAAATCTGTGATCCATACTGTCACGGATGTGTCAGAGGCTGCAGACCATTGCACTGCATCGATCTGCAGAAAGTTTCAGCAGTTTGCTTTGCAGACATCTGCCTGGCCCTTCTAACGCTAGGACCCAGTGGCGACCTCCTCCAGCTCTAATGGTCACACCTGGATCTGGGTGTTTATAACTCCCAACTTGCTGTTGGGAGTTGCGGGTAATATCTTCTGTTTACACTTCTCTGTTGAGGCTTAGAGCTGTAGCAGTCTGCTAGCGACCTCCCTGGAGTTTGTAGGGCGTCGGGGTTTCTCTGAGTCTACTCAAGCTAAGTGTCTCCCTTGTATCCTAGCTGTCTTTATGGTTAGTGGGGTTCGATCAGCATTCATCCCTTCCCTCTTTAAGCAGGGCATACCGCTACAGTCTGATAGAGACTAGGTATCCTGCTTTGCGATAGGTGCGGAACCTATTTAGGGTCTCTTAGGGCTGACAAGGTTTCGTTAGATCTTCCTAGGGGTCTCCACTCCCTGCTTCCCTAGTGTTAGGCCCCTCTTCCCCTTAAATCTCATGGACACGCTGTTTATTTTTCCCGACTAGATATTAACCATCAACAAAATATTTTTTTTTTCTTCAAATCTGCAGCAGGTCAATTCTTTCAGCATTTTTGCAATGTTTTCACCCTTTCAAATGAATAGGAAAAAAACACTTAAAAAATACACATATTTTCCACGGAGTTTTCCAACTAGCACTCTGGGTTTTGGTGCGGAAAAATCTGTTGCAAATACTCACCGTATGCACATAGTCTTAGGGGATTGGTACCGTATTTTTCGGACTATAAGACACATTTTCTTCCTCAAAAATTTTGGGTGAAAATGGGGGTGCGTCTTATAGTCCGGGTGTACTTACCAGGAGTGTGGCGGCAGCAAGAGTCGGGCGATTCTGCCAGCCCAGGGCTGGATGGGGGGGGGGTGTTCGGTGGTCCGACATCTGACTCCCATCCCAGGCTGGTAGGTTTGGCGGTTCACACAGGGTCCTGTAGGTTTGGATTTCTTTTTCCCTTAATAATAAAGCCCTTTATTTTAAAACAGCATTTTGTGTTTCCTTGTGTTATCTTTGCCTAATATTTAAATTTGTTTGGCGATCTGAAACATTTAAGTGTGACAAACGTGCAAAAGAATAGGAGATCAGGAAAGGACAGACACTTTTTCACACAACTGTATGCTACAGACAATTCAAGCGAGTACACAATGGAACAACTTATTTTGTATGCAAATGCTTGTGGGAAAAACTTTCTTTTACAGATGGTCTGAGAATCACAACTTCAGCTATGATTGCAGATTTATACTTTACTTATTATCTGGTTCTCACAATCTGTTCGATTTTTTTTTTTTTCCAAAATCATATTTATTAAAAAATTTTCATAGTTAAACAGGTAAACAAATCAATTCCGCAAACAGTGCAGAGTAGATTAATAGGGGGGGAGGAAAGGGAATGGCTACCATGCTCCTACATCAACAAGCGCACAATCTGTTTGTTGTTAGTCTTTGTGGTTCAAAACTTTATTTGCTGCTGATATGAAGCTGATATATCTGAGCTGTTATGCACAGAAAGTTTACATCTCTCTAGTTGTGTTCCGAAGAGATTTAAATTAAAGGGGTATTCCCACCTCCAAGATCCTATCCCTCTATGTAGTAGGTGTAATAATATTAGCAAATACCTCCAATTAGAAATGTAGTATAGTTCTTCTGATTTGCTATGTCTCTTTCCTCGTGTAAGTTTTGCAGGAGCTTAGATATATTAAACCCCTTTAATATTTGGTTCCACGTGAGAACTGTGGCTTGAAAAATAGCATTTTCTAGTTCTGGTAAAGAGGAGTTAATTAAATGCTTAATACATAGTTTGTAAAGGGGAGGATTAGTATTTATTGCCAATTTGAGATCAAACCAAGCATTAGGTGTATCACAAACATAAATTTGCTTTGCTTGATAGGATTAGAGTGAAAATAGAAAGAAAAATTAGGGAGACCCAGGCCACCCCTAGGCTTACTTTTCCATAAAATGCCTTTAGCAATTATTTCCCTTTTGTTTTTCCCTATCAAGTTGTTTAATAAAGCTTGGAGTTTCATTAAAAAGTTAGAAAAAGTTAGAAAATTTATGACGACCTTTGTCACTCTCAGTGCTGGAATGAATGTGTCGCATGGATTTATGTCTTTTTACATCAATTAAGGAATTTGCTTCTAAGACCTTGTGGGGGCATCACAACACATTAGGAGACCCCAATCAGAGGACAATAAAACATCCGGACTCCTTATCTATGAACTGGTCCAATGTTTATGTCTATCCCTCTCCCATAATGATAATTCTGCTTCACGTCACTTGTCTCATCTATTGCATTTTTTCTGTGTTGTATTGTGCATAAATATGTGACTCTTGATTTTGTATTAGTCTATGCCTGATGAAGAGACCTGAGTAGTCTCGAAAGCTTGCAATGTGTTACCATCTTTTCAGCTAGCCATTAAAAGGTATCAACCACTGAGGAATCTCAATTCTGAATATTTTTCTATCTACTATCTAACACGGTACAAAGATATACATCTTTCCTGTATTAAAAAGTTAGAAGGGATTTTGATGGGGAATGGCTCCGAAAAAATAATAAAGTTTTGGAAGAGTAAACATTTTAAATGCCATGATTCTTCCAAACCAAGTCAATTCAGATTTACCCAAGTTGTCAAAGTCTTTGATGGTAGATTATATGATCATATCCATATTTACATTAATAGTTGATTTATATTTTTTTAAGCAAAATCCCCATATATGAGATAGAATTCTTCACCCAGTTAAAAGAGGACTTTTTTATGTTGGTTTTTAATAAATTGTCAATATTAAAATATAAATTGTTAGATTTCTCACCGTTACTGTATTTTTTGGACTATAAGACGCAATTTTTTCCACAAAAGTTTTTGGGTGAAAATGGGGGTGCGTCCTATAGTCGGAATATATATACAAGTAGTGTGGTGGCAGAAGGAGTCGGGCAATTTTGCGGTGGTCCTGGTCCGACGCTGCAGGGCGATGATCACACTCCCTTCCCAGGCTGGTACGGCAGTGCTCTGTTGCTCTGGTGTGCGGGGGGGGGTCTGCTGGCATTTTGTGAAAGCCCAAAAGCCCCTGCACATCCATTGCTGTGATGCGGTTTCCTTCGGCAAAATGGCGGCCGGGGGCAGTGCATGCTCAGATTGAGATATCAGCAACGAGATCTCATCTCCTGATATCTCAGGACGAGATCTCGTTGCCGAGATCTCAATATGCTGTGATGTGGTGGCCTCTGGGAAAATGGCCGACGGGGGCGGTGCATGCTCAGATTGAAATCTCGGCAACGAGATCTCGTCTCCCGATATCTCAGGACAAGATCTTATTGCCGAGATTTCAGTCTGAGCATGCGCAGCCCCCAACAGCCATTTTACCGTAGGCCACCACTTTGCAGCAATGAATGTGCTGGGGCCTCCAGGCTTTCACAAAATGCCGGCGGAGCCCCCCCACACCACAGAACACCGCCGAATCAACCTGGGATGGGATTTCCTGGAGGCCACCGAATCACAGCAATGGATGTGCGGGGGCCTCTGGGCTTTCACAAAATGCAGGCGCAGTGGCTCCATCACTAAAGCGAATAAAATCGGAGAAAGAGGGTAACCTTGTCTAGTTCCATTAGATGTAGAAAAGGCCCAGACAAATGATTGTTGAAATAAATTCTAGCACTTGGTTCAGACTATAAAGCCATTATTCTAGAAAATGTTTGACAGTTGAGACCAAATTTGAGTAAAGTTGCTTTTAAGTACTCACAATTAATTCTGTCGAAGGCCTTCTCTGCATCAAGGGTAATGAGCAGAGAAGGTATCTTCAACGAATTCATGATCTTAATGATCTCATGATCTTAGTGACGTTCAATGCCCTTTCCGGTACCATCTGAAAATTGTTGATAATATATGCATTTGTGTTCCGCAAGGATGGTAGGTCCTACAGAGCTGAAACCTGGTCTAAAACCTTCAGGAGTACGTGAATTACTGAAATGCCAAATTTGATGCAGATTGCTCCAGTCATTTGGCCGTGCAAAAAGAGCAGAAAGTAATTTTTATATATAAAGATATAGCTTTGTAGCTAACATATATATTGTACATATAACATTTGCGGCTCTATTGCAAACACCCACTTTTCTTCATCCTCCACTGCTCTTCTGTCTCATGACTTTCCAGCTCATTCTATTATTGCTCTGTTACTTTTCTCTGCTTCTATCCTTTGTGACCTATGTGTTTCTTAGGCCGGGTTCACATTAGCGTTTGAGTCCGCAGCGTGGTGCTGCAGACTTCTTCCTGTAAGCTCCGCCTACTTCCGCATACGTCCTGCGTACCCATCTTTAATATTGTGTACGCAGGGCATGCGTTGTTTGCGGATGCGTCCGCGTGCATCGTTTTGAAGTGCCCTCCGAACGCAACATGTTGCATTTTCTTGGGTCCCTGTGTACACAATGTTAAAGATGGGTACGCAGGACGCACACAGAAGTAGGCGGAGCTTAAGGAAAGAAGTCCGCAACACCACACTGCGGACTCAAACGCTAATGTGAGCCTAACCTTAATCAGCACAAATGCAAATATCTGTGTTATTTTTATAAAGCCTACTAATAGTGTATTTATTGAGACCATAATCCCACTTAGCAGAAACACTTTTTTTTTCCCATTGTGTTTATTATTGTGCAGAATATCAGCTGCATCTTAAAGTTCAAGGACAGTAGATGTGATTTCATAAAAAAAATGCCAACTGTGCATTTAAATTGCCTGCTGAAATGTCCATTTTTGTGTTTTTTGCCTTTAATCCTCTATGAGAAGCCTGAAAAAAAGCATGTAAAAGTACTACAGCATTTTAAGTGCACAGTCCCAGCGTTTCTGCACTAAAAAATGCATAAAAAAAACTTTGTCAAATCTGGACCAAAAAAACGTTAAAAAAAAGTGAGGAACCACATAAAAAAACACAACAAAACAATAATAAAAGCAGACTACTGTTGCTTATTTTTTTGCAGAAAAAATACGGAGGATAAAAAGTTCCTTTTTTGCACATGGGAACATGGCCTGAAGACGTTAAGAAAGAGAATCAATGAAAGATACATTGTTCAATTCCTTTAATGGGGCATTAATGAAACTCACCAATCGTGCAATACACCGAGAAGTGCACAGCTTCTGTCTGAGCGGGCACACAAATCGGGCTACGGATAGGAATCATACGCATAAGTTGTTTAAAAAAGAAGTAGGATATTGATGTAAAACTTTTATTAACTTTCTACCCCAAAATATATACAGTACTTTCTAGTTAGTGATGAGCCCCTTCATTTTTAGGACAGTTGAGGATTAAGCGATGGCATGTCCTAGTTATATCCCATTGTGTAATGAGATGTTAATAACCCTTCTTCGCTTTAATACCTTTAAACTGGAATCCTTTTTGTCTGAACTCACACATGAAGTTTTTAGTAAAGTTTTGATTCACTTTTTTTTTGAGTCAAAGCCAGGAGTGGAGTCAAACAGAAAATGAATTATATAGGAAAAACTTTTACTTTTTCTTTCTACTGGATTCTTTTCTGGTTTTGGCTTAAAACTGTGCCTCAATCTGCATCAAAACTACATGTGCGTTTCCTGTGCCTCAGTGTAGTATTATTAGACATCGTGATCTGGTATGCTCAGCCACTGGGCCCTCACAATAAAAGACTTTTACCGCAGTGTGGATGTAAAAACACAAAAAAGCTTTAATTCCTTGAATGAAGGAGATGAAAAACCTATTTATCTTTGTGGTCCTGAAGTTCAAGAATAGTGTAGATTTATAAGGAATTTTCTTAGATTTTTAGTAGCAAAGCAGAATGTATATCTGCTTCTGCTTGTTTGTCTCCTGTTTTGGTGATGTGTGAGAGTGATCAGTTCGGTAACGCTCCTCTCTCCATTGTGCTCCAGAAGCCAAATCCTGGTTGTTTTCTGTCTCTGCATTCACTTAAGCAGTCCAGCAATTTTTCTTTACATCTCTGCAACCCCTCACCTAATAGTATATCACTATATGCACTTCTTTATACATAGTAAACTCACTTCCCTGTAGCTCAGCCTCATCTTTACTTCTCTTCAGCCTCCATCTTGATTGCCAAATTTCATCTTTTATTATATTTCTCTATACTCCACGAGATTATGAGACCCAACTGTGGAAGAAGGCATGAATACCGTACATTTTTAAGAAAGGAAAAACTAAAATAGGTAATACTAATGGAATCCTATTTATACAGAATTTAAAAATATACTATAAAGTTATGTAGAAGACAAACAGTCATGGCCGAAAGTGTTGGCACCCTTGAAATTGTTGCAGAAAATGATACATTTTTCCCAGAAAATTATTGTAATTACACGTTTTGTTATACATATGTTTATTTCCTTTGTGTGTATTGGAACAACACAAAATAAACTGAAAAAAAGATAAATTGGACATTGTTTCACACAAAACTCCAAAAGTTGTCCGGACAAAATTGTTGGCACCCTCAAATTAATATTTGGTTGCACACCCTTTGGAATAAATAACTGCAATTAATTGTTTCCTATAACCATCAACAAGTTTCTTACACTTCTCAACTGGAATTTTGGACAACTCTTGTTTTGCAAACTGTTCCAGGTTTCCTATATTTGAAGGTGCCTTCTTCCAACATTGATTGTAACATCTCTGCACAAGTGTTCAATGGGATGTACTGTAGATCCAGAGTCATTGCTGTCACTTCAGAACTCTCCAGCGCTTTGTTTCCATCCTTTTCTGGGTGCTTCTTGAATTATGTTTGGGGTCATTGTCCTGTTTGAGGACCCATGACCTAGGATGCAACACACTTTCCCCAGAAGAATTTTGACTTGCTAGCATACATTTTGGCAAACTGCAGTCTTGCTTTTTCTTTGTCTCTGTGTCAGCAGTGGGGTCATCCTTTGTCTCCTGACATAGAGTTTAATTTCATTCAAATGTTGACGGATAGTTTGCGCTGACACTGATGCACTCTGAACCTGCAGGAGAGCTTGAATTTATTTGGATTGGGCTGCTTATCCACTGTCCAAACTATCCTGTGTTTCAACATATCATCAATTTTTCTCTGCCATCCACGTCCAGAGAGATTACTGTGGCAACCAAAGAGTCCGGTTGCCACAGTGGCAATACCTCCCTCACAGGGAGTAATGTCATGCTTGGAAGCAAGGAGGGATCCCCTTACCAGGTGTCAGAGGGAAAAAGGTTGAGCAGAAACTGGGGAGTGGTGCTGTGATTAAACTCACCCCAGAGCTGAGCGCTAGGAACCGCATACCGGAGTCCGTAGTTGCATGGGTGCTGAAGTCCCGGCAGCTAAATCTGGAGGGCAGGGGACTGCAGGTCTCCTGGCCCGATCTATTACCCAGTGGCACAGCAGCATACCAGAGCCTGTAGCCGACACAAAGGAGCTGCACCTGTGATAGGCTTGAGCTGCCTGCCATGCGGGTAACAGTTTGTTTTCAAAACAGAGAGACAGCAGTAGGAGGGTGAGCTGTTAGGCAGCAAGGAAAAAGGGAGGACAGCACAGAAGCAAGGCCTCCGTACATACCTGGCCAGGTATATCCAAAATTGTTTCCAGGCTGCCCGGCTCTACAGTATGAACTGTTACCAGTGCCCCGGTCTGTACTAACAACCATCAAGTAAAGGAAAAGAAAACTACAGCCATTGTGTCGTCCAGTGATCTCTTGCGCCCTGAGTCCTGCACAACAAGGTTACACGAAGCCTGACATAAATGGAACAAATAGCCCTGGGGCCCAGCTCCACCTGTGGGGAGCAGAACCATCCCAGCTGCGTCACCATCAGCCCCAGCGGTCTCCTTTAGCAGCGTCAGCCATCCGTTGCCAAACACCACAAGTGGCGTCACGTTAAATGCCTTATACAGTACATATTCCCCATTTTACAGCACAGCCAGGGCCACGGAGTCGGGTCACGGCCCCTTGACTTCCCCAAAGAACTGTCCGACACGGTTCCGAGTACCCCATGGCCTTGGTGGGCGTGTCATTAGCTACATTGCCATCGGTTGTAAACTTCTTGATTATGTTGCACACTGTGGAAAAAGAAAACATCAAGATCTCCAAAGATGGACTTGTCACCTTGAGATTGTTGATATTTGTCAACAATTTTTGCTCTCAAGTTCTCAGACAGTTCTCTCTCTTCCTGCTCTCCATGCTCAGTGTGGCACACACAGACAAACAATGCAAAGATTGATTCAACTTCTCTTTATATCTGGTCTCTTGTGTGATTTTCATATTGCTCACACTTATTACTTGCCACTGGTGAGTTTGAATGAGCATCACATGCTTGAAACAAAGGTGTTTACCCACAATTTTGGAAAGGTGCCGTCAGTTTTGCCCTGCCCATTTATGGAGTTTTGTGTGAAATTATGTCCAATTTGACTTTTTTTCTGGTTTTTTTTGTGTTGTTCCAATACACACAAAGGAAGTGAGAATATGTATAACAAAACGTACAATTTCAATAATTTTCAGGGAGAAATACTTTATTTTCTGGAACAATTTCAAGGGTTCTAACACTTTCGGCCATGACTGTATGTGTGTGCAGAGGATGGACATTTCAGCAAGACAATGATCCCATACACACAGCCAAGGAAGCTCTCAATTGGATTCAGAGAAATAAGATAAAGCCGCTGGAATTTCTCAGCCAATCACCTGATCTGAATCCATTAAAAAAATTATGGCAGGTGCTAAAGCTCGGAGTTCATAGAAGGAGTCCACGGGACCTTCAGGATTTGGAGAGTGTTTGTGTGAAACAATGGTACAAAATCACACCTGAGCAATGCATGCAACTAACTTTCTAAGGCGTCTTGAAGCAGTCATCATTAACATAGGCTTTTTGTACATTTCAGTAAGTGTGTTCAGAACTTTTCCCCCGTGTAATTTCTCATTATTACACATAATTTATGGACATCTATGGATTGATTCCTTTGCCTGTGTGGATTGGATGGGTTGTTACCAACATCTGGTGAGAATTCCATGTCAACAGCACCTTTAGAAATATTGGTGACAAGTTCAATGCCTATTTCACCCACTGTATTATACTGTGTATAGGAATATGTATAGGAATATTTATACATGGGCAACAGTAAGTTGTATGACAGATGGTAGGAGGTGCTATGGTATTCCTGCTCATGAGCCAATACCAGACGGACTAAGACAGGCTGGAAACAATGTTGAATTCCTCAAAAAGGGGAGAACTTATGTGGGTAGGATCACAGCACAATAGAGCAGATAAAAATATTTTTTGGATTGTTTCTTTAGTATTTCTAATACTATATGTAAAATACTTAGGTGGAAACATTTCATTATAATTCTTAAAGGGAATCTGTCTCCCCATTTTTCGACTATGGGCTGCCTGCACCAACATCAGGGGCTTATCTACAGCATTCTGTAATGTGTCACGTTCCGGTCTGGCGCCTCCCATCTTCTAAAGGTGACGTCCTCTTCTTTGCTGCCTGTCGTGGCTCCGGCGCAGGCGCACTGCTCTGCCCTGTTGAGGGCAGAGCAGAGTCCTGCAGTGTGCGGGCGCCAGGAGAGGTCCGGCGCCTGCGCACTGCAGTATTCTGCTCTGCCCTCAACAGGACACAGCAGTGCGCCTGTGCCGGAGCCACGACAGCAGCAAAGAAGAGGATGTCACCATTAGAAGATGGGAGGCGCTGGACCGCAACACCCATCGGACCAAGACCGGACCGCCCCCCCGGTGAGTATAATATAACTCCTTTTTCTTCTCTTTCAGGTTACATCGGGGGCTTATCTACAGCATAACAGAATGCTGTAGATAAGCCCCTGATGTCGGTGCCGGCAGCTCATAGTCGAAAAATGGGGTGACAGATTCCCTTTAAATGTGTGAATTGTGTGTTTTGTTCACAATAATAAATCTATTATGCTCTAGCGGGGCTTGCCCTGTGGTTAATGTGATAGCGATAATCTAATGTTTTCCCGACATTATTTTGCTTCTAGTGAAATTCT
Organism: Dendrobates tinctorius; assembly: GCF_039654945.1. Classification (NCBI taxonomy): domain Eukaryota; kingdom Metazoa; phylum Chordata; class Amphibia; order Anura; family Dendrobatidae; genus Dendrobates; species Dendrobates tinctorius. Next base: position 42,083,118 of record NW_027361697.1, read on the forward strand.
CTGTGTTTGGGAATACCCTGGTATCCCTGCCAAACTACCTCTTCATGAGAACTGTTTTAATATTTGCTGAGAAAATGTAATAACTGACCAGGGCATAAAACTGAAAACATAATCCACTAATTTAGCCAATCTGAAAACCAGTGGTCACTGTCATTTCAGCAGACTTTGCATAAATCAATAGTACAAGCAATAGAAAAAACTTTGTTATATATTTTAGAAGAGAAATATGTTCATTTCTTTATTTATGAGCCACTTCTTTTCCCCCCTCTCCCTCCTGACCTCTCTATTCACTCAGATATACAGCTGAAATTCGTCTTCCGCCAAACAAGATGGATTGCCAGTTTACTGAGGGATCAGATTACAGTTGCTTATTGAAATCCATAGATAGGAGAGAGGGAGAAGGATTTCAGTATGAGAACGAGGCTGAGACACACTCTGACCCATGCTGCTGATTTCTCGTAAGAGTTTTATCTTACCCCAGTGCTAGGTTCACAGCTACACTGCTCACATCTGCTGAATAATGTTGCTCATGCTACTGCTGCTACTTCCGAACATGTGCTACCTTGAGATAGTAGAGCAGGATTCCCTCAAGTGTGTATGTGCGGTGCATGTGAGACATCATTGTAGTAGTCATTCTCAAACCACTTGCCCAGATATGGAGCCTGCATATGGGAAAACTGGATGCAAATGTATCTGGAGAGACATTTTCCCAACGTATCCCTTAAATCTAGTGCAGCTTGTATGGATGAGAGTGCAGAGTGCACAATGCAAGTCTCAGCCCTTATTTACTAAAGTAGATTATATCAAATTTTTGTTGGAAATTGTCTCAATAGTAGTTACAAAAGATGTCTTCTGACAAACATGCACCAAAAGTTGCAAATTTTGGTACAGATTTGTTGCTCTTAGAAGGCATAGATTTGATTTTCTGACTGTTACACAGTTCCATACAAACCAGATTTATTTGGAGGTGGGACCCTTTCAATAAATTTGGTCAAAATCACTCCATCTGTCTCCTTTGCTTAACGTAGCTTAAAAAATGCCAGACTGTTTACAGGCCGATTTTTATCCAAAATTGTAAGTCAGGGTATTAAATGTGACTTGTTTTGTATTCACTTTTATTTTCAAAACCTGACAAATCCCTTTACATTTAGACAGGCACTACAGTATGATGTAAAACTACTGAGAATTCCCCTAAATGTGAAGCCAGCTTAATCTGACCCAGTTTTTTTTTAATTATTCACACTCCAAATGCCATATGCCCACTCTGTTCAGTATACTGCAGCCCCTTAAACCTTTACTTCACTCAAGCAAACAAATCAGGTCATAGCAGTGATACAGTGACCTAGTATATAATAGCTCTAGAGACCCCAGGGTTAATATTCGGAGACAATGGCGGAGGCAGAATATTCACTCTATAAATCCCTATGTTAGAGCCAAATATACCGTAATTCGCATTCTGCTATACACTATACTTTTGTATTTGTCGGCCTCTGTCCTAGTCCACGGTAAGTTATCTTGTTTTTCATTTGTTCTCCCAGGAATGCTTACGCTACTTGCATATTCAATAATATATTCTCCAAATGTGACTGTAGTGTTGAAAATTCTTAGTTTTTCAATGGATTCAGAACAGAAAAACAGATGTTAAATGTGCCGGCGTCACGGGGCACAACACCACACGAGAGCCCAGGGGAGCTTGCTTGATTTCAGCGAGGTCCTGTAGTAGCAACAAGTCAGCTCATAGCGTACCTTCCCTCCTAAATATTTCACGATCAGCTGTGGGCAGTGGTATTATTAAAGACAGGAAGTGTTTAGAAAGCACAGCAGCTCGGCAACAAAGTGGCAGGCCACATAAAGTTACAGAGTGGGGTTATTGAGTGCAGGAGAGTTGCCAAGGCTCGGCCGACTCCATAACTGCAGAGCGCCAAACCTCCTGAGGCGTATACATCAGCATTGCGCTTTGTGGCATGAGTTTCCATGGCCGAACAGATGCATGAAAGCCTTATATCACTAAGCACAATGCCAAGCGTAAGACAACTTTCTGGTGATCTAGAATATGTTCGTGCCATTTAGTCGACAATATAGAAAGAAACATATTGAGCCGATTTATTATGACTGGCTTTTTGCGTGACAGTCTTAATGAACCAATAATGGTGAAAAAGATCCAGCTCCACAGTTCCCATAAAAATACAAACGTTTATTTGAAAGAAAATTAAAGAGAGTAGGATACAAGCATCATAGTAACAGCTCCTTGGGGCAGTAATAAGGGGCAGACGCATTTCAGACCCTGGGGTCCTTAGTCATTGCAATCTGAAGTCACCTGGAGAGCCGGTATTAAATACTGCTTCCTGTTAAAGCACCTGACATAGGGAAATCAATTATAACTAGTCTTAATATACGGGGCAGCTGGAGTAAGACGTGCCTGATTCATTAAAGGGAACCTGTCAGCAGGATTGTGCACAGTAACCTACAGACAGTGTCAGGTGGGCACCGTTATACTGATTACAATGATACATTGGTTGATGAAATCAGTTTTGTGGTTGTCGTTTAATCTTTATTTTCAGTTTTGAGTTAATAATATGCCCGTACCTCGGTCGCTGATAGTGATCTGTCATGAGCCATCAGTATGAATAACTAATCAGAGCACCACATGAAGACCCCCCCACAGGCTGCCCCGGGGCAGGAGCATATCATTAACTGAAAACTACAAATAAAGATTAAGCAACAACCACAAGACGGATATCATCAACCAAGGTATCATTGTAATCACTGTTTGTAGGTTACTCAGCACAATCCCGCTGACAGGTTCCCTTTAAGATGCACATGCCAACTAATGAATTAGGGGCATCTTATAACTGGTGTATGCCTCCGTCAGAAATGTACTTTGGCTTGGGACTGGAGTACATTTCTGGTGAAATTTTAAAGAGGCATAATTAGATGAGTTACGCCGACGGGCTTAGCAACGCTCTGCCCTTGCTCCACTTATTTTGGCAAAGCTGGTTGGGACTGGCATGAAAACGCCAAAAGTCACAATTCTTTTTTACACAACTGTTGCACAAAAATTGTATGATATTTGAGAGTGAAAGCTGACGAAAACATCTTCATGAATCGAGGCCATTACGTCAGCATTGCAAATAGCTCATCATAAGCTTTTAACTCTATGATGTCTGGTAATATAAGCTGATTTATGAAAGCTGAACTTTCATTTGCAAAATAAAGAGACTCCAGCTCCACAAACTGTGATTCTTTATTCACATAAGCAATTCAGAGGACATTCACAGTCAGCGACACAAATTCACATGACCCAAATCAACGCGTTTCAGGTGTCTGCGCACCCTTAATCATGATGCCTAGTCTTGGGAAGCGAACTATAATTTGGTCACATGCATGATTTTGTCCATATTTTTTAAATATGTAGCTCGGTACTGCAAAAGTGGGTGACAACCAATGACTATTCTGTAGCCTTTTCTGCTTGGCTCCAACAATTTTTGTTTGTAGGAAAAAAAAAAAGGTAAGCAGCTGAAAAAGCAAAAAAATGTTGCAAATTATGGCATTATGCAACATAATTAGTGACTTTTTTAGGCTACAAAACTGGCATGGGGGCAGTGATAAATGTTCCACACCCCATGAGGCCCCCCATGGCCCTCTCTTGTTTATTTCCTTTTTTTACATTCTTCTTTGGTTTCAGCACTGTGTCCAGTGGGACATCTCCTTATGTCATTCTATAACAATAACTGGTTTTAAGCATCTACTTCACTTACAAAGCCCCTTTTTTGTAATATAATAATATGAAAATAAAGGGGGTTTTACACATAGCGATATCGCTAACAATATTGCTAAAGCATCACCGATTTGGTGACGCAGCAGCGATATCGCTATATGTGATACTTACCTCCGACCGGCTCCCCCGCTGTCCATCGCTGATCGCGCAGCTCCATTTCTTGTCGGGTGCTTCCTACTGGGCTTCCTGCTGGCGCCGACGAGCGACGCGTGGACGCGGGAGGACGTCAGGATCGCCGCGTCTGAAAGGTAAGTTACGACCGCTGTGTCGCTGCTGCGTCGCTGGTGAGATCTGCCTGTGTGGCAGCTCACTAGCGACCATTTAGCGGTGCACCAGCGATCCTGACCGGGTCGTATCGTGGTCAGGATCCCTGGTGCATCGCTAAATGTAAAGGGGCCTTAACTTGCAACATGCTACAGAGTGTTTGACACTTAAGTCTCCCCTCTGCGTGATCTGATGCCAATAGCTTCCTGTATCACTTACTATATACAGTACTGGTTAAAAGTTTAGACACACCTGTTCATGTAATGGTTTTCCTTGTTCTAATTGGAATGTGGACATTCTAGATTCAGAGTGAGGGCAGCAAAACCACAAAGGAACATATGGAAACACAGAGTAAGAAGACACGTGCAAAACAAACCAGAATATGTGCTACACCTTGGGTTCCTCAATGCACCCTTCTTACTCTTATGACAATTTTACACATACTAAGCATTTCCTTCTTTCTGCTGTCCAACTGATCCCAAATCTTTTCTATTGGGTTCAGGTCAGATGAATGTGGGGACCATGTCATCTGACGCAGCACTCAATCCCTCTCCTTCTTGGTCACTTAGCCCTTACACAGCCTGGAGGTGTTTTGGGGTCATGTATTGTTGCAATATAAATGATGTCCCATTAAGTGAAAACCAGATCTGATGGTGGTCGTTGTAGAATGCTGTGGTAGCCGTACTGTATAATGTGCCTTGAATTTGGAATAAATCACCAACAGTGTTACCAGCAAAGCACCCTCAAACTAAGACATATCCTCCATGCTTCATGGTGGGGACAACATCTGTAGAAACCATTTTTTCTGTAGCTCAGAAAAACATGGCTGTTGGTACCAAAAACCTCAAATTTTGACTTAGTTCCTTTAGATGCATGGTGCCTACAGTAAAATATGGTGGTGGCAGTGTCCTTATGTGGGGCTGTATGAGTGTTTCTGATGTCAGGGAGCTACTTTTCATTGATGGTATCATCTATTGCATTTCTGAAGAACAGGGTGAAAGTGATTCAGTGGCCAAATATGTCTCTGAACCCAACCGATCTCTTATGGGGAATTCTGAAGAGACAAATTGAGCCTCACTCTCCATCCAGCATCCATGCATTAAAGGAGGTTGTTCTTCAAGAATGGAAAAAGATAGCTGTTGCAGTATGTTGCCAACTTACTTGTCCATTCCAAGAAAATCTAAAGCTTCACTCTGAATTGTTTAGAATGGTACATCTAGAAAATTGGAACTTCATTACTGCTCTAGAACATTGGTTAAGTGCTATATTACGTACAGGTGAAATTTTGAAAAATTGGAAATGCAAAATTTGCTATAGGAAAATTTTCAGTAAAACGAAGATACTTAGCACATAGATTGGCCAATGTACTGTATATGAGCCCAACTGCAACATCAATGCGTACCTTATAGTTGGGTCCCTTTCCTGATAAGACACCTCTCCTGGAGTAAAAAGCCTACAATATACAGTATGGGGTAGGAAGGAATCAGCTAGTTAAAACCACCTGAATCTGCTGGAATTGGTCGTGGGAGTGCACGTCATGAGTTTGCTACAAACAGAAAAAGACTGACCAACACATCCCTACTAGTGTGAATAGGTACCAGCTAACATCACAATTCTAAGAAAATATTAAGCTGCACTCTAAATTATTTAGAATGGTACATCTAGAAAATTGGAACTGCATTACTGCCATAGAACATTGGTTAAGTGCTGTATTACGTACATGTGGAATTTTGAAAAATTGGAAATGCAAAATTTGCTACAGTAAAATTTACAGTAAAAAGAATGCACTTAGCACATAGATTGGCCAATGTATATGAGCCCAACTGCAACGTCAATGTGTCCCTGTCCTGTCACCTTGTTCATTCCATTCATAGAAGGCTTAATGCTGTCCTTAAAGATCATGGTCATACAAACTCCTAGATGTAGTAGTTTTTCATGTGGAGTGTATTCATTTCCGCATCAATTCATTTGAGTAAAACTGAAGATATTGTAACGAAAGTGATATTATTTACCTTACTTTCAAGTTATGGATTAAATAATGTCATATGAATCTCAGTCTTGACAACATTTCGGAAATTGCTCATGCATACAGTGAAATATTGATTTTCTACATTTTCAAAGGGGATGTGCTCATTTAAGCTGAGCACTGTATATATATAGTGGGGAAAATAAGTATTTGATACACTACCGATTTTGCAAGTTTTCCCACCTACAGAGAATGGAGAGGTCTAATTTTTATCGTAGGTACACTTCACCTGTGAGAGACAGAATCTAAAAATAAAAACATGAAAATCATATTGTATGATTTTTAAATAGTTAAATTGCATTTTGTTGTATGAAATAAGTATTTGATCACCTACCAACCAGCAAGAATTCTGGCTTTCACAGACCTGTTAGTTTTTCTTTAAGAAGCCCTCCTACTCTGCTCTCATTACCTGTATTAATTGTACCTATTTGAACTCGTTACCCATATAAAAGACACCTGTCCATACACTCAATCAATCCCACTCCAACCTCTCCACCATGGCCGAGACCAAAGAGCTAAGGATTCCATGGACAAAATTGTAGACCTGCCCAAGGCTGGGATAGGCTGCAGAATAATATGATAGCAGCTTGGTGAGAATGCAATAACTTGGCATAATTAGAAAATAGAAGAAACGCAAGATAACTGTCAATCTTCCTTGGTCTTGGGCTCCATGCAAGATCTCGCCTCATGGGGTAAGGATGATTCTGAGAAAGGTCAGGAATCAGCCGAAAACTGCACGGGAGGACCTTGTCCATCGCCTGAACATTACTGTTAGTAGCACACTATGCCGTCGTGGACTAAAATCCTGCAGGGCATGTAAGGTCCCCTTGCTCACACCAGCACATGTCCAGGCCCATTTGAAGTTAGCCAATGACAATCTGGATGATCCAGAGGAGACATGGGAGAAGATCATGTGGTCAGATGAGACCAAAATAGAACTTTTTGGTATCAAGTCCCCTCGCCGTGTTTGAAGTAAGAAAAAGGATCAGTACAACCCCAAGAAAACTGTCTCAACTGTGAAGGGGGGAAACATCATACTTTGGTTCTTTTCTTCGAAGAGGACAGGTTGACTGCACCATATTGAAGGGAGGATGGATAGAGTCATGTCTTGCTAGATTTTGGCCAACAACTTTATTCCCTTAGTAAGAGCATTGAAGATGAGTTGTGACTGGGTCTTCCTGCATGACAATGACCCGAAACACACAGCCAGGGCAACTAAGGAGTGGCTCCATAAGAAACATTTCAAGGTCTTGAAGTGCCCTGGCCAGTCTCCAGACCTGAACACAATAGAAAATCTTTGAAGGGAGCTGAAATTCAATGTTCTCCAGCGACAGTCCTGAAAACCTGAAAGATCTGGAGAAGCTCTGTATGGAGGAGTGGGCCAAAATCCCTGTTACAGTGTGTGTAAACTTGGTCAAGAACTACAAGAAACGTGATACCTCTGTAATTGCAAACAAAGGTTTCTGTACCAAATATTAAGTTCTGTTTTTCTACTGTATCAAATACTTATTTCATGTAATAAAATTAAATAAATTATGTAAAAGTCATACAATGTGATTTTCTGGATTTATTTTAAGATTCTGACTCTCACAGGTGAAGTGTACCTACGATAAAAATGACAGACTTCTCCATTCTTTGTAGGTGGGAAAACGTACAGTGTATCTTATACTTATTTTCTCCTTTGTAACTGTCCAAAGGAATGCACTGCGTAACTTATTAACCTCTTCATAATCGCTACAGTCAAATAAGTTTAATTAGATGTCACAGAGAAATACAAAAGTCTATTAAAAATATCTTTAACCCCTTTCTGACATCAGACGTACTATCCTGTCCATGGGACCCGGGCCCCTATGCCCATGGACGGGATAGTACGTCTAGTGCGATCAGCGGCGCCCACTTGGTGAGCGCCGCTGATCGCGGCCGGGTGTCAGCTGATTATCACAGCTGACACCCGGCACAATGTGTCAGGGGCAGTCACGGACCGCCCCCGACACGTTAACCCCTTGCACACCACGAGCAAACATGATCGCGGTGTACCGGGGGTTAAAGGGAAGCATCGGCAAGGAGGGGCTCCCTCCGTGCTTCCCTGAGCCCCCCACGGCAGCGCAATGTGCAGCGCTGCTGCGGGGGGCTCTTTCCCTGCAGGCCCCCGAATCCAAGATGGCGACGGGGGCCTGCAGGGAGCCGGCTTCCTCAGTGCCTGCAAAGCGCAGGCATGAGGAAGTCTGCAGCACTGCCTGTGACAGATTGCTGATCTGTCACAGTGATCTGTGATGTGACAGATCAGCGATCTACAGTGATGTCCCACCTGGGACTATGTAATAAAGTTAAAAAAAAAAAGTGTTAAAATAATTTAAAAAAAAAAAATCGCCAAATAAATTAGAAAAAAAAAAATATTCCCACAATAAATCCATTTTTTGTAAATAAAAAAAAGCAAAAAACAATAAAAGTACACATATTAGGTATCGCCGCGTCCTTAACGACCCGCCCTATAAAACTGTCCCATTAGTTAACCCCTTTAGCGAACCCCTTAAAAAATAAAAATAAAAAACGAAGCAAAAAATAATGATTTATTATCATACCGCCAAACAAAAAGTGCAATAACGCGCGATCAAAAAGACGGATATAAATAACCATGGTACCGCTGAAAACGTCATCTTGTCCCGCAAAAAAGCGAGCTGCCATACAGCATCATCAGCGAAAAAATAAAAAAGTTATAGCTCGCAGAATAGAGCGATGCAAAAATAATTATTTTTTATATAAAATAGTTTTCATTGCATAAAAGCACCAAAACATAAAAGACCTAAATGAGGTATCGCTGTAACCGTACTGACCTGAAGAATAAAACCGCTTTATCAATTTTACCGCATGCGGAACGGTGTAAATGCACCCCCCAAAAGAAATTCATGAAACGCTGGTTTTTGTTCATTCTGTGTCCCAAAAATCGGAATAAAAAGCGATCAAAAAATGTCACGTGCCCGAAAATGGTACCAATAAAAACGTCAACTCGTCCCGCAAAAAATAAGACCTGACATGACTTGGTGGGTCAAAATATGGAAAAATTATAGCTCTCAATATGTGGTGATGCAAAAACTATTTTTACAATAAAAAGCGTCTTTAGCGTATGACAGCTGCCAAAAATAAAAACCGCCATAAATAGTAAATCAAACCCCCTGTTATCACCCCCTTAGTTAGGGAAAAATAATAAAATTGAAAGAAAATGTATTTATTTCCATCTTCCCATTAGGGTTAGGGCTAGGGTTAGGGCTGAGATTAGGGTTAGGGGTGTGTTGGGGTTCGGGTTGGAGTTAGAATTGGGAGTTTCCACTGTTTGGGCACATCAGGTGCTCTCCAAATGCAACATGGCGTCTGATCTCAATTCCAGCCAATTCTGAGTTGAAAAAGTCAAATGGTGCTCCTTCCCTTCGAAGCTCTGCCATGCGCCCAAACAGTGTTTTACCTCCACATATAGGGTATCAGCATACTCAGGACAAATTGCAAAACAACTTTTGGGGTCCAATTTCTCCTGTTACCCTTAGGAAAATAAAAAATTGGGAGCAAAAATATTATTTTTGTGGAAAAAAATGATTTTTTTATTTTCACGCCCGAGCGTTATAAACTTCTGTGAAGCCCTTGGGGGTTCAAAGTGCTCACCACACATCTAGATAAGTTCCGTGGGGGAGTCTAGTGTCCAAAATTGGGTCACTTGTGGGGAGTTTCAATAGTTTAGGTACATCAGCGTCTCTCCAAACGCACATGACACCCGCAGACCATTCCATCAAAGTCTGCATTCCAAAACGTCACTACTTCCCTTCCGAGCCCCGACGTGTGTCCATACAGTAGTTTTCTCCCACATATGGGGTGTCAGCGTACTCAGGACAAATTGGACAACAACTTTTGGGGTTCAATTTCTCCTGTTACCCTTGGGAAAATAAAAAAAAGGGGACTAATTGATCATGTGTGTGGAAAAAATACAAATGTTTTATTTTCACGCCCGGGCATTATAAACTTCTGTGAAGCACTGGGGGGTTCAAAGTGCTCACCACACACCTAGATAAGTTCCTTGGGGGGGGTCTAGTTTCCAAAATGGTGTCATTTGTGGGGGGTTTCCACTGTTTTGGTACATCAGGGGTTTTCCAATCGCGACATGGTGTCCGATCTCAATTCCAGCCAAAAACGTCAAATGGCGCTGCTTCCCTTCCGAGCTCTGCCATGCGCCCAAATAGTGGTTTACCCCCACATGTGGGGTACCAGCGTACTCAGGACAAATTGCACAATAAGTTTTAGGGTCCTGTTACCCTTGGGAAAATAAAAATTGGGGGTGAAAAGATCATTTTTGTGGAAAAAATATGATTTTTTAATTGTACCGCAGTACATTATAAACTTCTGTGAAGCCCTTGTGGGTTCAAAGTTCTCACCACATCTCTAGATAAGTTCCTTGGGGGGTCTAGTTTCCAAAATGGGGTCACTTGTGGGGTGGAGGTTTCCACTGTTTAGGTACATCAGGGGCTCTCCAAACGTGACATGGCGTCCGATCTGAATTCCAGCCAATTTTGCATTGAAAAAGTCAAACGGCGCTCCTTCCCTTCTGAGCTCTGTCATGCGCCGAAACAGTCGTTCCCCCCCACATATCAGGTATCAGCGTACTCAGAACAAATTGCACAATAACTTTTGCAGTCCATTTTCTCCTGTTACCCTTGGTAAAATAAAAAAAAAATTGAACCTGAAGTATTTTTTTTGTGAAAAAAAGTTAGATGTTCATTTTTTTTAAATATTCAAAAAAAATCCTGTGACGCACCTAAAGGGTTAATAAACTTCTTGAATGTGGTTTTGAGCACCTTAAGGGGTGCAGTTTTTAGAATGGTGTCACTTTTGGGTATTTTCTATCATATAGACCCCTCAAAGTGGCTTTAAATGTGATGTGGTGCGTAAAAATAAAATGGTGTTGCAAAAATGAGAAATCGCTGGTCAATTTTTAACCCTTATAACTTCCTAACAAAAAAAAATTTTGGTTCCAAAATTGTGCTGATGTAAAGTAAACATGTGGGAAATGTTACTTATCAAGTTTGTTGTGTGCTGTATCTCTGTGATTTAAGGGCATAAAAATTCAAAGTTGGAAAACTGCGAAATTTTCGCCAAATTTCTGTTTTTTTTTCACAAATAAACGCAAGTTATTTGAATGAAATTTTATCACTATCATGAAGTACAATATGTCACGAGAAAACAATGTCAGAATCACCGGGATCCATGGAAGCGTTCCAGAGTTATGACCTCATAAAGGGACAGTGATCAGAATTGTAAAAATTGGCCCGGTCATGAACGTGCAAACCACCCTTGGGGGTGAAGGGGTTAAAAAATATTCTATGAGAATTTGAATCCATGTTGCCCTGTAACATTGTGTCATCAGAAATGTCTCCAAAACATGTTTCAAGCACAGTTGCTGATACAAATGTACTGTATTTTGTAGATGGCCAATATAACAGTGTCAGAAGCCTTCAAAACAGCTAGCCAGCCACAGATGCCTCAAAATATTGTGAGAGATTAAATCAAACTGTACAAATAGGTCAGAGACAGCTGCTTCATGGAGATTATTATACAGTTCGACCTTCGGTGTCAGAATGTCCACCGTGGCCACGTATACTATGTTCTAATGGATATAACGAGTATCAGAAAAAAATAATATATAGATGTATAGTGGCATGTAAAAGTTTGGGCACCCCTGATCAAAATGAATGTTATTGTGAACAGTTAAGCAAGTTGAATGATAAATCATCTCTAAAAGTTTGGGCACAATTGGAGATTTGTGTTCTCAGTTAACTTTGACCAAGGTTTCAGACTGTCGTTAGGAAAGGCCAGGTGATGCAAATTTCCCAGCTTTATAAAAACCCAGTGTCTTCTAACCTTGCAGCCATGGGTGTTTCTAAGCTGCTGTCTAGCACTCTGAAAATGAAAATGATGGAAGCCCACAAAGCAGGAGAAGGCTATAAGAAGATAGCAAAGTGTTTTCAAGTTGCCCTTTCCTCAGTTAGAAATGTAATTAAAAAATGGCCGTTATCAGGAACAGTGGAGGTCAAGATAAGGTCTGGAAGACCAAGCAAAATTTCAATGAGAGCTGCTCGTAGGATTGTTAGAGAGTCAAATTAGAACCTCTGCTTGACTGCAAAAGACCTTCCGAAACATTAGCAGACTCTGGAGTTGTGCTACAATCTTCTACTGTTCAAAAACACATGCACAAACATGGCCTTCGTGAAAGTGTCATCAGAAAAATCCTCTCCTGCGTCCTGACTATAAAATTCAGCGTCAGGAGTATGCAAAAGAACATCTAAACAAGCCTGATGCATTTTGGAAACAAGTCCTGTGGACCGATGAGGTTAAACTAGAACTCTTTGGCTACCATGATCAAAGGTATGTGTGGAGAAAAAAGGGCACAGAATTTCAAGAAAACAACATGTCGCTCGCCAACCATTATACATCTGAGTTGATGAATCATGCTTTGGGGTTGTGTTGCAGCCAGTGGCACCAGGAGCATTTCACAGGTAGAGGGATATATGGATTCAATGAAATTTCAACATTCTTGATGCAAACATAACACCATCTGTAAAAAAGCTGAAGTTGAAAAGAGCATGGCTTCTACAAATGGATAATGATCTTAAACACACGTCAAAATTCACAATAGACTACTTCTCACCAAGCTGCTTGCCTATTGTCCTGTAGCCCATCCCAGCCTTATTCAGGTCTACAATTTTGTCCCTGGTGTTCTTAGACAGCTCTTTGATATTGGCCATGGTGGAGAGGTTGACGTGTGATTGATTGTGTGGACAGGTGTCTTTTATACAGGTAACAAGTTCAAACAGGTGCAATTAATACAGGCAAAGAGTGCAGAGTAGGAGGGCTTCTTAAAGAAAAGCTAACAGGTCTGTGAGAGCCAGAATTCTTGCTGGTTGGTAGGTGATCAAATACTTATTTCATGCAATAAATAGACAATTTATTAATTTAAATATCATATAATGTGATTTTCTGTTTTTTTATTTTTAGATTCTGTCTTTTGGGCTAAGTGCCCATGTTGCAGAAATGCTGCAGAAATGTCCGCAGCATCTCCGCAACTCCCAGCCGCGAGTAAAATGCATGCAGAATTCGCATGCGTTTTCCCGCAAAACACAAGCGCTTTGCAAGCGTTTTTAGCTTGCAGAATGCTTGCGCTTTCCAAGCAATTTGAAGCATCACTTGGAAAGTGATTGACAGGTTGGTCACACTTGTCAACCATAGTGCTTGACAAGTGTGACCAACTTTTTACTATTGATGCTGCCTATGCATCATCAGTAGTAAAAGATATTATTTTTAACATCCTATAAAAAATAGGGATATACTCACCTTCTGTGGGCCCCCGGAGTCCTCCCGCCCCTCAGCGATGCTGCCGGCAACTTCCGTTCCCAGGGATGCCTTGCGACAATGACTTCTGATGACGTAGCATCAAGCGAGACCACAACGTCATCAGAGGTCATTCGCGCAAGGCATCCCTGGGAACGGAAGATGCTGGCAGCATGGCTGAGAGGCGGAAAGGACTCCGGGGGCCGACAGAGGGTGAGTATATCCCTATTTTTTATTTTAATTCTATTTTTTACAGGGATATGATACCCAGGGCATGGGGGAGAGTCTCCTGTCCTCCAGACCCTGGGTACCATCCGCACATGAAGTGCCCACTTCACGCATGGTGGGCATAGCCACATGCGTAAAGTGAGCGTTTCAATGCAATCCTATGGCAGCGGAATTGCCTCGATTCCGCAGAAATAACATGCTGCGGATTTTACTGCTATGCGATTCTGCAGCGGGAAAATCCGCAGCATGGGCACAGCAACTACGGAATCCCATAGGATTGCATGGGGATACATTTTATTAGCATTTTTTAAGCGTTTCCGATGCGGCAAAAACGCGGCGGAAACACAAAAAACGCAACGTGGGCACATAGCCTTACAGTTGGTGTACTTAATAAAAGTTACAGATTTCTCCATTCTTTGTAGGTGGGAAAACGTGCAAAATCATCAGTGTATCCAATACTTATTTTCCCCACTGTATTCCTAGAAGGTGTAGCCCCACTCTTAAGACTAAAACCCAGAATTTCTATTTTCAGCTCTTCAAGCTTTTTTTTTGCTGCATAAGAAGTGACATTTCCTTTGCTTTATTCAAGCAAGAAATCATATTCTAAAGCTAGGTTTACATTGTTAATCATCTGCTATTGCAAGTTCAGAAACGAGTGCATTAGTTTAAAAACTATTTGTATTTCTTTCTGAAACATGGCCACTCCTGTCCATAGGTTACTTCTGGTATTGCCACTCAGATCCATTCACTTAAATCTTCAACACTTACGCTGGTTTCACATTAGCGTTTTTTAGCGCTATGCTTCGTGCGCGTCCATGCGCATGCGTCCTGCGCCCCTATCTTTAACATGGGGGCGCATGGGCTAGCGTATGCACGCGTTCGTATGCATTTTCGTGCGCATGCGTTTTTGTGCGCCTAGGCGCGCCAGACAAAACCTGTTGCATTTTTGGTCTGTCCGGTCTGTCTCAAAAAAACGCTTGCGCACAGAATGCGCAAAAAATCACATTACAGTCTATGGGAACAAAGGCGTGCGCATGCGTTTTAAGAGTTAACATGGCTAGAAACTGGTTAAAATGCATGTGCCTAAAAAAGCAAATGCATACAAAACGCATGATGCGTTTTTTGCATGCGATTCTATTGCGCCCGAAGCGCAGCGCTAAAAAACGCTAGCTAGCCTTAGACACCTACTTTAGCTTTGTAGATATCATCAGGGTGTCGGTTCAGATGTCGTGTGGTTTATGGTATTTGACTCTAACATCTCATAAAAAGGCAAAAGCTTCCTGCGCATGTGCTCCACAGGATAATAATATAGGAACATGTCCTCAGAGACCAATACAAGAGCATATATTGTTGATTTTCACATTCTTGTCCATAGCTGTGGGATATGTGAATAGGATCTGCTTGTATACATCCTGTTCACATGGATGAGGCATATGTAGTGGAGCAATACCGATCTCTGCAAACAATGTCCCTGAGATCAGTATGTTAAGGCTCAATTTTATTACATTATTAGCACTCCATTTATATAAAATCAAAATACCCCATTTTATTAGGTCCTCATCAGCTCCTCTGAGTGTCCCCTCAGTCTCAGCCAGTGTCCGCAGTTTCTCTACATCACATCCAGGATGCCTTCTGGTGGGGCAGGGGAAGGAGCGGGGATCAATCATATGTGATTGCTGCGCTTGTGCTGGTCATGGAGCCACAGAAATCCTGTGTTGGAGCAGGAGAGAGCATGTAGACCACGCTCATCACTTCTTCATCCATGATCCTTGATTCAATTCAGGACATGGGGATCACACATGGGCATCCAACTTCTGTACATAAATCAGCTCTGGCATTGTACATGCACAATTCTAGAATTTGACGTCAGTCCTTACAATAACATCAACAGTGAGGTTACATATACTGGTCTATGCAGTTTTAGACTGGAAATCCCATAGGTGCTATACACACTGAAAATAAGGTAGGCAGGATTTTTTCTGTAAGTACATTACATGTCTGTTTACTATTCTGAGGGAAAGTTTGGACAATACTTTTAACTCCACATTTAAAATGATCTAATTTTTTTGTATGATGTTTCGTTTAACTATAATGGGGTTTACATTTGTAATACAATGCTTTATATACCATGAACTCCCCTAAAATGAAAATGGGAGGTACAGAAAACATCACATTGAACTCTGACCAATATTCTTTAAATGAGTCAGTGTCCATCTGCAATTTTTTTTCTCAGCTCAGATCGGACTGAGAAAAAATTGATTGCATTTACCATTGCAAGCCAATGGGTGAGAAAAAAAAAAGTGCACTGCTCTTGGAGCATGCTGTCCGATTTTTACGCAAACTCAAAAGAAACCTAACATTTCATCAGCCAAGTACAGTAAATTCACAGCCAGAGCCCTGAGAAAAGAATAGATAGATTGACAGAATAGATAATGTCATGTAAAAATTTTATATCATAAGCCCCCTTCATACAATAAACTAACACCTTTTAGTGCTGTCACGGGACAGTTGGGGAAAACAGGTGACGTGGAACCAGGGCCTCTGAACTGCTAAGGCTAAGGGGGTCCTGACTTTCCTTAACTTGGGGTACACTTAATGGTAGTGAGGCCCAAGTCCCTGACCTGTCCCTATGTCCTGTTTAGCCCTGAGCTAAATCCCCAACCCCCTCCCCAGGAGGTGAGACAGGGAATAAGTGAGCTACACAAAAAGCAAAGGAAAGATCCAACAGACAGGGTAAAACAAAGCCACACTTAGGCCGGTTTCACATTTGCTCTTTATAGTGCTGCGACGGCCTGCGCACGGCTGCCGCTAAGCCCCGCCCCATCCGGTCATCGCCGCCTACTAGCGCACATGGGCGCTTGCGATCTGCGCACGGCGCACCTTCAAAAGTGCGCATCGCACGGCAAAATCCTGCTAGCGCACTTCCAGCGCACGACCTGCGCACCCTATGCTAAAGATAGGGTGCGCAGATCGCAAGCGCCCATGTGCGCTAGTAGGCGGCGATGACCGGATGGGGCGGGCAGGGAGCCGGCAGGGGGTGGGGCTTAGCGGCGGCCGTGCGCAGGCCGTCGCAGCGCTATAAAGCGCAAATGTGAAACCGGCCTTAGCTTGCTCCGCTGCAATGCTCCAGGACAGCAGAGTTAGCCACTTGAAAACAGCATACAACTGAAGCACCACAGAACTCTGCCAGCTCCTGCACTCCAGCTAGGCTGGTCTCCAAAGAGATTTTAATATGCCTTAATAAAATAATTTTAATAAATGCTGTGTCTATGCCTCTATATCCCTGTTTATGTGTGGGGATGTTGTTTAAATTAACCCCCGATGGCCTGAAAGGAAAAAGGGTTGTGTTGTGAGTTCATTTTCCCCTTCACTACTGAGGCCCAAGGAACTCCCTCTTCTGGTAGAGAAAGGTAGTGAGCCTGATTATCAAACACCTGAGTTTGATGATGATGACTGGCTGAGTGGAGTTACTGACTGGATATAAGGCTGCCGACGCCCTTCTGCCCTGCGGGTGATTTCTCTGTGCGATCCTTGGAGACCAGTCTGAATTCCTGCTCTTCTAAAGCTAAGTTTTCTGCTCGGCTTTTTGCATTGATGCTTTGACTTTGTTTTGCTTTGTTTTTCTGGATTTCTGCCATTCCCTGCTGGGGTGAGCTGAATTCCTTTAGCTCTGTCTTCTGAAAATACCTGAGTGCTGATTTAGTTTTTGAAGCCTAGCTGCTTCAGGGTCTTTTTCCATATCAGCTGTTGGCTTATGTCTTTGATAGGGTTTTGGCAGATTGCAGACAGCAACCTTCCTTTCCTTTTCTGTTTAGTTAGCTTGGGCCCCATCGTTTGCTCAGCCTATCTTTCTATCTGTGTGAGTGTTTTTTCATCTTGCTTCACCGTCATTATATGTTGGGGGCTGCCTTTTACTTTGGGGTCTGCTCTGGGGCAGTTTAGATTTCCTTTTCTGTCTTTAGGCTATTTAGCGCTCCGGCTGTGATCGAGGGGTCTATGGCATCGTAGGAACCCCCCACGGCTACTGCTAGTTGTGTTGATAGGTTCAGGGGTCTGCAATCTGATAGTTGCCAACTTCTCTGGTTTTCTGGACGTAGCTTCTATTTTTGTGTCTGCCTCCTATGGTGACTCAATCATAACAGAATCACCCGCCATACCGCAGATCCTAGGGTACTCAATAGCAGGAAAGAATTGTATAAAAAAAAAAGTGTGTATATTTTTTCCTCTATATCTCTGAGGCCGTAGGGGGAATTTTTTTTTCTCTCAATGGAGATAAAGCAATTGTCTGATCGTGTGGAGCAGCTCGCTGCAGAAGTGCGGGGAATTTCCGCCTACCTTGCTCATTCACATGCTGCTGAACCAAAGATTCCTACACCTGATGTATTTTTTGGGGATCGGTCTAAATTTTTGAATTTCAAAAATAATTGTAAATTATTTTTTGCCTTGAAGCCTAACTCGTCAGGGAGCTCCGCGCAGCAGGTTAAAATTGTCATCTCTTTGCTGCATGGCGATCCCCAGGATTGGGAGTTTTCTTTGAAACCAGATGATCCTATTCTGACTAATGTGAACGCATTTTTTCAGGCCTTGGGGTTGTTGTATGATGAACCTAATGCCATTGATCAGGCTAAAAAGACCCTGCTGGCATTGAACCAGGGTCGTGATTCTGCAGAATTGTACTGTCAAAAATTCCGAAAGTGGGCAGTACTTACTACCTGGAACGATAATGCCTTGGCTGCTCTCTTTCGGAAGGGGTTGTCAGAAGCCGTAAAAGATACTATGGTGGGATTTCCTGTTCCCTCTGGTCTTGACGATTCTATGTCATTAGCCATTCAGGTTGATCGGCGTTTGCGCGACCGCAAAGCTGCACGAGAGGTGTTGCCACCTGTTGAACAAATGTCTGAGCCTATGCAATTTGATAGAGTTTTTTCCAGAGAGCAGCGTCAGGAGTTCAAAAGGTGTAATAAGTTGTGTTTTTTCTGTGGAGATGCCTCGCATATTATTTCTGTCTGTCCTAAACGAGAGAAACGCTTTGCACACACGTTTTCTGTTGGTGGTGTTCAACCTAAGTTTCTTCTGGCTATTACGCTGATCTGCTCCCTGTCCACATTTTCCGCCAAGGCTTTTGTGGATTCGGGAGCAGCCCTAAACCTAATGGACTTGGATTTTGCTAAACGTTGTGGATTTCCTATCACACCTCTGCAGACGCCTATCCCTTTGAGGGGGATTGATGCTACTCCTTTGGCTAAAAATAAACCTCAGTTTTGGACCCAGGTGGTAATGCGGGTCGCCCCAGACCATCAAGAAAATTGCAGATTTTTGGTGTTGCATAATCTGCATGATACTATTGTTCTGGGGTTTCCCTGGTTACAAATTCATAATCCAGTTTTGGATTGGAAATCTGTGTCTGTGGTGAGTTGGGGTTGTCGGTGTGCCTTTAGTGAGGCTCCGGTGTTTTCCACCTCTCCTCAGTCGCATGATGTTCCTGATTATTTGGCGGACTTTTATGATGTATTTAGTGAGAATGAGTCTGCGTCTCTGCCTCCTCATAGGAGTTATGACTGTGCAATTGAACTGAGCCCGGGGTGTAAATTTCCCAAGGGTCGGCTCTTCAATTTATCTGTACCCGAGCACGAGGCTATGCGATCCTATATTAAGGAGGCGTTGGAGAAGGGTCATATTAGACCATCCTCGTCACCCTTAGGTGCCGGTTTTTTTTTGTAGCCAAAAAGGATGGATCATTAAGACCTTGTATTGATTATCGTGCCCTCAACAAAATTACTGTTAAATATCAGTATCCGTTACCCCTGATTTCTGATCTATTCTCCAGAGTTAAAGGTGCTTGCTGGTTTACCAAGCTTGACCTCAGGGGGGCGTATAATCTTATTCGCATTAAGCATGGGGATGAATGGAAGACGGCGTTTAATACTCCGGAGGGACATTTTGAGTACCTGGTGATGCCTTTTGGGCTCACTAATGCCCCTTCTGTCTTCCAGTGCTTCATGAACGATATTTTCCGAGATTTTGTCGATAAATTTTTGATTATCTATCTGGATTATATTTTGATCTTCTCCAAGGATTGGGATTCTCATGTGGAACATATTCGGACTGTGTTCCGGATCTTGAGGGAGAATTCCCTGTATGTCAAAGGATCTAAATGCCTTTTTGGAGTACAGAGGATTTCTTTTTTGGGATTTATTTTGTCCCTGTCTACTATTGAAATGGACCCGGCCAATGTACAGGCCATTTACGATTGGGGTCAGCCCACTTCTTTGAAGGCCCTCCAGAAGTTTTTGGGTTTTGCTAATTTTTATCGGAAATTTATAGCAAAATTTTCTAGTATTGCCAAGCCATTGACTGATTTGACTAAGAAGGGTGCTGATGTGTTAAATTGGTCTCCGGAGGCTGTTTCTTCCTTTCAGGAGCTGAAGCGAAGATTCACCTCGGCCCCGGTTTTGCGGCAACCTGATGTCTCACTTCCGTTCCAGGTAGAGGTGGATGCTTCTGAGATTGGGGCAGGAGCTGTTTTGTCCCAAAAGGATCCTGTAACATCTAAAATGAATCCCTGTGCTTTCTTTTCCCGAAAGTTCTCTCCATCTGAACGTAACTATGATGTGGGGAATCGGGAACTGTTGGCCATGAAATGGGCATTTGAGGAGTGGAGACATTGTTTGGAGGGAGCTAAGCATCAAGTCGTGGTCCTCACTGACCACAAGAATTTGATTTACCTAGAGTCGGCTAAGCGCTTGAACCCTAGACAGGCTAGGTGGGCCTTGTTTTTTACACGTTTTGATTTTGTGGTTTCTTTTCTTCCTGGAACTAAGAATGTCAAGGCAGACGCCCTCTCTAGGAGCTTCTTTGCTGATTCTCCTGTGGTGACCAAGCCTGCTACCATCTTAGGCGAAGGGGTGGTTCTTTCTGCCATCTCGCCCGATTTGAGGCGTGCTCTGGAAGAGTTCCAGGAGGACAAACCTGAGCATTGTCCCAGTGGAAAGTTGTATGTTCCTGACCAGTGGAAGAAGAGAGTGATGTCTGAAGTTCTTTGCTCTGCTTTGGCTGGTCATCCAGGTATTTTTGGTACTAGAGATCTGGTGAGTCGGTCTTTTTGGTGGCCCTCCTTGTCTCGTGATGTCAGGAATTTTGTGCAGTCCTGTGGGACGTGCTCCCGGTCTAAATCGTGTTCTTGCTCTAGTGGGTTGTTGATGCCTTTGCCTGTCCCCAAGAGGCCATGGACCCATATTTCAATGGATTTCATCTCTGATATGCCTGTCTCTCAAAGGATGACTGTTATTTGGGTGATTTGTGATAGGTTCTCTAAGATGGTTCATCTTGTACCAGTCCCTAAGTTGCCGTCTTCCTCTGAGTTGGTGCCCCTGTTTTTACAACAGGTGGTTCGCTTGCACGGGATTCCTGAGAACATTGTATCTGACAGAGGAGTCCACTTTGTGTCTAGATTTTGGAGAACTTTCTGTTCCAAGCTGGGAATTCAGTTGTCCTTCTCCTCTGCTTTTCACCCTCAGACCAATGGGCAGACAGAGAGAACAAACCAGACCTTGGAGTCATATTTGAGATGTTTTATGTCTGCTGATCAGGATGATTGGGTTTCATTTTTGCCCTTGGCCGAATTTGCTTTAAATAATAGAGCTAGTTCTGCCACCTTGATGTCACCTTTTTTTTGTAACTTTGGGTTTCATCCTCGATTTTCTTCAGGGCAGGTGGAGCCCTCTGCCTGCCCAGGTGTTGACACTGTGGTGGAGAGAATGCACCAGATCTGGGACCAAGTGGTGGATAAGTTATCTCTCTCCCAGGAAAAGGCCCAGCGGTTTTCCAACCGACATAGGACCATTGGTCCCCAGTTTAAGGTTGGTGATATGGTGTGGTTATCATCAAAAAATATTGCTATGAAGGTGGCTTCTCCTAAGTTTAAGCCTAGATTCATTGGACCTTACACGATTTTGGAGATTATTAATCCGGTCTCTTTTCGTTTGGCTCTTCCTGTCACATTTAAAATCCATAATGTGTTCCATAAATCTTTGTTGAAGAGGTTTGTTGAACATGTTGTTCCGGGGGTGGCACCTCCAGACCCCGTATTGGTTGAAGGTAACATGGAATATGAGGTAGAGAAAGTACTGGATTCCCGTTTGGCTAGACGGAGACTCCAGTATTTGGTTAAGTGGAAGGGTTATGGTCAGGAGGATAATTCCTGGGTCTCTGCCTCTGATATTCATGCCAAAAGATTGGTGCGTGCCTTTCATCGGGCTCACCCTGATCGCCCTGGTGGCGTGGTTGAGGGTTCGGTGACCCCTCCTCAAGGGGGAGGTACTGTTGTGAGTTCATTTTCCCCTTCACTACTGAGGCCCGAGGAACTCCCTTTTCTGGTAGAGAAAGGTAGTGAGCCTGATTATCAAACACCTGAGTTTGATGATGATGACTGGCTGAGTGGAGTTACTGACTGGATATAAGACTGCCGACGCCCTTCTGCCCTGCGGGTGATTTCTCTGTGCGATCCTTGGAGACCAGTCTGAATTCCTGCTCTTCTAAAGCTAAGTTTTCTGCTAGGCTTTTTTCATTGATGCTTTGACTTTGTTTTGCTTTGTTTTTCTGGATTTCTGCCATTCCCTGCTGGGGTGAGCTGAATTCCTTTAGCTCTGTCTTCTGAAAATACCTGAGTGCTGATTTAGTTTTTGAAGCCTAGCTGCTTCAGGGTCTTTTTCCATATCAGCTGTTGGCTTATGTCTTTGATAGGGTTTTGGCAGATTGCAGACAGCAACCTTCCTTTCCTTTTCTGTTTAGTTAGCTTGGGCCCCATCGTTTGCTCAGCCTATCTTTCTATCTGTGTGAGTGTTTTTTCATCTTGCTTCACCGTCATTATATGTTGGGGGCTGCCTTTTACTTTGGGGTCTGCTCTGGGGCAGTTTAGATTTCCTTTTCTGTCTTTAGGCTATTTAGCGCTCCGGCTGTGATCGAGGGGTCTATGGCATCGTAGGAACCCCCCACGGCTACTGCTAGTTGTGTTGATAGGTTCAGGGGTCTGCAATCTGATAGTTGCCAACTTCTCTGGTTTTCTGGACGTAGCTTCTATTTTTGTGTCTGCCTCCTACGGTGACTCAATCATAACAGGGTTCTATATGAGGATCCGGATCTGACATCGATCCAAAAATGGATCGTGACAAGTGCCTATCAAGTAAGAGTCAGTGATAAGTGGTCACAAAGGAGCGCTTAGGAAGCAACCCAGGGGCAGACAAGGATGTCAGTTCTCCACCGCAGCTCCAGCCGAAAACCTCCAATGCAGGATAGTAGCAATGAGAAAATGGAAAACGGTCTTAGGAGCGCAGGAAAGTGGAATCCACCTGATGAAGACGGATCCTCTGTCGAAACGCGTTGTGGTTTAAACCCATCTCTTGTCTGAGTCTCTTTCCTGCGCTCCTAAGACCGTTTTCCATTTTCTCAAGTGCCTATCAAGTGGCATTAAAGTGTTTAACCTTATTAAACCTATTAAATTATTAGATAATTTTCAAAAAATGAAGTGGGGTTCCTTATCTACTATATAATCGTCTAATTCTGTCTGTCTGGAACAGAAATCTCGCGTCGCTGATTGGTCACTCCCAGCCGGCCGCGACCAATCAGCGACAGGCGCAGTCTGGCCGCGAATTGGCGCGGCATTCGAACAACACGCCACCGCTACTGTCGGGAGATCTGCAGTGATAGCCACTGATCTCCCGACGGTTGCTGCGGGTCATCTCCTGCCGCACGGAGGGCAGCGGCGACGCAGCCGGGAGATGACCGGCGCAGCGCTCAATGTGCGGATGGTACGCAGGGTCCAGAGGAGAGGAGACTCTCCTTCAGGCCCTGGGTACCATAAACCTGTAAAAAATAGAATTAAAATAAAAAATAGTGATATACTTCCGACGGCCCCCGGACTCTTTCCCTCCTCTCACCATGCGCCTGGCATCTTCCGGTCCCAGTAATGCTTTGCGCGAAAGACCGCTGATGAAGTCGCACTCTCGTGAGAGTGACGTCATCTCCAATCCTTTGCGCTAAGCATTACTGGGACCGGAAGATGTCGGGAGCGTGGAGAGGAGATTGGGGGCTGTCAGAAGGTGAGTATATCTCTCTGTTTGTAACAGAAATCCCGCATGCATCGGGCTTCCATCTAGTATTTTTAATAACCAGCTATGGGAAATCAGATAGCTTTGGGCTTATATTATCAAGTTGGGAAGGGGCCAATAACCATGGACCTTCCCAGCCTATTAATTTCACATAACGGCTGTCTGCTTGGCCTTTGCTGGTTATAAAAAATGAGGGAGGGGGCCCTTTAAAATGATATGAGTTCCCCCTTATTTTTGATAACTAGGAAAGACAAAGCAGATGGCTGTGAGCTGATATCAGGCTAGGAAGATCCATGGTTATTTCACCTTTCCCAGCCTAAAAATACCAGCCCGCAGCCGCTGCAAAATTGATGCATCCGTTAGATGCTTCAATTCTGGTGCTTTGCCTTGGCTCTTTCCAATTGTCCAATTGCCCTGGTGCGGTGGCAATCGGGGTAATTGTTTATGGGGTTGATGTCAGCTTTGTAATGTCCGCTGGCATCAAGCCCAGGGGTAATGGAGAGGCTTCTATCAGACACGCCCATTACTAACCCAGTAATCACAAATAAACACACAGAAAAAATAGTTTATTTTTAACCCCTTAATGGCCAGAGGTATTTTTGTTTTTGCATTTTCATTTTTTGCTCCCTTCCCAGAGCCATAACTTTTTTATTTTTTGGTTAAAATGGCCATGTGAGGGCTTGTTTTTGGCGGAACGAGTTGTACTTTTGAACAACACCATTATCTTATACTCGAAAACGGGAAAAATAATTCCAAGTGCAGTGAAATTGCAAAAAAAGTGCAATCCCACACATGTTTTTTGTTTTGCTTTTTTACTAGGTTCACTAAATGCTGAAACGGACCTGCCATTCTGATTCTGCAGGATGTTACAAGTTCATAGACACCACACATGTCTAGGTTCTTTTTTATCTAAGTGGTGAAAAAAAATTCCAAACTTTGTTAAAAAAAAAATTGCACCATTTTCTGATACCCATAGCGTCTCCATTTTTCGTGATCTGCATTTTAGTGCAGATACGAATTTTTGATCACCCGTTATTGCATTTTAATGCAATGTGGCGGCAACCAAAAAAATGTAATTGTGGCTTTTTGATTTTTTTTTCTTGTTACGCTGTTTAGCGATAAGGTTAATCCTTTTTTATTGCTAGATTCTGAACAAGACGATACCAAATATGTCTATGTTTGATTTTTTTATTGTCTTATTTTGACTGGGGCGTAAGGGGGGTGATTTGAACTTTTATATTTTTTAGTGTTTTTATATTTTTAAACTTTTGGCACGCTTCAATAGTCTCCTTGGGAGACTAGAAGCTGCACTTGTCCGATCGTCTCTGCTGCATACAGGCAATGATCAGATCGCCTGTATGTAGCAGAATACTTCACTTGTTCTGAGCGACGACTACCGGGCGGTACTCATAGCAATCCGGCAGTGACAACCATAGAGGTCTCCAGGAGACCTCTGCTTGTCATGACAACCCATCGGTGACCAAAACAGCTGACATGTGCCGGGAAAGATGGCTCACCTCCGGAGCCCACATCAAAGGGAGGGAGTCCGACATCAGCGTAAATTTACTCCCGATGTCAGAAAGGGGTTAAAAACATTTTTTAAAATATGAAAATCTGACGTAATCCAGCGAATCTGAAGTAGTCCAAAAATGAGAACCTGAAAGCTATAAAAAAAAAACAGTTAATGAAATAAAAACAAGAAACATTCCCTTTTTCAACAATTTATTATGAAAAAAAAATCTCCGCAGCTCCGACGAAATCCATTGGGGTTCCCAAGACGTCTAGCGATTCTGTAAAGCAACTTATGGAGCGTTACTCTGAGAATGAAGTTTCATAGGTCACTCCCACTCATTTCTCACGCTCTATGATATCAGTAACTCAGTAGCGTCATCGTGCGTGAGAAATAACCGGGAGTGACCTATGGTTGCAGTACTGAATCAGGGCTGCCAACTTCCGCGAGACCCAGTGGCTTTGAACTGCGGTGACAGTAACTAGACCATTCATCATAATCGCCAAGAATCATTTTAAGATTTTGGTGTGTGGGGTATCTGCTCTATGCTGTTTGTACAAATAATTATTTTTGGAGGCAGTTATTGTGGTTTACGGCTCCATGACTTGATATGTATGGGCAATAGCAAAACTCAATGGACATGCAAAGTGGGTTGGCTATAGTGAATTTATCAGACTTTTTTTTAACCTGGGATAACTGGCGGTGGTGGTGTCCATCGAGAGCGGACTGATGACATGATGAATGATGCCACCTTATAAACCAGCAGTCTGCATTACTGTGACGTCTATGACCATTGTATGCCTTTAAGGGTGGTGGCCCCCTCTTCCAATCCTGTATTTCCTATTTATGACTGTGTGCTCTTTAATAATGTTCTGTAATGTAATCTGTATCATAGGTCTACTGCATGTTACCCTGGAATATAGTTGGAAAAAAAGTCCATATAAGTGGAACATTATCTTCAACAAACTCATCACTAGAAACAATGTTTCAGGAAAGCTCAGGACATAAACAAAGAGTGGAAGGGAGGTGACATGGAGAGTGACGAGAGTACGGCTTCCTGTCTGCTAGCCATACAATGCTCTGAATAATCTGTATGCCACTGGAAAGTGGCCAGCTGGAGAAAACACTCTACAATCCGTGCTTCATTAGATGAAAGTCAGCAAAACTATAGATAGATAGATAGATAGATAGATAGGTAGCTAATATGTCACAGATTTTGCTGTAAATTTGCTGCAAATCTTTGGTACTGGTGTCACCGTTGGACATCTGATTTCAAAGAGAAGTAAGCATGTGTCTTTGATGTGCTGCACTAAGTTTCCTCGGAGGACAGTTGTGTCTACAGTTCAAAATTATGCCCTTTTCTTGGCGCTTCTTCACAAGCAATTAAAGGGAACCTGTCAGCAGGATTGTGCACAGTAACCTACAGACAGTGTCAGGTCGGTGCCATTATACTGATTAAAATGATACCTGGGTTGATGAAATCTGTCTTGTGGTTTAATCTTTATTTTCAGATTCTCATTCCGTGAGGCGGCCTGGGGGAGGGGGTCTGTATGTGGGCTGCAGCATGATCACATCTATAATATGCATTACATTATTTTATTTAGTGATAAACATTCTTAAAAAAGAAAAAAAAAAATTCTGGCTCAAAATGGCACTGGCCGCACCTGCCCAGTAGCATCTATCAGATCGCTACTGTGCAAGCGCAGCCAGTACCATTTTGAGACAGAAACTTTTTTTAGAATAAAAATAATATATTATTATTTAAGGCATATTATAGATGCGATCATGCTGCAGTGCAGGTGCCGCCGCCTGCCTGCTGAATGTGTTTTTTTTTCCAATATATATTATGGTCAGTATGTATAGAATCATAGAATCGTAGAGTTGGAAGGGACCTCCTGGGCCATCTGGTCCAACCCCCTGCTCAAAGCAGGATTCGCTAAATCATCCCAGTCAGATGTCTGTCCAGCCTCTGTTTGAAGACTTCCATTGAAGGAGAACTCACCACTTCTCGTGGCAGCCTGTTCCACTCATTGATCACTCTAACTGTCAAAAAGTTTTTTCTAATATCTAATCTGTGTCTCCTCCCATTCAGTTTCATCCCATTGCTTCTAGTCTTTCCTTGTGCAAATGAGAATAAAGTTGATCCTTCTACAATGTGACAGCCCTTTAGATATTTGTAGACAGCTATTAAGTCTCCTCTCAGTCTTCTCTTTTGCAAACTAAACATTCCCAAATCCTGCAACCTTTCCTCATAAGACAGGGTATGCAGACCGGTCACCATTCTGGTCGCTCTTTTCTGAACTTGCTCCAGTTTGTTGATGTCTTTTTTAAAATGTGGTGCCCAAAACTGGACACAATATTCCAGATGAGGTCTGACCAAAGAGGAGTAGCGGGAAATAATGACTTCACGAGATCTAGACTGTATGCTTCTGTTAATACATCCTAGAATTGCATTTGCCTTTTTTGCTGCTGCATCACACTGTTGACTCATAATCAGTCTGTGATCTATTAGTATACCCAAGTCTTTTTCACATGTGCTGTCACTTAGCCCTATTCCTCCCATTCTATATATGCTTTTTTCTTTTTTATTGCCCAGATGTAGTACTTTGTATAATAGGGGGCAGATCAGTGAGGAATCCGTGACCTGTCATAAGCCATCAGTATGAATAGCTAACCAAAGCACCATAAAAAGGCCCCCCCACAGCCCTGCCCGAAGCACGAGAATCTCATTAACCAAAAACTGAAAATAAAGATTAAACAATAACCACAAGACAGATTTCATCACCAGGTATTATTTTAATCAGTATAACGGCGCCAACCTGACACTGTCTGTAGGTTACTGTGCACAATCCTGCTGACAGGTTCCCTTTAATCCCTTTCTGACATGGTCTGTAATAATACATCCCTGCTCCCTGGTACTTATGGACACGGGATGGATTATTCAGTCCACACAATTGTGCATGCACACAGGCTTTGCACGCGCGATTGCGACCTGGTGTCAGCTGATTCTGACAGCTAACACCCAGCACTAAGTGCTAGGAGTGGTCTCGCACAACTCCTGACACTTTAACCCCCTAAATGCTGTGATCAAACTTGATTGCAGCTTTTCCTGAGCCAGCAGAGGGATGACAGCCTCTCTGCCCTTGTATCGGAGACCCCGCAGCTTCATCGAGGGGTCCCGATCGTTGCCATGGTGACCCGATGTTGTCATGACAACATCCGGGTCACCAGAGCTAGTAAAGTTGCTACATCATGCTCAGCAAATTTATCTGTCAGTGCAGAGCTGAGAGTTTGTACAGCACAGGGAGGCTGCTGCATCCCCATGCTATGTAAGCGATCAGCCTGCAAAAAATGAAAGCTCCATAGTGGGACAAAGTAAAAAAAGTTTAAAAAAATGTTTTAACTAATTGTAAAAATATTTAAAAAAAAGTAAAAATAAAAAAATCGCCGTGTCCGGAACGACCTGACCTATAAAACTGTACAACTAGTTAACCCCTTTAGTGAACACCATAAAAAAACAAGGCAAAAAATAATGCTTTATCAACATACCGCTGAACAAAAAGAGGAATAAAACGCAATAAAAAAAGGTGGATATAAATAAACATGGTTTCTCTGAAAACGCCATCTTGTCTTGCAAAAAACAAGCTGCCATAGAACTCCATCACCAGAAAAATAAAAAAGTTATAGCTCTCAGAATAAAGCAATGCAAAAATAATTATTTTTTCTATAAGATAGTTTTTTGTTAGGGACGGCGGAACGCACTAAATATTAGTAGAAAGTGCGTTCGCCGCCCGGGGTCCACCATGCAGTAGGTGTGAAAACCGCTGCTAGACAATGGCAGACGCGCTATATGGCGGTAAAACGCGCACGGGTTAATTGCCACCCAATGTGCGCTGAGCGGACTCTGTTAACACACAGAGGCGCTGTAGGGAAAATGAAACAAACGCCGAGCCTGTTAGCTTCACAGGTCTCAGCTGGATTGCACGCACGGTATACGGTCACAGGACACGGCCCAAGACTGAGGTCGGTGTCCGTCTAGACCTACCGTGCGTGTGGCGTCGCTACCACGGACGCCGGTAAGTGCTGGTAACTGCAGCGCGGCGGTAACTACTGCCGCTATACGATAGTGCCGTGAGGTGTGACACCATCGGACGCTAGTGTAGTGGTGCGGTATGCACTGTGGCCTGTAGCTTGCCACTGACTGGCGCTGACTATCTCTCTAGTTCCCTATCCACATATGTAATATCAGAGGGAGGGGAATCTTAATGAGTCAGTCACCAGAATCATACATCCATCACCATTCACACATAGCAAGTATAGTCTATACTAGCACATGGCTGAGCGTCCATGCGGGCCTTTTATAGCCATGCGCTTCCGGGACCTTCCAGACCTCTGAGATGGGCCAATCAGATCAGGAGAAGGACCTGAGCACATGTCTCCCGATCTCCACTGGGAGATCGTCTAGTGGGCATGCCCAGTAGCGCGGCAAGAGGACTTAGCCTCTGGAGTGGTTTCCTGCAAAGCAGGTTGCGCTACCATTGCTGGTCCAGAGGTGGCAGCAACATCCAGACCCAGAGAGCTGATCTGAGCAGGGCACCTGGATCACCGAGATTGCTGTGCAGGTCCCTGAATGGTTGGAAAGGAATGGGAGACCACTGGATGTATGACTCTGGATTCCTGCTGTGCAGCTGCAGGAACCTAATGCCTAACATTACACCACCCCCATCCAAGCCTCGCTATGCTCAAAGGCTGCGATCAGGAGCGGAGCGTGGATGTCATGCACAATCCTGCGTCCCACAATGGCGTTAACCTCAAACTCATCCGAAGACAAGTCTGATGACCCGGCAGACGACTCAGAGAACCGGGCCATGTGAACAGGTTTGAGAAGGGACACATGGAAAACGTCAGAAATGGCTAAATGTGGAGGAAGAGCCAGGCGGTAGACCACCGAGCTGATTCGCTCGAGAACCTTAAAAGGTCCAATGTATCGCGGCGCAAACTTGGTGGACTCGGCCTGCAGCTTGATGTTTCGAGCAGAGAGCCACACCAAGTTGCCGGGGGAAAAGGTTGGAGCGTGTCGGCGGATGCCCTCATTCTTTCTTTAGAGGCTCGAATAGCATCCTGAGTGCGATCCCAAATGTCGTGAGCCTCCACTGCCCAGTCTGCTACCCTGGAGTCAGCGGAGGACACTGGCATCGGGACAGGGACGCGCGGATGCTGGCCGTAATTTAGAAGGAACGGCGTCTGACCAGTGGAATCAGCCACTGCATTATTCAGGGCAAATTCAGCCCATGGTAGCAAGGATGCCCAGTCATCCTGCCTGGCAGAGACGAAAAGGCCGCAGGTACGTGACCAAGGTTTGGTTGGCTCTCTCAACCAAGCCGTTCGTCTCGGGATGGTAAGCGGAGGACAGGTTTAGCTCAATGCTGAGTAGGCTGCAGAGCTCCCTCCAAAACCGGGACGCGAACTGGGGTCCTCGGGCACTAATAATTTTGTCCGGCATGCCATGCAGACGGAATACATGTTTTATGAACAGTGTGGCAAGCCCGCGAGAGTAAGGCAACCACGCGAGTGGCACCAGATGCACCATTTTAGAAAAATGGTCGGTGACCACCCAGATGACCGTACTGCCACCAGACTTGGGCAGGCCAACCACAAAATCCATGCCAACCATCTCCCAAGGTCTATCCGCCACCGGCAGAGGATACAATAACCCAGCCGGCATCTGTCTAGAGGACCTGTTCCGCGCACACGAGACGCATGCTTGTATGTATTCCTGGATTGCCGAGATTGCTGTGCAGGTCCCTGAGTGGTCGGAAAGGAATGGGAGACTGCTGGATGTATGGCTCTGGATTCCTGCTGTGCAGCTGCAGGAACCCGATGCCTAACAGTTTTTATTGTGTAAAAGCACCAAAACATAAAATAAACTATATAATTGGGGTATCGCTGTAATCGTACTGACCCATAGAATAAAGCTGCCTTACCAATTTTACCATACACAGAATGACATAAAACTCTCCCCCCAATAATTCCTGAATTGTTGATTTTTGTTCACTCTGCCTCCCAAAAATCAGAATAGAAAGCGATCAAAAAATGTCATGTGTCTGAAAATGGTACCAATAAAAACGTCATCTTGTTCCTCAAAAAACAAGACCTCACATGACAGTGAGGGCCAAAATATGGAAAAATTATAGCTCTCAAAATATGGTGATGCAAAAAACTAGTTTTTGCAATAAAAAGCATCTTTTAGTGTGTGACAGCTGCCAAACATAAAAACCGGATATAAATCTGTACTCGCTGTAATCGTACCGACCCAAAGAATAAAGTCGCCTAATCATTTATCCCGCATGGGGAACGGAGTAAAAAATAAATAAAACCAATCATTCACCTTCTGTTTATTTTTTCATTCTGACTCCCAAAGATCGCAGTAAGGCTGGTTTCACACTTGCATTTTTTTGCGCTACGTTTTTGCGCATGCGTTTTTCCTATACTAAACATGGGTGCGCATTTTACGCGTTTGTATGCGCATGCGTTTTCTTGTAGTGTGCGCCCGGGCGCATAAAATGCATCCTGTTGCATTTTTTGTGCATCTGACCTGTCTCAAAAAAATGCATGCGCACGCAATGCACACAAAATTCACCCAAAAACACATTAAAATCTATGGGAGCGCTGACGTGCGCATGACTATGCGCACGTCAGCACAAAAAAACGCATGCAGTTTTTCGCAAAAAAACAAGAAAACGCATAAAAACCACATGATGCATTTTTTATGCGCGTTTGCACTGTGCACACAGCGCAGTGCAAAAAAACGCAAGTGTGAAAGTAGCCTAAGGCATTTATCCTGCACTCTGCACTGAGTGCTTACAGCAGGGTTTCTGTGTAAATCTCTGAAATATGTGATTCAGACGGAATGCTCGATGGAAGATTCCCTATAATGATCTGTGATCCGGTGGTGTCCGTCTTTTTAAGATTGCGTAAAAGTACCGTCAGCCACAGTTTTGTGCACTTATGTAAAGAAGGAGACTGCTGAACAAAGGCCAGACGGAGTTCAGAGTAACTCTTCTGCCTCATTATAGTGAATGGATCCCTCAAGGGTTTCATCTGAATCACGTCACTCAGAGATTTAGATGGAAACCGCAAAGTAAATGCTCAGCGTAGAGTAAATGTGATCCCAAACGTTATGTAAAATGTTACCAATAAAAGCTTCAACTCAATCCACAAAAAAGGCAAGCCCTCACTCAGGTCTGTCATCTGTTAACGGAAATATAGGGGGCTTCCATGTTACTGGTAGCACAAAGGCTCTGGAAAAGCTAAATGGCTCCTCACCCACCAAATAAAATTCAGCAAATTCTGCGCTCTCAAATCCAAATGACCCCCCCTCTTCTGAGCCCCACAGTGTATCTAAACCATGTATTGCGTCCACATGTTTGGCATTTCTGAAGCGATGAGAGTCCGCCTAACTTACGGGTGCATATTTCCAGAAGCACGGGCAGGCCATAACGTACTGGTGACTGCAACGTACTGGTCACTACAATGGCAATTTTCACTCAGCAACATTCATTGCTGCTTGTTTCTGGAAAATACCCATAGAGTCAAAATCGGGACTTCAACTGTAGATAAATTCCCAAAGAGGTATAATTTCCAAAATGAGGTCACTTGAGGGGAGATTCTGCTCTTCTAGCAATTAGGGGCTCAGTATATGGAGTCTGCAAACTGTTCTAGGAAAATCTGCGCTCTAGGAGGCAAATAGCGCCTCATGGGCTCTCCCAGTGGGTCATGGCACCTGCAAGCCATAGCAGTAAAATCTGGCGCTTCTGCCTTCTGAGCTTTGCACTGTGCCTGAAAAATATTTCCCGATTACATGTAGAGTATTGGTACACTCAGGAAAAAATGGGCCGCAGCTTGTTGTAAAAAAGAATTAATTTTAGCCCTTAGAAAAATTAAAAACTTAGGGCTAAAACAACATTTTAGTGGTAAAAATGTAATTTATTCTTTCTTCACCGATCAATGGTATAAAATTCTGAGAGGCACATGTGGTATCAATATGATCACTGCAAATTAGATGAATTTATTTGGGAGTGTAGTTTGTAAAATGAGTTTACATATAGGGGTTTCTGATGTTCTGGCACCTCAGGGGCTCTGCCAATGTGACATGGCACCCTCAAACCAGTCCAGCAAAATCTGAACTTTAATATGGCACCTCTTCCCATCTGAGCTTTGCATTGTGCCTCAAAGTAGTATTCCCCTGCATATAGGGTATCGGTGTACTCAGGAGAAATTGCACAACAAATTGTATGGTACAGTTTCTCCTGTTACCTTATGAAAATGCAAAATTTGGGGCTAAAATAGCATTTTTGTGAGGAAAATGTGATTTTATTTTTTTCAATGCTCAACATTACAAATTTCTGTGAAGTACCTGGGGGTTCAAGGTGCTCCCCACACATCTAAATACATTCCTTGAGTGGTTTAGTTTCCAAAATGGGGTCATTTGTTGGGGTTTTACACTGTTTAGGCACATCAGGGGCTCTCCAAACGGGACATGAAGTCCGCTAATGATTCCAGGAAATTTTACATTCAAAAAGTAAAATGACGCTCCTACCCTTCCGAGCCCTAACACGCACCCAAACAGTAGTTTTCTCCCTCATATTGGGTATCAGCGTACTCAGGAGAAATTGCACAAGAAATTTTATGGTGAACTTTCTCCTATTACCCTTATGAAAATGCAAAATTTGATTCTAAAATAACATTTTTGTGCTGAAATGTGATTTTATTATTTTCATGGCTCAACGTTGTAAACTTCTGTGAAGCACCTGGGGGTTCAAGGTGCTCACCACACATATAAATACATTCCTTGAGGGATCTAGTTTCCAAAATGGGATCACTTGTAGGGGGTTTCCACTGTTTAGGCACATCAGGGGCTCTCCAAACGGGACGTGAAATTTTACATTCAAAAAGTCAAATGACGCTCCTTTGCTTTCGAGCCCTGATGCGCGCCCAAACATTAGTTTTCTCCCTCATATTGGGTATCAGCGTACTCAGGAGAAATTACACAACAGATTTTGGGGTCGATTTTTTTCCTGTTACCCTTGTCAAAATAAAAAAAATTGGATCTGAAGCAAATTTTTTGTGAAGCACCCGAAGGGTTAATAAACTTTTTGAATGTGGTTTTGAGCACCTTGAAGGGTGCAGTTTTTAGAATGTTGTCACTTTTGGGTATTTTGTATCATATAGACCCCTCAAAGTGACTTCAAATGTGAGGTGGTCTCTAAAGAAGATGGTTTCGTAAATTTTGTTGGAAAAATGAGAAATCGCTGGTCAATTTGTAACCCTTATAACATCCTAACAAAAAAAAATTTTCGTTCCAAAATTGTGCTGATGTAAAGTAGACTTGTGGGAAATAACTATTTTGTGTGACATATCTCTGTGATTTAAGGGCATGAAAATTCAAAGTTTGGAAATTGCAAAATTTTCACAAAATTTCCATTTTTTCACAAATAAGCGTATTTTTCGCTTTATAAGACGCACCCCCAAATTTGGTGACGAAAAAGAGAAAAAATGTTTTTTATGTTAAATGGAGGTGTGTCTTATAATGCCAGTGTCCGTCTTTCAAATCATATACCGTATATTTCCCTCATCCTGGTAT
The DNA here is from genome assembly GCF_039654945.1 of Dendrobates tinctorius. Taxonomy (NCBI): domain Eukaryota; kingdom Metazoa; phylum Chordata; class Amphibia; order Anura; family Dendrobatidae; genus Dendrobates; species Dendrobates tinctorius. The sequence goes on from NW_027361697.1 coordinate 42,118,041, forward strand.
CTATATAACCCCCATCCTGGCACATTGCCCCTTTGTGCTGGCACATAACCCCCCTTCCCATCCTGGATATGGCCCCCCCGGTCACTATATGCCCCCCTGCTTGCACTCACATGGCCCCCCTCTCTCTATATGCCCCCCTGCTGGCATGCACATGGCCCCCCTCTCTCTATATGCCTCCCTGCTGGTACACACACGGCCCTCGCATCCCTATATTCCCTCCTGCTGGCATTCACACGGCCCCCCCAACCCTATATTCCCCCCTGCTGGCACACATTGTCCCCCCCGTCCCTATACCCCCTGCTGGCACACATTGTCCCCCGTCCATATATTCCCCCCTACTGGCACACATTGTCCCCCCCATCCCTATATTCCCTCCTGCTGGCAATCATGGCCCCTCATTCATATATTCCCCCCTGCTGGCACACATTGTCCCCCCGTCCCTATATTCCCCCCTGCTGTCACACATGGCCCCCGTCCCTATATTTCCTCCCTGCACATGATAAAATAATAAACAGTTAACTCACCTTCTGATGATGGCTCCTGCTCCCAGCTTCCCCCGTGGCTTTCCTGTGTCTGCTGACATCCTCCTGCGAGGACGCGTGCAGCTGCTGCTCATTCAGGCAGCTCATTGTAGCTGCAGGACCTTCCATGATGTGACCAATAGGACCTGCGGTCACGTGACTTGTAGTGCACACTGGGAGTCATGTGACCGCAGGTCCTATTGGTCACATCATGGAAGGTCCTGAAGCGATGAACTGCCTGAATGAACTGCTGCTGCGGCGCGGGGCCTGCAGGTGGAGGATGTCAGCAGACACAGGAAAGCCACGGGGGGAGCTGAGAGCAGGAGCCATCATCGGAAAGGTGACTATAGTGACGGGGGGAGAGTGCAGGCACATGTAATATGCACCGCTCCCCTGTCTACCAACTCGGCGCTGCTTCAGCACCGAGGTGATGGACAGAGGGTGCAGTGAATATTACATGAGCCTAATCAGCAGGAGCACAGGACCTCCCGCTATCTCTGCAGCCCGCAGCCAGCCCACCCCAGCCCCCTGACGCCACACCAGAGCCGCCCCCCCCACTCTATAGCACAGCAGCACACAGATTCACATTATAAGACACACCCCCACTTTCCCCCAAAATTTGGGGGAACAAAAGTGCGTCTTATAATCCAAAAAATACGGTAAGTCATATCAAATACATTTTACCACTATCAATAATTACAATATGTCATGAAAAAACAGTCTCAGAATCACTAATCATCCATTGAAGCATTCCAGAGTTATTACCTCATAAAGTGACAGTGGTCAGAATTGTAAAAATTGGCCTGGTCATTAATGTGCAAACCACCTTAGGGGGTAAAGGGGTTAAACAGCACATAATGAAACCCCAGTATGCTTAAATTTGTTTCCTAGGAGAGACCTTGCTGATGCAGTGTGACTACCTTGTGACTTGTTGCTGTGCTTAGTATGATCTGTGACATGAAACTGTCTTATACACACATTTTGGTAGCAGTGTTTAGGTGGTCTTCATGCAGTTTCAGACTCCCGGCGCAGATGTTTCTATTGATAATTGATTAATGATCATTGTCACCTGTTTGTTATAAATGGCTTATCGTACACTTAACTATAATCCTACAAAATCCATGACTGATGCTGTTTTGAAGGCAAATATTGATTTGACTTAGATTTCTCTTTTCTTCATTCACATAACATTTTGTTAATTCATAAAAATAAACAGTTAACACTTCTGTTTTTTAAAACATTTTTATTTTGTATCATTACTCCCACACTTGCCTAAAACTTTTGCAAAATGCTATACATGTCTAAGAAATGACAGAATAGGATTTTAGATGGCAGCCTGCTTATTGCTTCCCCACCACAGTAGAAGACGGTGTGTATGTAACCTTGTAGAACGTCACATTTCTGTAAGACCTTGTTCTCGCGGCCTTTATGTAATTTCTTTGTGGCTGTACTGAAAATAATGCAATGTATCTGATGCAATGATGGCGAACAGAACATGGTCGTCAGTGGGAGGGGAAATCACAGCACTGAACAGAACATTCCTGAAATATCTTATAGTACAAGAGTATATCACATAATGTCCAGTCCCAGCTAAAAACTGCTTGGATTAGAAATGCTCTGGATTCATGACGCACTTGTTCCCATTAAGATAAAATGCACAAATACGCCACTAAGTTATAAGTATTTATAGAGTACATATCACCAGGGCTGCATCTGCCAAGAGCCAAGGTGAGCATCTCATCTCAGGCATGGTGGGTGGTCTGTAGTGTCTGTAAGTGACCGTCAAAATTCTGCTGCTCCTCACTCTGACCTTAGACGTTGTGCAGGCAGGCAGCCGCAGTGTGTTCTGTGAGCAGGGGTGGACTGGGACAAGGGGCAGAGGGGCTTGTGCCCCCATGGCTGGTCCCCTAATTGTCGTTTAGGGCCATAATTGTAGCTGGCCCTGGTACATGGTGGACACACTTTACCACTCACGATCTTACTAACTGGAATACCGTAACTCTCTATGAGAGGGATGGGTTGTCTTTACTGTTGCTGAGATATGGGAGATATGTTTCAGGAATTAGCCTGTGAGTGCAGAGCTTCCTTTCTGTACAGTGCATGCAGTAAGCTCAGTACTGATAGGCTGACCGTATGTCTGACAGGTCTGCAGGGGGCCCGTGCGGAACCAGGGTTTAGACCATGAGGAAGATACAGAGAAGAGGGTCAGATCATGTTCCGGGGATCGACTGGTGGGGATCACAGGGCAGAGCAGGGTTAAGAAAACTGCAAGAGAGGAGTGCACATGAATTGTGAGGGGGTTGTGCTGAAGAAAGAGGAAGAATTCTGGGACTACTGGCAATGTGAAGCTATTCGCGCCGTGGCGCAACTTCCGAGTCAGAGAGTGGCACTTTATATGGAATCTTGGCGGGGCATGGCGTGCGTCAGTTGTATGTGCAGTTGTATAATTGTATGTATATATGTTATCATGTAAATATTTTATTTGATATTGTACATAGACACCATTTTATTTTCATATCTGTATTTAGGTAACTTTGAGAAAGACCACTGATGGTCGAAATGTTGTACCTTGTATTTGTATTCACTTGTCGGATTTCATAAAGCATCACTTACTTCAACATATCTCATTTGATACCATTTGTGTGCTGAATAGTGATGAGCGAGTATACTCGTTGCTCGGGTTTTCCCGAGCATGCTCGGTTGACCTCCGAGTATTTTGGCGTGCTCGGAGATTTACTTTGTGTCTGCATGATTTGCAGCTGCTGGACAACCTGAGTAAATGTGGGGGTTGCCTGTTTGTTTGGGAATTCCCACATGTATTCAGGTTGTCCAGCAGTCGTAAATCATGCAGATGCGTCGACAAAAACTAAATATCTGAGCACGCCAAAATACTCAGAGGACACCCGAGCATGCTCAGAAAAACCCGAGCAACGAGTATACTCGCTCATCACTAGTGCCGAAATAACTCCTGACTACTCAGCGACTCAGGTCATGCTTCTGAGCACAAACCTACCTTTTGGCAGTAGAGCAAAGTTACCCATTAATCTAGATTGTGAGATCTCGCAGGTTATCTCGATATCTCACTGTTCTGACAACAACAAGCGCTGCTGGTGCTTTAAAACAACAGATTCTGATCCATCCACAAGCTGCAGGTCTGAATACAGAGTAAAAACAGGGTATTGGGCTTCTGCACCAGACACCACAACATCTAATAGTAATACCAGGGATTGAATATCATCAAAACTGTAATTTATGGATTTTCCAGATTACCATGTACCCCATGCTAGTAGCATTGTGAGTTAGTGTTCAAGTGTGGGACATTGCTAATCTCTGCTACTTTGTGTCCGCAGGTGTTTGACTTCCATTTGCACCAGGCTGACATGACACAGATCTCTTCATTACATAATAACAAGAAGCTGATCCATCTGACATACCCGCTGTGGAAAGGGTAGATCAAGCATTCACACCAAACATCCAAGACGAGGGCGATTTACAATAAACACAGTTATATAGGCAGATTCCCGACAATGTTAATCTTTATTATCCTGATGTTGTAAAAATATATTTCAAAACTTGTGTCTGTGCATTTAAATGGGGTTATTACTTCTATGAAATTGTATTTGTTATAGCGGTAAAGGTGTTAAAAGGGTTGTCTGGTTAAAATAAGTTATCACTAATCCGACCACCCGGGATCAGCACCAATCAGAAGAAATTACCAGTTAGGACGATAACGCGATATCAGGCTGCACTGCTGTAATAAAGAAACCATGGGACTAAGGGAAAAAAAAAGTTGAAAAAGACGCTAGCCCAGTGTTGAAACGCGTTGTGGAAATAAATATAAACCCTTCAACTCATCTTGGTCCCAAGGATTCTTTATTACAGCAGCGCAGCCTGATATCGCGTTATCATCCAAACTGGTCAACTATCTTGGAGGAGATCATCCCCCAGCCACAAGGCAGCAGCAGCTGATATCTTCAGGTGTTCATAGGAGTTGTGCCTGCACACAATCAACTCAGGTGAGCAACCCTCATTTTACTTTACTTTGTAGCTAAAAGAGTAGCACCCGATGGCTTTGTGTGCTTTTTGTTCCCCCAAGAGCATTTATACAATCAGAAGAAATGTCCATTTTCTTTCCTGAAGGGCACTCCTATCCCCATTAGAATGGAGCGTCAATGTGCATGCCCAACAGCCACTTTATTAATGATGTGGCCATCGGACATTCTGGAAAAAGTGGCCATCAGGTGCAGGAAAAGTGTAGTACTCGGCAACCCCATAAGGAATGAATGGTGCAGCATTCGAGCTTGACACAGCACTGCATCTCCATTTTAACGGGGATAAAAGTGACCCATTCTCAGGATTCTGTGCAGATTCCAGTGCTCAAATCTCCACTTATCAGTTGCTTTTCACCTATTTTATATATAGGTGCTAACTTGTGTTCACTGCACTGGACAACCCCTATACGTTTGTCTTGATTACTAATTATTGACAGTTAAAGGCGTTCTTCAAGAATGCAATATAAGAGCCCCATTGAGCAATTAAAATACAAACCATTTCAGTCTAATGTCAGGGTGGCTGCAGTCTGAATAAACACAGCTCACGTGATCCATGTCTCAACTGACAAAGGCGCAGTATTGTAAGCACACATATCTCCATAAGCTGAGGAGAAGGGCTGTGATATCAGGAGAAATAAAGCTTTTCCTCGGCTGACTTAGCATAGAGTATTTTTTCCCCAGTCTTAAGGTACTGTCACACTAAGCGATATCTCTAGCAATATCGCTATAACTTGTGACATTATAGCAATATTGCTAGCGATATCGCTGTGTGTGATACTTACCTACAACCTGCTCCCCCGCTGGTTATCGCTGATCGCGCGAGAACGTCCAGGACTGTTTCTCGTCGTCAGCTTCCTGCGGCGCTTCCTGCTGTGACGACGAGCGACGCGCGGAGCCGGGCGGGAGGACTCAGGATCGCCTGGTGTGACAGGTAAGTAGCGACTCCCGTCCCCAGCGATGTCGCTGGTGAGATCTGCCTGTGTGGCAGCTCACTAGCGACCACTTAGCGATGCACCAGCGATCCTGACCGCGTCATATCGCTGGTCGGGATTGCTGGTACATCGCTAAGTGTGTCAGTACCTTTAGTCTTATGTGTCAGTTAGCTGAAAAGATTAATTTCTTCTGTTATCATAGCCTTTCTCTGGCATCTTATCAGCTCCTCTGACAGTTGAGACACAGGTCTCAGGAGCTTTGTTTCTTCAGACTCCAGCCCATCCTGAAACATGATTTGTCCTTGTAACCATTTGAATTACATGAGTCTTAGCAAGTGGCCATAATAATCAAGTCCTATTTTATTTAAAGTATTATTCCTATCCAATACAGAGCTAATTAAGATGTAGCAAACAATTGGTGTGAGAAAAACGTGTGCGGGGATATGAGCATTAAGCTACTGCATTGTAGAAACCATATTGTGACAATGGAACAGCACAAGCTTTTACAAGGTATAGTTAAAAAGGACCTGTCACCAGATCAAAGTGGCCAGTTTTTGCAAATTTTTATACCTGCTGCTTTTGCTTTCTTTCTATTAAATGTGGTTCCAAAAAAAGGAATACTTGGGACAATTGGAAATAAAGGAAGGGTAAAAACTGGTTACTTTTGATCTTGTGACAGGTCCTCTTTAAGGGTCACATTTGCACATGTAAGAGACAATAGACAATTTTAATAATCTTCTGTAAAAATAATAATCTTCTGTACAAAACAACTGACTACAAGTTATCTTCTGCTAGTTCCTATTTTAAGACTGGAGTTAAATGGCCTAATGTGCTAGGTGTAGAGTGTCTGAACTAGTAATTGTACCATATTGAGAATAGATTGCAAAATCATCTCGTGTTTGATGTGGTTAAAGTGTGTGTCCAAGTTAAAGAAACCTCAAGCTGAATTTTTAAAAAACTGTTTGTTCAATTTCCTAATATGTTGTCATTAGCAAAATCACTTCTGCTTAGCCAGGAGCGTTCAGAGCAGCGAGCATGGCAGCCACAAGGAAATCAGATATTAGTAATTCCCACGGACCATCATCAAACATAATTACAGTGGGGAAAAAAAGTATTTAGTCAGTCAGCAATAGTGCAAGTTCCACCACTTAAAAAGATGAGAGGCGTCTGTAATTTACATCATAGGTAGACCTCAACTATGGGAGACAAACTGAGAAAAAAAAATCCAGAAAATCACATTGTCTGTTTTTTTTTTCATTTTATTTGCATATTATGGTGGAAAATAAGTATTTGGTCAGAAACAAAATTTCATCTCAATACTTTGTGATATATCCTTTGTTGGCAATGACAGAGGTCAAACGTTTTCTGTAAGTCTTCACAAGGTTGCCACACACTGTTGTTGGTATGTTGGCCCATTCCTCCATGCAGATCTCCTCTAGAGCAGTGATGTTTTTGGCTTTTCGCTTGGCAACACGGACTTTCAACTCCCTCCAAAGGTTTTCTATAGGGCTGAGATCTGGAGACTGGCTAGGCCACTCCAGGACCTTGAAATGCTTCTTACGAAGCCACTCTTTCGTTGCCCTGGCGGTGTGCTTTGGATCATTGTCATGTTGAAAGACCCAGCCACGTTTCATCTTCAATGCCCTTGCTGATGGAAGGAGGTTTGCACTCAAAATCTCACGATACATGGCCCCATTCATTCTTTCATGTACCCGGATCAGTCATCCTGGCCCCTTTGCAGAGAAACAGCCCCAAAGCATGATGTTTCCACCAGCATGCTTTACAGTAGGTATGGTGTTTGATGGATGCAACTCAGTATTCTTTTTCCTCCAAACACGACAAGTTGTGTTTCTACCAAACAGTTCCAGTTTGGTTTCATCAGACCATAGGACATTCTCCCAAAACTCCTCTGGATCATCCAAATGCTCTCTAGCAAACTTCAGACGGGCCCGGACATGTACAGGCTTAAGCAGTGGGAAACGTCTGGCACTGCAGGATCTGAGTCCATGGTGGCGTAGTGTGTTACTTATGGTAGGCCTTGTTACATTGGTCCCAGCTCTCTGCAGTTCATTCACTAGGTCCCCCCGCGTGGTTCTGGGATTTTTGCTCACCGTTCTTGTGATCATTCTGACCCCACGGGGTGGGATTTTGCGTGGAGCACCAGATCGAGGGAGATTATCAGTGGTCTTGTATGTCTTCCATTTTCTAATTATTGCTCCCACAGTTGATTTATTCACTCCAAGCTGGTTGGCTATTGCAGATTCAGTCTTCCCAGCCTGGTGCAGGGCTACAATTTTGTTTCTGGTGTCCTTTGACAGCTCTTTGGTCTTCACCATAGTGGAGTTTGGAGTCAGACTGTTTGAGGGTGTGCACAGGTGTCTTTTTATACTGATAACAAGTTTAAACAGGTGCCATTACTACAGGTAATGAGTGGAGGAAAGAGGAGACTCTTAAAGAAGAAGTTACAGGTCTGTGAGAGCCAGAAATCTTGATTGCTTGTTTCTGACCAAATACTTATTTTCCACCATAATATGCAAATAAAATGAAAAAAAAACAGACAATGTGATTTTCTGGATTTTTTTTTCTCAGTTTGTCTCCCATAGTTGAGGTCTACTTATGATGTAAATTACAGACGCCTCTCATCTTTTTAAGTGGTGGAACTTGCACTATTGCTGACTGACTAAATACTTTTTTTCCCCACTGTATTTTTGTGGTGAAGGACTTTATTTCTGTTCTCAGCCCTATAACTTGAATAGTGACAAGATGCAATACCAGAAACAAATGAGGGAGAAGAGTGGCGCAGTTTTAGGGGGAATTCATGGCTTTACTGCTTTCAGTTCAGATTACTACTAAGGGTAAATTAGCACTGAGAAACAAGCATTTTTGGTGTAAACAGGCTACCAGTCATCCGATAAACCAACAAAATGCACGTTTTCTAGGGTGGAAATATTTTTAAACTTGCTTAAAAGTCATCATTCTTGGAAGCAGAGGCGATTACACAACCACTGATTGGCTTCATGTCGCCGATCGGTGGTTATTTAAAGGTCAGACGTCAAACAGTGTAAATGCACGCTAATAATATTAAAGGGTTTTTCCCTCTGGAAAATGTATGCCATAGCCACAGGATATAACATTGAATGATACTTTTGGATACTGACTGGAGAACAATGGTTCGGTGACCACTATTCACTGATTAATGAACACAGTAGTCTCTATACCATCCAATAGAGAAGTGGCCATGACTTTTCTCATATGGAAGCAGCACAGCCACCCTGATATTGAACCCTACAACGAGTGCGACAGCTATGGAAAATCATGGGACCTTTGTTCTGATTAGTGTGAGCCCCATCAGGCATCTATGACCAATCCTGTGAACAATCCCTAAATAAGATATGAATACCCCCTTTATTGAACTTCAAAAAATATTTTGCTATTATTTTGGCTCATTTAGAGATACACTGCCAGGTACATTAAAAAATGTGTTGTTTGTTTTCTGTGACTGTATCCGGTGTTTGCGGCTAAATCTCAGGTGGCCATATTTACAGACTATTTTACTTTTACCAAATTGAAAATTATTTTTACAAATATTGATTATTTATAGAAAAAAAAATAATTACACTGTGAAATGAGAAGTACAAGTTCAAGATGCCATTTAGCACCAGCCAGCTTTTGTGAATGTCAACTTTCCTTTTGGTCAGTTTCCTCAGCAGCAGATGACCAAATGGTGTCTTACGAGTATGTAACTATTTGGGGTGCAAGGGTTGCAGTCGCACCCAGGCCCAGTAGCCTAAGGGTGCTCAAAAAGGCCTTAAGGGCCCATGTGAGAAGACCATTTACTGTTAAAGATCCAGCATAGTTGGGGCCCTGTTGGGGAGCCTTGTGTTACGTCACTAATAGGTACATAGTGTTAGTAACCTAATGGCATTGCAGAATTTTACTTGTCAGTATGTCAGTAAAAAGAAATAAAAAGAGAGATGCTTTATATTCAACAAAAAAAATCTATAAGGAACTCTTTAAAAATGAGAAAAATTGGTGCTATACCATCTGTCCGCATTTTTTTGTAAAGATGAGCGGATCTCTTTATGCAACCCTGGTCCTCTGTCCAGCCCAGGTCAGAGCTGCGTGAATTTCATTACCCTTCAGGATCACAGGCTTGACTTATTATTAGTTGGTCTGGTGAAACGTCGCCTGTGTTCCACAAGGCCAGTTCCACACTTTTGTGAAAACTTGGTTTGTGTTTGGATCGAAATATCCGACCCGACCTCCAGGTCTTCTGATCGGAGCTACTGCTTACGTATTTGTAAGTCTGGCGACTCAGTTCTGGAAACCCAACAGTCAGGTCGAATAATGCAGTGTAAGAATGGTCCATGTTTAACGAATGTATGAAACTGGCCTTAGAGAGAGAATTTGTTAGATGTTGCTTCTATGTTTTATCAGTGCTTTATTGGCATGTGCATGGCAGCTAGCTCAGGCAGGAGAGCCCGCGGTCACGCTGTGTATTGGGACCGTGCACCGTCCAGGTTTCACTTTTTAACTGTAATTGATTCTCTTTAAACTTTAATCAAAATATACATTACTTTAATGCTCTGTATTATTGTTTTCCAGACAGAACTGTTGACAAATTTATTAACATTTTGGAGCCTTCTCTAATTTTATAAAACAATGTGAAAGTATATTTTATGTCAACACTGCTGACTAAAAGCTTTCTCAAAAAAATGTTTCCACTTGCTCATCTGTTGTTGTGTACAGTGATTCATTGTTCACATGTGTTTGTAGCCACTGGTGTAGGCTTTGTCACATCTGCAGAAAAAAAGCTCCCCTATATTGTGGTGTTCGTTATAAGCACCTTTAAAGGGGTTGTTCCAAGAACAAAGTCAGTTTTAAACAATAGATCTTATCAATGTGTCCCTGCTCTCTACTGTGTAATGGCTGTGTCTGACCATACAGGAACATGGTCTGATCATACCACATCTCCTGGGCAGGGGAGGAAGTAAAAAAGTATATAGACAGGACAGCATGGGATTGCAGATGCTGCTTTCTGTGAGGTAAAACATTTCCCTGCCTGTTTAAAAACATTGTTTTACTTTACAAAAAGAATCACTTGTGACCCCGTGCTATCCTGTCTGTATATTCCCTTTTGCTTCCTCCCCTGCCCAGGAGCTGTGGTATGATCAGACCATGTTCCTGTACAGTCAGGCACAGCCATTACATCGTACACAGCAGGGGCACATTCATAAGATTATCTCAGAAGAGGAACATTTTTTTAACATATTAAAAATATATATTCTGAAAGCCGTATTCAACAGTCCCACAGATGTACAGGCTCAGCTGTTTACAAAGGTCTCCACACAAGTATTGCACAGGGTCACAGGTCTTTCCTCTTTCACTTACAGGCATAGCCTCAAGCAGAGCAGACCAGTATACCAGAGGTGTTTCCACCTCTACTCTTAAGGCCCCGTCTCACATAACGAGATCGTTAGCAAGATTGCTGAAACGTCACAGGTTTTGTGACGCAACAGCGACCTTGCCAGCGATCTCGCTACATGTGACACAGCGGCAACCGCCCCCCACCGCTGGATATCGCTGATCGTGCTCGAATGTCCTAGGCCATTTTTTGATCGTTGGCATCCCGCTGGCCAGCATGCATCCCTGTGCTTGACGCCGCCGAGTGACCTCGTTAGCGACGCAGAACTAGGGACGCAGGCGTGAGTCGTCTGAATAGCTGCTGTGTGACAAGGTCCCAACGACCACCAAGGTCGTTATACAGATCGCCGTATCGTTGCTGCATCATTGAATAGATCTGCATGTTTGACAGCTTACTAGCGATCATGTAGCGTCGTACCAGCGATCCTTACAAGGTTGTATCGTTGTCGGGATCGCTGGTGCGTCGCTATGTGTATGCGGGACCCCTAGACTCAGATACTGATTGAGGCACTTGAACTGCCTTAAATAGGCCCTTTCAAAGTCTGAAAATGGAGGTATGGGAACAGCCAGTCCTGTTATGAATGAGTCACCGTAGGAGGCAAAAACAGAAATACTAGCTAAGTCCAGAAAACTAGAGAAGTTGGCAGCTATCGGATTGCAGACACCTGAACCTATCAACAACAACTAGCAGTAGCCGTGGGGGGTTCCTACGGTGCCCTAGACCCCTCGATCACAGCCGGAGAACTACATAGCCTAAAGACAGAAAGGGAAATCTAAACTGCCCCAGAGCAGACCCCAAAGCAATAGGCAGCCCCCAACATATAATGACGGTGAAGCAAGATGAAAAAACATATCAGAGGCAGAGACCCAGGAATTATCCTCCTGACCATAACCCTTCCACTTAACCAAATACTGGAGTCTCCGTCTAGCCAGACGGGAATCCAGTACTTTCTCTACCTCATATTCCATGTTACCTTCAACCAATACAGGGTCTGGAGGTGCAACCCCCGGAACAACAGGTTCAACAAACCTCTTCAACAAAGATTTATGGAACACATTATGGATTTTAAATGTGACAGGAAGAGCCAAACGAAAAGAGACCGGATTAATAATCTCCAAAATCTTGTAAGGTCCAATAAATCTAGGCTTAAACTTAGGAGAAGCCACCTTCATAGCAATATTTTTTGAAGATAACCACACCATATCACCAACCTTAAACTGGGGACCAATGGTCCTATGTCGGTTGGAAAACCGCTGGGCCTTTTCCTGGGAGAGAGATAACTTATCCACCACTTGGTCCCAGATCTGGTGCATTCTCTCCACCACAGTGTCAACACCTGGGCAGGCAGAGGGCTCCACCTGCCCTGAAGAAAATCGAGGATGAAACCCAAAGTTACAAAAAAAAGGTGACATCAAAGTGGCAGAACTAGCTCTATTATTTAAAGTAAATTCGGCCAAGGGCAAAAATGAAACCCAATCATCCTGATCAGCAGAAATAAAACATCTCAAATATGACTCCAAGGTCTGGTTTGATCTCTCTGTCTGCCCATTGGTCTGAGGGTGAAAAGCAGAGGAGAAGGACAACTGAATTCCCAGCTTGGAACAGAAAGTTCTCCAAAATCTAGACACAAACTGGACTCCTCTGTCAGATACAATGTTCTCAGGAATCCCGTGCAAGCGAACCACCTGTTGTAAAAACAGGGGCACCAATTCAGAGGAAGATGGCAACTTAGGGAGTGGTACAAGATGAACCATCTTAGAGAACCTATCACAAATCACCCAAATAACAGTCATCCTTTGAGAGACCGGCATATCAGAGATGAAATCCATTGAAATATGGGTCCATGGCCTCTTGGGGACAGGCAAAGGCATCAACAACCCACTAGAGCGAGAACACGATTTAGACCGGGAGCACGTCCCACAGGACTGCACAAAATTCCTGACATCACGAGACAAGGAGGGCCACCAAAAAGACCGACTCACCAGATCTCTAGTACCAAAAATACCTGGATGACCAGCCAAAGCAGAGCAATGAACTTCAGACATCACTCTCTTCTTCCACTGGTCAGGAACATACAACTTTCCACTGGGACAACGCTCAGGTTTGTCCTCCTGGAACTCTTCCAGAGCACGTCTCAAATCGGGCGAGATGGCAGAAAGAACTACCCCTTCGCCTAAGATGGTAGCAGGCTTGGTCACCACAGGAGAATCAGCAAAGAAGCTCCTAGAGAGGGCGTCAGCCTTGACATTCTTAGTTCCAGGAAGAAAAGAAACCACAAAATCAAAACGTGTAAAAAACAAGGCCCACCTAGCCTGTCTAGGGTTCAAGCGCTTAGCCGACTCTAGGTAAATCAAATTCTTGTGGTCAGTGAGGACCACGACTCGATGCTTAGCTCCCTCCAACCAATGTCTCCACTCCTCAAATGCCCATTTCATGGCTAACAGTTCCCGATTCCCCACATCATAGTTACGTTCAGATGGAGAGAACTTTCGGGAAAAGAAAGCACAGGGATTCATTTTAGATGTTACAGGATCCTTTTGAGACAAAACAGCTCCTGCACCAATCTCAGAAGCATCCACCTCTACCTGGAACGGAAGTGAGACATCAGGTTGCCGCAAAACCGGGGCGGAGGTGAATCTTCGCTTCAGCTCCTGAAAGGAAGAAACAGCCTCCGGAGACCAATTTAACACATCAGCACCCTTCTTAGTCAAATCAGCCAATGGCTTGGCAATACTAGAAAATTTTGCTATAAATTTCCGATAAAAATTAGCAAAACCCAAAACTTCTGGAGGGCCTTCAAAGAAGTGGGCTGAACCCAATCGTAAATGGCCTGTACCTTGGCCGGGTCCATTTCAATAGTTGACGGGGACAAAATAAATCCCAAAAAAGAAATCCTCTGTACTCCAAAAAGGCATTTAGATCCTTTGACATACAGTGAATTCTCCCTCAAGATCCGGAACACAGTCCGAATATGTTCCACATGAGAATCCCAATCCTTGGAGAAGATCAAAATATCATCCAGATAGATAATCAAAAATTTATCGACAAAATCTCAGAAAATATCGTTCATGAAGCACTGAAAGACAGAAGGGGCATTAGTGAGCCCAAAAGGCATCACCAGGTACTCAAAATGTCCCTCCGGAGTATTAAACGCCGTCTTCCATTCATCCCCATGATTAATGCGAATAAGATTATACGCCCCCCTGAGGTCAAGCTTGGTAAACCAGCAAGCACCTTTAACTCTGGAGAATAGATCAGAAATCAGGGGTAACGGATACTGATATTTAACAGTAATTTTGTTGAGAGCACAATAATCAATACAAGGTCTTAATGATCCATCCTTTTTGGCTACAAAAAAAAAACCCGGCACCTAAGGGTGACGAGGATGGTCTAATATGACCCTTCTCCAACGCCTCCTTAATATAGGATCGCATAGCCTCGTGCTCGGGTACAGATAAATTGAAGAGCCGACCCTTGGGAAATTTTCACCCCGGGCTCAGTTCAATTGCACAGTCATAACTCCTATGAGGAGGCAGAGAAGCAGACTCATTCTCACTAAATACATCATAAAAGTCCGCCAAATAATCAGGAACATCATGTGACTGAGGAGAGGTGGAAAACACCGGAGCCTCACTAAAGGCACACTGACAACCCCAACTCACCACAGACACAGATTTCCAATCCAAAACTGGATTATGAATTTGTAACCAGGGAAACCCCAGAACAATAGTATCATGCAGATTATGTAACACCAAAAACCTGCAATTTTCTTGATGGTCTGGGGCGACCCGCATTACCACCTGGGTCCAAAACTGAGGTTTATTTTTAGCCAAAGGAGTAGTATCAATCCCCCTCAAAGGGATAGGCGTCTGCAGAGGTGTCATTGGAAATCCACAACGTTTAGCAATATCCAAGTCCATTAGGTTTAGAGCTGCTCCCGAATCCACAAAAGCCTTGGCGGAAAATGTGGACAGGGAGCAGATCAGAGTAATAGCCAGAAGAAACTTAGGTTGAACACCACCAACAGAAAATGTGTGTGCAAGGCGTTTCTCGCGTTTAGGACAGACAGAAATAATATGCGAGGCATCTCCACAGAAAAAACACAACTTATTACGCCTTCTGAACTCCTGACGCTGCTCTCTGGAAAAAACTCTATCACATTGCATAGGTTCAGACATCTGATCAACAGGTGGCAACACCTCTCGTGCAGCTCTGCGTTCGCGCAAACGCTGATCAACCTGAATGGCTAAAGACATAGAATCGTCAAGACCAGAGGGAACAGGAAATCCCACCATAGAATCTTTTACGGCTTCTGACAACCCCTTCCGAAAGAGAGCAGCCAAGGCATTATCATTCCAGGTAGTAAGTACTGCCCACTTTTGGAATTTTTGACAGTACAATTCTGCAGAATCACGACCCTGGTTCAATGCCAGCAGGGTCTTTTCAGCCTGATCAATGGCATTAGGTTCGTCATACAACAACCCCAAGGCCTGAAAAAATGCGTTCACATTAGTCAGAATAGGATCATCTGGTTTCAAAGAAAACGCCCGATCCTGGGGATCGCCACGCAGCAAAGAGATGACAATTTTAACCTGCTGCGCGGCGCTCCCTGACGAGTTAGGCTTCAAGGCAAAAAATAATTTACAATTATTTTTTAAATTCAAAAATTTAGACCGATCCCCAAAAAATACATCAGGTGTAGGAATCTTTGGTTCAGCAGCATGTGAATGAGCAAGGTAGGCGGAAATTCCCTGCACTTCCGCAGCGAGCTGCTCCTCACGATCAGACAATTGCTTTATCTCCATTGAGAGAAAAAAAAAATTTCCCCTACGGCCTCAGAGATATAGAGGAAAAAATATACACACCTTTTTTTTTTTTTTTTATACAATTCTTTCCTGCAATTGAGTACTCTAGGATCTGCGGTATGGCGGGTGATTCTGTTATGATTGAGTCACCGTAGGAGGCAAAAATAGAAATGCTAGCTAAGTCCAGAAAACCAGAGAAGTTGGCAGCTATCGGATTGCAGACCCCTGAACCTATCAACACAACTAGCAGTAGCCGTGGGGGGCTCCTACAATGCCCTAGGCCCCTCGATCACAGCCGGAGGACTACATAGCCTAAAGACAGAGAGGGAAATCTAAACTGCCCCAGAGCAGACCCCAAAGCAAAAGGCAGCCCCCCACATATAATGACGGTGAAGCAAGAAGAAAGAACAAAACACAGACAGAAAGATAGACTGAGCAAAGATGGGGCCCAAGCTTGCTTAGATAGGAAAGGACAGGAAGGCTGCTGTCTGCAATCCATGAAAAACCCTATGAAAATAAGAGCCAACAAGCTGACAGTAAAAAAGGCCCTGAAGACGCTAGGCTTCAAAAAAGGCTATGTCAATACTCAGGAATATTCTGAAGACAGAGCAACAGGCAAAAGGAGATTCAGCTCACCCCAGCAGGGAATGGCAGAATCCAGAAAAGCAAGGAAAACAAAACACTAATGCAAAAAGGCAAAGCAGAAATCTTAGCTTTAGATGAGCAGGAATCAGACTGGTTTCCTAGAAGTCCTCAGAGAAATCACCCGCAGGCCAGAAGGGCGTCGGCAACCTTATATCCAGTCATTAACTCCACTCAGCCAGTCATCATCATCAGCCCCAGGTGTTTGACAATCAGGCTCACTACCTTTCTTCACCAGAAGAGGGAGTTCCTCGGGCCTCAGTAGTGAAGGGGAAAATGAACTCACAACAGTACCTCCCCCTTGAGGAGGGGTCACCGAACCCTCAACCACGCCACCAGGGCGATCAGGGTGAGCCCGATGAAAGGCACGCACCAATCTTTTGGCATGAATATCAGAGGCAGAGACCCAGGAATTATCCTCCTGACCATAACCCTTCCACTTAACCAAATACTGGAGTCTCCGTCTAGCCAGACGGGAATCCAGTACTTTCTCTACCTCATATTCCATGTTACCTTCAACCAATACAGGGTCTGGAGGTGCAACCCCCGGAACAACAGGTTCAACAAACCTCTTCAACAAAGATTTATGGAACACATTATGGATTTTAAATGTGACAGGAAGAGCCAAACGAAAAGAGACCGGATTAATAATCTCCAAAATCTTGTAAGGTCCAATAAATCTAGGCTTAAACTTAGGAGAAGCCACCTTCATAGCAATATTTTTTGAAGATAACCACACCATATCACCAACCTTAAACTGGGGACCAATGGTCCTATGTCGGTTGGAAAACCGCTGGGCCTTTTCCTGGGAGAGAGATAACTTATCCACCACTTGGTCCCAGATCTGGTGCATTCTCTCCACCACAGTGTCAACACCTGGGCAGGCAGAGGGCTCCACCTGCCCTGAAGAAAATCGAGGATGAAACCCAAAGTTACAAAAAAAGGTGACATCAAAGTGGCAGAACTAGCTCTATTATTTAAAGCAAATTCGGCCAAGGGCAAAAATGAAACCCAATCATCCTGATCAGCAGAAATAAAACATCTCAAATATGACTCCAAGGTCTGGTTTGATCTCTCTGTCTGCCCATTGGTCTGAGGGTGAAAAGCAGAGGAGAAGGACAACTGAATTCCCAGCTTGGAACAGAAAGTTCTCCAAAATCTAGACACAAACTGGACTCCTCTGTCAGATACAATGTTCTCAGGAATCCCGTGCAAGCGAACCACCTGTTGTAAAAACAGGGGCACCAATTCAGAGGAAGACGGCAACTTAGGGAGTGGTACAAGATGAACCATCTTAGAGAACCTATCACAAATCACCCAAATAACAGTCATCCTTTGAGAGACCGGCATATCAGAGATGAAATCCATTGAAATATGGGTCCATGGCCTCTTGGGGACAGGCAAAGGCATCAACAACCCACTAGAGCGAGAACACGATTTAGACCGGGAGCACGTCCCACAGGACTGCACAAAATTCCTGACATCACGAGACAAGGAGGGCCACCAAAAAGACCGACTCACCAGATCTCTAGTACCAAAAATACCTGGATGACCAGCCAAAGCAGAGCAATGAACTTCAGACATCACTCTCTTCTTCCACTGGTCAGGAACATACAACTTTCCACTGGGACAACGCTCAGGTTTGTCCTCCTGGAACTCTTCCAGAGCACGTCTCAAATCGGGCGAGATGGCAGAAAGAACTACCCCTTCGCCTAAGATGGTAGCAGGCTTGGTCACCACAGGAGAATCAGCAAAGAAGCTCCTAGAGAGGGCGTCAGCCTTGACATTCTTAGTTCCAGGAAGAAAAGAAACCACAAAATCAAAACGTGTAAAAAACAAGGCCCACCTAGCCTGTCTAGGGTTCAAGCGCTTAGCCGACTCTAGGTAAATCAAATTCTTGTGGTCAGTGAGAACCACGACTCGATGCTTAGCTCCCTCCAACCAATGTCTCCACTCCTCAAATGCCCATTTCATGGCTAACAGTTCCCGATTCCCCACATCATAGTTACGTTCAGATGGAGAGAACTTTCGGGAAAAGAAAGCACAGGGATTCATTTTAGATGTTACAGGATCCTTTTGAGACAAAACAGCTCCTGCACCAATCTCAGAAGCATCCACCTCTACCTGGAACGGAAGTGAGACATCAGGTTGCCGCAAAACCAGGGCGGAGGTGAATCTTCGCTTCAGCTCCTGAAAGGAAGAAACAGCCTCCGGAGACCAATTTAACACATCAGCACCCTTCTTAGTCAAATCAGTCAATGGCTTGGCAATACTAGAAAATTTTGCTATAAATTTCTGATAAAAATTAGCAAAACCCAAAAACTTCTGGAGGGCCTTCAAAGAAGTGGGCTGAACCCAATCGTAAATGGCCTGTACCTTGGCCGGGTCCATTTCAATAGTTGACGGGGACAAAATAAATTCCAAAAAAGAAATCCTCTGTACTCCAAAAAGGCATTTAGATCCTTTGACATACAGTGAATTCTCCCTCAAGATCCGGAACACAGTCCGAATATGTTCCACATGAGAATCCCAATCCTTGGAGAAGATCAAAATATCATCCAGATAGATAATCAAAAATTTATCGACAAAATCTCAGAAAATATCATTCATGAAGCACTGAAAGACAGAAGGGGCATTAGTGAGCCCAAAAGGCATCACCAGGTACTCAAAATGTCCCTCCGGAGTATTAAACGCCGTCTTCCATTCATCCCCATGATTAATGCGAATAAGATTATACGCCCCCTGAGGTCAAACTTGGTAAACCAGCAAGCACCTTTAACTCTGGAGAATAGATCAGAAATCAGGGGTAACAGATACTGATATTTAACAGTAATTTTGTTGAGAGCACAATAATCAATACAAGGTCTTAATGATCCATCCTTTTTGGCTACAAAAAAAAAACCCGGCACCTAAGGGTGACGAGGATGGTCTAATATGACCCTTCTCCAACGCCTCCTTAATATAGGATCGCATAGCCTCGTGCTCGGGTACATATAAATTGAAGAGCCGACCCTTGGGAAATTTTCACCCCGGGCTCAGTTCAATTGCACAGTCATAACTCCTATGAGGAGGCAGAGAAGCAGACTCATTCTCACTAAATACATCATAAAAGTCCGCCAAATAATCAGGAACATCATGTGACTGAGGAGAGGTGGAAAACACCGGAGCCTCACTAAAGGCACACTGACAACCCCAACTCACCACAGACACAGATTTCCAATCCAAAACTGGATTATGAATTTGTAACCAGGGAAACCCCAGAACAATAGTATCATGCAGATAATGTAACACCAAAAACCTGCAATTTTCTTGATGGTCTGGGCCGACCCGCATTACCACCTGGGTCCAAAACTGAGGTTTATTTTTAGCCAAAGGAGTAGTATCAATCCCCCTCAAAGGGATAGGCGTCTGCAGAGGTGTCATTGGGAATCCACAACGTTTAGCAAAATCCAAGTCCATTAGGTTTAGAGCTGCTCCCGAATCCACAAAAGCCTTGGCGGAAAATGTGGACAGGGAGCAGATCAGAGTAATAGCCAGAAGAAACTTAGGTTGAACACCACCAACAGAAAATGTGTGTGCAAGGCGTTTCTCGCGTTTAGGACAGACAGAAATAATATGCGAGGCATCTCCACAGAAAAAACACAACTTATTACGCCTTCTGAACTCCTGACGCTGCTCTCTGGAAAAAACTCTATCACATTGCATAGGTTCAGACATCTGATCAACAGGTGGCAACACCTCTCGTGCAGCTCTGCGTTCGCGCAAACGCCGATCAACCTGAATGGCTAAAGACATAGAATCGTCAAGACCAGAGGGAACAGGAAATCCCACCATAGAATCTTTTACGGCTTCTGACAACCCCTTCCGAAAGAGAGCAGCCAAGGCATTATCATTCCAGGTAGTAAGTACTGCCCACTTTTGGAATTTTTGACAGTACAATTCTGCAGAATCACGACCCTGGTTCAATGCCAGCAGGGTCTTTTCAGCCTGATCAATGGCATTAGGTTCGTCATACAACAACCCCAAGGCCTGAAAAAATGCGTTCACATTAGTCAGAATAGGATCATCTGGTTTCAAAGAAAACGCCCGATCCTGGGGATCGCCACGCAGCAAAGAGATGACAATTTTAACCTGCTGCGCGGAGCTCCCTGACGAGTTAGGCTTAAAGGCAAAAAATAATTTACAATTATTTTTTAAATTCAAAAATTTAGACCGATCCCCAAAAAATACATCAGGTGTAGGAATCTTTGGTTCAGCAGCATGTGAATGAGCAAGGTAGGCGGAAATTCCCTGCACTTCCGCAGTGAGCTGCTCCTCACGATCAGACAATTGCTTTATCTCCATTGAGAGAAAAAAAAAAATTCCCCTACGGCCTCAGAGATATAGAGGAAAAAATATACACACCTTTTTTTTTTTTTTTTTTTTTTATACAATTCTTTCCTGCAATTGAGTACTCTAGGATCTGCGGTATGGCGGGTGATTCTGTTATGATTGAGTCACCGTAGGAGGCAAAAATAGAAATGCTAGCTAAGTCCAGAAAACCAGAGAAGTTGGCAGCTATCGGATTGCAGACCCCTGAACCTAACAACACAACTAGCAGTAGCCGTGGGGGGCTCCTACAATGCCCTAGGCCCCTCGATCACAGCCGGAGGACTACATAGCCTAAAGACAGAAAGGGAAATCTAAACTGCCCCAGAGCAGACCCCAAAGCAAAAGGCAGCCCCCCACATATAATGACGGTGAAGCAAGAAGAAAGAACAAAACACAGACAGAAAGATAGACTGAGCAAAGATGGGGCCCAAGCTTGCTTAGATAGGAAAGGACAGGAAGGCTGCTGTCTGCAATCCGTGAAAAACCCTATGAAAATAAGAGCCAACAAGCTGACAGTAAAAAGGCCCTGAAGACGCTAGGATTCAAAAATGGCTATGTCAGTACTCAGGAATATTCTGAAGACAGAGCAACAGGCAAAAGGAGATTCAGCTCACTCCAGCAGGGAATGGCAGAATCCAGAAAAGCAAGGAAAACAAAACACTAATGCAAAAAGGCAAAGCAGAAATCTTAGCTTTAGATGAGCAGGAATCAGACTGGTTTCCTAGAAGTCCACAGAGAAATCACCCGCAGGCCAGAAGGGCGTCGGCAGCCTTATATCCAGTCATTAACTCCACTCAGCCAGTCATCATGATCAGCCCCAGGTGTTTGACAATCAGGCTCACTACCTTTCTTCACCTGAAGAGGGAGTTCCTCGGGCCTCAGTAGTGAAGGGGAAAATGAACTCACAACAGTTACGTTCAGATGGAGAGAACTTTCGGGAAAAGAAAGCACAGGGATTCATTTTAGATGTTACAGGATCCTTTTGGGACAAAACAGCTCCTGCACCAATCTCAGAAGCGTCCACCTCTACCTGGAACGGGAGTGAGACATCAGGTTGCCGCAAAACTGGGGCAGAAGTGAATCTTCGCTTCAGCTCCTGAAAGGAAGAAACAGCCTCTGGAGACCAATTCAACACATCAGCACCCTTCTTAGTCAGATCAGTCAATGGCTTGGCAATACTAGAAAATTTTGCTATAAATTTCCGATAAAAATTAGCAAAACCCAAAAACTTCTTGAGGGCCTTCAAAGAAGTGGGCTGAACCCAATCATAAATGGCCTGTACCTTGGCCGGGTCCATTTCAATAGTTGACGGAGACAAAATAAATCCCAAAAAAGAAATCCTCTGTACCCAAAAAGGCATTTCGATCCTTTGACATACAGGGAATTCTCCCTCAAGATCCGGAACACAGTCCGAACATGTTCCACATGAGAATCCCAATCCTTGGAGAAGATCAAAATATCATCCAGATAGATAATCAAAAATTTATCCACAAAGTCTTGGAAAATGTCATTCATGAAGCACTGGAAGACAGAAGGGGCATTAGTGAGCCCAAAAGACATCACCAGGTACTCAAAATGTCCCTCCTGAGTATTAAACGCCGTCTTCCATTCATCCCCATGCTTAATGCGGATAAGATTATACGCCCCCTGAGGTCAAGCTTGGTAAACCAGCAAGCACCTTTAACTCTGGAGAATAGATCCGAAATCAGGGGTAACGGATACTGATATTTAATAGTAATTTTGTTGAGGGCACGATAACCAATACAAGGCCTTAATGAACCATCCTTTTTGGCCACGAAAAAAACCCAGCACCTAAGGGTGAAGAGGATGGTCTAATATGACCCTTCTCCAACGCCTCCTTAATATAGGATCGCATAGCCTCGTGCTCGGGTACAGATAAATTGAAGAGCCGACCCTTGGGAAATTTACACCCCGGGCTCAGTTCAATTGCACAGTCATAACTCCTATGAGGAGGCAAAGACGCAGACTCATTCTCACTAAATACATCATAAAAGTCCGCCAAATAGTCAGGAACATCATGCGACTGAGGAGAGGTGGAAAAAACCGGAGCCTCACTAAGGGCACACCGACAACCCCAACTCACCACAGACACAGATTTCCAATCCAAAACTGGATTATGAATTTGCAACCAGGGAAACCCCAGAACAATGGTATCATGCAAATTATGCAACACCAAAAATCTGCAATTTTCTAGATGGTCTGGGGCGACCCGCATTACCACCTGGGTCCAAAACTGAGGTTTATTTTTCGCCAAAGGAGTGGCATCAATCCCTCTCAAAGGGATAGGCGTCCGCAGAGGTGTCATCGTAAATCCACAACGTTTAGCAAAATCCAAGTCCATTAGGTTCAGGGCTGCTCCCGAATCCCCAAAAGCCTTGGCGGAAAATGTGGACAGGGAGCAGATCAGAGTAATTGCCAGAAGAAACTTAGGTTGAACACCACCCACAGAAAACGTGTGTGCAAAACGTTTCTCTCGTTTAGGACAGACAGAAATAATATGCGAGGCATCTCCACAGAAAAAACACAGCTTATTACGCCTTCTGAACTCCTGACGTTGCTACCTGGACAAAACTCTATCACATTGCATAGGTTCAGACACTTGTTCAACAGGTGGCAACACCTCTCGTGCAGTCCTGCGTTCATGTAAACGCCGATCAACCTGAATGGCTAATGACATAGAATCGTCAAGACCAGAGGGAACAGGAAATCCCACCATAGTATCTTTTACGGCTTCTGACAAACCCTTCCGAAAGAGAGCTGCCAAGGCATTATCATTCCAGGTAGTAAGGACCGCCCACTTTTGGAATTTTTGACAGTACAATTCTGCAGAATCTCGACCCTAGCTCAATGCCAACAGGGTCTTTTCAGCCTGATCAATAGCATTAGGTTCGTCATACAACAACCCCAAGGCCTGAAAAAATGCGTTCACATTAGTCAGAATAGGATCATCTGGTTTCAAAGAAAACGCCCAATCCTGGGGATCGCCACGCAGCAAAGAGATGACAATTTTAACCTGCTGCGCGGGGCTCCCTGACGAGTTAGGCTTCAAGGCAAAAAATAATTTACAATTATTTTTTAAATTCAAAAATTTAGACCGATCCCCAAAAAACACATCAGGCGTAGGGATCTTTGGTTCAGCAGCATGTGAATGAGCAAGGTAGGCTGAAATTCCCCACACTTCCGCAGCGAGCTGCTCCACACGATCAGACAATTGCTTCATCTCCATTGAGAGAAAAAAAAATTTCCCCTACGGCCTCAGAGATATAGAGGAAAGAATATACACACATTTTTTTTTTTTTTTTACAATTCTTTCCTGCTATTGAGAACCCTAAGATCTGCGGTATGGCTGGTGATTCTGTTATGAATGAGTCACCGTAGGAGGCAAAAACAGAAATACTAGCTAAGTCCAGAAAACCAGAGAAGTTGGCAGCTATCGGATTGCAGACCCCTGAACCTATCAACAACAACTAGCAGTAGCCGTGGGGGGTTCCTACGGTGCCCTAGACCCCTTGATCACAGCCAGAGAACTACATAGCCTAAAGACAGAAAGGGAAGTCTAAACTGCCCCAGAGCAGACCCCAAAGCAATAGGCAGCCCCCAACATATAATGACGGTGAAGCAAGATGAAAAAACACTCACACAGATAGAAAGATAGGCTGAGCAAATGATGGGGCCCAAGCTAACTAAATAGGACAGGATAGGAAAGCTGCTGTCTGCAATCCGCCAAAAACCCTATCAAAACAAGGGCCAACAGGCTGATAGGGAAAAAGGCCCTGAAGACGCTAGGCTTCAAAAAGACTATATCAGCACGCAGGTGTTTTCTGAAGACAGAGCAAAAAGGAATTCAACTCACCCCAGCAGGGAATGGCAGAAAAACTAGGCAAAACAAAACACAAATGCAAAAAGCAGTGCAGAAAACTTAACTTTTGAGGAGCAGGAATCAGACTGGTCTCCTAGAATCCCTCAGAGAGATCACCAGCAAGGCAGAAGGGCGTCGGCTGCCTTATATCCAGTCAGCAATTCCTGTCACCCAGTCATCATCATCATATCCAGGTGCTTGGTAATCAGCCTCACTAACTTCCTTCACCAGAAGAGGGAGTTCATCAGACCTCAATGGTGAAGGGGAAAATGAACTCACAACACAGTCCCTCCCAGCTCTGTGGCTGTTCCTAAAACCTGGACCCAAAATGAAACCGTTATATGTCGATCCTTTTATTTAAAAAAATACAAAGTTAAAAAGTTCACTGTGTGAGGTTTATCATGAGCAGAATTTTTAAGTCAGTTTTGCTGGAGGTTGCATTGCTATTATGTGCTCCAATTTATCTAAGCATTGCACAATCTTTGATAAACACACAGCACATTTTTCAACATAACAATTCTGTCTCGAGATGTTGTTACAATTTTTGTATCTCACCCTTACAGTAGGGAGAATTTGCAACTTTTTATCAGGTTGAATTTCAACAATCTGGCTTAGATCTATTTGCCTAGTTAACCACTCCACTTTCATACCAACATGTTGTGATTAAGTAGGCCAAAATCGCAAGAGTCATGCTTCAAAATTTGATACATTTTTGTGCCATAAAACTGGTATACCTGCATTTTTCAATTTGTTGATTTAAAGGGACTGTCAGCACAGAATGACTCTTCAAACCAAGTGCTTGGTGCTTCGTGGCGTGGCCAATCATTTATACACCTTCCCGCCTGCTTGGTTTCCGTCTATCTCCACCCTTCTCTGGTACTATGAAGCTAGAGCTCACAATCAAAGAAGAATTGGTGAAGACAGAGAGATAACAAGCAGTAGGAAAGGCCACCCTTTTTCTCATTTTCACATGGAAGCACGAGAAGCAATGGAATGAAACTGAAAGGGAGGAGACGCAGATTAGATATTAGAAAAAACTTTTTGACAGTGAGTGTGATCAATGAGTGGAACAGGCTGCCACGAGAGGTGGTGAGTTCTCCTTCAATGGAAGTCTTCAAACAAAGGCTGAACAGACATCTGTCTGAGATGGTTTAGTGAATCCTGCATTGAGCAGGGGGTTGGACCAGATGGCCCAGGAGGTCCCTTCCAACTCTAACAATCTATGTTTCTTAAGGTGTACTTAAATGATTGCCCCCCGTTGTGAACCACCGAGCGACGCGACTTAGTACAGTCATTCTGTGCTGACAGAGTCTCTTTAATATTTGTCATATTCTATTTTATATTTGTTTCCCTTTCTCTTTCATTCCTTTTGAGAAGCCATATTACCATCTTCTGTTACGGTAGTCAATGAACTTGGCTTTCCTGAGAATGAATGGAAGCTATAATCGGGATTACATGAGTAGGACTGGACCAGTTTCAGGCCTCATATAGTAAGGGGCAAAATGTACATTTCCACTGGAGGTAAAATACCGTACTGTAGTCTGGGTGGTTGTGGTGGAAGTTCTCATTCCGGTGTTTATATATCCTGGTTTCCAGTAACTTTCCTTGGTGAAGCAGATCACTTGTGTGGAGGGTGAGGAAGGAATCCAGCGAGTCTTATTGTCTTCCATATGGCAGACAGATGTGATTACATATCATGAAGTCTGTTTCCATGAGTGTGCCAAGCACATATCTGATAGAAATAATTTTATGTTTCCTATTCCCACAGGACTGAACTGTGGAGTGAAAGTTAGGATACACTGAAATTATAGCAAAATGTTTTTGGTTGTGCTGGTTTCACATTCTGTGCCATATACATTGCTAAATATAAACTATTGCGCACTTGTAATTTCTACATACAGACTCAATTATGACCCATTTCCTATAATGTTGAGGAAAAAAATTGTTGATTTCTTTTAATAGTTAACTGCAATGATGAATTGTATAATGTGTAAAGATTCCTACAAATGATATCTATGTGTAGTTTATTTCTCATTATTCTCTACTTTCCTATAAAGGAGATTGTCAGCAAAAGAACATATTTGCCCAATTTTTTCAATTCTGGTCCAGAGAACTAAACGTCTAGAGGCTTTCACAACCACCATACTTTACATCTAGGGTCACACCACCGTATAGTTTCTCATCCACAAGAATCAGGCCCATTATGCTAGTCACACTCATCACTGTGTGCTCTCATTCTCTCTGATGAGAAAATGGAGAAAAAAAGCGTCTCCACCTCCTCCATTTTTCCAGTCTGTGAAAATTGGACTGCATTCAGATGTCATCTGAGTTCAGTTTGATGTTTTCCACAAGTTCTTTGATTTGCATGGCCAAGTGGGATTTGAAGCGGTGATTTTTTTTCCCTCGATCCAGAGGAAAAAAATCGGACATGTGCATAACCCCATAGCATAAGATTAGTCCGAGTGTAATCCAATGTTTTGTCGAATCGCACTTGGACCAAAAATACGAGCTCTATGAATGATTGATGTGCACAACATTGTCAGCTGTAGATGATCTGCAATAGGCTATGTACACAAGAGGATGGTATACAGCCCGTGAATGAGCTGGATTCCTGGAGAGGCCATGGGTCACATGTTGCAAACTAAACAGCCTCATATATGCTAAAAACCTTGGTAAATATGTTATAAAAAGCTCATATCTATAACTTACTAATATAATTCCAGCTTCTTATGTTGGCACATGACCAGTGCTGTGTGTGAAAACGGATGGCTGAGTGGCTCATTTCAATAGCTTAGACAGCCTCCTTCCTAATGATGGCCGATATAGAGAGAGATCACAGATCTCTTGAAATTGTGGTCCTTTCTTAACCCAACTATTTTAGTAAGTTGTATATATTTTTATTTTAGACACATAGAAAGATATTGTTCCAGTTGGACAAACCCCTTTAAGTTGGTCAGAAACATATATTTTGGATAGCAATTTTGGCCTTCAGTCTTATCATCAATGATCATGAACTTCTGCCTGTGAGTTTCCAACGGTCGAATGATGATTGTGGAGCCTACTGAGACAGACTAAGGGACCTTTCTAAATGCTTAGGAAACCTTTGCAGGTGTTTTTTGTTAATTATTCTAATTTACTGAGATAATGACTTTTGGGTTTTCATTGGCTGTAAGCCATAATCATCAACATTAACAGAAATAAACAATTAAAATAGATAAATGTTTGTAATGACTCTATATAATAGATGAGTTTCGCTTTTTGTATTGAAGAACTGAAATAAATTCACTTTTTGATGATATTCTAATTTTGTGAGAAGCACCTGTATTACACATAAGGGGCTAAGCCCTCACCTTTCAGGGCAAATGCCAGCTGATCTATGCAGCTGACATGTGCCCGCAACTCAATCTCTGACAGCAGCATTTAACTCACGGTTACTGGAGGCGCGTCCTTTATCCCACCCATCGGTGACCCCGTCAAATGATCGCGGGTCACTGATGGGTTGGCATGACAACCAGAGGTCTGAAGCAGACCTCTATGGTTGTCATAACCAGATTGCCATGAGCGCCGCCCGGTGGCCAGCGCTTATAGCAAGTGAGCATTTCTGCCTACCTGTGTGTAGCAGAGGCGATCGAATTACTGCAGCTTCTAGTATCCTATGGAGACTATTGAAGCATGCAAAAAGTAAAAAAAAAGTTTTAAAAAAATATATAAAAGTTCAAATCACCCCCCTTTCGTCCCATTCAAAATAAAACGAAGAAAAAAAAAATCCAATATACACGTATTTGGTATCTCCGTGTTCAAGATCGTCCCATCTATCAATATAAAAAAAGAATTAACCTGATTGCTAAACGGCGTAACGAGAAAAAGAGTCAAAACGACAGAATTACTTTTGTTGGGCACTGCAACTTTGCATTAAAATGCAATAACGGGCTATCAAAAGATCATATCTACACCAAAATGGTATTATTAAAAAAGTCAGCTCGGCACACAAAAAATAAGCCCTCACCCAGCCCCAGATCATGAAAAATGTAGACCCTAGGAATATTGGAAAATGGCGCAATTTTTTTTTAAACAAATTTTGGAATTTTTTTTACCACTTAAATAAAAAAGAACCTATACGTGTTTATTGTCTGTGAACTTGTAATGACCTGGAGAATCATAATGGCAGGTCAGTTTTAGTATTTAGTGAACATGGTAAAAAACAAAAAAGAATCTGTGGAATTGCATTTGTTTTTTTTTACAATTTCACCACACTTGGATTTTTTCCCGTTTTGTAGTACATGATATGTTAAAACCAATGATGTCATTCAAAAGTACAACTTGTCCTGCAAAAAACAACACTTACATGGCCAGACTGATGGAAAAATAAAAAAGTTATGGCTCTGGGAATAAGGGGAGCGAAAAACGAAAACTCAAAAACTGAAATACACCTGCTCCTTAAGGGGTTAAACTTGATAATATTGGTGAATAGGGGTCCCAAAAGTCCTCCAAAGTATACTACGTATATATTAATGTTAGATTATGTGGCGTTCTCATGTGGTGTATGGATGAGGGTTGTACTCCTGACAGGGTATGATGTATGTTACGGTGGCCAAGCTTTCTGTCAGGAGTAGAGTCTTTCCTTCTCAAATCACACACACACAGGAAACTCCACAATACAATGTTTGCACAGTATCTGCCTCTAGGCAGAAGATGATGATGGTGGTAGTAGTTGGTGCATTTGAGCCCCAGACATGAAGCATCCGTAAGAATTTGAAACAGAAGTCTTTTTATTGAAGGTAATGGGGCAAATTATTATTTACAAACAGCAGTAAACTGAGGTACACTCATGGTTGACGATTGCTATGTACCTGCAGAAAGGCAGATCTTAGTAACCTCTGGTTTTAAGTCTGAATATTTCTTCTTCAGCACTGTGCTCTGTTTCTGCCCTGATGTAATTCTTTCTCCTAGTGTTTCACTGGTAGTCTTCCTCATATGAAGACTATTATCTCCCCTTATTGTGCTAGTCCCCTTTTTAAGCAAAGCCGCCAGGGAGAAAGTAGGTAATTCCTTCACCTACAAAATGGCTTCCTCTTCTCATGATGTCCGACCACCAACTGCCACTTCAAATTTAAAACTCTCCCCCAGGACTTGGCTCCACCCCCTTCTATGTGACTGTAGGGCTGCCGACATTGGCTGACTGACCTGAGGCATTTTTCCAGAACCTTCTCCATATTAAAATAGAGCTGGGTCACCTGTTCAAGCCTGGGAGGAGAAGATTAACCCTTTTTATGCTGCCGGTCAGCAGGTCTCACAATGTATTTAAAATGCCCAGCCACATAAAAATTCACAGCATTTATATGTAAGCACACTATATATCCAGTATCCCATAGAAATGGCCACTTTGTGGGGTACCACAATTATAACATGCCTGATCCTTTTTTTCTGCCAGAGATAATCTGCTACAATATGTCCGATTTTAGCGTAATCCCCACTTGCCATTGAAGTAAGCATGCATGCTTCGCCTTGCCAAACATGCATGTTCATGATGGAGTCAGTTTTGATCTTTCTATACCGACACAGTGGGGGTGGACCTGATAAAATTTCCTGTGTAAAACTACTTTTTACTTTGCTACACATGAATGCACTTGCACCTTATACTTTAAATAAACGTGTTTGGATGGAAAAATAAAACCCTTTTCCTTAATAATAACAAGCCTGGCTGAAAAAGTAGACATAATAACTGCTGAAGCCACATGTGAGAACCTCATGAGCCCTTAACCCTTTATTTTAGTTATGTTATACTGACATTTGGACCGTACGTTTTGATTTGTCCTCATGTGTAAACCTTGTTAGAGGCCTCATCGCACACACTTAGGGCTGTCATTGCTGTAGGGTGCTTGTGTTACTGTCAGTCAATGATTAGTTATTCCACATCATGTTTAATAATTGTAATGAAAGGAAATCAGTTTTTTAGACTTTTGGACAAATACTTATTTATATTCGCTTTTCTGCTTTCACAGGATAAAATGTAACAACTGTTCAATGGGTCAAATATAAGAAAAATATATCTTTGTCCTGTGTTAGCCAGTAGATAGAAAAATAGTAAAAATTGAGAGTCCTCATTGGTTGATACCCTTCAAATGTTGTGTTAAACTATGCCTGATGAAGAGACTTGAGTAGTCTCAAAAGCTTTTTATTTGATACCATATTTTCATTTAGCCATTAAAAAGCATCATCCATTGAGGACTCTCAAATTTTTAATATTTTTCATGGGGTCAATACTTTTTTTCTGTTAATATGTGTCTGCTGTGCTGGGTGTCACATTCATCCACACTTGCAGCATATGAATTCGCTTAGATGATGGTTTCACATCGTTTTTTGCACTGATTTTCCTGCAAAACACTCTGCACCCTGATGTTAGTGTTAGGCGGGAGTCACACTTAACATATAAAAAATCGATCCGATCTTGACGGTCGAGAATCGCACCAATGTTCTCTGTACAGTCAGCTGTGTGTAATCCGTTTGCCATGCGAGGATGCGATTTCCTCGCACTTAAGTGTCCGTGTGACATCCGTATGCCGTTATTTTCTCACACACTTGCAAAATGGACGTTTAACAGATGGCCTGAAATTAATTAAAATCCTAATCATCAACCCTATTTATTGCCTCAACAACAGGTGGCATCCTCCAATCTTTGCATTAGAGTCCAGGCTTACTTTCAACACTACTGAGCGGGTGCTTTTCCACTGGGTTTTGTCTTGATGTTTTGAGAAAATATTGTCGGATAAGCATGCCCACATTTGACATTCGACATTCTGATGGAGATTGTGCGCCCTGGGATCACCTTCAAGAACACCAAGATGCGCAAGTGTATTTCCGCAGAGGAGCGCCTTTTACTTACATTACGGTATGTATTCATCCTCTATGTTGATGATGTATTTTACTTGTGCTTTAGTGAAATACACTCATCCATTCCTTTTGTTGTAGTGTTTTCTTTTCTTTTGTATTTCCTTATTTTTAGTCTCACATTTTGCCTTTGCGTTAATATGCTGCTTTAAATAGGAGCAAAGGCATTGAATTGTTTTATTTTATTAAGGAAGGGGCTTATTTTCTACTGCCCATAACTTTTAGGAAGGCCTAAACTGTTTTTTGAAGCATGGATATGTAATTTTTTTATATATATATATATATATATATATATATATATATATATATATATATATATATATTCCGCTATAGATTACTTTCCACTGGGCTCTCCTATGCGGCTCTTCATCTTGAATTTTTAATTGAGAAATCCACCACCTCAGTCATTGTCCGTTCTACATGCTCTAAAATATGGTCCCGACTGCATCAATAGGTCATGCCTGACTGGCTGCGGATAGCCCGTGGGCTTGAGGAGACGTGCCAGTTTCCAAAATGTATTGGAGCCATGGATGGGAAGCACATCCGTGTGCGTAAGCCACCAAATTCAGGCTCCCAATATTATAATTATAAACAGTATTTTTCTGTAGTGTTGTTGGCCCTGGTCAACAGTGGCTACAGCTTTATAATTATTGATATAGGGACCTATGGAAGAACTGGAGACTCCAGAGTCTTCAATTCTTCCATTATGGGTCAGCAGCTGCGCAATAATGAGTTGGACATCCCACCCCCACGTCAGCTACCAGGGTCTACAATGGACCTTATGGCCTTATGTGATGGTTGCTTAAGAGGCCTTTCAATTAACCCGCAACGTCATGAGGCCCTATAAAAGAAAACAACAGAAAATAAAGTAAATTGGACATAATTTCACACAAAATCCCAAAAATGGACTGGACAAAATTGCCCACACTTTGAATAAATAATTGCAATCATTTGCATCCTATAACCATCAACAAGCTTCTTACACCTCTCAACTGGAATTTTGGACCACTCTTCTTTTGCAAACTGCTCCGGGTCTCTCATGTTTGAAGGCGCCTTCTCACAACAGCAATTTTAAGATCGCTACATAGGTGTTTATTGGAATTTCGATCCAGACACATTGCTGGCCACTTAAGAACTCTCCAGTGCTTTGTTTCCATCCATTTCTGGGTGCTTCTTGAAGTATGTTTGGAGTCATTGTCCTGCTGGAATACCCATGACATAGCACGAAAGCTCAGCTTCCAGACACTGGGCAATTGTGGTCAAAAGTTTACATACCCAGGCAGAATTTTTGCCTTCTTGGCCTTTTTTTCAGAGAATATGAATAATAACACCAAAACGTTTTCTCCACTCATGGTTAGTGCATAGGGGAAGCCATTTATTGTCAAACTACTGTGTTTTCTCTTTTGAAATCATAATGACAACCCAAAACATCCAAATGACCATGATCAAAAGTTTACATATCCCAATTCTTATTATCGTGTATTGCCCCCTCTAACATCAATGACAGCTTGGAGTCTTTTGTGGTAGTTGTGAATGAGGTTCTTTATTCTCTCAGATGGTAAAGCTGCCCACTCTTCTTGGCAAAAAGCCTCCATTTCCTGTAAATTCCTGCATTATCTTGCATGAACTGTGCGCTTGAAATCTCCCCAGAGTGGCTCAATGATATTGAGGTCAGGAGACTGAGATAGTCACTCCAGAACCTTCACTTTGTTCTGCTGTAGCCAATGACATGTTGACTTGGCCTTGTGTTTTATTGGAACGCCCAAGTATGTCCCATGCACAGCTTCCGGGCTGATGATGGCCAACTTGCCTCCAATATATGCTGATAATGTGCTTTATTCATCTTTCCATCAACTTTGACCAAGTTTCCTGTGCTGTGTAGCTCACACATCACGAAAACATCAGTGATTCACCTCCATGCTTTACAGTAGGAATGGTGTTCCTTTCATCATAGGCCTTGTTGAACTCTCTCCAAATGTAATGTTTATGGTTATGGACAAAAAGTTCAATTTTGGTCTCATCACTCCAAATTACCTTGTTCCAGAAGTTTTGAGGCTTGTCTCTGTGCTGTTTTGCGTATTGTAGGCGAGATACTTTGTGGCATTTGCGCAGTAATGGCTTTCTTCTGGCGACTCGACCATGCAGCCCATTTTTCTTCAAGTGCCTCCTTATTGTGCATCTTAAAACAGACACATCGCTAGTTTTCAGAGATTCCAGTATTTCAGCTGATGTTATTTGTGGGTTTTTCTTAGCATCCCGAACAATTTTCCTGGCAGTTGTGGACAAAATATTTGTTGGTCTATGTGACTGTGGTTTCGTTTTTACAGAGTCACTGATTTTCCATTTGTTAAACACAGTTTGAACGCTGCTGACTGGCATTATCAATTCCTTGGCTATCTTTTTGTATCCCTTTCCCATTTCATACAGTTCAACTACCTTTTTCCGTAAATCTGTTGACAATTCTTTCCCCATGACTCACAATCCAGAAACGTCAGAGGCTGAATGAAAGATGCAAGAGTCTGTCTGGATCCCAGAAACTCACTCAGCTTTAATGCAAACACACTGATTTCAAGCAAACAGGTCACAGGTGAGGATGTTACCTTTAGTAGCCAGTCAAACCCATTTGTGTCAACTTCTGTGCTTGTTATCAGGCCAAAATCACCAGGGTATAAACTTTTGATCAGCGTCATTTGGATGTTTTGTGTTGTCATAATGATTTAAAAAGAGAAAACAGTAGTTTGACAATAAATGGCTTCATCTAACCACTAATCATGAGTGGAGAAAAAGTTTTGGTGCTATCATTCACGTTCTCTGAAAAAAGGCCAAGAAAGCAAAAATTCTGCCGGGGTAGTAAACTTTTGAGTACAACTGTTAATAAACATATGTGTGTATATATATATATATATATATATATATATATATATATATATATATACAGGTTTATTTCACTTCTTCAATACAAAAAATGAATCTCATGTATTATATAGAGTCATTATAGACAGAGAGACAGAGTGATTTATTTCAAGTGTTTATTTCTGTTTATGTTGATGATTATGTCTGACCCCCAATGAAAACCCAAAGGTCTTTATCTCAGTAAATTAGAATAAATAACAAAAAACACCTGCAAAGGCTTAGTCTCAGTAAATTAGAATAAATAACAAAAAACACCTGCAAAGGCTTCCTAATCGTTTAAAAAGTCTCTTTCAGTAGGCTCCACAATCATGGGGAAGACTGCTGACTTGACAGATGTCCAGAAGGCAGTCATTGACACACTCCACAAGGAGGGTAAGTCACAATAGGTCATTGCTAATGAAGCTGGCTGTTCACAGAGTGCTGTATCCACATATATTTATGGAAAGTTGAGGGGAAGGAAAAAGTGTGATAGAAAAAGGTGCACAAGCAAGCGGGATAACCGCAGCCTTGAAAGGATTGCTAAGAAAAGGCCATTCAAAAATATGAGGGTGATTTACAAGCAGTGGACTGCTGCTGGAGTCATTTCTTCAAAAGCCACCACACACAAACGTATCCAGGACATAGGTTGCAAGTGTCACTTTGCTTGTGTCAAGCCACTCATGACCAATAGACAATGCCAGAAGTGTCTTACCTGGGCCAAGGAGAAAAAGAACTGGACTGTTGCTCAGTGGTCCAAGGTGGTGTTTTCAGATGAAAGTAAATTTTGCATTTCATTTGAAAATCATGGTCCCAGAGTCTGGAGGAAGAGTGGATAGTAGAGTTGAGCGAAATGGGTCGAAAAGTTTCAAAAGTCGCCGACTTTTGGCAAAGTCGGGTTTCATGAAACGAAACCCGACCCTAGTACGAGGTCAGCCACGAGGTCGGCGACTTACGTGCCAAAGTCGCGTTTCAAAAGTTTGTTTTGCGCTCTTTTTCAGCCAATCAGGATCCACGGACACTGTGGGCAACGTGATGACATAGGCAGGGGTCACCACCATCTTTCAGAAGGGCATGCAAGTGATTGGCTTGCTTTGGTGGGCGTCACAGGGGGTATAAAAGGGCGTGCACGCCGACCGCCATCTTACTTCTGCCGATCTTAGCATAGGGAGAGGTTGCTGCTGCTGATCTGTAGGGAGAGCGTTAGGCAGGGAAGAAGAAAAAAAAATTGCTTCTGCTGCTAGCGATTTTGCCTGTACAACACACCAGTCACTGTGTGTGCAGTGCAAGGGGAGGCTACATTGTGGTGGATCAGCGGTGTTGGTTGTTAGGCTGCCTTCTAAGGCCTCCTGACAGCTGCATTGCTGTTTACCCACTGCTCTGCAAACTGCTTTTTTAAAAGCAATCCCAATTTTTTTTTTGTCCTGCTGAAGTACTGAGCGTGCATTTTTTCACACCATACAGCGGTGTATGCTCCTCACACAGTACCGTGTAACGGCTGTTATCACAGCCACAGTGAAGCTATCTGTGTGTCACTCTGTGAGAATAAGTCGAGGACATGTTCCGTTCTTACAGACCTGCACCTTCTAGTTTTGTCTAGCTTTCAAACAGTTAAATATATTTGCTGTTTGATCACATTCAAAACTATAGAGAGACAGCGTGTGTCAGTCCGTATACTTAAAAAACACGGAGCTTGACAATTTTACGTACACCGGACAGCCGTGTACATGCACGCTCCTCTCAGTACCGTGTAACGGCTGTTATCACGGCCACAGTGAAGCTATCTGTGTGTCACTGTGGAAGGATAAGTGGAGGACTTGTTCCGTTCTTACAGACCTACACTCTAGGGAGATTCCTATTCTGCCCAATTCTACATACACCTTGTAGTTTGTGATACACTAGCCAATTTCTGCCTGTGACATAGCGCTCTGATATTCAGTGGGCCTCACACAATCCAAAAGTGTCCAGTGTCCACTAGTGTGTGCAGAAATTCAAAATCTCCGTGATCCTGTAGTCACTTTTTCACACCTGTGCCATCGAGCCTGTGACATAGCGCTCTGATATTCAGTGGGCCTCACACAATCCATAAGTGTCCAGTGTCCACAAGTGTGTGCAGAAATTCAAAATCTCCCCTGTCCTATAGACACCTTGTACCTTGTTTTACATTACTATATAGTTTGTTGGATTTTGTCTACATTTCTACAAAAAATGAGGAAGGCTGGTGGAAGAGGCTGTGGAATTGGGCGGGGGTTGGCAGCTGGTAATGATGGTGTTGGTGGTAGATCTGATGGTAGTGGCAAGAGCAAAATAGGACCGAATGCAGGAGGTGTTGAGCCTGCGTCATCGTCTGGCTCCATAAGGCCTCGAAGGCTTCGTTTTCTAGGAGTTGGCACACCGCTTTTAAAGCCAGAGCATCAGGAAAAAGTTTTGTCTTACATTGCTGACTCAGCCTCCAGCTCTATCGCCTCCTCTTCTGAAGTTGTAAAAAGTAAAAGCACTGAGTCGTCATTGGAGACTCATGTTCATGAACCACACCTTTCCTTGTGTCCTTCACCCCAACCAAGATTGAAGGATTACGCAGGCCATACTACTGATTACTCCATGGAGCTGTTTTCACATACCATGCCTGGATTATCAAGTGAAATGGTGAATTACCCAGGCCAAGATGAATCTGACATGGAGTGCACTGATGCACAGCCGCTGATAGATGATTCTGCTGGTACATTCACTCAGAGCACTACATTGTCCTCGCAGTGTACAGAGCCAGATTCTGACCCTGATGAGACTCAGGTGCCCCTTCCCGCACACTATACCACCATACACAGTGACACAGAGGAAGGTGCACATGACATTGAAGAGGAGGTGATGGATGACCCAGTTGTTGACCCAGATTGGCATCCATTGGGGGAAGAGGGTGCTGCTTCCAATAGCTCAGATGAGGAGCATCCACAGCAGACATCGACATCGCAACAGCTGTTATCTGGCATGCCCGGAGCACTCCAAAGACAAGTTCCAAAAATCAAAAGAGTTGCTGGACAGCTTGTCCAGAGGGTCAAAAGATCACAGCGTGTTAGGCCGCAAAATGTCTGCCAAAGTAGGAAGAGTGCAGTGTGGCACTTTTTTGAACAAAATCCTCATGATCAGGCCAAGGTTATCTGTAAGAAGTGCGCAAAGACCTTTAGCCGAGGGAAAAATCTGAAAAATTTGAATACCAGTTGCATGCTTAGACATTTAACCACCATGCACTTGCAAGCGTGGACACAACACCAAACCTCAAGTGCCACATGTGCAACTGATCACAAAGAAAGTAGTCAGCAACGCTACATTGTTTCCCCCACTGTAAGCCCACCGGTTAGCACAGCAGCAAATGTTGAGGTGTCGTTGCAAGGCCACAGCAGTCAGGGAATCCCACTGTTATATCAACGAAAGACTGATTCTAGGCCATCAGAAACAACACCAACTCCATCACCATCATCAACCCTCTCTCAGTCCGCCCTGTCCACCGCTACTTCCACCATATGCAGCTCTCAAGTCCAGCTCACCCTCCCAGAGGCTATGAGTAGGTCAAGCAAGTACTCAGTCTCTCATCCGCGTACACTGGGTTTGAGCGCCCACATTGCCAAACTAATCTCGTTTGAGATGATGCCCTATCGGTTGGTGGAAAGCGCAGCTTTCCGCGAACTCATGGCCTATGCAGTACCACGCTATGACCTTCCCAGTCGCCACTTCTTCTCTCGCAAAGCCATCCCAGCCCTCCACCATCATGTGAAAGTCCGCATTGTCCATGCACTCAAGCAGTCAGTGAGTGGAAAGGTGCACCTCACAACTGATGCATGGTCCAGTCGGCATGGCCAGGGCCATTACGTGTCCATCACTGCGCACTGGGTTAATGTGGTGGATGCAGGGTCCACAGGGGACAGCGGTGGTGGGACAGTGCTGCCTAGCCCATGGTATAGGAAACAGTTGGCTGTAGGCGTTCGA
This sequence comes from Dendrobates tinctorius, assembly GCF_039654945.1. NCBI lineage: Eukaryota > Metazoa > Chordata > Amphibia > Anura > Dendrobatidae > Dendrobates > Dendrobates tinctorius. The sequence goes on from NW_027361697.1 coordinate 42,156,427, forward strand.
CCCTCCTCCTCCTCCTCCAGAAGCGAAAGCTCGTCCACAGAGCGCAGTCGTACGAGCACTCCATCTGCAGCTGCCACTGTTGCACACGAGGTGTCCCCCTATCGAGCAGCTAGTGGAAAGCGTCAGCAGGCTGTGTTGCAGATGATGTGTTTGGGCGACAGACACACCGCCGATGTGCTGGCCGAGTACTTTCAGCGACAAACTGAGTCATGGCTGGGCAGTGTACATCTTGAGGCAGGCAAGGTAGTTAGTGATAACGGCCGTAATTTTGTGGCAGCCATAGCCCTTTCAAAACTCAGCCACATACCTTGCTTGGCTCACACCTTGAACCTGGTGGTGCAGTGCTTCCTCAAAAATTATCCGGAGTTAACAGCCCTGCTCCAGAAGGTGCGAAGACTGTGCGCACACATCCGCCGGTCGCCTGTACACTCCATTCGTATGCAGAAGCTGCAGCGATTGCTCCACCTTCCCAACCACCGCCTCATTATCGACATTGCAACAAGGTGGAACTCCACCCTGCACATGGTTGAGCGGCTGTGCGAGCAGAGGCAGGCCATAATGCATTTGTGGGAGGATACACGGCCAGGCACTTTGAGAGCAGACATGGAGTTGACAGGTGTGCAGTGGTCAAAGCTGAAAGACCTCTGTAAAGTCCTTCAGTGTTTTGAGGAATGCACACGGCTGGTAAGCGCAGACGACGCCATCCTAAGCATGAGCATCCCACTTATGCGTCTGCTCATGCAAACTTTGACGCACCTTAAGGAGCAGGCGTCTGCAGCCAATGTTGACGAGGAGGAAGAGGTGGAGGGAATCCTTGATGACATTCAGCCATTGTCTGCTCAGGGACCTCTCCTGGACGAGGCGGAGGAAGAAGAGGAGGAGGAGGATGATGATGGGGATGATTACTTAGGGGAGGAGGATGCATCTCGTGGGGCAAGTGAAAATGTTGGCGTGGCAAGGTCTGGTACAGGGTTTGTGCGTGACTGAAGGGATGTGGATTTGCCAGAAAGTGCTCCTCCAACCAGCACTCGTAGTGCATCATTGACACCGGGAACATTGGCCCACATGTCAGATTATGCCTTGCAGATCCTAAAAAGGGACCCAAAATGATGAACGATGACGACTACTGGTTGGCCAGCATCCTGGATCCACGCTATAAAGGCAAATTACAAAACATCATGCCACAGGAGAACCTTGACCTAATATTGGCTAATAAACAAGCAACTCTGGTAAATCGGTTGCTTGAGGCATTCCTCATTGTGGACTGATTTTTCAAGTACCGCTCACACAACTGGTAATACTGCATCGATGGAAAGTGACAGGAGACAGCAGTTGTCAACTATGGTTACAAACTACTTTTCCTCCCATATCGATGTTCTCCCACACAGGTCATTCCCCTTTGACTATTGGGCCGCTAAACTGGACACCTGGCCTGAATTGGCACAATATGCCTTACAGGAGCTCGCTTGCCCAGCTGCAAGTGTGCTATCGGAAAGAGTCTTCAGTGCAGCTGGATCAATCCTGACAGAAAAAAGGACCCGTCTGTCGACCCAAAATGTGGATGATCTAACCTTCATTAAAATGAACCATGCATGGGTTTCCAAGGATTTTGTCCCACCTTCCCCTGATGACACATAGGGTGACAGAAAAATGGCTTGCTTTGGTCCACCTCTTCCTGGGACTTGACCTATTTCGCCTTTTGCATCAGCTGAATGTCCAACATCAACATATGCCACTTTCAAAAACTCCCTAACTGTGCTGCCTCCCCCCCCCATGGCCGTGGTCACCACCTAGCGCACGACACCATGCGAGTGCCGTTGCCCTGGACAGGTGGGTAGGCCGACTCTTGGGCGCGGGCACTGGCACAGGGTCCCTCATAGTGCAATCAAGTGTCTCTGACGGTGGTGGTGCACACCTGCCGTCAGACACACCGCCGTACTATGAGGGGCCCAGTGCCAGTACCGACGCCCACGAGTGGGCCCCCTTGCTTGGGCAGGGCCCCAGCATTTGCAATCTTTACCTCTCCCTGCTCCTCCGCTGTGTAGTCTGGGCCGTCAAATCCATACTGTGCCTGACACCGTCTGAGCCTGCCTCCTGATGTATAGACATATATTTTGAATGTGTACGCTATCCATACATGTTATCCGGGGATACGGTACCCTTTCTCACCTTTGTGCAATCACGTGCAAGCCATACTGGGCCTAACACCGTCTGAGCCTGCCTCCTGATGTATAGACATATATTTTGAATGTGTACGCTATCCATACATGTTATCCGGGGATACGGTACCCTTTCTCACCTTTGTGCAATCACGTGCAAGCCATACTGGGCCTAACACCGTCTGAGCCTGCCTCCTGATGTATAGACATATATTTTGAATGTGTACGCTATCCATACATGTTATCCGGGGATACGGTACCCTTTCTCACCTTTGTGCAATCACGTGCAAGCCATACTGGGCCTAACGCCGTCTGAGCCTGCCTCCTGATGTATAGACATATATTTTGAATGTGTACGCTATCCATACATGTTATCCGGGGATACGGTACCCTTTCTCACCTTTGTGCAATCACGTGTAATCCATACTGGGCGTGACAACGGCTGGCGAGCTGTTAAGCAAGCTACAGCACCTGTGGTTTGCACACGTAAGTTTTTCATTTTTTCAGGAATGACGGTTAGGCCTAATTCCGGAACTGCGGTTGACCTGCACTTACTGGGAAATCATCGTTCGCGGGTAATAATTGTAATCACAGATCCCCATCACTAACGTTGTTCAGCGGGTTATCTGCACCTGTAAGCGACAAACGCTGGCCTTTTCAGTGTAGCGCACATGCAGCCACGGACATGTAAGGGCATGACACACCAGTTATTGGCCAATCTCATGTGCCAGAGCCTTACATGTCCCTCTAGTAAGCCGGACTCGGACCGCGGGGCATGACGGAGTCTCGTTCGTTAACGGAATTAAGCTTGCAATGTGTGCATCTTTTCTGTAGCTGGCATGGTTGAGGTTTCCCAGGTGGAGTCGAATTAAACCGTAGGCTCCACTCCTGGTGGTGCCCTTCTGGACATTCCTTTAAGGTTCAGCTTTGCAACCATACTGCCCAGTGCCCACGTAAAACAAACACTTTGCCTTCATGAACGCTGTTTGGAGGGTCATGACTCGTGGGAATAACGCCGCCCAATCAGTTAACCTGCTAGAGAGATCCTTCGTTGCTCCCAAGCATGACATCACACTCCCTAGGAGGAAGGTAATGCCACTGTGGCGACCGTACTCCTGGGGGCGACACAAGTGCACTGATGCCCAGCCACTGCTCGATGAATCTGCTGGTACATTGACCCAGACCACTACATTCCCCTCGCACGCTACACGGCCTGAATCTGACCCTGATGAAACTCAGGTTACCCTTCCCATATACAGTTCCATCTTACACGGTGACAAAGAGGAAGCTGCAGATGAAAGTGCAGGTTAGGCCCACCCGCCATCAGACACACCACCGTACTATCAGGGGCCCTGTGCCAGGGCCGTCGCCAACGAGTGGGCCCCCCCTGCTTGCTCAGGATCACAGCACTTGCAAGGTTGAAATACTGTGCAGTGAGATGGAATATGGGGACGACGAGGAGTCCAGACTAGTACAGGGATTCCCTAGCGAGGAGACTTATTTCATTGTTTTCAATGTTGGGACAGCAATTTTGGGGGCGCACTATACTCTGGAGAATGATAGATGGGGCCCACCATACACTGGAACATTCCAAAGGTGGACATCAGACACTGGAGCAGCATTTACAGGGCCCATTATACACTAGAGCATTAGAAATGGGGCCCATTATGTTTGGAGTATTATTTGGGCCCATAAGACAGTGGAGCTTCATCCATGGGGACCAACATATACTGTAGCATTATGTGGTGCTCATCATATACTGTTTCAAACATTATATGGGACCAATGATTCTGTATGGAGAAATAGATGGGCCTCGTCATGAGATGTAAAAAGTGAGGTATTTTTCATTGTACTATACCGCTATTTCTCTGCCGTATCGGAGCATGATGAGTTGTGGTATGTGTTAAAGGGGCGCTCTTTCGCCCAGGGCACATGAAAACCTGGAACCAGCCCTACCCCCCCACAACTTTAGCCAAATAACCCCCATTTTTCAGTGCGTAACTTGTATTATGAAGTTAATTAAGGTTGACAAGCTTAAGTAAGAAGAATTGATGCTTTTGGCATTCAAATGGGCACTGTAGGTGTGTTTCCTGTCCTCCTCTCACTGCCGACTTTTATTCCCCATTGACTTACATTGGGTTTCGTGTTTCGGGACGACCCCGACTTTTCCCTATAATCGGCCGATCTTGCTCGACCCGACTTTTGGAAAAGTCGGGTTTCACGAAACGAAACTCGACCCTAAAAAACCAAAAGTCGCTCAACTCTAGTGGAGAGGCACACAATCCAAGCTACTTGAGTTCTAGTGTGAAGTTTCCACAATCAGTGATGGTTTGGGGAGCCATGTCATCTGCTGCTGTAGGTCCACTGTGTTTTATCAAGACCAAAGTCAGCGCAGCCGTCTATCAGGAAATTTTAGAGCACTTCATGCTTCATTCTGCTGTAAAGCTTTTTGGAGATGAAAATTTCATTTTCCAGCAGGACTTGGCACCTGTCCACACTGCCAAAAGTACCAATACCTGGTTTAAAAGCAACAGTATCACTGTGCTTGATTGGCCAGCAAACTCGCCTGACCTTAACCCCATGGAGAATCTATGGGGAATTGTCAAGAGGAAGATGAGAGACACCAGACCCAACAATGCAGATGAGCTGAAGGCTGCTATCAAAACAACCTGGGCTTCCATAACACCTCAGCAGTGCCACAGGCTGATCGCCTCCATGCCACGCCACATTGATGCAGTATTTGATGCAAAAGGAGCCCCAACCAAGTATTGAGTGCGTTTACTGAACATACAGTGCCTTGCAAAATTATTCGGCTCCCTGGAACTTTTCAACCTTTTCCCACGTATCATGCTTCAAACATAAAGATACCAAATGTAAATTTTTGGTGAAGAATCAACAACAAGTGGAACACAATTGTGAAGTTGAACGAAATTTATTGGTTATTTTAAATTTTTGTGGGAATTCTAAAACTGAAAAGTGGGGCATGCAATATTATTTGGCCACTTTAACTTAATACTTTGTTGCGCCACCTTTTGCTGCGATTACAGCTGCAAGTCGCTTGGGGTACGTCTCTATCAGTTTTGTACATCGAGAGACTGAAATTCTTGCCCATTCTTCCTTGGCAAGCAGCTCGAGCTCAGTGAGGTTTGATGGAGATCGTTTGTGAACAGCAGTTTTCAGCTCTTTCCACAGATTCTCGCTTGGATTCAGGTCTGGACTTTGACTTGGCCATTCTAACACCTGGATACATTTATTTGTGAACCATTCCATTGTAGATTTTGCTTTCTGTTTGGGATCATTGTCTTGTTGGAAGACAAATCTCTGTCCCAGTCTCATGTCTTTTGCAGACTCCAACAGGTTTTCTTCAAGAATGGTCCTGTATTTGGCTCCATCCATCTTCCCATCAATTTTAACCATCTTCCCTGTCCCTGCTGAAGAAAAGCAGGCCCAAACCATGATGCTGCCACCGCCATGTTTGACAGTGGGGATGGTGTGTTCAGGGTGATGAGCTGTATTGCCTTTACGCCAAACATATCGTTTGTCATTGTCGCCAAAAAGTTCGATTTTGGTTTCATCTGACCAGAGCACCTTCTTCCACATATTTGGTGTGTCTCCCAGGTGGCTTGTTGCAAACTTTAAACGACACTTTTTATGAATATCTTTGAGAAATGGCTTTCTTCTTGCCACTCTTCCATAAAGGCCTAATTTGTGCAGTGTACGACTGATTGTTGTCCTATGGACAGACTGTCCCACCTCAGCTGTGGATCTCTGCAGTTCATCTAGAGTGATCATGTGCCTCTTGGCTGCATCTCTGATCAGTCTTCTACTTGTTTGAGATAAAAGTTTAGAGGGACGGCCGGGTCTTGGTAGACTTGCAGTGGTATGATACTCCTCACATTTCAATATGATCACTTGCACAGTGCTCCTTGGGATGTTTAAAGTTTTAGAAATCATTTTGTATCCAAATACGTCTTTAAACTTCTCCACAACAGTATCACGGACCTGCCCGTTGTGTTCCTTGGTTTTCATGATGCTCTCTGTGCTTCAAACAGAACCCTCAGACTATCACAGAGCAGGTGCATTTACATGGAGACTTGATTACACACAGGTGGATTATATTTATTATCATTAGTCATTTAGCACAACGTTGGATCATTCAGAGATCCACAATGAACTTCTGGAGTGAGTTTGCTGCACTGAAAGTAAAAGAGCCGAACAATATTGCACGCCCCACTTTTCAGTTTTTTAATTCCCACAAAAATTTAAAATAGCCAATAAAGTTCGTTCAACTTTACCATTGTGTTCCACTTGTTGTTGATTCTTCACTAAAAATTTACTTTTGGTATCTTTATGTTTGAAGCATGATATGTGGGAAAAGGTTGAAAGGTTCCAGGGAGCCGAATACTTTCGCAACGCACTGTACATTTCAGTAGGCCAACATTCTGGATTTTAAAATCATTTTTCAAGCTGGTATTATAAATTATTGTAATTTACTGAGATAATGACGTTTGGGTTTTCATTGGCTGTAAGCCATAATCATCAACATTAACAGAAATAAACACTTGAAATAGATCACTCTGTAATGACTCTATATAATGAGTTTCACTTTTTGAATTGAAGACCTGAAATAATTGAACTTTTAGATAATATTCTAATTTTGCGAGAAGCACCTGTATATACATAGTAAATTATAGCAACAGCTTTCAGTAAGATTCTCACATAATGAGTGCTGGCTTTACATTTATTTTTTTCTTTTTGTGTGTTTATGAACAATTGTGGTTACATATGGAAGTGGTTTGGGCCCCACCTTTCAAAATGAATCTGCTGATGGCTAATCTGTTACCTGCTGTGTTGGATCTGCAAGTAATTTATAAGTAAAAAAAAAAAAAACAGACATGTAATAATACAAATGCTATCATCTATTCTGTTATTTCTAAACACTGTTTTTCGGTGATTCCTTTGTATCCCCGTTCATAATGCACCCACACACACAAATGATACACCATTTGAAAGGTAACCTTTCCCCCTTCAGCAACAAAATAGCCAAACAAACCACACATCCACGATTTGATCACAAAATACTTTAAACATTAATTTCATAAACCTGCAGTAAGGAAAAATGACTTGTAGGTGGCACCACAGTAGCCCAAAGCACACTACCAACACATTTGTAAACATGCACTGCTTTTTCGCCGATTACTTCACCCCACCACACACAAATATTACATCACTTGAAAGGTAAAACAGCCAAACAAACCACACATTCACAATTTTATCACTAAATACAGTTTAAACATTCATTTTCATAAACCTGCAGAAAGAAACAATGACCTGCAGGTGGCACCTCAACCAGAAAACATTTTTTGGCCTCTACTTATCAAACCAATTTATTGTATTACCAATCTACATATTTTAATACCTGTCTGTGTTCATCAGCTCATGAAATACATTTACATTTGACCAGCTTGCTTTTTCTGAAATTGCCTGCGCCCCCGACGACCAATGTGCGAAAATTTTGCACGGGCCAAGCTAGTAGTATTTTATATGTTTTTATGCTTTTACACTTTTCAAAGCATATGCAAAGGAGCATTTTACCAATTCACACCTAACCTCGTTACAAGATATGATAGTCTGTCAAATATTTAAATATTGCATTTCACGCTTTATTTTGCCTTATATTTAGTAAACGTGGTTGACAAACAAAATGTCTACTTCAGCATCGCAGACCCCTGATTGATAATATGTCTATAATATGTGTAGTCATAGAGTTATGCCAGGAAGTTTGGTAGATTTACCATCCAGGGGTTTTGATTTGTGACTAGGCTTTCCAAGAATGGTGCTATGCAGCAATACCGGATCATCTCTGAAGTGGTTCGGTTTTGGGAAAAGTCTAAATTAGATGAGGCTCATTTATTCAAGGTTTGTTGGGGTCACCAATGGTTACCCACAATCGGCTAATCAGCAGCACGGTGGCTCAGTCATTAGCACTGATTGTGTCTTTCCAGTGATAGAGCCCCCTTGTTCAAATCTGCAAAGGAGTTTGCAACATCTGCAAAGGAGTTTGTTTGTTCTACCTGTGTTTTGTGGGTTTCCCCCTACGCTCCAAAGACATACTGCCTAGGCAAATCTAAGTTTCTTAAACCCAGGGAAAAAAATTACAGCTTAAGTGATTTGAGTAGTCATCATGCAACCACTCATACGTGATTTACACATAGCTGCTCTTCCTAATTCTCTCAATGTTCAGGGCAAGACTACAGCCCTTCTTCATTGAGAAGGAAAAGAGATAGATGATAAAACTGACTCCTAGAATATATTAATGCCCTTTCCAAGTGACATAGAAAACAGTGCCCATATTTTGCCCCCTAGAATATAATAATGCCCCCTATATGCACCTTTGAAAGGCACAATACCCAGAGTGCCCCTATACCAATAAGTGCCCACTTAACATTTCATAATGTCCTCCGAATTCCCCCTTTACAGCTCCCCTATACACAGTATGATGGGTCCTCCACAGATCCCCTATATACAGTATGATGGGCCCACAACTCAGTTATACACAGTATGATGTCTTCACAGCTTCCCTACATACAGTATAATGTCCCCACCGCTTTCATATACACAGTGTAATGGGCCCACATCTATCCTCTATAGAGCATGATGTCCCCACAGCTCAACGATACACATTATGATGTCCCCACAGCTTCCCTCTACAAGGTATGATTCCCCCAACAGTATGTCCCACAGCTACCCCCTACACAGTATCTTGACCCAACTCCCCTATATACAGTTTATTACCCCAAACTGCATCATGCCTCCACAGTAGTCCCCACACCATATGATGGGCTCCACAATAGCTTACACACTGCAGAATTGCCTCACAGTAGCACCCACACTATAAATTGCCTCTTAGTATCCCCACTCTGTATAATGGCCCCTTATTAGCTCCACACTATGTAATGGCCTCTTAGAAGTTCCCACACTTTTTGAGGGCCCCCACATTGTATGACGGCCCTAAAGTAGCCTCCACACTGTATCATGGACCCCTCACTGTATCATGGACCCCTTCATGGCCCCTATGCTGTGTGTTGACCCTTTTAGTAGCCTCCACTATGTATGAGGGCCCCCTTAGTAGCACCTGTGAAGCACAACATTGGAGAGATAATGCAGAATCCCACTTCTGCCACCACTTGTGAAGGATGACACCAGAGAGATTATGAAGAATCCCACCACTGCCACCACTTGTGAAGGATGGTACCAGAGAGATAGCGCAGAATCCTACCACTACCTCCACATCTGATGAACTCGCACCTCACCACCCCGCCTGACGTCACTATCACATCAGACGGATCACGTAATGCAGTCTCCACACTTTCACCAACTTGACGTTCTGCAACCTCTGGAGACTTGTAAGGTAAGCTTGGTACAGTTTTACGCAGACGTCCCCTGTCCATACGAGGTGGCCCACCTAGTCACTGATGTTGCCATATACTCGCTCCCAACCCTGACAGGCTCATAGGCCCCTTTCACTAGCACCAGTGAAGCAGGGTCTGGTCAGCCCGGTAGGACAGCCACCAGTTCCCCATTAGATATAAACCTTGTCCATTATCAGAATTATATCAGGCCAGAAACCAGCCCTGTTAGTATGAAAAGTTAAACCAAGATACGATATGTAGATTCATGGATTGAGAGGAAAAAACAGCCCAAGGTTAAATTATATATTTGATCGCCTTAAGTGCACAGTAGATACTTTAACTATATAAACAATGACTATACATATATGGTATGTATATATTATACATATGGTCAGATATGCAAATACAATAGTGGTAGGACAAAAGATATAAGCAGATGGATCATGTCAATTACCAGATGATGTTTGATCATGTGTGCGCTAGGCCGCAGATGACAAGGGCTGCCTACTGTCTCCTAGGTCCTTCACAGCATGTTACTTGCGTGGCCCCCACTTTCGAAGTGGATTGCATGCATAACAGAGAGAGACTACATGGCCTTACATTAGCCATTATCCTCTTTGGGTCACTCCCCTTCTGCCCTCTGGGCTGAACCTAAATCCCCTCCCCTTACCTCTGCAGAAAAAAACTCCAAAACATAAGATGGGTCATAATCCCTTAATAGACGGTCCTAGGGAGGCGGCTTTGGTGCCATTGAATCTGGCCGGGCCCCTGCTATGCGTTAAGATGAAGCACAGCTTTGCTATCTGGTTTCTACTAGCTGTTCTATGTATCTCCAGACCCTTGGGTGCTAGAAAGGGTCGAGACTCAGGCCGGCGTTCGCCATATTCTGGGGATTTTGGAAATATACACAATGTACAGTTAGGATGTATACTATCTCCAAAACCACTTATGGAATTATGTTTCTGGAATGTTCCAGAAGGTGTCTCTAAGTTTTAGTAGGGATCTATATGGCAAGCAGGCATTTGTCCTGCACTGAGCTGGTCAAGATGTGAGATCTGTCACTCACAGCTTTTGAGGCTTAGCCCCCTGCTGAGCTAGTTGCACAGTGAAGGTGGGTCCTGTTACAGCTGCACACTGAAGGGGGGTTTATAATCCCATGCCACCAAGGATACAAATGATTGACATGAAATTATAGCTCCATATTCTTCACAGGCCTCATTATGTATGATGGTTTCTTAATAGCCCCCACTCTGCCAGAGGGCTTCCTCAGTAAACCCCACTCTGTATGAGGGTCCCTGTAGTACCACCCATGCTTTATGATGGACCCCTGAGTTGCCCCCACTATGTATAAAGGCCCTTTTTTTATTCCCATGGCCCCTACACTGCATGATGGCCCCACAATAGCCCTGTCAGGGTCCTGACAGCGCCGGCGTACAGCCTCCGCTAAGCAGGGACTCACCCGCACCGTAGGGACCCCTGGGGTCAAGAACAGCCGGAAAATAAAGATGCACAGGACCTCAATGTAGAAGTTTAGCAAGCCGGCACAGGACCTACGGTCATGTGAACGGTCATGTGACTGCAAGGGGGCGGGGCTTAGCGTCCTGCTTTCACAGAAGGTAGAAAACTCAGAGTCAGGCAAAGCAGAGGTCAAGCACAATACAGGCAAGCGAGGTACAGGAGGGATAAACAGACGGAAGGTCAGACAAAGCCAAAGGTCATACACAAGATATCAGTACAGTACCAGGGGTGCAACAGAACGGATAGTCAGGGCCAAGCAGAGATCAAAAACCAAACAGACGTAGAAGGTACCAGGCAGAATCCAAAGCAAAATCCAGAGAACAGACCGAGTCATACACAGAGAATCAAGCAACCAGAACACAGCACTAACACACTCAGGGGTCACCACACAATGCCAAGGGCGAAAGTATAACTGATGGGGGATGGGAGCTTCCTGAGGCTATAAGAAGCCTCCCCAGAACCAATGAGAGGCCACCATCATAGGTCCCAGGTGTGCAGGTGAGAGTCTGCACTGAGATCAGAACATTAACCCCAGAAGTACCGGTCACCCAGCACTAGTATCATGACAAGCCCTCATACTGTATGATGGTGCCAATAGTAGCCCCCATGCTGTATGATGGCCCTCTAAGATGTCTCCACTATGTATAAGGGCCCCCTTAGTACTCCCCACTATGTATGAGGACCCTCTTAATTGCCCCCACTCTGTATGATGACCACTTAGTAGCCCCCACTATGTATGAAGGCCCTTTAGTAGCCTCCACTATGTGTGAGGGCCCCCTTAATAGCCATGAGGGCCCCTGCTCAGTATAATGACCCTTACACAATATTAAAACACAAAACAAAAATATACTTACCTAACTCCGGCGAGTCCAGCAACAGACAGCGGGAAGTCCTGGGCTCACTGACGAAGTAACGCCATCATGCCGGGACAGGCACAAAACACCAGAGTCCTGCCGCGGTAATGTCATCACGTCTCTCTGCCCAGAGCCTGGTGTCTGCAGGCTGCAAGCCTAAAGTCACCTGCGGCCTACTGATCAGAAAGTGACACTGCAGGGAAACCATATCTTCCTGCTCTACTGCTTAGTCTGTATCGGCTTGTACAGCAGTTAAGGGTGGTGATCACTCCAGGTGGAACCCTCCAAGTCATGGGCCTGGAGTTACTGACATCCTCTGCCACCCCCAGTAACTATGCTGCTGATGTGCATAAATCACTTTTGAATGGTCATGTGATGACCGCTGGAACTAGCAAGTAGAACCGAATTCTGACTTGCGCATATTACACACTGTTAGGATCAGATATACTACAGTGCTTTATAATTAATATTCCTAACATAAATACAGATGTTGTGATGATATAATACTTTATTAACATAGGAATGAATCACCTTATCTCTCAAGATATGAATAGCCTTATGTGTAAAGGATACCAGTAACAGTACATAAGTACAGCACCAGAAACCCCATCACTGCAATAATACATCATCAGAACCATCATTTGTACAGGAATGCATCACCAAAATCAACATTAGTACATGAATACATCAACAAGTTTAGTACAACGATCAAATGCAGTGTCAAGTCACCCTCTTATACAATTATATTGCATGAACATACAACTCCCTGTATGTCCTTATTAATGGTACAGATATATTGGGAATTGTTGTTAACTGTCTTCATCAGACTGTGGACCATACAGGAACCACTGTACTGATGAGATGTAGTCAGTATCACAAATAACCAATTACATCTTGATACCTTATAGGTGACATCTTCTCTGATTGCTGTCATTCTCTTTTCTGTTCCACATTGTCCAGGTGCCATGATCACTTTTCACATCCATGGTTCATCCCTGCAGACTGCTCTCTTCTCCTGTCTTCTGCAGCACAATGTGACACATTGCCCTTAAAAATAACAGTGTCATTATAATGCTCCAAAATAAATATATATCTGCACTATTCTGAATTCCCTTGAATAAATAGTTGCCCATCTCTGTGCCCTCTGCCAAAGATATTACCCCCACACTGTCCCTCTAATTGTATATGGCCTCCACGCTATACTCTCCTAAAAAATATCTCCACACTGTCCGTTCTTATGAAATAAAGCTACCACTGTCCACCTTTATTACCTATGACTGCCAAATTGTCCTCCCTTATTAGCTATAACCGCACCACTTTCCACTCTGATTAGTGATAACTAGTAACCTGTCTATGTGAAGTGTCACCCACCATGTTGCCCACTTTCCATACTGGATCCCTTCACACTGTGTACCTCCTTATCCCCACTATTCATACTGTCCCCTCCTTGCTGTGTCCACTCACAATATCCCACCACTCTGTCCTCTCTCTATACTGCCCCTCAGTTTGCCCAGTCCCACACTTCCCCTTCTCACACTCCATCCCAAAGTTGTCCCTTCACACTTCCCCATCATATGGTCCCACTCATACTCACTCCATGCTGTCCCCTCACATTCCCCCATACTATCTCACACTATTCCCTCCCATACTGTTCCCCCATACCTCCCCCCTCACACTTTTCTCCTCTATACTATTCTCTCACTTTCCCCATACTGTCCCCTCACAGTTTTCTTTCCCCATATTGTCGCCTCACCCCCCCATATTCTTCCAATACCCCATAGCCATACATCTCTCACTTTTCTCCCCATCCTGTCCCCTCAGACTTTTATCTCCCCTTACTGTCACTTCACACATTTTCCCCCATACTATCCCTTCACAGTATTCCCCCATACTGTCCCCTCATACTTTTCTTCCCTGTACTATCCCCTCACATTCCCCCATACTGTTATCTCACACTTTTCACCGCATACTGTCCCCTCACATATTTTCTCCATCTTATCTCCTCACATTATGCTCACACTGTCTCACATATTCCCTCTCATGCTGTCACCTCACACTTTTCCCCATCCTGTCCCCTCTCACTTTTATTTCCCCATATTTTCCCTTCACAACTTTCTCCCCATACTGTACACTCACAATATTCACCCCATACTGTCCCCTCACACTTCTCATACAGAGAGCTCACCCTTTTAACCCCATACTGTCCTCTTACTTTCCCCCATTATTTCCCCTCAAAAACTCCCTCTGTATTGTAGCTGTATTGGAGCACTTACCCTATCACCTGTATGAGTAACATCAGTGGTGTGATCAGCTGATCTGATCACACTGCTGAAATCACCCTGATCTGGAAGGTCCTGGAGATCAGAGTTTTAATTTTACTCACACCTGAAAGACGCTTGTTCTATTGAATTCAGGGAGCTGGCATTTTCTATGTTTTTTAAGCTGACTGTCAGTTTTACAACCGGCTTCGAGAATGGCAAATTCCACTCCTGGGGATAACAGAATACCAATCACCTGGGAGATATCTTGGACCGCTGCACCAGGTGTCCCAGTGGCACCTCCTGTTGATTGTGACTGGGACAAATGCCAGAGTGCCCTGTCTCCCCAGTTATGACCTTGAAATACTGATAGAGATTTTTTGATTGTGAGCCCCACTGAGGAGAGTGATTATTAAGGGCATGTCACACTAAGAGATATCGCTAGCAATATCGCTATAACTAGTGACGTTATAGAGATATTGCTAGCGATATCGTTGTGTGTGATACTTACCTACGACCGGCTCCCCCGCTGGTTATCGCTGATCGCGCGAGAACGTCCTGGACTGTTTCTCGTCGTCAGCTTCCTGCGGCGCTTCCTGCTGTGACGACGAGAGACGTGTGGAGCCGGGCGGGAGGACGCAGGATCGTCTGGTGTGACAGGTAAGTAGCGATCCCCGTCCCCAGCGATGTCGCTGGTGAGATCTGCCTGTGTGGCAGCTCACTAGCGACCACTTAGCGATGTACCAGCGATCCTGACCGCGTCATATCGCTGGTCGGGATCGCTGGTACATCGCTAAGTGTGACAGTACCTTTATGATATCTATAAAGCGCTTTGAAATATGATGGTTCTATACAAGTAAAATACGGTAAGAATCGTAGAAATCCCTACATATAGGTGCAGCTACACCATCGGTAAACTTATAAGCCCTACTGATGCATTAAGACTCTTGTAAAAAAGTGCAGATATATAAGGCAACCGTTTGTACATTTGCAACATGAAAGACTTTTTAATCATTGATGTATTTACAAAGTGAAATTCAACCTTTGCTGACTCATTTTTAGAGGTGGGGTTCAAAGACTCTAAGTCCCTAGACATAAACCTCAAACTGAGCTTGTTCTATCTGTTTCACCATAACTGTATTGAAGGTGGTTTTATGTATTGATGTAGTAGAGATAGAGATTTATATGTCCGTTATCTCTTTACATGTTTTGCACATTTCAGGTTGATTCCACAGAGTTTTTGTGGCTGTAAGTCTGCGGGAAAATATGACATATGCACTGCAAACAGTTGTCTTTTTCGCTGATCACGCTCGAACGTCCTGGGCCATTTTTTGATCGCTGGTTTCCCGCTGGCCAGCGTGCATCGCTGCGTGTGACAGCGAGAGACCAGCGATCAGCGACGCTGGGAGCTGGTTTTCAATGTAAACAGCGGGTATCTAAGAGCCGCGCGGCTCTTAGATACCCGCTGTTTACAATGGAAACCAGCTTACTCGCTGGTCCTGATCGCTGGAGGGGCTGTCTATGTGACAGCTCACCAGCAATCAGCTAACTATGTCCCAGCGATCCCATCCATGTCGGATCGTTGGTGGGATCGCTGGGACATTGATACGTGTAACGGGGCCCTTAAGCCATGTGCACATACTGAGTTTTTTACGTCAGTATTTGTAAGCCAAAACCAGGAGTGGGGAATAAATCCAGAAGTGGTGACGTGTTTCCATTATACTTTCCCTCTGACTGTTCCACTCCTGGTTTTGGCTACAAATACTGAGGTAAAATACTGACCAAATACTAAACGTGTGCATAAAGGACAAATCTACAGCTAGTGAGGCCGTACTGGGCCGCAGGCCTTAAAAGGGAGGCCGACATGACAGGTTTGAGGGGGAATATAGTGAGCTGGAGTTAGGGAATGGGATGGTATTATGGGGTTAATGTATTTGAATAAGGTGGGGGGGCTAGTGCTTGGACGAGGGGGAGTAGGGGTCAGAGGCGGGGTTACAAGGTATCATTATAATAGGGGTGGCCATCTTAATGAGGCAACCATTTTAGGTTCCCCCACATAGTGACATGAAGCTCCCACCCTCCCTTAATTAGTTTTTTGGTTAGGAAATCGCTTAGGGGTGAATCTTTTCTTAATAGGTTTCATTTTCTTTTAGGGATATGGGCGGTATTTGGGTGTTGGGGTTATAATTTGTAAGTTTGTGTAATTACTTGTCACGGCAGTATGGCGTGGGGGGGTCCTCGAAGCTGGTGGTGCTGGTAAATAGCGGTTCGGGGGGGATCTCAAGAGGTCCTGGACTCCCCCTGGGTGGATTCAAGTGGGCGGGTAATTGAATTATCCCACGGAAGGGATTAAAGTGGACCCGTGCTTAATGGTAATGGAAACTGGCCAGGCTGGTTGATATGTGTCTCTGAGCTGGGGCTTAGCGGCTAGAAGCAAGACTCGACCTGGGGACCAAGTTGGGAATATTAAATCTGAGTTTTATGGTTTGGGGCTTTGAGGACCACCCCTTCTGGGACGTTGTGTTTAAAAATGTTATGTTATATGTTTAATAAAAGGCTGCAGTGGCCAATTTATCCAAAATGCCTCTGGAGTGTTTATTGGGTTGGTATATGAATCAATGGTGTTGGGTGGCCAATAAGAAGTTTAAATAACTAGGTACGGAAGCTCACATGAGTCACGAATACCCATTTGTTATGTATTCTATATTCTGTCCTCAGCCCCTGGTGAAGCCTGTTTAGGTGAAACATGTCGGGGAGGCTATGAGCCAATCCTAATCAGCTTTAGTAGTTCTATATCCAATATTTATTACCATATATATCTTCACAAGACTACACTAACTAATGGACTGCATCCATTAATCTAGGTAGGAGGAATGATAGCTGATAGTACAATGATTTTTGACACAGGAATCTATTAGAATTTATTACACAATAATACCACTTTAGGTATTTTTTAATATCAACCTAGACCATTTATATTAGACTAGTTTCAATAAAAGTCACGTTTTAATCACAAATCCCTTGACGTGAACCTGTCAGCAGGATTTTGCTAAGTAAACTACAGTAATACTTACAGTGGGGCAAAAAAGTATTTAGTCAGTCAGCAATAGTGCAAGTTCCACCACTTAAAAAGATGAGAGGCGTCTGTAATTTACATCATAGGTAGACCTCAACTATGGGAGACAAACTGAGAAAAAAAAATCCAGAAAATCACATTGTCTGTTTTTTTTTCCTTTTATTTGCATATTATGGTGGAAAATAAGTATTTGGTCAGAAACAAGCAATCAAGATTTCTGGCTCTCACAGACCTGTAACTTCTTCTTTAAGAGTCTCCTCTTTCCTCCACTCATTACCTGTAGTAATGGCACCTGTTTAAACTTGTTATCAGTATAAAAAGACACCTGTGCACACACTCAAACAGTCTGACTCCAAACTCCACTATGGTGAAGACCAAAGAGCTGTCAAAGGACACCAGAAACAAAATTGTAGCCCTGCACCAGGCTGGGAAGATTGAATCTCCAATAGCCAACCAGCTTGGAGTGAAGAAATCAACTGTGGGAGCAATAATTAGAAAATGGAAGACATACAAGACCACTGATAATCTCCCTCGATCTGGTGCTCCACGCAAAATCCCACCCCGTGGGGTCAGAATGATCACAAGAACGGTGAGCAAAAATCCCAGAACCACGCGGGGGGACCTAGTGAATGAACTGCAGAGAGCTGGGACCAATGTAACAAGGCCTACCATAAGTAACACACTACGCGACCATGGACTCAGATCCTGCAGTGCCAGACGTGTCCCACTGCTTAAGCCTGTACATGTCCGGGCCCGTCTGAAGTTTGCTAGAGAGCATTTGGATGATCCAGAGGAGTTTTGGGAGAATGTCCTATGGTCTGATGAAACCAAACTGGAACTGTTTGGTAGAAACACAACTTGTCGTGTTTGGAGGAAAAAGAATACTGAGTTGCATCCATCAAACACCATACCTACTGTAAAGCATGGTGGTGGAAATATCATGCTTTGGGGCTGTTTCTCTGCAAAGGGGCCAGGGCGACTGATCCGGGTACATGAAAGAATGAATGGGGCCATGTATCGTGAGATTTTGAGTGCAAACCTCCTTCCATCAGCAAGGGCATTGATGATGAAACGTGGCTGGGTCTTTCAACATGACAATGATCCAAAGCACACCGCCAGGGCAATGGAGTGGCTTCGTAAGAAGCATTTCAAGGTCCTGGAGTGGCCTAGCCAGTCTCCAGATCTCAACCCTATAGAAAACCTTTGGAGGGAGTTGAAAGTCCGTGTTGCCAAGCGAAAAGCCAAAAACATCACTGCTCTAGAGGAGATCTGCATGGAGGAATGGGCCAACATACCAACAACAGTGTGTGGCAACCTTGTGAAGACTTACAGAAAACGTTTGACCTCTGTCATTGCCAACAAAGGATATATCACAAAGTATTGAGATGAAATTTTGTTTCTGACCAAATACTTATTTTCCACCATAATATGCAAATAAAATGAAAAAAAAACAGACAATGTGATTTTCTGGATTTTTTTTTCTCAGTTTGTCTCCCATAGTTGAGGTCTACCTATGATGTAAATTACAGACGCCTCTCATCTTTTTAAGTGGTGGAACTTGCACTATTGCTGACTGACTAAATACTTTTTTGCCCCACTGTATGTGTCCAAAAAACAAATGGCTGTTAGGCACTTCAAACAACATATATCAACAAATGCCTACTATGGCAAGTGTGCCACTAGACAAGAAGTGTTTCCAACAAAAATAATGTTAAAAAATTCAATTTTTATTAATAACCAGTTAAAAAGGGTAAAAAAATAAAATTAGACAGGGTCAAACCTCCATAGAAGCAGGAGAAATGCAGCATGGATTAAAGGCACATCAATATATCAGGATATCAATAAGCCAACCATAAAAATATCAAAAGAAAAGTTTTTTTTTATATATATAAAAACTTGGTAATGGAAAGACCACTATAGATCAGCAAATACTTGGACTAGTATCATAGATGTAATTCAAATAAAGAAATAAATCTACTGCACCATTGTAATGCACAAAGATTTTATTCACTCAGAACAGTGGATGTCTCAAAATCCTTGCATGATAGTATGTAATACAAGCACCAGCTAAAAACCAGTCATAGCACCAAAAAATGAAGAGTTCAGAAAAGTCTCTAGTACAATAAGTATTACCAAAGTAGGGCTGGTGAATAGATGGTGATGGGTAACAATCCTGGTCACAGGGTGCTACTGCAAAACTGTGCTCTCCTGCCCGCCCGACGGGTGCTGTTTCGCTGCTCGCTTCTTCCGGGGGCGTGTACAGTGAGGGGTGCCAATATAATTATATAGGAAGTGTGCAAACTCTATTGTCTACAGCCAAGCCATCAGATACAATCGTACAGTATACTGTATGTTCCAAGCCCATGGATAGAGACAAACACCTTGGTCGCCTCAGAAAGACCTTTCTGAATCAGGGCTACCATCCAAGAACAATTGAAAACCAAATTACAAGAGCCACCAGAATGTCAAGGAATCACCTGCTACATTACAAAGCTAAAGATGAAAATAACCGAGTGCCTCTGGTGGTCACCTACAATCCAAATCTGGAGGTGCTAAGGGGAGCTGCACGGAAATTACAACCTTTACTACTAAAAGATGCCCGATTACAATCCATTTTTCCAGAACCCCCACTATTGTGCTTTAGGCAGCCCCCAAATCTAAGAAGCATCATTGTCAGAAGCTCCCTGTCCTCTCCAACAGCTGCAGGAACCTTTCCTTACAACCAGAAAAAAAGTAAAACCTGTCCGTTTATAATGACCACGGACAACATAAAGATCCCCAACTCACATCAGGACTACAAGATCCCAGGTACTTTCAGCTGCATCACATCTAATGTGGTGTACTTAAAGGGGTTGTCCGGGCTTTTCACATAAGCTCAGTACATATCTGGGCTGCAGAATTATGACAATAAGTAATTTACTTTCTGTCACTAGTTTGCGCGGTTTTCTAGATATTCTGAACAGAACGTCCAAGGGGGGGTGGGTTATGGCATTGAAATGAGAACTAGTCGTAACCTCCTACTCTACTCCAAACATGCCCTCTATAGCAACAACCCCACCCTCCATAGCTACAGGCCCTCCCTGACCACATGAAGCAGCCCTCATCACACAGTAACAAATCCTCCCCCTCTAGCAGCCTCACTGCAGAGAGCAGCTGCTCCTCCCCCAGAGGAGGGGAGCCCTGGCCTACAGTCCCACCCCGAAACATGAGAGTCTCATTAACTGAAAACTTGTAACACTGATTACACGAGAACCACAAGACTGATTTCTTCACCCCAGGTATCATTTTAATCAGCATAACAGCGCCAACCTGACAGTGTCTGTAGTTTACTTAGCAAAATCCTACTGCCAGGGTCACTTTAAATTGGATCTATTTACTTACCCTTTGGGTAATTTTTTAGTACACACCAGTAAAATCACACTGAATCATGCAGATTTTGTTGTGGTAATGAGGTTTCTCCGCAACTCCACATTCACACATTCAGTATTTGGTGATTTTTATTTGGGTGATAAATACAGAAGTGGTGATGGGTTTCTATTAGGCCACGTTCACACTATCAGTATTTTACATCAATATTTGTAAGCCAAAACCAGGAGTGGGTGATAAATCCAGAAGTGGTGACGTGTTTCTATTATACTATTCCTCGGATTGTTTCAGTCCTGGTTTTGGCTTACAGACACTGAGGTAAAATAATGTCAAATACTGAACATGTGAATGTGGCCTTATATCTTTGCTCTGATTGCGCCTCTCCTGATTTTGGCTTACAGATACTGAGGTAATAAACTCTCCAAATACTGAACGTGTACATAAGGTAAATAATCTGCAGGAAGGGTCAGATTGCATTGCAGATTTTCTCTGCAGCGTGTAAATGAGATTATTTCAGATTACATCCACAATGTTGATACTGTGACGATGCGCAGAGGATTTTCTGTCCAATGTGGACAATCCTTCATAGGGCTTCAGTTGTAAAACCACATGTAATCACTAGATCTGTACAAAACTGTAGCTTCATTGGTGAGAGCTGTGATAGCATCCTGAGAGGAGGAGCTGGTGGGTGGAGAAGGGTTTCTATAGTGTGGAGGCAGACATAACTCTCACAGCTCTGCGGACACTTGTATGGGGACACCACTGAGCAGGAATGACTGCAGCGATGAGGCTTCTTCGTGGAGTGAAGGATTTTTCATTTCTGGAATAATTTAACCACATGGGAAGATATTCAAAAAGTTTATTGTTCTGGAGAAGAGAATACTGCGGACTACAAATCAGAACTTCACTCACACTAAGGTACGGTGTATGGCAGCGACTGTATGCACCACCAATCCTAATTGTAGCCGCACAGTGATTAGATACGTGGTGGATACAATTAGATATTACATGATGTACTGTATAATGCATGCGCCACCTGATTTGGCATTTTTTATGTGACGTAACATTGTGCGCTACATTGCAGATTTTGTGCAATTCCGTGCGTCCAAAAACGCTGCGGATCCGCATCAAAATCTGCAACATGTGCACACAGCCTTATGATAAAAGTAATATACGGTAAGCATTATACCTTAATGGGCTAACCAGAAAAAATGGATTGTCAAGATGTGTCTATATTTTATGCTACCGCTGACAGTTCTCCCATGGGAATATCTAGCCTTGCACTGGGTCTTGCAGAAACTTCAATGACTACTGCCCTAGTAGTATTAATAAAAAAATGCTCCGATCCATTACGGTGATTGCCATTTGTCACGAGCCATGATTTTGGAAACATGGAATGAGTATTCTAAGCCTCAGAGGGGATATATATGATATACGTGATGAATTAATTTGATCAGATAGGTGATGTCTACAGAAATACACATTCGTTTTAGAAAGTTCTACCTCTCCTTCAGCCGGTCTCGAGACTTAGATCCCAAATAGCAATGACAATAAAATAATCGTGTGCTCAGGAGTTTTATACTTATCTGTCTACTGGGGGCACTGTACCCATACAGGGGTCTGATGTGTATTTGGATCACCTGGCGTATTGCTTGATTATTTGGTATTTTGGGTACACACTTGCTCTTCTCTGCACCTATGTAAACTCATATAGCTGCAACTATTTGTACTTAAGCTAATGGTTTCTTTAATTACCAACAAAGCTAATTATCTCCAGTGAATGAGAGATCCTAATCAGAAGGGAAAGCAAGATAACAACTTTCAGAATCTCAAATACTGCCTTGTATCTAATTAATAGGAAGTTTCAGGATGGCAAATCCTTGAAACTCATTGTGATCGTACACTGTAAAGATCAATGTGATTGTCCCTCATGTCCATGCTACATAGTCCTTTAGCAGCAGGAGGTGAATTATTGCTAAAAGAAATGTCCAAAATTAATTAGTATAACATTTTATAATAAAAGTGATACCATTGACTTTCAAAGGTTTCTGTATAGCACCTGCATATAACACAGCGTTGTACACAGTGTTCTCACATCAGAACTGTCACTTTCCCTTCATTAGGTAGGTGAATATGGGGGAAGGGGGTTGCTTACTTCCATTAGTCTAATATTGAACCACTTATAACCCAAACATATGTATTGTAATTTAGTTAAAACATTGATTTAGTTCTAGTTTGTGCTTTGACTTTCTAGTTATTTTTCCACTTTTTACTGAAATCAGACGTAAGATTTTAAGTATTTTAAACATAAAATATTTTGGATTTAATTTTTCTTTTTACTTTATATATCTATCAATTTTATTGACCTAGCCTTATCTCTAACCCTATCCCTAGCTATAACCTTTACCCTTAGCTTATCTCTAACCCTATCCCTAGTCATAACCCTAACCCTTAGATTACCTCTAACCCTATCCCTAGTGAATAACCCTAACCCTTAGGTTATCTCTAACCCTGTCCCTAACCATAAGCCTAACCCTTAGATGATCTCTAGCACTATTTCTATTCATAGCTCTAACCCTATAATTATCTCTAACCCTATCCCTAGCCATAACCCTAACCCTTAGATTATCCCTAAGCCTAGTCATAACCCTAACCCTTAGATAATTATATCAGTGTTCCCCAACTCCAGTCCTCAAGAGCCACCAACAGGTCAGGTTTTAAAGATTTCCTTAGTATTGACCAGGTGGTGGAATTATTGACTGTGCTGGTGAGCAGATCTCAACTGTACAATTTTAAGGGAAATTCTGAAAACATGACCTGTTGGTGGCACTGGAGGATTGGAGTAGGGGAACACTGCCTTATAGTATCTCTAACCCTGTCCCTAGCCATAGCCCTAACCCCTAGATTATCTCTAACCCTAGCCATAACCCTAACCCTTAAATTATCTCTAACCCTATCCCTAGCCATACCTCTAACCCTTAGCTTATCTTTAATCTTATCCCTAGCCATAACCCTAACCCTTATTCTGTCCCTAACCCAATTTTGAGCCCTTGAAAATTTTGCGCCTCTTCCCGCCACATCATATCCTCTAAACAAGAATTCTTGTGCTTCTTTGTAGTGAAAAGTGGCATGAACTTGGGATTGAAAAGACATGTTGCCTGCATAATTATCCCTCATGCATTTTCCGCATCAGTTCATTAAGAAACTCTCTATGTTCTGTCACATCTGGTCACAGTACACAGCTTCCCCTGGATGCTGAACAACATGTACTTTTATCTGATTCCCTTCATTTCCTTTCTTCCAGCTCATTGTTAGCCAAGATTTATCATAAGTTCCGCAAAAAAGCGGAGCTTACCCCACAGAGAGCAGAAGCTTTCTTTAGAGCAGAGTGACATCATACAGATTTCTACTACGCTCTACTATTTCTGGACAGCCGCTGTATAGAGGACGGTCCGCATCTAGCGCAGGGTTTATTGCGTGCCCTGCAGAGCTGAGCTTACAATTTGGCACAAATGACTGTTGCACTGCAGTGATATAGTTGTTTTTGCCATAAGAAGCAAAAAGCAAATAAACTTTAAATTGTAAGGTTAAACAAAAGAAATATCTAAGACTAGGTTCACACCTGGGTTCAGGAATTTTCTTTGTCTATACAAATGTAATTAATGTCCATGATGGACCTGTTGTATAATTGATGTAAATGGAAGCAGAGAGGCACCACTGATTATTTTGGGGTCGGTCTGGCTTCAGTCAGGTGTCTCTTGTTAGAATGGAAATAAACATTCTGCATGATGCTGTTTATTCTTCAGTTCTTATATAACCTGGGACCTGTTAATTAATGGGGCAATGGGGCCCCCTGCTCCTGTTTGAATCAGCTATGGCACAGATCTGCTTTGGACGTAAATGCCATTTGGCACTGTTCACACTCCTTTATGTTGAGCGCCTACAACTCTGCTGGGGTTCTGTCCGAATCCTCCCAAAAAACGTAATTCAGACAGAACCTGTGCGCTTTTTTTCAAGTGATGTTTGTGCTTTCAGACAAGCAAAAAAATGTAGCAGACTATACTCTGGTGCCTGTATGAAAACATGGGTACCGTTGGAAAAAAAGCACAAAGAGAGCAAAATTGTGTCCTCTTTGGCTCCTTCAGTAATTCCGTCTGAATCCTGTTTTTCAGCGATACAGAGAGAACCCCCAGGAGAGTCATCAATGCAGGCTCAGAGGAATAGAATAACATAATTCTTGACAGAGCCATCATTTGACAGACCCAATTTGTGCCAGATTGACTGCTTAGACCTATAACGGGTTCTGTCAGGTCTCCAGTAGGGTCAGGTCTCCAGTAGGGTCAGGTCTCCAGTAGCTCAGGTTTCCAGTAGCTGAGGTTTCCAGTAGGTATATGTCGTTTTAGGCCTCTTTCACACTTCAGTTTTTTACATCAGTCATAATCCGCCAAAAGGACGGATGGCAGATCCGTGGTAGTACTGATGACAACGGATGCCACCCGTCCGTTTTTTTGACGGATCCGATAAATGAAGATTTTTAAAGGAATCGCAGCCTGGAAAAGGAGAGAGAGAGAGAGAGGGAGAGAGAGGGAGAGAGAGGGAGAGAGAGGGAGAGAGAGAGAATGAATTTTTTTTCCGGCACCCAGAAAGAATTTGGGGTTAAATCAGTGTCTGGAGGATCCGCCAGAGAAAAAAACGTTGCAAGCTCCGTTTTGAAATCTTTGAGGATGGTAACGGACAGCAACTTTTGGCGGATCCGCAAAAAAAACCGGATGCAACGGACTCAATCCATCACAATCCGCCAGTAATGTAAGTCAATGGGGAAAAAAACGGATCCTCAAAAAAAAATTGCGGATCCGTTTTTTTCAAAACCTGGCGGATTGTGACTGATTGTAAAACACTGAAGTGTGAAAGAGGCCTTACTAGAAAAAGAAGCAATGTGAGTAGGGCAGATGGATAATGTCCTATTGATGGTCCGTAGCTACACCTGCATTATCCTTCAGTAAGTACATCCACCTCTGCTATATCGATATAACATATGGAAACTGCATCTTTGTGGTTGAAAGTTGGGTTGGTTAAACCATTACATGTCCCGGGTTCCTCTGGAGAAGTTGTAAATCTGTTTTCTAGCTTCATGCAACATATTTTTTCCTATGGGAATTCTGCTTAATGTTCTGGTTATATATCTTTAGGGGGAGAAATTCTTCTAAATTTGTAGCTCTCACCTTACCATTCGAAATGTAGTCACTAGCTCTTAATCATATGACAACTCGGTAGCTGTAAGCATCATAATAGTAAAGAGCACCAGATAACCAAGAACATTGACCCTAACATGTTATTATGATTTTTTTTTTCAGAAAAAGTTCTGAAGTGCCTGCAGCCTAATTTAAGAAGCACTAGCGCCATCTAGTGTTGTATTGGACAATACCAGCAGCCATGACTCCCACCGAGCATTCTCATAAGAAGAGCCTTTACTACAGCCATGAGACGATTGTAACCCATTACAATTACACAGGGAAGTATAAGACTAACTCCACCAATGATCTGAAGCCAACCTCTATCATCTTCATCATTATCTGCTGCTTCATTGTACTGGAGAATGTCCTGGTGCTTCTTACTATCTGGAGAACCAAGAAGTTTCATCGACCCATGTATTACTTTATTGGTAATCTGGCGCTCTCTGACTTACTAGCCGGGGCGGCGTACACAGCCAACATTCTCCTTTCTGGATCCAATACATACAGGTTAACACCAGTGCAATGGTTTATTCGGGAAGGGAGTATGTTTGTCGCTCTCTCTGCCTCAGTCTTCAGCCTCTTGGCGATTGCTATCGAGCGTTGTATTACCATGTTAAAGATGAAGCTCCACAATGGTAGCAAAAGCTCCAGGTCATTCCTTCTGATTAGTGGCTGCTGGTTGCTGTCGTTGTGTCTCGGAGGACTTCCGCTCATGGGATGGAACTGTATGGATAACATGAGCCTTTGCTCCACCGTGCTCCCTTTGTACCATAAACATTACATCCTATTTTGTACCAGCATTTTCAGCATTTTATTGTTATCCATTGTTGTTCTATACGCCAGGATTTACTTCTTGGTAAGAACAAGGAGCAGAAGTTTGACCTTCAGAAGGAACTGTGCAAGGACAAGTAGAAGTTCGGAAAAATCTATGGCCTTGCTTAAAACAGTCATCATTGTCTTAAGTGCTTTCATTGTATGTTGGTCGCCGCTCTTCATTTTTCTCTTAATGGACGTCGGTTGTGATGTCAGGGCCTGCCAGGTTCTGTTCAAGGCTGAGTACTTTCTGGCTCTCGCAGTTCTCAATTCAGCCACTAACCCCATCATCTACACCTTGACCAACAGGGAGATGAGGCGTGCCTTCCTTAAAATGGCATGTTGTTGCCACTGCCCCATTCTGAATCCAGAAATAAAAGTTAAAAGACCCATCATCACCGGGATGGAGTTCAGTAGGAGCAAGTCGGACAACTCTTCGCACCCTCAGAAAGATGAGATGGATTACCATGGGACCATCATGTCATCGGGAAATGTGACGTCATCATCCTAGAAGAACAGGGGTCACAGACTGGGATTACATATGTTTTTATATGAAGGGAAATTAATCTGGATAATGCCAAGTGTGCAATGAGCCCAGCACGATAACATAGAACTGAGTGGAAAGGAGTGGACATTTCATGGAAAGATGAGGAGCACGCAAGCTGTAGGATGAGGTCTAAACCTCACGTATCATGCGGATTCTTTACTCCATGAACAGTGTGAATTTGGGATCTAACATCACTTACCCTAAGAGTATAGGACTCTTAATATAGAACCAGGCTCCACATGAGAAAAGGGAGCAGAAGGTTAACTATCTCCTGTCCGGTATGGCGGAGTCCATTTATTGTTCTTTGTAACAAAGTCTGTGAATGGTGCAGATGATCTATAAACTAGAGAAAGTCATTACACTAAATGCTCGTTCCGGACTCTTTGTCACTTGATGTTGACATGGTATACAGATGGAGCAGAGCTGAGTTTACCACTTATCTGAGGTTTTACATAAAACCACTATTAGACATGCTGCGTAACCTTAAAAGATCATTCAGCATTGTTGAATGCACAAGCAATGCAACCCCAAAAAGCGTCAAATGGCAGATCCAGCTCCGTTACATTGCTATACAAAAATCAGCAGGGTTGGATGAGGCTGAGCTCTTACACTTTTTTTTAACCTTTTCTAATATTACATGATAAAATTGTTGCAATCTCTAATTTTTCCTATTTATTCTCCAGTTTTTCCTCTTATTTTATTCGCACTGCTCCCCTGAATATTCAGATTTTTATTGTTTTTAAGTCAACCACATGGATCCAGAATTATGGGCCTTTTTATTTTGTGCCAATTTTTAGGGTCTTTGCTAAGAGGGCGTGGCTTGCATGATTCCTGGGGGTGTGTCTTTAGGCTACTCTGCATAAATACCCTGTGAGCCACGCCTACTTGATAAAGATCATATAAATTAGCACTAAATAATAAAACCCATATCTCTAGAACTGTATGGCAGATTTAGAAAAAATAAAAGCCAGCCTACTCAGGGGAGCAGGCAGAATAAATTAAGGAAAAACTGACCACTTTTGACCTGGTGACTGGTTCCCCCTTAAAGGGGATAAGTGTTCTACAACTGTGTCCTATATTAGTGGGTTAGTGCAGATGGTCCTATGTGCCTTGTAAAGCCGCAGTGCTGCAGTCTGCAGTCCTAGAATAGCATACAGGCTTCATGTCACACTCATTAGGGCAGGATAAAGGTTTCTGGACAATCACATATTAATTAAATCACATTTCATTTAGTCTATTTAAAGAGGACGTGTCACTTTCCAGAAGTACATCATTTTTTCTTGGTGTAAATGCCGCTGTTCTCCTTAAGCTGGTGTTATGTATTACTTGTTCCAGCTTCTCTCCATTCATGCAATATAGGCCCTTCATCCCTGTGTATAAGACTAAATTATTTTTAGCCAACTGGGAGTTGTCCTAGAAGAGTTGAGGACCCGCCCACTTGGAAAAAAAACCCCTATATTTTCATATATGGAAAATAGGGCCATTTTTCAGGAGGACAGCGGGATTTACACCAGGTAAAATAATACATATTTATGGCAAGTGATGGGTCCTCTTTAACACTTGATAAAATATTTGGCCCGGTTACCACATTATGAATGTATCATAGGAACATGGAGATTGTAAGACACTCTGCACCTCATGTCTGAGAAGTGGCGTAATGTAAACGGTGCCTTATTCCCCATAGTCAGTCGATGGGAGCATGTGTCCTGGGTATCTTCATAGCTCCTAATGGATATATTACATCTGTCCGGAAGTATATGTCTCAAGACATCAGGTACACGGCATGTTAAAGGAGCCGTTGTCTGTCTTCTCTATTAAGTCCATAACTTATTGTAAATGCATTCAGAATGTTTTATCCTAAAATACAACCAACAATCCATGATGATTCAATTAACCCTTTCATTGTGTTGTGGAACAGTAGAAGAAAGTGGCTGATTTATTGCATTAAATAGCGCCACTCTTGTCTACAGGCTGTGGTTGGTATGGCATTTTCACAATTTTAATTGTATGGGGCAGGACTTCAGTACTAGATGCAGACCCTACTTAGGAATGGAACTCTTTCTAGGAAAAACATATCCCTTTTTTTTCTAGTTCCATACAACCTTTTGGAGCTTCAGGGCATCAGATATTAGGGAGTTGCTGGGTTTCAGAAATGGAGCTACATAAAATGACTGAACTCCAAGCTGCTGATTATTTAAAACACATTTTCTTTAATATCTAGTGCTAAATGTTGCTTCAAAAATTGGAACCAGAGATCAAGAAGATGAGAAACGCAAGCACTTATTTCTTAGTAGAGTCACTTGTGAGCATCCTGGAGAGAAGGTGATAGATAGGGGTGCATTCATCTGTGACCATTGGGTCTGCCTAACCTCTAAAAGACATGGAGCTTGTGTATCACCAGACTGGGTGACTCTTCTCCGACAAGCTGTAATACTGCAACATGAAATTGTTTTTCTCATGTAATGGTTAATAGGGTTGTCCGGGATTTAATGAAGCGTTTTCAAGTAGAGAATGCCCTTAAATTAAAAAAAAAATACCAATACTTGCCTATTACAACCTTTGCTGTCCCCACGCTGCCTGTTCGTTGGTCCCCCTAGTCTTTGCTTGCTTTGCGGCAGTGATGCCGCCGTCATACATGCACTTGATTACTGCATACTGACCTCGGCGGAGATGTTTGCATGAATGACATGAGGTTTCTAAAGCCAGTGATTGGCTGCAGCGGTAATATGGATGTATGGGCATGCCATTAGTCATGAAGGCAGGCAAAGAACCGTGGGGTTCCCCTGAAATTGCTGGAGTTGTGGGAATGTGAGTATAAAGGGTTTTTTTGGTCATATTCTCTACTGTCAGTATTTTTTTAAATCCTGGACAAACCCTTTTTTAACTCAAAGTAGTTTTCAATATTTCCATTTGGGAAGCCTTCTTCTCAGATTATACAAAAAGCTGCGTTGTTCTAAATGCAAATTATTCACAGGTGGTCTTAATGCGCCATTTGTAATACTTATTATTGTGTCCTTATTTAGTATTTTTTTATCGGTGCAATTAAACAGACACTTTTGTTTGTTCTTGTGTTTTTTTTTTTATTTTTATTTTTTACATAGTATTTAAAAGACCTGATTCTTCTTGTTGGATTTTGCACATAGAAATGCTGTATTATAAACCTGTAATAAAACTGATAATTTTGTAATTACTTTTGCGTGATCTGTTCTAATTTGTGAATGATGTCGCAGACAAAGTCATCCCGGCCATTTCCAAATATGGTTGGAATGAAGGATCCGGGACATTGTGAGGATCCAGGAAATACCATCTGCGAAAGAATGGCCAGACAGGAAATCCCAAGAGAGCGGCGAGTGTATTCACAGGGTTCTCAGGCAGGGGCTGAAGTGCAGCACACATGTGATTTATGGGTCACACCAATGAATGCCTGGAAAGAAGATCATTGAAAAACATTGGCCTCCTCAGTAATTTTCCATAGTGACATCCTTACCAGGCCAGCAACCCAAGGAAAAACTGGAGCAGACGCCTTATAGTTCTACATAATATAAATCATTAAGGTACTTTTTGGCGGCCAACATTTTCAAGCATTTTTTTAATTTTCTATTTTTTTAGCAACCTATTTTCCAATGTGGAAAAAATTCCACATCTAGACCATGCTCAAAAATAAACTAAAATTGGACCAACATTAAAAAAGCCACCAAAATGTTTGCGTTTCATAATTTGCCATAGGCTGATAGCTAATATTGGGCTGCACTACTGTACACAAAACACTGCATTTTTCCTAAAGGCACCCAAAATGTTAAGTTTATAAAGAGCTGGAATCAACTTTAAGATTCTGTATATAAAAGCTTCCAGAGGGTTTTGAGCCTGGGATTGAAACACTTGTAGAAGTCAAATTTGTTCGGGGTTGTCAAGGTTTTTCACAAAAGTCTACACACGTCTAGTTGGAATGTGGCTGTGAGTATAGATATCGCAAACATGCAGTCACCTGACAGTTTAGTCTCGCTGCTGGCACCGGAGAATCCTTACAGTGCACGCTGTGATAAAATTGATATACACCAAATTGCCAAACAGAAGCACAATTAGCTCAAAACATCAACAATATGAATCCACCATCTGGAAGCTCATTAAAGCCCCAAATCACATGAGCATATCAAAAAGGTTGTTAAAAAAACACTTTTATTAGTTATCCACTAAAAGATATTTCATAAATACATCATGATATTGCACAGAGTACAGGAAAAAGAAAATGACGTATTGAACTCCAAAAATAAATTACCGTATATACTCGTGTATAAGCCGAGATTTTCAGCCCATTTTTTGGGGCTGAAAGTCCCCCTCTCGGCTTATACACGAGTCATATACCGGGGGTCGGCCGGGGAAGGGGGAGCGCTACTCTCTTCCTGCTTCAGCTGTCAAATGGCACCCGCTCATTAAATATGCGCATATTTAATGAGCGGGTACCACGTGACCGCTGAACCAGGAAGAGAGCAGTGCTGACAACATGGAAAAAGCAGAGGAGCTGCAGAGACAAGCGCCAGGACCCGGTGAGTATGAAGGGGGGGAGGGAGGCATATTCACCTGTCCCTGCGCTCTGCTGTCTTGCGTCCTCTGCAGTGACATTCAGGTCAGAGAGCGCTATCGCTCTCTGCCTGCACAGTCACTGCAGAGCGCAACGCTGATGAGCAGGGGGCAGCGACGGAGGTGAGTATACAGGTTTTTTGTTTTTTTTTGTAAGGGAGTCAGGGGTAGCAGCAGCATAACAGGGGCCACTCACTGTGCAGCATAACGGGCCACTCACTGTGCAGCATAACAGGGGCCACTCACTGTGCAGCATAACAGGGGCCACTCACTGTGCAGCATAACAGGGGCCACTCACTGTGCACCCTCGGCTTATACACGAGTCAATAAGTTTTCCCAGGTTTTTGTGGCAAAATTAGGGGGTCGGCTTATACTCGGGTCGGCTTATACTCGAGTATATACGGTACATATATTGCTGCATAGTAAGGGACCTAGCACACACCAGACAATAGAAACATTTGAATTGCCAGAGGATTTGACAATGAAAATATATTGCTTTGTAAATACAATGGTCCAAAAATATTTTGGAAAATCCCTGTATGCAAAAAGGCGCCTCATTAACTAAAAGCCCATGTCACTGACTACTGAAAAAACTCACCCGAAGGTATAACTGATGTAATGTAAGCAAATAGACACAAACTCAGTATTAGCGCCACTGTCAAAGTTAGTCGCATATAGCGTTATTACATGCTGGGTGAACACGGACACATTACCTGGATCCTAGCAGCATAAAAGAAAATAAAGTAGGAGTCCCGTCACGCGACCCCGACGCGCATGTTTCACCCTGCTTCCTCGGGGGCGTGTCTGGGCAAGGGGTGTGCTGAGTTTAAATATAAGCCCTGGCCAATGTAAACGCTACCTTAATTAATATAATTAGTCAGCCCGTTGTAATGCATTGGCGCATGCGCCAACGGAGCAAAATTTTTTCCTTTCAATAAAGTGAACCTTGCAAATAACATAGTCTAATACATGTGTATTAGCTGTGCTCTGTCGGCACATGCGCCAATGCATGACAAC
The DNA here is from genome assembly GCF_039654945.1 of Dendrobates tinctorius. Taxonomy (NCBI): domain Eukaryota; kingdom Metazoa; phylum Chordata; class Amphibia; order Anura; family Dendrobatidae; genus Dendrobates; species Dendrobates tinctorius. Next base: position 42,189,259 of record NW_027361697.1, read on the forward strand.
GGGCTGACTAGGTAATTATATTAATTGAAAACCAGGGGAAGAGTCTTGAGGAGATCATTTGCATATTCCCAGTGCCTTCTGGGATAAGTGAAGAGTCTCCGCGAGCTCAACGATCACTGGGTTTTGGCCGTTGCAGCTGAAAAGAGGAAATCGGAAAACCAGGGGAAGAGTCTTGAGGAGATCATTTGCATATTCCCAGTGTCTTCTGGGATAAGTGAAGAGTCTCCGCGAGCTCAACGATCACTGGGTTTTGGCCGTTGCAGCTGAAAAGAGGAAATCGGAAAACCAGGGGAAGAGTCTTGAGGAGATCATTTGCATATTCCCAGTGCCTTCTGGAATAAGTGAAGAGTCTCCGCGAGCTCAACGATCACTGGTAGAGTTGAGCGATACCGTCCGATACTTCAAAGTATCGTATCGGATGGTATCGGCCGATCTTTAAAAAAAGTATCGGTATCGCCGATTCCGATACCGGAAGTCCCATTCAAGTCTATGGGACTTCCGGTATCGGAATAAGAAAAACCCTTTCCTGCCCTTGTACAGCCTCTCTGGGGTCTGTACGGGCCTTTCGGGGGGCTGTGCCGGCCTGCCAGGGGGTCTGTGCAGGCTCCGGTGGGCTGTGCCGGCCTGCCGGGGGGCTGTGCCGGCCTGCCGGGGGGCTGTGCCGGCCTGCCGGGGGGCTGTGCAGGCTCCGGGGGGCTGTGCCGGCCTGCCGGGGGGCTGTGCCGGCCTGCCGGGGGGGCTGTGCCGGCCTGCCGGGGGGCTGTGCCGGCCTGCCGGGGGGCTGTGCAGGCTTCGGGGGTCTGTGCAGGCATCGTCCGATGGGACTACAAGTCCCATCGGGCGATGCCTGCTACCATGACAGTGATTGACACATTAGCCAATGATGGGACAGTAGTAGTCCCATCATCCGGCTAATGTGTTAAATGTAAAAAAAAAAAAAAAAAAATTACATGCTACATACATACAACATGCATACTACATACATGCTACATTCATACTACATACTACATACATGCTACATTCATACTACATAAATACTACATGCAACATACATACTACATATATACTACATACATACTACATATATACTACATGCATGCTACATACATACTACATGCTACATACTACATACATACTACATGCATGCTACATACATACTACATGCTACATACATACTACATATATACTACATGCATGCTACATACATACTGCATGCTACTTACATACTACATATATACTACATGCATGCTACATACATACTACATGCTACATACATACCACATATATACTACATGCATGCTACATACATACTACATGCTACATACATACCACATACATACTACATGCATGCTACATGCTACATATATACGACATGCATGCTACATACATACTACATATATACTACATGCATGCTACATACATACTGCATGCTACATGCATGCTACATACATACTACATACATACATACCACATATATACTACATACATACAATACATTCATACAATACATACATAGACATACAGTACATATAACATAGAGTAACATGCTTACCAATACTTGTCACATTGTTCCCCGAAGCCATTGTCGTCTACGGAATAAATATTAACATAACAAACCACAAAAATACTCACCCACGATCCGAAGCAGTCCACGAGTGTGTCCCACGACGATCTTGGGTAGAGAACTGCAGCATCAGATGATGCTGCCGTTCTCTACGGGCTGCAGGAATCCAATGACGGAAGGTAGGTATCCTTCCGCACTGTATTCCTCCGCCACTTAAAAAAAAAAAAGTCCCTAATCTCACTTTATGCCATTGCTGTGTGGGAATTTCCCACGCAGCAATGGCATAAAGTGAGACTAGGGACTTTTTTTTTTTTAAGTGGCGGAGGAATACAGTGCGGAAGGATACCTACCTTCCGTCATTGGATTCCTGCCGTCCGTAGAGAACGGCAGCATCATCTGATGCTGCAGTTCTCTACCCAAGATCGTCGTGGGACACACTCGTGGACTGCTTCGGATCGTGGGTGAGTATTTTTGTGGTTTGTTATGTTAATATTTATTCCGGAAAAGACAATGGCTTCGGGGAACAATGTGACAAGTATTGGTAAGTATGTTACTCTATGTTATATGTACTGTATGTCTATGTATGTATTGTATGAATGTATTGTATGTATGTAGTATATATGTGGTATGTATGTAGTATGTATGTAGCATGCAGTATGTATGTAGCATGCATGTAGTATATATGTAGTATGTATGTAGCATGCATGTAGTATATATATGTAGTATGTATGTAGCATGTATGTATGTGGTATGTATGTAGCATGTAGTATGTATGTGGTATGTATGTAGCATGTAGTATGTATGTAGCATGCATGTAGTATATATGTAGTATGTATGTATGTATGTAGCATGTAGTATGTATGTAGCATGCATGTAGTATGTAGCATGCATGTAGTATATATGTAGTATGTATGTAGCATGCATGTAGTATATATGTAGTATGTATGTAGCATGTATGTATGTGGTATGTATGTAGCATGTAGTATGTATGTAGCATGCATGTAGTATATATGTAGTATGTATGTATGTATGTAGCATGTAGTATGTATGTAGCATGCATGTAGTATGTATGTAGCATGCATGTAGTATGTATGTAGCATGCATGTAGTATATATGTAGTATGTATGTAGTATGTATGTGGTATGTATGTAGCATGTAGTATGTATGTAGCATGCATGTAGTATGTATGTAGCATGCATGTAGTATGTATGTAGTATGTATGTAGCATGCATGTAGTATGTATGTAGTATGTATGTAGTATGTAGCATGTATGTAGTATGTATGTGGTATGTATGTAGCATATAGTATGTATGTAGCATGCATGTAGTATATATGTAGTATGTAGTATGTATGTGGTATGTATGTAGCATGCAGTATGTATGTAGCATGTATGTAGTATGTATGTAGTATATATGTAGTATGTATGTAGCATGTAGTATGTATGTAGCATGCATGTAGTATGTATGTAGTATGTATGTAGCATGCAGTATGTATGTAGCATGTAGTATGTATGTAGCATGCATGTAGTATGTATGTAGTATTTTTTTTTTTTTTAACATTTAACACATTAGCCGGATGATGGGACTACTACTGTCCCATCATTGGCTAATGTGTCAATCACTGTCATGGTAGCAGGCATCGCCCGATGGGACTTGTAGTCCCATCGGACGATGCCTGCACAGACCCCCGAAGCCTGCACAGACCACCGGCAGGCCGGCACAGCCCCCCGGCAGGCCGGCACAGCCCCCCGGAGCCTGCACAGACCACCGGCAGGCCGGCACAGCCCCCCGGCAGGCCGGCACAGACCCCCACAGGGTGCACAGACCACCGGCAGGCCGGCACAGCCCCCCGGCAGGCCGGTACAGACCCCGGGCAGTCCACACAGCCCCCCCGGCAGGCCGGCACAGCCCCCCGGCAGGCCGGCAGAGACCCCCGGAAGGCCCGAAATGACGGCGCATCATGATGCGCACACACCGCGCATCATGATGACGTCAGTCTGTCAATCAACTTTGAACTTCCGATTCCGATGCCGAATTCCGATATTGAAAAAATATCGGAAGTCGGTATCGGAATTCCGATACAGCAAGTATCGGCCGATACCCGATACTTGCGGTATCGGAATGCTCAACACTAATCACTGGGTTTTGGCCGTTGCAGCTGAAAAGAGGAAATCGGAAAACCAGGGGAAGAGTCTTGAGGGGATCATTTGCATATTCCCAGTGCCTTCTGGGATAAGTGAAGAGTCTCCGCGAGCTCAACGATCACTGGGTTTTGGCCGTTGCAGCTGAAAAGAGGAAATCGGAAAACCAGGGGAAGAGTAGCTGAAAAGAGGAAATCGGAAAACCAGGGGAAGAGTCTTGAGGAGATCATTTGCATATTCCCAGTGCCTTCTGGGATAAGTGAAGAGTCTCCGCGAGCTCAACGATCACTGGGTTTTGGCCGTTGCAGCTGAAAAGAGGAAATCGGAAAACCAGGGGAAGAGTCTTGAGGAGATCATTTGCATATTCCCAGTGCCTTCTGGGATAAGTGAAGAGTCTCCGCGAGCTCAACGATCACTGGTAGAGTTGAGCGATACTGTCCGATACTTCAAAGTATCGTATCGGATGGTATCGGCCGATCTTTAAAAAAAGTATCGGTATCGCAGATTCCGATACCGGAAGTCCCATTCAAGTCTATGGGACTTCCGGTATCGGAATAAGAAAAACCCTTTCCTGCCCTTGTACAGCCTCTCTGGGGTCTGTACGGGCCTTTCGGGGGGCTGTGCAGGCTCCGGTGGTCTGTGCCGGCCTGCCGGGGGGCTGTGCAGGCTCCGGTGGGCTGTGCCGGCCTGCCGGGGGGCTGTGCAGGCTCCGGGGGGCTGTGCCGGCCTGCCGGGGGGCTGTGCCGGCCTGCCGGGGGGCTGTGCAGGCTTCGGGGGTCTGTGCAGGCATCGTCCGATGGGACTACAAGTCCCATCGGGCGATGCCTGCTACCATGACAGTGATTGACACATTAGCCAATGATGGGACAGTAGTAGTCCCATCATCCGGCTAATGTGTTAAATGTAAAAAAAAAAAAAAAAATTACATGCTACATACAACATGCATACTACATACATGCTACATTCATAATACATACTACATACATGCTACATTCATACTACATAAATACTACATGCAACATACATACTACATATATACTACATACATACTACATACATACTACATATATACTACATGCATGCTACATACATACTACATGCTACATACTACATACATACTACATGCATGCTACATACATACTACATGCTACATACATACTACATATATACTACATGCATGCTACATACATACTGCATGCTACATACATACTACATATATACTACATGCATGCTACATACATACTACATGCTACATACATACCACATATATACTACATGCATGCTACATACATACTACATGCTACATACATACCACATACATACTACATGCATGCTACATGCTACATACATACTACATATATACTACATGCATGCTACATACATACTACATATATACTACATGCATGCTACATACATACTGCATGCTACATGCATGCTACATACATACTACATACATACATACCACATATATACTACATACATACAATACATTCATACAATACATACATAGACATACAGTACATATAACATAGAGTAACATACTTACCAATACTTGTCACATTGTTCCCCGAAGCCATTGTCGTCTACGGAATAAATATTAACATAACAAACCACAAAAATACTCACCCACGATCCGAAGCAGTCCACGAGTGTGTCCCACGACGATCTTGGGTAGAGAACTGCAGCATCAGATGATGCTGCCGTTCTCTACGGGCTGCAGGAATCCAATGACGGAAGGTAGGTATCCTTCCGCACTGTATTCCTCCGCCACTTAAAAAAAAAAAAGTCCCTAGTCTCACTTTATGCCATTGCTGTGTGGGAATTTCCCACGCAGCAATGGCATAAAGTGAGACTAGGGACTTTTTTTTTTTTAAGTGGCGGAGGAATACAGTGCGGAAGGATACCTACCTTCCGTCATTGGATTCCTGCCGTCCGTAGAGAACGGCAGCATCATCTGATGCTGCAGTTCTCTACCCAAGATCGTCGTGGGACACACTCGTGGACTGCTTCGGATCGTGGGTGAGTATTTTTGTGGTTTGTTATGTTAATATTTATTCCGGAAAAGACAATGGCTTCGGGGAACAATGTGACAAGTATTGGTAAGTATGTTACTCTATGTTATATGTACTGTATGTCTATGTATGTATTGTATGAATGTATTGTATGTATGTAGTATATATGTGGTATGTATGTAGTATGTATGTAGTATGTATGTAGCATGCAGTATGTATGTAGCATGCATGTAGTATATATGTAGTATGTATGTAGCATGCATGTAGTATATATGTAGTATGTATGTAGCATGTATGTATGTGGTATGTATGTAGCATGTAGTATGTATGTGGTATGTATGTAGCATGTAGTATGTATGTAGCATGCATGTAGTATATATGTAGTATGTATGTATGTATGTAGCATGTAGTATGTATGTAGCATGCATGTAGTATGTAGCATGCATGTAGTATATATGTAGTATGTATGTAGCATGCATGTAGTATATATGTAGTATGTATGTAGCATGTATGTATGTGGTATGTATGTAGCATGTAGTATGTATGTAGCATGCATGTAGTATATATGTAGTATGTATGTATGTATGTAGCATGTAGTATGTATGTAGCATGCATGTAGTATGTATGTAGCATGCATGTAGTATGTATGTAGCATGCATGTAGTATATATGTAGTATGTATGTAGTATGTATGTGGTATGTATGTAGCATGTAGTATGTATGTAGCATGCATGTAGTATGTATGTAGCATGCATGTAGTATGTATGTAGTATGTATGTAGCATGCATGTAGTATGTATGTAGTATGTATGTAGTATGTAGCATGTATGTAGTATGTATGTGGTATGTATGTAGCATGTAGTATGTATGTAGCATGCATGTAGTATATATGTAGTATGTAGTATGTATGTGGTATGTATGTAGCATGCAGTATGTATGTAGCATGTATGTAGTATGTATGTAGTATATATGTAGTATGTATGTAGCATGTAGTATGTATGTAGCATGCATGTAGTATGTATGTAGTATGTATGTAGCATGCAGTATGTATGTAGCATGTAGTATGTATGTAGCATGCATGTAGTATGTATGTAGTATTTTTTTTTTTTTTTTTTTTAACATTTAACACATTAGCCGGATGATGGGACTACTACTGTCCCATCATTGGCTAATGTGTCAATCACTGTCATGGTAGCAGGCATCGCCCGATGGGACTTGTAGTCCCATCGGACGATGCCTGCACAGACCCCCGAAGCCTGCACAGACCACCGGCAGGCCGGCACATCCCCCCGGCAGGCCGGCACAGCCCCCCGGAGCCTGCACAGACCACCGGCAGGCCGGCACAGCCCCCCGGCAGGCCGGCACAGCCCCCCGGCAGGCCGGCACAGACCCCCACAGGGTGCACAGACCACCGGCAGGCCGGCACAGCCCCCCGGCAGGCCGGTACAGACCCCGGGCAGTCCACACAGCCCCCCCGGCAGGCCGGCACAGCCCCCCGGCAGGCCGGCAGAGACCCCCGGAAGGCCCGAAATGACGGCGCATCATGATGCGCACACACCGCGCATCATGATGACGTCAGTCTGTCAATCAACTTTGAACTTCCGATTCCGATGCCGAATTCCGATATTGAAAAAATATCGGAAGTCGGTATCGGAATTCCGATACAGCAAGTATCGGCCGATACCCGATACTTGCGGTATCGGAATGCTCAACACTAATCACTGGGTTTTGGCCGTTGCAGCTGAAAAGAGGAAATCGGAAAACCAGGGGAAGAGTCTTGAGGAGATCATTTGCATATTCCCAGTGCCTTCTGGGATAAGTGAAGAGTCTCCGCGAGCTCAACGATCACTGGGTTTTGGCCATTGCAGCTGAAAAGAGGAAATCGGAAAACCAGGGGAAGAGTCTTGAGGAGATCATTTGCATATTCCCAGTGCCTTCTGGGATAAGTGAAGAGTCTCCGCGAGCTCAACGATCACTGGGTTTTGGCCGTTGCAGCTGAAAAGAGGAAATCGGAAAACCAGGGGAAGAGTCTTGAGGAGATCATTTGCATATTCCCAGTGCCTTCTGGGATAAGTGAAGAGTCTCCGCGAGCTCAACGATCACTGGTAGAGTTGAGCGATACTGTCCGATACTTCAAAGTATCGTATCGGATGGTATCGGCCGATCTTTAAAAAAAGTATCGGTATCGCAGATTCCGATACCGGAAGTCCCATTCAAGTCTATGGGACTTCCGGTATCGGAATAAGAAAAACCCTTTCCTGCCCTTGTACAGCCTCTCTGGGGTCTGTACGGGCCTTTCGGGGGGCTGTGCAGGCTCCGGTGGTCTGTGCCGGCCTGCCGGGGGGCTGTGCAGGCTCCGGTGGGCTGTGCCGGCCTGCCGGGGGGCTGTGCCGGCCTGCCGGGGGGCTGTGCAGGCTCCGGGGGGCTGTGCCGGCCTGCCGGGGGGCTGTGCCGGCCTGCCGGGGGGCTGTGCAGGCTTCGGGGGTCTGTGCAGGCATCGTCCGATGGGACTACAAGTCCCATCGGGCGATGCCTGCTACCATGACAGTGATTGACACATTAGCCAATGATGGGACAGTAGTAGTCCCATCATCCGGCTAATGTGTTAAATGTAAAAAAAAAAAAAAAAATTACATGCTACATACAACATGCATACTACATACATGCTACATTCATAATACATACTACATACATGCTACATTCATACTACATAAATACTACATGCAACATACATACTACATATATACTACATACATACTACATATATACTACATGCATGCTACATACATACTACATGCTACATACTACATACATACTACATGCATGCTACATACATACTACATGCTACATACATACTACATATATACTACATGCATGCTACATACATACTGCATGCTACATACATACTACATATATACTACATGCATGCTACATACATACTACATGCTACATACATACCACATATATACTACATGCATGCTACATACATACTACATGCTACATACATACCACATACATACTACATGCATGCTACATGCTACATACATACTACATATATACTACATGCATGCTACATACATACTACATATATACTACATGCATGCTACATACATACTGCATGCTACATGCATGCTACATACATACTACATACATACATACCACATATATACTACATACATACAATACATTCATACAATACATACATAGACATACAGTACATATAACATAGAGTAACATACTTACCAATACTTGTCACATTGTTCCCCGAAGCCATTGTCGTCTACGGAATAAATATTAACATAACAAACCACAAAAATACTCACCCACGATCCGAAGCAGTCCACGAGTGTGTCCCACGACGATCTTGGGTAGAGAACTGCAGCATCAGATGATGCTGCCGTTCTCTACGGGCTGCAGGAATCCAATGACGGAAGGTAGGTATCCTTCCGCACTGTATTCCTCCGCCACTTAAAAAAAAAAAAGTCCCTAGTCTCACTTTATGCCATTGCTGTGTGGGAATTTCCCACGCAGCAATGGCATAAAGTGAGACTAGGGACTTTTTTTTTTTTAAGTGGCGGAGGAATACAGTGCGGAAGGATACCTACCTTCCGTCATTGGATTCCTGCCGTCCGTAGAGAACGGCAGCATCATCTGATGCTGCAGTTCTCTACCCAAGATCGTCGTGGGACACACTCGTGGACTGCTTCGGATCGTGGGTGAGTATTTTTGTGGTTTGTTATGTTAATATTTATTCCGGAAAAGACAATGGCTTCGGGGAACAATGTGACAAGTATTGGTAAGTATGTTACTCTATGTTATATGTACTGTATGTCTATGTATGTATTGTATGAATGTATTGTATGTATGTAGTATATATGTGGTATGTATGTAGTATGTATGTAGTATGTATGTAGCATGCAGTATGTATGTAGCATGCATGTAGTATATATGTAGTATGTATGTAGCATGCATGTAGTATATATGTAGTATGTATGTAGCATGTATGTATGTGGTATGTATGTAGCATGTAGTATGTATGTGGTATGTATGTAGCATGTAGTATGTATGTAGCATGCATGTAGTATATATGTAGTATGTATGTATGTATGTAGCATGTAGTATGTATGTAGCATGCATGTAGTATGTAGCATGCATGTAGTATATATGTAGTATGTATGTAGCATGCATGTAGTATATATGTAGTATGTATGTAGCATGTATGTATGTGGTATGTATGTAGCATGTAGTATGTATGTAGCATGCATGTAGTATATATGTAGTATGTATGTATGTAGCATGTAGTATGTATGTAGCATGCATGTAGTATGTATGTAGCATGCATGTAGTATGTATGTAGCATGCATGTAGTATATATGTAGTATGTATGTAGTATGTATGTGGTATGTATGTAGCATGTAGTATGTATGTAGCATGCATGTAGTATGTATGTAGCATGCATGTAGTATGTATGTAGTATGTATGTAGCATGCATGTAGTATGTATGTAGTATGTATGTAGTATGTAGCATGTATGTAGTATGTATGTGGTATGTATGTAGCATGTAGTATGTATGTAGCATGCATGTAGTATATATGTAGTATGTAGTATGTATGTGGTATGTATGTAGCATGCAGTATGTATGTAGCATGTATGTAGTATGTATGTAGTATATATGTAGTATGTATGTAGCATGTAGTATGTATGTAGCATGCATGTAGTATGTATGTAGTATGTATGTAGCATGCAGTATGTATGTAGCATGTAGTATGTATGTAGCATGCATGTAGTATGTATGTAGTATTTTTTTTTTTTTTTTTTTTAACATTTAACACATTAGCCGGATGATGGGACTACTACTGTCCCATCATTGGCTAATGTGTCAATCACTGTCATGGTAGCAGGCATCGCCCGATGGGACTTGTAGTCCCATCGGACGATGCCTGCACAGACCCCCGAAGCCTGCACAGACCACCGGCAGGCCGGCACATCCCCCCGGCAGGCCGGCACAGCCCCCCGGAGCCTGCACAGACCACCGGCAGGCCGGCACAGCCCCCCGGCAGGCCGGCACAGCCCCCCGGCAGGCCGGCACAGACCCCCACAGGGTGCACAGACCACCGGCAGGCCGGCACAGCCCCCCGGCAGGCCGGTACAGACCCCGGGCAGTCCACACAGCCCCCCCGGCAGGCCGGCACAGCCCCCCGGCAGGCCGGCAGAGACCCCCGGAAGGCCCGAAATGACGGCGCATCATGATGCGCACACACCGCGCATCATGATGACGTCAGTCTGTCAATCAACTTTGAACTTCCGATTCCGATGCCGAATTCCGATATTGAAAAAATATCGGAAGTCGGTATCGGAATTCCGATACAGCAAGTATCGGCCGATACCCGATACTTGCGGTATCGGAATGCTCAACACTAATCACTGGGTTTTGGCCGTTGCAGCTGAAAAGAGGAAATCGGAAAACCAGGGGAAGAGTCTTGAGGAGATCATTTGCATATTCCCAGTGCCTTCTGGGATAAGTGAAGAGTCTCCGCGAGCTCAACGATCACTGGGTTTTGGCCATTGCAGCTGAAAAGAGGAAATCGGAAAACCAGGGGAAGAGTCTTGAGGAGATCATTTGCATATTCCCAGTGCCTTCTGGGATAAGTGAAGAGTCTCCGCGAGCTCAACGATCACTGGGTTTTGGCCGTTGCAGCTGAAAAGAGGAAATCGGAAAACCAGGGGAAGAGTCTTGAGGAGATCATTTGCATATTCCCAGTGCCTTCTGGGATAAGTGAAGAGTCTCCGCGAGCTCAACGATCACTGGGTTTTGGCCGTTGCAGCTGAAAAGAGGAAATCGGAAAACCAGGGGAAGAGTCTTGAGGAGATCATTTGCATATTCCCAGTGCCTTCTGGGATAAGTGAAGAGTCTCCGCGAGCTCAACGATCACTGGGTTTTGGCCGTTGCAGCTGAAAAGAGGAAATCGGAAAACCAGGGGAAGAGTCTTGAGGAGATCATTTGCATATTCCCAGTGCCTTCTGGGATAAGTGAAGAGTCTCCGCGAGCTCAACGATCACTGGGTTTTGGCCGTTTTTGAAATCGGAAAAACCGCGCGCCGATTGGCGCGCGAATTTTGGCTCGTCTTTCATCGTTTTTAAGAAATCTCAAGATGGAAGAGGCCAGGAGCCATTTGGTGAGCTGCATTTCTTGCTACATGTTCACAGATTTACCAGTGGAAAAGCCAAACTTCACATGCCACAAATGCAAGCTTGTGTCCCTGTTGGAGGAAAAGTTGCAAAATCTCGAAGAGAGGTTAGCTACGTTGAAGATCATTAAGGAAGGTGAAGAGTTCTTGGACAGAGCAGAATTATCTCTTCATGTTACAGAAAGAGAAGAAATTCAAAGTGCACCTGAAGAAACAGAGGAATGGAGACATGTGACCCAGAGAAGCAGGAGGATCAGGAGGCAGTCAGCACCCATACTGCTCAGAAACCAGTACCAGGCTCTCACGCAGGAAAGCGATGAAGAAATACATCAGGATAAGACTTTGCCAACAAACAGCAACCTTGTACGTCTTCAGAGTCCTCCTGGATGGAGAAAGAAAAATGTTGTGAAGAAGAAACGGAGAGTGGTGGTCATGGGGGATTCCCTGTTGAGAGGAACAGAGGCCGCTATCTGCAGACCGGATATAACTTCAAGAGAAATGTGCTGTCTTCCAGGTGCAAAAATTAAAGATGTGTCTGACAGGATATCAGGACTCTTCAGACCTACAGATGACTACCCATTCCTGCTACTACATGTGGGGACAAATGACACCGCAAGAAACGACCTGGAAACCATCTGCAGAGACTTTGAAGACTTAGGCAAGAAAGTGAAAGAACTGGGAGCGCAGGTGGTCTTCTCTTCCATCCTCCCAGTGGATGGCCATGGAACAAGGAGGTGGAATAAGATTCTGCAGGTGAACAACTGGCTACGTCGATGGTGCCGTCAGCAACGATTTGGATTTCTGGATCACGGAGTGAACTACTTATACGATGGACTACTTGCTAGAGATGGGGTGCACCTTACGAAGACTGGAAAACATGTATTTGGAAGTTGCCTTGCTACACTTGTAAGGAGAGCTTTAAACTAGAACAACATGGGAAGGGAAGCAAAAGACCAGAAAAAGCCATACACCTGACAAATGCTATTGAGAACTCTGCTATTAGAAGTGGAAAGGAAGAACAAAGACAAAAGAATCTAATTAATAAAAATATTGGAGAAAGAGAAACCAATCACAAACTAAAGTGTTTCTATACTAATGCACAAAGCATGGGCAACAAACAAGGAGAACTGGAACTACTAACACAGGAAAAGAAATATGATGTCATTGGAATCACTGAAACTTGGTGGGACAATACACATGATTGGAATACAAGACTAGAAGGATACAACTTATTTGCAAGAAACAGACTTGATAAACGAGGAGGGGGTGTCGCATTGTATGTTAGAAACGCGTATATCTGCACAGAGATTGAAGCTTCAGAGACTGGGAGTTCTGTGGAAACTGTTTGGGTAAGAATACAAGGACAGAACAATGGAAAGGACACCATTGTAGGCATTTACTACAGGCCGCCTGTGCAAGCTGAAGATATGGATGAACTCTTTATGCATCAAATGGCCAAGTTCTCCAAAAAATATGACATAGTTGTCATGGGAGATTTCAACTATCCAGACATTTGTTGGGAATCTCTCTCAGGCAAAACAAACAGGTCAAGGAAATTCTTATCCTCTCTTGCTGACAACTTTATCTTCCAAAAGGTAGGGGAGAAAACAAGGGGAACTGCTACCTTGGATCTAATCCTTATAAACAGGGAGGAAATGGTTGAGGAGGTAAAAGTGGCTGGGACCCTAGGAGGTAGCGACCATGCTATTTTAGAATTTTGGATAACTAGAGGCGGAAGACCTGTGAAGACTCAGACGTCAAGGTTAGATTTCAGAAAGGCAGATTTTAAGGGATTCAGAAAGAGAATTGGAGGGATCCAATGGATGGATATCCTTAAAGACAAAAATGTCCAGGAAGGATGGGAAATCTTGAAAAATGAAATTCTCAAAGCACAGTTGTTAACAATTCCGAAAAGAGGGAAGAATAGGAAGCATTTAAGGAAACCAGGATGGATGAACACAGAACTTAAGCACATGCTAAAAAGGAAGAAAAAAATGTTTATAAAATGGAAAGAGGGAGGCATATCTAAAGAAGAATATAATGCTGTCTGCAGAACCTGCAGGGCACAAATCAGATTAGCTAAAGCTTAAAATGAATTGAGGCTTGCAAGAGATGTCAAAAGCAATAATAAAGGATTTTGGGGATATGTCAAAAGTAAAAGAAAAGTCAAAGATGCTATAGGATTTTTACAGGATGAAAATGATGAAATGGTAAGACAGGATGTTGAGAAGGCTGAACTTTTAAATTCCTATTTTGCATCTGTTTTCTCTCAGAAAGGAAATGTAACATCAACTGTTATTCTCTGTCCTATTAAGGGAATAGAAGAATCCAGGATATCTATAAACAGAAAGATAGTGAGGAAACACTTAGCTAACCTAAATGAATTCAAGTCTCCAGGTCCAGATGAATTACACCCCAGAGTACTGAAGGAGATAGCAGAAGAAATTTTTGAACCCCTCTCCATAATCTTTGAAAATTCTTGGAGAACAGGAGAAGTGCCAGAAGACTGGAGAAGAGCAAATGTTGTTCCTATCTTCAAAAAGGGGAAGAAGGTGGACCCAGGCAACTATAGGCCGGTGAGTCTGACTTCTATACCAGGAAAGATCTTTGAAAAAATTATTAAACAACATGTATGTCAATACCTGGATAAGAATGAAGTGATTAAACAGAGTCAGCATGGGTTTGTAACTAATAAGTCATGTCAGACTAACTTAATTTCCTTCTATGACGGTATCACTGATTGGGTGGATCAAGGAAATGCTGTAGATATAGTATATCTTGACTTCAGCAAAGCATTTGACAAAGTCTCTCATACAATCCTTATTGAAAAAATGACTAAGTATGGAATGGACAAGGCAACTGTTAGGTGGATTCATAACTGGCTTAGTGATCGGACACAAAGAGTGGTCGTAAATGGCTGCACATCCAGTTGGAAGAATGTCTCAAGTGGGGTACCACAGGGCTCTGTCCTGGGCCCTGTATTGTTCAACATCTTTATCAACGATTTAGATGAAGGAATTGAGGGTAAACTGATTAAATTTGCTGATGACACAAAGCTAGGAGGGATAGCTAATACTAGAGAAGAGAGAGAGAGGATTCAAAAAGATTTAAATAAACTGGAGAAGTGGGCAGCAACTAACAGAATGGTTTTTAACAGGGAGAAATGCAAAGTACTACATCTGGGCAATAAAAATGAAAAAAGCATATATAGAATGGGAGGAATAGGGCTAAGTGACAGCACATGTGAAAAAGACTTGGGTATACTAATAGATCACAGTCTGAATATGAGTCAACAGTGTGATGCAGCAGCAAAAAAGGCAAATGCAATTCTAGGATGTATTAACAGAAGCATACAGTCTAGATCACGTGAAGTCATTATTTCCCTCTACTCCTCTTTGGTCAGACCTCATCTGGAATATTGTGTCCAGTTTTTGGCACCACATTTTAAAAAAGACATCAACAAACTGGAGCAAGTTCAGAAAAGAGCGACCAGAATGGTGACCGGTCTGCAAACCCTGTCTTATGAGGAAAGGTTGCAGGATTTGGGAATGTTTAGTTTGCAAAAGAGAAGACTGAGAGGAGACTTAATAGCTGTCTACAAATATCTAAAGGGCTGTCACATTGTAGAAGGATCAACTTTATTCTCATTTGCACAAGGAAAGACTAGAAGCCATGGGATGAAACTGAATGGGAGGAGACACAGATTAGATATTAGAAAAAACTTTTTGACAGTTAGAGTGATCAATGAGTGGAACAGGCTGCCACGAGAAGTGGTGAGTTCTCCTTCAATGGAAGTCTTCAAACAGAGGCTGGACAAACATCTGACTGGGATGATTTAGCGAATCCTGCTTTGAGCAGGGGGTTGGACCAGATGGCCCAGGAGGTCCCTTCCAACTCTACGATTCTATGATTCTATGATTCTATGATTCTAATTAAGGTAGCATTTGCATTGGCCAGCGCTTTTATTTAAACTCAGCACACCCCTTGCCCTGACACGCCCCCCGAGGAAGCAGGGCGAAACGTGCGCATCGGGGTCGCATGACGGGACTCCTACTTCATTTTCCTTTATGCTGCTAGAATCCAGGTAATGTGTCCTGTTGTGAGTTCATTCTCTGGTTCACCAGTTGTGAGTTCTCCTTCCAGACTCCCTCTGGTGGTGACGGGAGGTAGTGAGGCTGATTTGATTGGTGGAGATCTGCCACCTGGGAATGAGGATGACGATTGGATCTCAGGAGTCTCAGATTGGATTTAAGACAGCCGACGCCCTATTCAGTTGCTGGTGATTCCTTCTGGCTTGTCAGCTCTTGGTTTTCAGCTTTGTTCCAGTCATCTAAAGCTAAGTTTTTCTGCTAATGTTCACACTTGATTTTGTTGGTCTATTCAGTTTTTTGCGTGGTCAGCCAGCCCCGGCTGGGGGCTGTGCTGAATTTCCACTCTTAGTTATCTGTATTTGCCAATTTACTTTTTGTCCCTTATTAGATTTGCCTCTTTTTGCTCTGTCTCAGAATATTTCAGAGTGCTGATATAGTGGGAGAAGTCTAGTGACTTCAGGGTTAATTTTGCTATCAGAAGTGTTGGACATTATTTTTGTAGGGTTTTTTGCAGGTTGCAGACAGTGTCTGTCCTTTCCTTTCTAGTTAGTCTGGGCCCCATCATTTGCTCAGCCTATTTTCCTACCTGTGTTTGTGTTTTCATCTTATTTCACTGTCAATACATGTGTGGGGCTGTCTATTCCTTTGGGGTCTGCTCTGGGGCAGTTAGTTTTCCCTTTTCTTGCTTTAGGCTTATCTAGTTCTCCGGCCGTGACGAGGCGTCTAGGCTCATCGCAGGCACGCTCCATGGCTACTGCTAGTTGAGTGGTAAGATCAGGGATCTGCAATCTGCATAGTTACCAACCTCTCTGTTTTTTCTGGGCTTAGCATGTTTAGGCTTTTTCCTCCTCGGTGACCCATTCATAACAGAATCACCAGCCATACCGCAGATTCTAGGGTACTCAAAAGCAGGAAAAAGTTGTTTTAGAAGAAAAGGAAAAAAAAAGGAAGAAAAAGTGTCAGAATTTTTTTTCTTTTTTTTTAAAAATATTTTTCCCTCTTTTTTCTCTGGGGCCGTAGGAGGATTTTTTTTTTTTCCTAATGGAGATTAAGCAATTGTTTGATCGTGTGGAGCAGCTGGCTGCTGAAGTGCAGGGAATTTCCACCTACCTCATTCAGTCACATGCTGCTGAACCTAAGATCCTACTCCTGATGTGTTTTCTGGAGGATTGGGCTTTTTCTCTGACACCTGAAAATCCTATTCTGACTAATGTGGATGCATTTGTTTCAAGCCTTGGGGTTGTTGTATGATGAACCTAATGCTGTTGATCAAGCTGAGAGAACCCTGTTGGCATTAAACCAGGGTCAGGATTATGCAGAGTTATACTGTCAAAAATTCCAAAAGTGGGCGGTCCTTACTACATGGAATGATAGTGCATTGGAAGCTCTCTTTCGGAAGGGTTTATCAGAGACCGTAAAAGATACTATGGTGGGATTTCCTGTTCCCTCTGGTCTGGATGATTCTATGTCATTAGCCATTCAAGTTGATCGGCGTTTACGTGAACGTAAAACTACACGGGAGACGCTGCCACCTTTTGAACAAACGCTCAGGTTCCACTCCACCTCTGATTTGTAATTTTTATACAACTAATTTAAAGCGGAGCTCAGTATTCTTTACAGGCAGCTATCGTTAGCCTGTGCTATCTAATTTCAGCATGCCTGATTAATTGTGACAATTTGAGTTACTCTTAGGGAAGTATGCGTACCCTTTTAGGATTTTGCTAATATCATTGTATTAGGGGGCTACTCAAGCCGGATACTGTTTTTGGGCTTGTTAGCATGTTTTTTTACAGGCGTATTATATTCTCTGCTACATGGTTCAAATCAATTTTATTTGTATGCACAATACATGGTGTCTTAGTGCTGTTTAACTCATTTGTGATAATTTGTATTTATGGTATGTGCATTTATTCATTCTTATGAACTAGTCTTTATACAAAGCCTTTAGGCTGTGTGCACACGCTGCGGATTAGGTGCGGATTCATCCGCGCGGATTGCTCTGCGGTTTTGCCCTGCGGTTTTTCATCTCCTCAATGGAGGAGATGGCAAACCGCAGGGGAATCCGCAGAAAGAATTGACATGTCAATTCTTTCTGCAGATTGAAAACCGCAGATAATCCGCGCGGAAAATTCCGCACCGTCTGCATTGCGGTTTTTGATTCCCATAGGGAATCATGGTACTGTACACCGCAGCAAAAACTGCTGCGGGTCCGCAGCGGCACCGCAGCAAAATCCGCAGCGTGTGCACACAGCCTTATATTGTGGTATGCTATCTATATACACATTTGGTTCTCTATTGAGTTATTTCATATATCTATATTCTCTGCTACATGGTTTAAATCATCTTTATCTGTATGCACAATACATGTTGTCTTAGTGCTGTTTAACTCATTTGTGACCATTTGCGATCATTTGTATTTATGGTATGAACTAGTCTTTATGCAAAGCCTTTATATTGTGGTATGCTATCTATATACACATTTGGTTCTCTATTGAGTTATTTCATGTGGAATGTGGAGCCATGAGGGTTTGGCTCTATTTTGAGCCTAGATTTTCATGTCACATGTGTGACCAATTTTAATGTTTTTAATGATTGGGTGTTTTGGTTTGTGTGTCTAAATAAAGATTGTTACAATTTTTGCTAAATCCTATGTTGGGTGATCCCCAATGTGTGGCCTCTATCTTCTCTCTTCTTTGTAAATTACCTTTTGAACAAACGTCTGAACCTATGCAATGTGATGGGGTTTTGTCTAGGACGCAACGTCAGGAGTTTAGAAGGCGTAATAAGCTGTGTTTTTTCTGTGGAAAGACTCTCATACTATTTCAGTCTGCCCAAAACGAGAGAAACGTTTTGCACACACATTTGCTGTGGGCAGTATACAACCTAAGTTTCTTTTGGCAATTACTCTGATCTGCTCCTTATCCACGTTTTCCACTAAGGCTTTTGTGGATTCAGGAGCAGCGTTGAATCTGATGGATTTGGACTTTGCTAAACGTTGTGGTTTTTCCATGACGCCTCTGCGGACGCCTATTCCTTTGAGGGGTATTGATGCTACTCCTTTGGCGGAGAATAAACCTAAGTTTTGGACCCAGGTGACAATGCGAGTTGCCCCAGACCACCAAGAAAATTGTACATTTTTGGTGCTGCATAATTTGCATGATACTATTGTTCTGGGTTTTCCTTGATTGCAAGTTCATAATCCAGTTTTGGATTGGAAATCTGGGTCTGTGGTGAGTTGGGGTTGTCAGTGTGTTCTTAGGGACACTTCTGTTTTCTCCACCTCTCCTCAGTCTCATGATATTCCTGATTATCTAGCCGATTTTTCTGATGTATTTAGTGAGAGCAAGTCTGCGTCTTTGCCTCCTCATAGGTGTTATGACTGTGCAATTGAGTTGATGCCTGGGTGTAAATTTCCCAAGGGTCGGCTTTTCAACTTATCAGTACCCGAACATGATGCTATGCGATCCTATATTAAGGAGTCATTGGAGAAGGGTCATATTAGACCATCCTCATCACCTTTAGGTGCAGGGTTTTTTTTGTGGCCAAGAAAGATGGTTCATTAAGACTGTGTATTGATTATCGTTCCCTTAACAAGATGACAGTTAAATATCAGTACCCATTACCTCTGATGTCTGATTTATTCTACAGAGTTAAGAGTGCCTGCTGGTTTACTAAGCTTGACCTCAGGGGGGCATATAATCTTATTCGCATCAAGCACGGGGATGAATGGAAGACAGCGTTTAATACTCCGGAGGGACATTTTGAGTACCTACTAATGCCTTTTGGGCTCACTAATGCCTCTTCTGTCTTCCAGTCCTTTATGAATGATATTTTCCATGACTTTGTGGATAAGTTTTTGATCATCTATCTGGATGATATTTTGATCTTTTCTAGTGATTGGGATTCTCATGTGGAACACGTCCGGACAGTGTTCCGGATTTTGAGGGAGAATTCCCTGTTTGTTAAGGGATTGAAATGCCTCTTTGGTGTACAGAGGATTTCATTTTTGGGATTTATCTTATCTCCATCAACTATTGAAATGGACCCGGCCAAGGTACAGGCCATTTATGATTGGGTTCAGCCTACTTCTTTGAAGGCCCTCCAGAAGTTTTTGGGTTTTGCTAATTTCTATCGTAAATTTATAGGTAATTTTTCTGGTATTGTCAAACCACTGACTGATCTGACCAAGAACGGCGCTGATGTACTGAAGTGGTCTACTGAGGCTGTCTCAGCATTTCAGGAACTTAAGCGGAGATTTACTTCAGCTCCGGTTTTACGGCAACCTGATGTCTCACTTCCATTTCGGGTGGCGGTAGATGCCTCTGAGATTGGTGCAGGAGCTGTTTTGTCCCAAAAAGACCCTGTGACTTCTAAGATGAATCCCTGTGCCTTCTTTTCTCGAAAGTTCTCCCCAACTGAACGCAACTATGACGTGAGGAATCGGGAATTGTTGGCCATGAAGTGGGCATTTGAGGAGTGGAGACATTGGTTGGAGGGAACTAGACATCAAGTTGTGGTCCTCACCGATCACAAGAATTTGATTTATCTGGAGTCGGCCAAACGCTTGAATCCTAGACAGGCTAGATGGGCCTTGTTTTTCTTGGAGTCTTATTTGAGATGTTTTATATCTGCTGATCAGGATGATTGGGTCTCATTTTTGCCCTTGGCCGAATTCGCACTGAACAATAGAGCTAGTTCTGCCACTTTGATGTCACCCTTTTTCAGTAATTTTGGGTTTCATCCTCGATTCTCTTCATGGCAAGTGGAATCTTCATCCTGCCCAGGTGTGGACACTGTGGTTAAGAGAATGCAGCAGATATGGGACCAAGTGGTGGATAAGTTGTCACTCTCTCAGGAAAAGGCCCAGCGATTTTCCAACCGGCATAGGACCATTGGTGCCCGGTTTAAAGTGGGTGATATGGTTTGGCTGTCGTCTAAGAATATTCCTATGAAGGTTGCATCTCCTAAATTTAAGCCAAGATTTATTGGTCCTTATAGGATTTTGGAAATTCTTAATCCTGTTTCGTTTCGATTGGCTCTTCCAGTTACGTTCAAGATCCATAACGTATTTCACAAATCTCTGTTGAAGAGGTTTGTTGAGCCAGTGGTTCCTATGGCAGCACCTCCTGACCCTGTATTGGTTGAAGGCAATATGGAATATGAGGTAGAGAAAATATTGGATTCTCGTTTGGTTAGACGGAGACTCCAGTATTTGGTCAAATGGAAGGGTTATGGTCAGGAGGATAATTCTTGGGTCTCTGCCTCCGATATTCATGCTAATAGATTGGTTCGTGCTTTTCACCGGGCTCATCCTGATTGGCCTGGTGGCGTGGATGAGGGTTCGGTGACCCCTCCTCAAGGGGGGTACTGTTGTGAGTTCATTCTCTGGTTCACCAGTTGTGAGTTCTCCTTCCAGACTCCCTCTGGTGGTGACGGGAGGTAGTGAGGCTGATTTGATCGGTGGAGATCTGCCACCTGAGAATGAGGATGACGATTGGATCTCAGGAGTCTCAGATTGGATTTAAGACAGCCGACGCCCTATTCAGTTGTTGGTGATTCCTTCTGGCTTGTCAGCTTTTAGTTTTCAGCTCTGTTCCAGTCATCTAAAGCTAAGTTTTTCTGCTAATGTTCACACTTGATTTTGTTGGTCTATTCAGTTTTTTGCGTGGT
Organism: Dendrobates tinctorius; assembly: GCF_039654945.1. NCBI lineage: Eukaryota > Metazoa > Chordata > Amphibia > Anura > Dendrobatidae > Dendrobates > Dendrobates tinctorius. Next base: position 42,210,922 of record NW_027361697.1, read on the forward strand.
CAGCCAGCCCCGGCTGGGGGCTGTGCTGAATTTCCACTCTTAGTTATCTGTATTTGCCAATTTGCTTTTTGTCCATTATTAGCTTGGCCTCTTTTTGCTCTGTCTCAGAATATTTCAGAGTGCTGATATAGTGGGACAAGTCTAGTGACTTCAGGGTTAATTTTGCTATCAGAAGTGTTGGACATTATTTTTGTAGGGTTTTTTGCAGGTTGCAGACAGTGTCTGTCCTTTCCTTTCCTTTCTAGTTAGTCTGGGCCCCATCATTTGCTCAGCCTATTTTCCTAACTGTGTTTGTGTTTTCATCTTATTTCACCGTCAATACATGTGTGGGGCTGTCTGTTCCTTTGGGGTCTGCTCTGGGGCAGTTAGTTTTCCCTTTTCTTGCTTTAGGCTTATCTAGTTCTCCGGCCGTGACGAGGCGTCTAGGCTCATCGTAGGCACGCTCCACGGCTACTGCTAGTTGTGTAGTAAGATCAGGGATCTGCAATCTGCATAGTTACCAACCACTCTGTTTTTTTTGGGCTTAGCATGTTCAGGTGTTTTCCTCCTCGGTGACCCATTCATAACAGTGTCCGTGTTCACCCAGCATGTAATAACGCTATATGTGACTAACTTTGTCAGTGGCGCTAATACTGAGTTTGTGTTTATTTGTTTACATCAGTTATTCCTTCGGGTGAGTTTTTTCAGTAGTCAGTGACATGGGCTTTTAGTTAATGAGGCGCCTTTTTGAATACAGGGATTTTCCAAAATATTTTTGGACCATTGTAATTACAAGGCAATTATTTTCATTGTCAAATGCTCTGGCAATTCAAATGTTTCTACTGTCTGGTGTGTGCTAGGTCCCTTACTATGCAGCAATATATGTAATTTATTTTTGGAGTTCAATACGTCATTTTCTTTTTCCTGTACTCTGTGCAATATCATGATGTATTTATGAAATATCTTTTAGTGGATTACTAATAAAAGTGTTTTTTTATCAACCTTTTTGATATGCTCATGTGATTTGGGGCTTTAATGAGCTTCCAGATGGTGGATTCATGCTGTGATAAAATTGGACAACTCTTTTAAGCCCTTAATGACATATAATGTACTAGGTACGTAATGCGATGGCTTCCTAACTTTGATGCGGACTCGCAATCAAGCTCACATCTTTGCCGGCAGATGATGGTTGTGATAATCAGCCATCATATGCCTCTGATGGAGCAGAGCTGAGCCTGCAGCTGTTAATCTCTTAAATGCAGCTGTCAATCTAGGAATTTTTTTTCTTCAGGTTTCCAATACATCACATGATACAATGGATGGTGTAATTCAAAAGTACCACTTGTCCCGCAAAAAACAAGCCCTCACACAGCTATATCGACGTAAAAAATAAAAATGTTATGTCTTTTAGAATAAGGGGAGGAATAAATGAAAGTGTAAAAATGAAAAATCACACCGTTTTTAAAGGCAGGCTTTATAAAGGTGCGGTGACTCTAACATTAATACTATGGCAAATTGGAACATGAAAGCTGTGACAGGACTAGGCAGCTGCTTGATTTTCCCATTGCACTAGTTTTAAACATCGTCCCCAAAAATAAAAATTTCTGAAAATTAATGATACAAAATTGCCAGGAAGCTTAAGTACAAAATCACATGTGAAAAATGCAGTAGAATACTCTAGTTACTTACCTGAATAAAATGATAACCATTGGGGTGATCACAGAATGAGCGTATGTTACCATGAGACCTTTCCACTGCAGAATTTAAACAGCAGAAAAAGAATACAAGTCCGAATTCACCTGCAAAATGTGATTCGAGCTTATGTGCTGACGGGGCCATAACTTATAATGGTGCTGAAAGATTGAACGTACGCTCTGACGTGCATCAATTTCGGATGTATACGCCTAGTGATGGTGGACACTCAAATGACTGTCAAATATTTGGCACCAAATGGGTTAACTTTAGTTAATCTAAGTGGGTGTTATTAGATATTTTTCAGTGGGGGTGTGTACGCCTCCCTGTATGCCCCTGACCAATCATAAGGAGACAGCAGCATAGAATTGCAGAAGGACCTGTAATGATGTCACCAGGGTCACATGATCTGAGTCCGCTGGTCCTGCCAGCCGGACTGTGCAGTCTAAATATGCACTGCAGATAAGCACTGAAGAACTTTTCGAGGATAACTAATTTTGTAAGCTGAATTCATAGAAGAGGGGAAAGTTTAGCTACTTTAATGATGAGTGCACTCTTGTGAAAATATAATAAGGGACTTTCCCATTTGTATGAATGTCTTACACAGGGAAAACACAATTTTGGAAAAAGGGTTTTACTTTGTAAAGTTTTCTATAAGATTATTTCTTCGCCCAAAACTCTGCAGTCAGATATTTACATGATGTTTTTTCTGGTGTTAAAAAATACTAATATTTTTTAGGGATGTTTCACATAGACTACTGTATAAGGCTTGAAGAACCCCTGAAAAATGCACGTTACAGTTTACATCCTGAAAAAAATGCAACATGTTTGTACTAAGTCATTGAAATACTTTTAAAATTCATTGTGTTTTAATAAAGGGTAAATCTGGGACTTTACAAAAAAAACAGGCAGGCAATTGCAACTTACCTGCCTGTTGTGCCCGACGCCATTCTTCCCCGACACAGAGCGGTCACAGACCGCTCCTGCCAGGGATTTAGCTGCCTCTGCTGACGCAACGGTATGACTTCTGACTCATTCTGATTGACAGCCGGCTCCCCCAGTTAGGCTAGTTTCACACTTGCTTTTTTTTGCAGCGCGTTTTTTTCCAACATTAGGTGGCCCCTCACACTAACCCAAACCATGACTTTACTAACCCTAACCCTAACCCTAACCCTGACCCTAACCCTGACCCTAACCCTAACCCTAACCCTGACCCTAACCCTTAACCAAACCATACTTAACCCTAACCCAAACCCTAAACCCTAACTAACCCTGACCCTGACCCTAACCCTAAACCCCCTTAACTAACCCTAACTCTAACCCAAACCCCTAAATTCCATGGTTAACAAAAAAAAGCGCATGTGCAAAAAAACGCATACATAAGCATGCCAATGCACACATATGCGCACCCATAGACTTATATTGGGTGTCTTGCTGTAAAAAAACGCATTGCGCACGCATGCGTTTTTTTGAGGCAAGTCGGACGCACAAAAAATGCAACAGGTTGCATTTTGTGCGCCCGAGCGCATACCGCAAAAAAATGCATGCGCGGTAAAACGCGTACAAACGCATGTGTATGCACACATAAGCGCATCCCATGCAAAGTATAGGAAAAAAAACGCATGCGCTATTTAGCGCTAAATTACCGCGAAAAAAAAACGCAAATGTGAAACCAGCCTTAGGCAGATAATACTTAATGGGGAGTTTACATTATCACTCTGCATTTCCCCTTAGGCAGCGGGAATCCAGCTGTCAATCAGAATGACCTCGGAAGCCCGTTGACAGAGCGGACAGAAATAGAAGCTTCCACTCTGTAGACAGGATGTCAACAGATGCTTCTGAATCCCCAGCAGGATCGGTCTGTGATCACTCTGTGGCGGGGAACAACGGCACAGTGCACAACAGGCAGGTAAGTTAGTGCCTGTTAGTGTTTAGGTGCATTTTTTTGTAAGTGCCAGATATCCTCTTCAAAGCAGGAGGAGTCCTTACTGTCATTAGAATGATGCAATCAGTTTTGCATGGTACATAAGTATAGCTCTATTTTGTTCAGGAATACTCAATAGTCATCGAAGTGTTAATGAAATGAAGTCTTTGACTGTATATCTGTCTGCAGGCTAGTGTCCAGTGAGCCTTACATATGATGTAGGAAGTTGTGATGGACTGTATTGCAGTCGGTCATTACACAGGCCTTAACCTTGGAAGAGATCCACACGGGATCTGGGAGTCACTTACTAGAAACCAGCTGCCACCAGTCATGGAAATGAGAAATCACCAAATAGTATTGAAGTGCGTCAGAATGAAAGAAAAGGATGAGGATTAAATTGGTAGAATCACTTTATCAATCATGGAAATGTCAAGTAGGAGGACATACCAAGTGTGAAACCAGTGCAGCTGATCTGGGACCCAGTAGGTAAAGATGAACACTTCTACATTTATAAATAAACCTTGTATAAACTTGCGCTAATTAAATGTGTCCTGGTTAAAAACCCAAAATTGAAAGGAGATATCTTATGAAGAGATCTGTTACCTTTACTGGAACTAAAACTGGCGAGCATGGAGAACAGTCTTCAGTAGACAGATAAATGTCCAGGTCCTTCCCAAAGATACTCCCCGACACAGCGATATAAAAGTTACTGGAGCTAAAGGGTGCTACCTCCTAGCATGCCGCTGTCCCGGCCGGTGACTGGCGTGCAGCTGGAGGTATGTATCGGCAGGCTGTAGAGGTACCAGCCGCCGCTTGCAAAAGCAGGCCTGCAAGGTCCGAAAACGCTGAAGGACCTTGCGTGACGTCACAGTCACGTGGGAGGTCACGTGACAGGCAAAAAAGCGCTATGAGGCGCTGAAGGGGCCAGAATACAATGGCAAATCCTACGCGTTGCGGAATTCACTGATTCCTTCTTCAGGGATGGCCCCCTGGGACAAGAGTAACCCTTATATAGCCTCCAGTATATAGCCTCCAGTAACAAAACATCATATTATACATTAAAAGCAAATAGCTCAATTTTGCTATTTAAACCATTTGGGATCAGAGTATTTAATTCAAATATCCATTTACTTTCTACCCTGGACATTTGATGGATAAAGTTACCTTTCCTAATACTTCTTTTAACAATTTGAATCCCAGTCACCTTAGTGTCCCTTAAAGAGCCCCCATGATGTGTAAGGTAATGGTTAGAAAGGGGGTGACCTGTGAATTTCTTACAAATATTTCGTAGATGTTCCCCAATTCTGACATTTAGGGGACGTATCGTTCGTCCTATATATAATTTGATAACATGGACATGTGATACAATATATCACCCCCTTTGTGTCACAGGTGATGAAATCACGAATCTGAATCTCCATAGACTTATTCACAATGGAGAGTTGTTTCTTGCTGCCTAATTTTCTGCAAGGTGCACATTTTTTGCAGGGAAAAAAACCATTTAATTGCTGATGTAGATGAGAATTGGGGCCTGGTGTTGATATAGAAATAGAAGGGGCTACCAGGTTACCCAAATTGTTTGCCCTTCTAAAGACAAACCTGGGGCGAGCTGGCAGAACTTCCCCTATGGTTTTATCATTTTTCAAAATACTCCAGTGTTTATTTACAATTTTTCTGAGAATTTGACTATTTGAATTATATTGAGTGATGATGGGAATCTCATCTATAATGGAATTTTCTTTATTTTTTATTTTATGTCTGAGGAATTGTTCTCTCGGTATGTTCCCAATGTGTTCCCTGGTAGCTCGCAGGGATTGGGCTATTTACTGGAGGCTATATAAGGGTTACTCTTGTCCCAGGGGGCCATCCCTGAAGTAGGAATCAGTGAATTCCGCAACGCGTAGGATTTGCCATTGTATTCTGGCCCCTTCAGCGCCTCATTGCGCTTTTTTGCCTGTCACGTGACCTCCCACGTGACTGTGACGTCACGCAAGGTCCTTCAGCGTTTTCGGACCTTGCAGGCCTGCTTTTGCAAGTGGCGGCTGGTACCTCTACAGCCTGCTGATACATACCTCCAGCTGCACGCCAGTCACCGGCCGGGACGGCGGCATGCTAGGAGGTAGCACCCTTTAGCTCCAGTAACTTTTATATTGCTGTGTCGGGGAGTATCTTTGGGAAGGACCTGGACATTTATCTGTCTTCTGAAGACTGTTCTCCGTGCTCGCCAGTTTTAGTTCCAGTAAAGGTAACAGATCTCTTCATAAGATATCTCCTTTCAATTTTGGGTTTTTAACCAGGACACATTTACAGTGGGGCAAAAAAGTATTTAGTCAGTCAGCAATAGTGCAAGTTCCACCACTTAAAAAGATGAGAGGCGTCTGTAATTTACATCATAGGTAGACCTCAACTATGGGAGACAAACTGAGAAAAAAAAATCAAGAAAATCACATTGTCTGTTTTTTTTCATTTTATTTGCATATTATGGTGGAAAATAAGTATTTGGTCAGAAACAAGCAATCAAGATTTCTGGCTCTCACAGACCTGTAACTTCTTCTTTAAGAGTCTCCTCTTTCCTCCACTCATTACCTGTAGTAATGGCACCTGTTTAAACTTGGTATCAGTATAAAAAGACACCTGTGCACACCCTCAAACAGTCTGACTCCAAACTCCACTATGGTGAAGACCAAAGAGCTGTCAAAGGACACCAGAAACAAAATTGTAGCCCTGCACCAGGCTGGGAAGACTGAATCTGCAATAGCCAACCAGCTTGGAGTGAAGAAATCAACTGTGGGAGCAATAATTAGAAAATGGAAGACATACAAGACCACTGATAATCTCCCTCGATCTGGTGCTCCACGCAAAATCCCACCCCGTGGGGTTAGAATGATCACAAGAACGGTGAGCAAAAATCCCAGAACCACGCGGGGGGGACCTAGTGAATGAACTGCAGTGAGCTGGGACCAATGTAACAAGGCCTACCATAAGTAACACACTACGCCACCATGGACTCAGATCCTGCAGTGCCAGACGTGTCCCACTGCTTAAGCCTGTACATGTCCGGGCCCGTCTGAAGTTTGCTAGAGAGCATTTGGATGATCCAGAGGAGTTTTGGGAGAATGTCCTATGGTCTGATGAAACCAAACTGGAACTGTTTGGTAGAAACACAACTTGTCGTGTTTGGAGGAAAAAGAATACTGAGTTGCATCCATCAAACACCATACCTACTGTAAAGCATGGTGGTGGAAACATCATGCTTTGGGGCTGTTTCTCTGCAAAGGGGCCAGGACGACTGATCCGGGTACATGAAAGAATGAATGGGGCCATGTATCGTGAGATTTTGAGTGCAAACCTCCTTCCATCAGCAAGGGCATTGATGATGAAACGTGGCTGGGTCTTTCAACATGACAATGATCCAAAGCACACCGCCAGGGCAACGAAGGAGTGGCTTCGTAAGAAGCATTTCAAGGTCCTGGAGTGGCCTAGCCAGTCTCCAGATCTCAACCCTATAGAAAACCTTTGGAGGGAGTTGAAAGTCCGTGTTGCCAAGCGAAAAGCCAAAAACATCACTGCTCTAGAGGAGATCTGCATGGAGGAATGGGCCAACATACCAACAACAGTGTGTGGCAACCTTGTGAAGACTTACAGAAAACGTTTGACCTCTGTCATTGCCAACAAAGGATATATCACAAAGTATTGAGATGAAATTTTGTTTCTGACCAAATACTTATTTTCCACCATAATATGCAAATAAAAGGAAAAAAAAACAGACAATGTGATTTTCTGGATTTTTTTTTCTCAGTTTGTCTCCCATAGTTGAGGTCTACCTATGATGTAAATTACAGACGCCTCTCATCTTTTTAAGTGGTGGAACTTGCACTATTGCTGACTGACTAAATACTTTTTTGCCCCACTGTAATTAGCGCAAGTTTATACAAGGTTTATTTATTATTATTTTTATGGAGACAATTTGAGTGGTGTGTTGTCCCAATACTTGCCGCTTTGTGCTCTGTGGTTGTACGCTTTAGCGCCATTGGTATATACATATATATTGCACTTCTACATTTATACCAATTTCATACTATCTGTTAGGGTCATGTAAGTGCCCTAAAATGGGTGCTCTCAAGTTATTAAATTGCTTTAATTAGTTACAAAGCATGAAAATAAGCATGTTTGCAATTGGCTTGCTATTTGTATCTACTGTCGTTTTCCTGCAATGACAGCTTTTATCTTTCACAGTGTATAGCTGGTTTTCATGGTGCACACTCACAAGTGGCAAAAAAATCCAACTCTGCCAACGTTTTCAATTTTCTTCTCACAGTCTTGGTACTATTATTCTATGGGGCCTGTTTTGGTGAAGAATTCCATTCAATGTAAAATAAAATTACTATTTAGACAGCTCCTTGTCATACCCCTGACTTGACTCCGATAAAATAGCAAAGCTTATACTCACCTCACATGCTGGTGCCATTCCCGCTCTTCCTGGGGCTGCAGTGCTGTTGTTGAAGAGACATGTTAGCCTGGTGCATAATCAGTGCTGGAGTCACTATCTCTGCCTTTTGTTGAATTAAACATGAAGAGGAAGTTGGAGATCAGTTGCAGCCCTGACTTGCTCTTCATGTTCAATGCGACAGAAGACGGGGACAGTGACACCAGCGCTGATTGGGCATTGGGCTCATGTGTCACAACACCATACGAGAGCCCCAGGAAGAGTGAGTGCCAGCACGGGAGAAGAGTATAGGTTTTATTATTTTATTGGGGCCAAACATTTAGAACAAGAAGGTGTTGTTCTAGTACTGGACAACCCCTTTAATGGGGTATACAGTGGTGTAACTACAAAGTTATGGGCCCCGGTGCAAACTTTCAATTGGGGCCCCCACCTCATGCCAAAATACATGCACATCTCCGCTCCGTACACCTCATACACACATGGATCCGCTCCGTACACCTCGTACACACATGGCTCCGCTTCGTACACCTCGTACACACACGGCTCTGCTCTGTACACCTCATACACACGCGGCTCCGCTCCGTACACCTCGTACACACCCGACTCTGCTCCATATACCTCGTACACACACGGCTCTGCTCCATACACCTCATACACACACGGCTCCGCTCCTTACACCTCGTACAAACACGACTCTGCTCCGTCCACCTCGTGCGTCCTGCAGACACCAAGGCCCCTGATCATGTGACTCCTGACTCCTCCCCTCCTGTGATCTCATCAAAGGTCCTGTGCGCACATAAGAGAACAGCCTTGCGACGTTATTGCAGGCTGTGAGGGGCTGCTGTCAGTGCGGTGGGTCTCTGCGGGAGGGCGAGGATGGAGTGCATGGGGGGGCGTGGCGGCTCATTGCAGTGTGGGAAAAATAGACTCCCGGGCGGGACACGGGTGGGGGGGTCAAAAACGGGACTGTCCCACAAGAATCGGGATGGTTGGGAGATATGCCTGCCGGGCCCCTGACTCCCCCGGGCCCGGTCGCAGTGGCGATTGCTACGACCGTGGTAGTTACGCCATTGGGGGTATATCTGTACAGTCTTACGATGTCCAATCAGTGATATTTGTATCAGACTGAATAAGCACACACAGGTCATTCTCAGTTATCAATTTATTTATACATTTCCAGAAGGAATAACAGAGGAAAAGCACAAAGCAGAGTCTTAGACCTCATTCAGACATCTGTTTTTCGTGTTCTGTATTTTTCCCAGATAGAACATTATAGTCTGTGACACAATTCAAATGTCAGTGTTTCTTGGCAGAATGCGTCACAGGTCAAATTTCCATCTTCAAATCAATGTTTCTGAGAGCACACAGAAGCCGAATTCTAAGTACTGTCAGTTTTTTACTGTTTATTGGGTAGAAGAACTTGCAATTTTTTTTATTTGCATATAAGAAAAATGGATGCCACACTGAATTCTACACTGGACACCTGGACTAAAAATGGGTGAAAAGTGGGTCCAACACACGTGGCAAAAGGCCCATTTTTTCTCATATTCAAAAAAGCCAAATTGGATGTTTCAGTAAGGTTTTTTCAGAGACTATACCCACAGAATGAAAAGTATTAGCTGTGCCTCAGTTTCTAATCTTCAGTCCTGGTTAGAAAATATAGTGTACACAGAGATGCCATTGGGCTACAAGGTTTGGGGTTTTCAGCTAACTGTATATGGAGGAAGACCAGGCTGCGGGTACCTGTGCGGAGCTGGGTCCGGAACTGTTGAGGCTGTTTTGGCAAAAAGGACTAGAACGGTGCTCTGACCTGGAAGCTGGGGGCGTGGTTAAAAGTGAAAGCACGCCAGCCATGAGAAGGGCAAGGTGCTTGCGCAGTGTGCTCCACGAGGTGCGCAGCCGGGCCGGGCCGAAACGCGGCCGACCTTACGCCTGGACGCTGCCGGAGCCTGCCGCAGTAACAGGGAGAGAGCCAGGAGCCCTGTTCAGCTGAGTGCCGCATGTAAGCTTAAGAGCCAGGGAAGGGTGGAGGACTTTTTGTTGCTGCCCACATTGCTGGACATTGCCACACCGTTCGACCAGGACCCTGAGAGTACTACGGCCTTGCCTGCATTGGCCGCAGCCACTTATGGACTAGGGGGAAGGTACCAGACACCGACCACTGCTGTCAGAAGACAGACTACCGTTTCCAGCAGGACCTTCTTGGACAAGCACCGTTCCAGCAGTTGTTGACGCTACTAACTTTCAAACAGCATCTACAGTCAGAGGAACTTCTGACACGATAAGTGTACAAAAGAATTGTCGTTACCTTGCTCATTAACTCTACATAATACCGTAATTACACCTTAACTGTTTATTCCCTTGTTTAACCATTCATCTCCCTTTGAGGAGTTAACCCCCTGTTTAATTAAAACTGTTAAAATTGTTAACCCTTGCTCTGCCTCCCGTCTGTCACTGCATTCCGCAACATGCTCACTACTGCACCATAGAATAAGCCAAGGGCTAACAATCAGGACCCTCTGCCTATAGAGCTCAGTGAAATGCTGCATCCCGGTTAATATGATGCTGAATAGAGAAAGATTATGATTTCTGTAATGGTGTAAGTATATCTATTACTAATAATGAATAAAATAATCATAAAAAAATCCTTCTGGCACAAGAGTTACATGATTCCTATGTTATTATTGTTATAAGTGATGCACAATAAATATTGAGGAATTTTTTTTTTGCTGTGGGAAAATGGTATCAGCAAAATGGAAAGAGGTCACAACCCGTCACTTCCTATAGGAAATTCCAAATATTCCTGTTAGACAAAGGTCTGGAAATGAGGAGGATGTTGAAGGGCAGTTTAAATCCTCAGGAAGAAATGACTTCATCCCACTCAGACATGCCCTGATAGGGTGTGAGACCATCAGTACTAATTAGTAATTGCCTCATGCCTGCTCCCATCTCACTGCAGGTTTCTGATAGTCTTCTTGTTATAGCACTTAATACTAATGACTGGGTTTGAAGCCTGTGTGATAAGTGTTCCAGACTTCCATTGGTCACAGCTAACCATTTGTAGCACCACAAACATACAGACTAACCTTAAAGGGAACCTTTCATTTCCCCAAACGCTATAAACCTACAGGTAAAGCATTCATCTTCTGGTTTATCGCATTACTATGTTACCTGGTCATCTTGCTAAAAGTCCAGCTACTGTGAGAAAACTAACTCATATCCTCCAGAGAGCCGATCTTTCAGTCATAGAGGAATGCAGGAACAGCTACAGTCATTGCTCACATTAGGGCAGATTAATAGTATTTGGGGAAATGACAGGTTCCTTTTAACCCATTTATGACCTTTAATGTACCCATATTTCATGATAGGGAAGGGGTTTTTGATCTTTGATATATGGTTATGTCATTGCGATTATGCAGGGCAAAGAAACTGTGACCGTATGATCACCACCGGGAGCTTGTCTTAGCTTAGGTGATATGTAAGGAGAAGCAAGCCAGGCTTGTCTCATCCATAACGGGCCCAGAACCGTCGGGTCTGTCACCTCAGTTACAGGGGGAGCGCTTAGAGTAACAGGAGGTTCCCTGTGCTCAAGAAAAGGGTGTGTGGCTAAGCAGACAGAAAATGAGCACGCAGAAATTCAAACTGTGGAGGCGGGAACGCTGAGAGCACGTCAGTGGTGTGAGGTAATGTCTGCTGTGAGGTGAGGGGGCAGAGCCAAGGGGAGCTGAAGACGAGAGGAAGCGCTGACAGGAGCTGACCGACGGGTCCCGCTGACATCGCTGTCCCGCCTACATCAAGGTCCTTGACAAGACTGCGAACTCGGCCGACGACACAACTGCCCCGACCGACGGTACTGACTGGGGAAGGTAAGGTCTGTGTGAGGGATACCGTTGCTCAAGGGTACAACTCAGCAGACCAAACAGACCACCGTGAACTGTTTCGGGACCACCTCCCAGGCCCCGATAGTACAAGAATTCTCACTGCTGAGGGAAGAATCTGCCCTTCCTTTTGCCCTGCATCCGTTGGGGCCAGTGCCCGTGCTAGAGCCCTGGGCAATCACCGCCAGCGGTAGGATTGAAAAGAAGACAGTCAGGACCACAAGAGGACATTCTCTATGCCAGAAAAGCTTCCCCCATTTTCCAGAAGACTGTAACAGATCCCTGTTGTGGCACATTCCAAGTGGCCCCAGTCAAAGTGAGCGACACATCTGTGACTGGAGCGCAAAGTGATTTGTGCATAGGTTACATTTTCTTCCCCTATTAGTTAAACCCCCCTAGAAGTGCCTTTTGTATTAGGGAAGAACTCTCCCCCTCATTTAAATATCTCCCTGCGAGGAGTATCCTCCTGTGAATTAAACCCTTTGATAACCCTTGGTCTGCCTCTTGTCCATTACTGCATCCCCCTACCTGCTCACAGATAGCCGAGCCCCAGAGTCACGGCACAGAGAGGTGACTTCACCTCCCCGGGCTGTTTAACCCCTAAGGCATTTAAGAGTCTGTAAAAAGGAGGGGCTCCCTCTCCTGCACAATTGGCACCCCCATGAGATCATCGCGGGCTGCCGATCATTGCCACATGAAGATATCCGGATCAGCTAGCCATGGTACAATACACTGCAGTGCTGGTCAGAGCCGGCGTCTGCACCAGGTGCACCCGGGCAAGTGCCAGGGCCCTTAGTAGGTGGGGAGGACACTCACAGTCAGGGACACTGGCCCACTGTGGGGGGCCCGATGCGAGTGCCTGCGATTGGGGCCCCTTGCTTGCACAGGGCCCCAGTACTTGCAATACTTACCTCTCCCAGTTCTTCCACTGCGGCGTCTTCCACGTCTTCTGACTCTGTGATGTTTCAGGTCAGAGCGAGCGATGATGTCACTACAGCATGCTCTCTGCTCTGAACAGTTACAGTGCTGAGAGCCAGATGACAGCGAAACTAAGGAGTCTGCACCTGCGGCCAGCGAGGAGAGGTGGGTGTTTCATTTTTTTTTAATGTTTGGAGCAATATATGGTGCCCATTCTGTATGGAGCATTATATGGGGTCCATCACATAGTAGAGCATTATATGGGGCCCATTATATATGGAGCACTGTATGGGGACCATCATATACTGGAACGGTATAATGGGCCCATGCTGTATGGAGCATTATATCGGGCCCAATATATGGAGCAATATATGGGGCCCATCATATACTGTATGGAGCAATATATGGGGGCTCATTATGTATGGAGCATTGTATGGGGCCCATTATAAATAGAGCAATATATTGGGCCCATTATATACTATATGGAGCATTATATGGGGCCCTTTATGTATGGATCATTATATAGGGCCCTGTCACGGTCACGTGTGTCTGTACGCAGCGAGTACCGCAAGGCAATCCCATATGACACACGTGACCATGGATACACCGCCTCCAGTTGGGCGAATTTAAATAATATGACGTGCATCTGGATACACCGCCTCCAACTGGCGAATTTAGACATTACACGTATATACAAGTCTGGAAACCCCGCCTCCAGTAAGGCGAATTTAAACAATAAGGGAAACCTGAGAAACATTAACAATGGTGGTGTCACTGTCACGTGTGTCTGGACGCAGCGAGTACCGCAAGGCGAACCCATATGACACACATGACCCTGGATACACCGCCTCCAGTTGGAAAAATTTAAATAATAGGACATGCAGCTAAATACACCGCCTCCAACTGGCGAATTTAGACATTACACGTATATACAAGTCTGGAAACCCCGCCTCCAGTAAGGCGAATTTAAACAATAAGGGAAACCTGGGAAACATTAACAATGGTGGGCCCTGCGATAGGGAATAAGGAAGTGGAGACCTCCTGAGCTCCCCTGAGCCAGTGTCCCTGCACTCCTAACGTTCCCTATGCCGGTTCCCCACCGGGCGCGTAACAGGAGCCTAAAAACCCTAGCTCGTACTGACCTAAACCCTCACTAGGGAATTGGTCGGTGCGGAAACTAATCCTACCACTGCACTAAAGCACACATGAGGAAAGATGACAAAACAGGGGAAACACCACTTAGCTTTGCTCTGTTGCGTACGCTCCTAGCAACAGAGTCCACCACCTGTGTGCATCTTCTCCTCCACCCGGATCCATCACCATAACTGGATCCTTCACCATAGTGCAGCCTTGGAGCAGAGTCCACCACCAATTGCAGAAGTCCAGTAATAGAGTCCCAAAGATGAGTTCAGCTCCTGTCCAAAAAGTCAAGCATGCTTGAGTCCAGCTCTCAGCAACCAAGTCCCGCATGCTGAGTGCAACTCTCTCCATAGTCGTCACTCCACCAAGCCATGCAAGCACTTTCTGCCAACACCATAAACTGTGACTCCACCACGCCATGCCAGCCCTTCTTGCAGACCACCTAGCTGCCACTCGTCCCCTCTGGCTGGGCTGCGCAGGACTCATGTTCAGTTCCTTCATTCACCCAGGCTTCCTTGTGAATGACTAACACACAATATCACCCACAGTGATTGAACACCCCTGGCTCCCTTTTCTAGAGCCTAACACCTGATTTGTAATTAAGTGCACATTAAACCAAAGAAACTAAAGTGCACTACTGCTCACCACCACCGGGGCAACTTAGAATGAACGACACCACATGTAATAATTCTAATGGCCACCAGGGGCAATCACATCACTTTGGCACCTAGCCAAAGGAAAAAAAGTTCACTTATCCATTTAAACTGTCAGATCCACGCTGGATCATGACAGGCCCATTATGTAAGAAGCAATATATGTGGCTCATTATGTATGAAGCATTATATGGGGTCCATTATGTATGGAACAATATATGTGGCCCATTATGTATAGAGCAATATGTGTGGCCCATTATGTATGGGGCCTACTATGTATGGAGCAATATATGTAGCTCATTATTCTTTATGGAGCACTATATGGGGCTCATAATACTGTATGGAGCATAATATGGGGCCCATTATACTGTGTGGAACAATATATGGGGCTTATTATACTGTTTGGAGCAATATATGGTGCTTATTATACTGTATGGAGCAATATATGGGGCTCATTATTCTGAATGGAGCAATATATGGGTCTATTATTCTGTATGGAGCAATATATGGGCTCATTATATTGTATGGAACATTATTTGTGGTCCATTGTTCTGTATGAAGCAATATTTGGGGTACATTATTCTATATGGAGCAATATATGTGGCTCATTATACTGTATGGAGCATTATATGGAGTACGGAGCAAAAAATGGGCTTATTATTCTGTATGGAGCACTATGTGGTGCCAATAATACTGTATAGAGGACTATACTGTCCGGTTTCTGACCTATTGTAGAATGTACAATAGATATCACTCATGTAATATAAGAAGTGAAATCTTTGGCATTGTACTATACCTATATTTCTCTGCCGTATCTGTGCATCATGAATCGTGATGTGTGTTAAAGGGGTCCACTGAGACTCTTTCGCTCGAGGTCCACAAAAACCTGGAGCCAGCCCTGGTGCTGGTGCATTATAATGCATTATACCAGTGATCAGAGTAATAAGGCTATGTGTACACGTGCGGAATTCCCACGGAAATTTCCGCGGCAATTCCACAACTCCCTGCCGAAGGAAATCCGGGAGAAATCCGCATGCGTAATTCCTGTGTAATTCCCGCAAAAAACTAGCATTTTGCAAGGGTAATTAGCTTGCAGAATACTAGCGTTTTCCAAGCGATCTGCAGCATTGCTTGGAAAACTGATTGACAGGTTGGTCAAACTTGTCAAACATAGTGTTTGACTAGTGTGACCAACTTTTTACTATGAGGCTGCCTATGCAGCATCAATAGTAAAAACATATAATGTTAAAAACAATAATAAAAAAAAAAAATTGTGTAATTCTCACCTTCCGGCATCCCCTGCAGCGTCCTCAGGCCTCAACAATGCTCCCGGCAAGTCCCGTTCCCAGCGATGCCTTGCGACAATGACCCCAGATGACGTAGCATCACGCGAGACCGCTACATCATCTGGGGTCATTGTCGCAAGGCATCACTGGGAACGGGACTTGCCGAGAACATCGCTGAGGCCTGGGGACGCTGCGGGGGACGCCGGAAGGTGAGAATAACACAAATTTTTATTTTAATTCTATTTTTTACAGGGATTGGTACCCAGGGCCTGGAGGAGAGTCTCCTCTCCTCCAAACCCTGGGTACCATCCGCACATTTTCCGCTTACTTTGCGCATCATGTTAGGCATAGCCACATGCGGAAAGTAGGCAGAACAATGCATTCCTATATGTGCGGAATTCCCGCGATTCCGCAAAAAGAATGAGCATGCTGCGTATATTTCCGCAATGCAATTCCACCGTGGAAATATACGCAGCATTAGCACAGCATGTGCGGAATGCCATTGAACTCAATGGGTTGCTTATTTTATGTGTTTTTGACACGTTTTCGCAGCGAAAAAAACGCGGCAAAAACGCATAAAATCCACGGAAATTCCACACGTGTGCACATAGCCTAAAACTTGAAGGTCCATAGAGGGACTAAGTAAAAAAAAAAGTAATAAAAAAAGCTTACTAAAAATTGAACAAATGTTTTTAAAAAATCACAAAATAAAAAAATCAAATGGAAAAAATTATACCAATAAATAAATATATTTATGTAAAAACAAAAGTAAACAAAAAAGTATTCATATTTTCTATTGCCACATACGTAACGACCCGTTCTACAAAATTGTCAAACTATTTAACCCCTTCAGTGAACGCCGTAAAAAAAGGGTCCAAAAACTTTGCTTATTCATCAAACCGCCAAACAAAAAAAAAGGAATGAAACGGGATCAAAAAGGCAAATGTAAATAAAATTTCTATGACTGAAACGTCATCTTGTCCATCAAAAATCAAGCTGCCATACAGCTCCGTGAGCAGTGAGATAAAACAGCTATAGCTCTACGAATACAGCAATGCAAAAACCATTAATTTCTATAAAATGGTTTCTATTGTGCAAAACCATCAAAACACAATAATAATAATCTTTATTTATATAGCGCCAACATATTCCGCAGCGCTTTACAGTTTAACAGTTTCAAAACACAAGTCAAGTAACAACGTTAACAATACAATCATTAAAGCAAAATAAGCCGCCCCTGCTCATGAGAGCTTACAATCTACTATGAGGTGGGGGAGGTACAAAGTACAGGTGTGTATTTACAATGATGAATATGCAATGATGCAGAGGTATATCTAAGCTTTCTGGCACCCGGGGCAAGAATTCGGTCCGGCACCCCCCACACACACACACACACACATGCGATTTGCACACTTAGTCCTGTACCCACGAGCTGCTCTTCCTAATGTTCAGTGAAAAACTGAGAAGCAGGAAAAGAAGCTCGTTGTCACAGAACCATAAGTATGAAAGTCTCATATGAGTGAAGTGTCCATGTGATGACTACTGGAACCTGCAGAGCTGAATCCTGACATTGCAGCTTCTGAATTCTCACAACGAATGCACTACACACTTTTAGGATTCTCCCGTACCGGTGGCAAGAGTACACGGTCATATATCAGCACATGTATGTGATTTTATATACAGTGGGGCAAAAAAGTATTTAGTCAGTCAGCAATAGTGCAAGTTCCACCACTTAAAAAGATGAGAGGCGTCTGTAATTTACATCATAGGTAGACCTCAACTATGGGAGACAAACTGAGAAAAAAAAATCCAGAAAATCACATTGTCTGTTTTTTTTTCATTTTATTTGCATATTATGGTGGAAAATAAGTATTTGGTCAGAAACAAAATTTCATCTCAATACTTTGTGATATATCCTTTGTTGGCAATGACAGAGGTCAAACGTTTTCTGTAAGTCTTCACAAGGTTGCCACACACTGTTGTTGGTATGTTGGCCCATTCCTCCATGCAGATCTCCTCTAGAGCAGTGATGTTTTTGGCTTTTCGCTTGGCAACACGGACTTTCAACTCCCTCCAATGGTTTTCTATAGGGTTGAGATCTGGAGACTGGCTAGGCCACTCCAGGACCTTGAAATGCTTCTTACGAAGCCACTCCTTCTTGCCCTGGCGGTGTGCTTTGGATCATTGTCATGTTGAAAGACCCAGCCACGTTTCATCATCAATGCCCTTGCTGATGGAAGGAGGTTTGCACTCAAAATCTCACGATACATGGCCCCATTCATTCTTTCATGTACCCGGATCAGTCGTCCTGGCCCCTTTGCAGAGAAACAGCCCCAAAGCATGATGTTTCCACCACCATGCTTTACAGTAGGTATGGTGTTTGTTGGATGCAACTCAGTATTCTTTTTCCTCCAAACACGACAAGTTGTGTTTCTACCAAACAGTTCCAGTTTGGTTTCATCAGACCATAGGACATTCTCCCAAAACTCCTCTGGATCATCCAAATGCTCTCTAGCAAACTTCAGACGGGCCCGGACATGTACAGGCTTAAGCAGTGGGACACGTCTGGCACTGCAGGATCTGAGTCCATGGTGGCGTAGTGTGTTACTTATGGTAGGCCTTGTTACATTGGTCCCAGCTCTCTGCAGTTCATTCACTAGGTCCCCCCGCGTGGTTCTGGGATTTTTGCTCACCGTTCTTGTGATCATTCTGACCCCACGGGGTGGGATTTTGCGTGGAGCACCAGATCGAGGGAGATTATCAGTGGTCTTGTATGTCTTCCATTTTCTAATTATTGCTCCCACAGTTGGTTTCTTCACTCCAAGCTGGTTGGCTATTGCAGATTCAGTCTTCCCAGCCTGGTGCAGGGCTACAATTTTGTTTCTGGTGTCCTTTGACAGCTCTTTGGTCTGCACCATAGTGGAGTTTGGAGTCAGACTGTTTGAGGGTGTGCACAGGTGTCTTTTTATACTGATAACAAGTTTAAACAGGTGCCATTACTACAGGTAATGAGTGGAGGAAAGAGGAGACTCTTAAAGAAGAAGTTACAGGTCTGTGAGAGCCAGAAATCTTGATTGCTTGTTTCTGACCAAATACTTATTTTCCACCATAATATGCAAATAAAATGAAAAAAAAACAGACAATGTGATTTTCTGAATTTTTTTTTCTCAGTTTGTCTCCCATAGTTGAGGTCTACCTATGATGTAAATTACAGACGCCTCTCATCTTTTTAAGTGGTGGAACTTGCACTATTGCTGACTGACTAAATACTTTTTTGCCCCACTGTACTTCTGGCCACATTCCGACTAGACGTGCCCGGCCTCGCTCGGTTCATTTTCATTGAATGAAGCCATGCATGTCTAGTCAGCATGTGACCGCATGTATGTAAATTACCGGCACGAGAGAATCCTAACAGCGTTCAGTGAGCACTGTGAGAATTCAGAAGTCTGCAGTCACATAGAATGACTGCAGACTCAGCACAAACCTGGAGAACCCCTTTAATGTTCCTAACAAATAAAAACATGAGAATAAGTCAGTATCACAAATAATATTTACATCCAGGTACCTTATAGTTGACGTAGTCTCTGGAGTCGTTCTTCTTTTCTTCTTCTTGTCCTGACCCCATGATGACTTTTCTCATCCACATCTCGTCTCTGCAGACTTCCATCTTCTCCGGTCTTCTGCAGCAAATCTCCACACGATCCCCTTAAAGATAGAAGTGTTATTATAATGCTCCTAAATAAAAATGTCTGCAATACACTGTCGCCTCACACTATTCCCCTCCCTCCTCATACTGTCTCCTCTAACATCTCTCTGTTCACCATACTGTCTCCTCATATATTTACCCCCTCACTCTCTATACCAGTGATGGCGAACCTATGGCACGCGTGCCAGAGAGGGCATGCAGAGCCCTATCAGCTGGCACGCGGCCTCGCCTCACTGATCCGGAGCTCCACTTCCTGCTTCTCACACGGTGGTCGGAGAGGTGAGTGTGGCCCCTGGTGTGTGTGTGGCCGCTGTGATGTGTGTGTTTGGCGAGTGTGGCCGCTGTGGTGTGTGTGTGTGTGTGGTGAGTGTGGCCGCTGTGGTGTGTGTGTGTTTGTCAGTGATGTGGAGAGGGCCAATGATGGGAGTGATGGGGAGATGGCTGATGGGGAGGGGGCCATTGATGAGGAGAGGGCCAGTGATGGGGAGAGGGCCAGTGATGGGGAGAGGGCCAGTGATGGAAGTGATGGGGAGAGGGACAATGATGGGGTGATGGGGTGGAGGAAATGATGAAGGTGGTGGAATGGGCAATTTCTACATGAAGGGGATCATAATAGGGGCACATTTCTACATGAAGGGGATCATGATGGGGCATATTTCTGCATGAAGGGGATCATGATGGGGCATATTTCTACATGAAGGGGACAATGATGAAGCATTTGACATGTGTTGGCACTTCGTCATAAATAATTGGGTTTTAGGTTGCAGTTTGGGCACTCGGTCTCAGAAAGGTTCGCCATCACTGCTCTATACTGTCTGCTCACACATACCCCTGACTCCCCATACTGTGTCTGCACATATCCCATCACCCTCACTCCCCATACATTTTTCCCATCGCTACTAACTGTGTCCACATACATTTACCTGTTCGCTCCCCATACTGTCTGCACCCATCCCCCATACTGTTTCCTCATACATGACCTCATACTGTACATACACATTATTCGTTGTGTCCTCAAATCTCCCCACACATTAAATCCCCCATCCCCACTCCAAATCCCCCCACACATAAATTACCCCCTAATCCCCACTCCAAATCCCCCCACACACATTAAGTACCCCCCATCCCCACGCCAAATTAGCCACATCCTTAAAGTACCCCCTCATCCCCACTCCAAATCCCCCCACACATAAAGTACCCCCTCATCCCCACTCCAAATCCCCCCATACATAAAGTACCCCCTCATCCCCACTCCAAATAACCCCACATATAAAGTACCCCCTCATCCCCACTCCAAATCCCCCCTCACATAAAGTATCCCCCCTATAATGTCCTCAGATTTCTGTCCCCTTCTCCCCATATGTTTCTACACCACATGCATCTGTCTGCACCCATCCACCCATGCACTCCATATAGCGTCCCTGACCCCAACCATCCCTTCCTAGCCCCCAGAGCATGTCCTTACATTTCCACCATTGATCTTCGGTGTTTTCAGCTCCATTACCCCGTCTGGAGCTGGAGCACTTACCACCAACCGCAACGCTGCCTGTGCCCTGTGTCTTCGCCTGTGAAGAGCCGGCGTGTAACATCAGCAGCGTGATAATGTGACCTGATCACGCTGCTGGTGCTTCATTCATGCAGAAGTGCCGGCGCCCGGCGGCGGTCAAAGTTTACAGCAACAAGTGAGTCACGTGTACTAGCGTCTGACACCTGAAGATGCTTGTACACTGAGTCACCGACCGATGCGCAGCACTTTCTCTGAGCCGGCTGTCAGTTTGACAGCCTGCTCAGAGAACGGGAGAATCTGTGTGGGGGCGGCAGAATACCGCCGACTGGGAGCCTCCTCCCTGGACCGCCACATCAGGAGGCCCGATGGCGCCCCTCCCTTGGCTGCGCCCGGGGCAAATGCCCCAGCTGCTCCCCCTGGATACGCCTCTGCAATGATGGTCCAGCCAT